>NC_073633.1:52522500-53147500 GCF_029407905.1 Bubalus kerabau | reverse complement strand
TTTAACAGACAGAAGAGTAGAGAAGGTGAAAATTTTTTACATCTGACTCTGACACCAATCACCAGCTGATATGTGTGCGTGCGTGCTAAGCCACTTTAGTCATGTCCAACTCACTGTGACCCAGTGGACATTAGCCCACTAGGTTCCACTGTCCATGGAATTCTCTAGTTGATGCAATCTCTTTAAGCCTCAGTTTCCATATAAGTAAAATGAATGAGTTGAGAAAATTAGAGATCTAATTATAAATTCCAATGAAAAGGTAAAGGAAAGTGAAGTCTCTCAGTTGTATCCGACTCTTTGCGACCCCATGGACTGTAGCCTATCAGGCTCCTCCGTCCATGGGATTTTCTAGGCAAGAGTGCTGGAGTGGATTGCCATTTCCTTCTCCAGGGGATCTTCCCAACCCAGGAATCGAACCCGGGTCTCCCACATTGCTGGCAGACGGTTTACTGTCTGAGCCACCAGGGAAGTCCAAATTCCAATGAAGTTACTTCATAATTTAGTGCAAGTGTGGAAAACCGAAAATGAAGGGACCTCTCATGGACAGCAAATAACCTGACAAATAAAGCGCTTAGAGGAGACAATACACGTTACAAATCACAGGCACAAACACAGCAGTTAACAGTCTACTGAATTAATTTCAAAATTTAAAAAGTAATATTTGTGCATTCTTTACATAACTTTCAAGTAGTGTTAATAACTAAAAATAGCTGTATATCACACAGAAAAAGAACTGACGGATGTATACTATACTGAAAAGATTAGATACCTCTAGGAAGAGGAGAGGGATAATCAAAGGGTACTTTATAGCCTTACCTAGGTTCCCATTACCCACTTAAAAAAAATAACTTAGAAGTTCTTATAATTACTCATAAGGAAGATAGTCATGTATTACCTGTATAATTGAATGGTATAGTCCTGAAAAGTCATGAAAGGTAGTTCCTGGTTTATAACACATAACCTGTGCACCTGCCTTCTACAGAAACGGTTGACTGATGATGACCTGAAGACGATGACTCTCTCCCTCCAGTTACCTCCACATTCCTCTGCTCCACTTCCCCACCTTCCACACTAGTGCTAATCTGCCATCATTATAGTTTTCACTCCAGCCCAAGTACCAAAGTCTAGGGATGGGCTGGGGGGGGGAGGGTAGACTGATGCTGATAAAAGGAAAGGAGAACAAAAAAGGAAACAGAAAGTGTGCAATTTATCGCTACTGTTGCTCTGACAGACTTTTACTTACAAGCAGTGTTCCACGTGCCACACAACCAGTACATATGCTAAAGTGTATCTGTAAGTTAGTATTTCTTGAAGATTCAGCAGGAGACTTACAAGCAGCAAGCCCTTTCCCCCTCTGGCCAGGCTGTCACCAAAATCTTTAGGCTGCCGACCCATCTCTTCTCTTCTTTTTTGCTGATATTCTTTGTCCATTGTAATTGCTGCCAAACCTTTTCCAACAGAGCCGGTGATTCGAGATACAACTCCTGCTGCACCACCTATCAAAAGGCCCAGAGAAGTAAATCACACTGTTTCTTTGATGAGCATTATCACAATAGAGAGCATGTGGCTGCTTGAAACTAACAGGTGCTTAAAATTCTGTCTCCTACACAAAAAGGCAGATATTGATTGTATTCAGTTCCCACTTAGCAAGAAGAGGAATAAAACTATTTCAAGTACACTGATTAACAAATCTATGACATATTAAAAAAAAAACACCTCAGATCAGTGTCGAATTATTTTCCATTTAAGAACAAATGAACACGTCTTTTAGAAGGATTATTATACAGCGAAACCCTCTTTTCTTAAACACAGTCATTTATTTTTTATAAACAATGAATTTAATAATAACTTATAATAATATAATTATATTTAGACACATACACACACAAATATGTAATACATACCTACTGTGTGTCCAAAGAGACTTTTTACTCCAATTACTAACCCCTCAGCAAATTCTTCAGGGCCTTGAACAGCACCCTGGTCGAAAATTTAAAAAAAGTTTGCTACTTAAAATTTAAATACGTTTAAGATTTTTGAATCTAGTATTTCAGAATTTCCATGAAGATACAGAATCCCAAAGATACGTCAACATTGTGCTGACAGTTTTCATCTTCTAATCCCAAAACTGAAGGAACACCTATTCTGTCTGAAGATACTTTCAACTCACATGATCTTAGCAAACCCTTTAAGAGGACAAAAAGTGGAGAGGAATAAATCATTGGCTTCAATCAAAATTGGAAATTGGCCTTCCAGGACCAAGAGCCATCAGACTGTTAAAGCAAGCCACACTGACAGCAAGACTAACAGCCCACACAGTTTGGGCTCTCCTGTTTTTCCATTTATTCTTTTTGCTTTGTCCTTCTGAAACCCTCACCACACTGGGATCCTGCATCCTTTAAATGGAGGAGAACAGGTTAGAGGAAAGCTTGACTATGAAACAAAGTCAGCTTTCAATGCCTGCTAGTTCTTTACACAGTGGTGACGCAGTTTTGAAATGTTCTCAGCCTACTTAGCACTCTCCCTAACAACTACCTCCTAAATCCCAGAAAATGTAGGCATGCTTTACTACCCAGATACTAGAAGTGCTCCGTTAGTTCTAAAACAATCTTTTACTGTTATCTCTAGTAATTTTAAAAATATATAAAATTGATATACTTGGTATTTGAACATTATTCAGTTCCAAGATACAATTAAAATATGAATTATCTGTCATAAAAAGTAGAACATCCGTTTTTCTATACTACACTTAAAATAAATAAAAGACCAATACCTGGAAGGGTTCATAGAAAAGAGCTTCAAAGCCTTCAGATAGACCTCTAATTAATCCAAACGGGTTTCCAAGTACATCTAAGCCCAATACAAGGACATACATCTGTTTCAAGAACTACAGGAAAATAAATAAATAAATAAATGAAGTTCTTTGCAACCATTGTAAGAAAATACATCATGAACCAATGTGGAAAAAGTGGGATACTGACTAAATTAGGTTGTTAAAGGAAAACTCTGCAGTGACGTTTTACTATGTTCCAGGCATTATGCTCGTACTTTACATGGGACTTTCAAATGGGATAGAACTCAGGTTTGAGGCAAAGTCGGCCCTTTATCAGTTACATAACCTTGGACAAGTCGTGTAGTCTCTATAGGCCCTGCTCTTTTCATCTGTAAACTGGGAGGCATGGCTGAGTATGCATATTAAATGAATATATATTTCAATAATTGGTACTCATTTTTGTTACATTATTATCAGTATTGCTATGAACTAAATGGGTTGATAACCAAAACAAAAAGCCAAATGAAAAAATATCCTTATTTGGACATGTAAAAATCAAGTTTAAACACCATAAAAGACCTTTCAGCAGAGGAAGGCAAGAGGAATGTCCCCCATAGCAATGGCACTCGTGTGTGCATGCTCAGTCGCTTGAGTCATGTCCGCTTCTTTGCAACCCCATGGACTGTAGCCCGCCAGGTTCCTCTGCCCATGGAATTTTCCAGGCAAGAATACTGGAGTGAGTTGCCATGCCCTCCTCCAGGGAATCTTCCTGACTCGGGGATAGAACCTGCATGTCTTATATCGACGGCATTGGCAGGTGTGTTCCTTACCCCTAGCACCACCTGGGAAGCCCAATGGTACTCTAGTGCCCCTAAACAGCTACTGTGTCTCTGTGCACAGACTTCAAACCATGGAGTAACAGGCATCAGTAAGAGGAGCTTGGTTTCCTGGCAATTCTACTACACTATTCTTAGAAACTATAGTCACTGAAGGAATAAAATGTAACGACCCTTAAATCACTATTCTTTCCCAAAGTGGTAAATGTATAATTGCAAAAGGAAAACACACTAAAGGAAACTTTTAAAAAGGTTTACATAGTTGGCGAGGGGGCAGAGGTGGGGAGGTGGAATTAAAGAAATAGAAGTTAATCATTCCAGAAAACTACTAAGTAATGAGATTGTGAATTGCAGTAAGTTAGGTAAATGTCACCCACTACAATCATAAATGCTTTGCTTTGATATTTTATGAAGTATCTTCTGTATGAGCTACTGTTAATATGACAGGAAGTTACCTGTTCACTGTAATGTCTAACAACACTCCACATGAGCTGATCTCTGTTGTAAAACTGATACCGAATTTCATAATAAGCAAGTCTGGGAGGAGAAAGAGTCAAAAGTACTAAGATTATCTTTTGGAAAAAAAAAAAAAGACTTAAAATTTCAGTGATAAATTAATCATTTCTATGTCATAATTAGGTTTGTACATATAATTTGAGATATTAAATATTAGGATGCCAAAACTATGATAAAAATAGTACATTGTCATGCAAATCTTTCATAAACACATAAAGAGTAAAAAGTTGACCACAATCCCACTACACAGTGAATTTTTTTCTTAAACTTTTTCTTTTCCTCATTTTCCACTTCAGAGTCTTTCTTTTCTTTTCTATGCAACTGAAAAATATTAAAACACTCTGTATGCATTGTTATACTCAACATTTTAGATAAATATTCTTTTAGGTTTTCAAATTTTGATGTAACCATTTTTAATAACATAGCATTCCATCATGTGGATGGCTCAAACAATTCTTTCATGATCAATATTTCTAAATATTGACGTAATAATCAGAGTTGCCATGTGTATTCTGAATATAACTTTGGCTGCATTTCAAGATTATTTTCTGACCGAATTCCTACCCAAAATAATTACTGAGTGAAAGACTACAAAAACAATTAAGACTCTTGATATATATCCCTCTTCACTCGTACATATGACAAAAAAAAAAGTCCATTTCTTAGATGCACTTCTCTCTCGTACTAGGATTTCTCATATTTTGAAATCTTTGATAATTTGCTTTAATTTGCATATATTCTTTGATAAATAATAAAGCTAAACATTTCTAATATCTATTAGCCACTGTATCTTCCCTTTCATGAATTAGTTAACATTGTTCTCTAGTACCTATAGCATTCGAATTTTTAGGTTAAAAATTAAATTATTAATCTTTTGCTATACTTGTCATATCATCCCAGTTCTTTGTTTTTTAATTATTTTCATTGATTTTGTTTTAAGAGTCTAATTTTTATGTAGTCAAATTAATTTTTATTCTTCCATCAGGATTTTTTCCATTGCTTTTAAACATAGGAAGGTTTCCTTTTATTTAGAGATTTGATAGCAATTAACTTCTGTTTTTCCTTAGTCTTTCTCTTTTCATTTGAATTTAATATTTAAGCCTTTGAGTCCTATAAAATTTGATAGTGTATAAGGTAAAAATAGTATTAATGAATTTTTTTCTCTAATACCACTGTGGAATATTCAATTCAATAAATATTCATTGAATTTGTATGTATCTGGCACACACAAATATTCTTATATTAAAGGTAGCAAGGAGCTATTATCTATACTTTGCCACAAATTATTCTGAAATCTAATCCTAGTGCTATATATTTCTAAATATAATTTCACTTAAAACATGGTCCATTTATAACCTACTACTAAAATAATTCAATGTTTGTACTATATTCATGTATTATCTAGATGCTGATAACTGAAAAAAATGTTAGACTCTTTACCTTGTCATTATGAGTAAAATAAATATACCTAAAGTCCAAACTATTAACAGTGTAAGTAGTAAGAATTACCACTTTTCTAAGGTAACTTCTAGCACAAATGAAAAGAATGAATATCCAGAAACAGCATCCTGGTATAAAACCTCCTAACACACTTCACCAGAACTCTTACTTGAATATAAGGTCATCCACATCAGTCAGAGTAGCACCGATGCTTTTCAACAGCAGGTTAACAGAATGAATTGGAATCAATTCCTGTTTCTCTTGGTTTGACTCCTCACCACCAGAACCCAAAGACAAACTCAAGTGCAACTAAAAGGAAAATAATGTTCAATAAATGAAAACTAAAAACAAAAATATTTACATACATGGACACCAAATTGTCCAGACACAAACAAATGTATCTTTCAATTAGAATCCTAAAGAAAACTATTATATTACTCTATACATTACACAGAACAGCTCTGATCCTCATATATACTTTCTAATAAAATACAAATCAATTTGTCCAATATAGTTCCAAAATGGAACTATAATTTTATTCAAACTTTATATATAACATTGTGTTTATATGGAGGAAACCAAAAAAAAAAAAAAAAACACTTTGCAAAAACAGCATAATCATTTTAAGAGGAAAAACATGTCAACTGGCCTATCAGCAGTTTAACTCAAAATAACGGATAATCATTTCTACAAGATAAATAACTTTTAGTAACAATTAACAAGAATAACCGCAGTATAATTACACGATAATGCTGTAACAACAGCATGACAATTATGGCAACACTTTAGCAAGTTCCAAATAAATGG
Organism: Bubalus kerabau; assembly: GCF_029407905.1. NCBI lineage: Eukaryota > Metazoa > Chordata > Mammalia > Artiodactyla > Bovidae > Bubalus > Bubalus kerabau. Next base: position 53,141,128 of record NC_073633.1, on the reverse strand, counting down.
TTAAAAGAATAATAAGATTTTCAGCTTCCACAACCCCTTCAACTCAGGACTTAACCATGAGATTTTCACGTTCCCATTTAGCTTCTTCTACTTTGTGCTGCATCAGCATCAGTGTGACAGTGCCAGAAGATACAGCAGAAGGTAATTCAATGTGTTAAGTCGAGCAGATAACTCTGCCTTCTCATTCTGCCAATTCTCTAGGCATTCTCCCTCATCAACAGAGAGCTCAATAGAGGGAACTTGTGGAAAAGCTAGGAAAGCCTGGTTGTTGAATTTTTTCTCTCATGTGGACTTTTGTCCATCTGCAGACTTCTAGAGGACTGGGATTCATGAAAGGCAATCTTAGGTGAAAAGAGATCCAGCCTTTTCCTACAGAGTAAGAAAATGACCATGATAGTCATAATTTTAGTTATTCAACTTTATGGGACAATTCCCAGTGCGCCTAAAAACGTTGTTACTTAGTCGCTCAGTCAAGTCCGACTCTCTGTGACTGAACGGACTGTAACCTGCCTCAATCCATGGGATTCCCCAAGCAAGAATACTGGAGGGGGTTGCCATTTGCTTCTTCAGGGGACCTTCCCAACACAGGGATTGAATCCATGTCTCCTGCTTGGCAGGAGGATTTTTACCACTGAGTCACAATATGTATAGGTAAATTATAAACCTGTAATACCCCATGGAGATTATAAACCCCATGAAGTCATTTTATATCTTCAACAACAACTTCAATAGCAGGTCTTCAGTTAACAATTTGTTGAAGGTATTGTCCAATCTCATAAAGAACTGATTTTTATTTAATAATGAAAAAGAAATTGTGTATAACTCACCACATAAAACAATATCAATTCTGAACCTAACACTATCAATGTTTGATATCACCAAACTAGTATATCAATTTAAAATAATAACTTCATTTTATAAATCCATTCACTTAGCTGAATGGATTGGTGAATGCAACTGACAATAATGTGCTGTTAACAGTTTTTTAGAATGTAAAGGATCATCAATATTTTTAAAGAGTTACTTAATTGTAAATCTGGCCCATTACACAAGTTTAGAGCTTTATGGTTGATAGCATTTGTGGATTCTCTAAGCAGTCACCTTTCCCTAGAAAAGCTAAAAGGAATAACAAAAGGAGACAAGGAAATGGGTTCATAAAGGACAAAATCAGGCAAGTGAAAGATATCCAATTTTCCACTCCCCTAGTTACAATCAAATTTTGGAAGGGTGGAAAATACCACATCAACAGTGTAACAGCAACTTCAGCATTTCCACATGCTGGTTAGGACACCCATTATAGCTTTCTATTCAGACAGGGAGGAGTTACAAAGCACAACCACAACATTAAATGTTGGTGAGCACGTCTTTGCTTAATTAAGAAATGCTTTTGTCAGCTTCTTCCTTGAAGAAAGGGGTTATTAATTCAAGACTAGAGATCATGCTCTGGTGGTTTCTCTATGGGAACTGTGGCTGTACATATGTTACAGAGAACTGTCTTAATTATTTCAATTAATCAAACAAAATTCCCCTCCAAATATTAGATACAACAAATTAAAACCCACATTTGTATACAGATCCTTTAAAAGTTCTACCATACTTCTGTCAAATGTTCAAAGTAATAATTACAACAAACCTTTATAGGAGAAATATGGAAATCTTCAAAGAAACTAAGAATGGATGTATCAGTCACTGAGGTCCCCACTAATTCTGTGTTTATAGCATCTAAGTCTTCCCGGATTAACTCTGTCTGAAAAAGAATTAATCAAGATTTTCTATTTTAATATTTTTCTACAACAATTACTGAAAAGAATGATTGATCTTTCATAATATTCCCCCAAAATAAAAATTACCCATTTTCTTTCAGCTTCAGGGTCAGTTGTTGGGGTAAACAGCGCAGTAATAGCTCCTAGAAATCCCTGATCAACTTTTAAGGCCATTTCCTGAATGAGAACCATAAAATACCTAAGGAAAAAAAAATTTTAATAGAAAAAGCTTTTTTAAGGATGAAAAAGGCATTTTATCAAAGCTTGTAATTTTCCATGTTAAAACTTTGATTTTGGCCAAAAACCACAGCAAGATCTTGTTCCGTGATCTCTAAAACAAAGGTTATGTTAGCAAGATCGAAGTTTATTTAGACTGAGATCTTTTTTATTTTTTTAATTAAAGTAAAAGTTTCACTAGGGGTAATACTGTTATATTAACACTTAGCATTTAAAGTTCCAAATGCTCTATTTACCATGTTATGGAAGATATAAGAACAATGATGATGTAGCATATAGTATCTAATTTTTAAAGTCCGCAGGAAGTAAAGAACACACCTCACAAACACATCATTTATATTTCACTATTTTATATTCTAATGGAAGTTACAAAGGGGAGACGTGGTTGAAGGAATTTCACACTTTAAAATATATAGAGGCTATTATTAAAATAAGTTTCAAAATATAAAATCACTTGACCATAAAGTAGATTGATACGTTCAGGTGGAAATAATTTTCATACAAAAGTCACTTCCAAAACATAATGTATTTTCAAAGCAGATTCTCATTTTAAGTTCCTTTAGATGATCAAGGGTATCTTTACTTACTTGAACTGTAAGACTTTACTGTACTCATTAAATCTTGTGATGATACTCACATCAATGAAAGGTTTGGGCTCTAAAAGGAAGAAAGAAAACAGGAAAAAGGCAATCAAGCTTTCTAGTAGGTCAAAATGATATCTATTCAACTTTTATATATAGGGTATATCTCAACTTAATTTTTTCTTACCTGAGTCCAAAGCAATAGATTTTGGAGGGGCCACAGGATGAAATACAACAGGGAACACTGTACCTGGTAACTGACTATCAACCTAAAGAAAAGAAAACTGATTCAGCCGTACTTTATTTAAACTTTTGTTTCAGAGATGTATTACAGAAGATGCCACTAATTACATCATAAATAATATCTGTATTTGTATGTGCTGCTATTAAAAGTTTCACTTTAAATCTAAATTTCTTATATATCTCACCAAGGGCAAGTTTCCACACGCAGGAATACATAAACACTCGCATATTTGCACTAGAACTGTGGAGCATGAACACCATTGATGGAAATATTTGTATCAATGGATCATGTGAGATTTCAACTATCTATAATTTAAATAAAAATGTAAGTGAATACTACGTATGAAATTACAGGTTAGGTATTAAGAGAAAGAGAACAAAAATGTCCTAAAAAGTAGTAATCCGTAGTTAAAAACAAGAGATGGAGGCAGGCAGGCAGGGAGAAAGCAAACAAACCGTTTGATAAAAACAGCCTCCAATAAAGCCCTAATCATTCCCATATAGAAAAATAAAAGAAAATCTTAATTTGGGATTTGATGACAAATTTAAAGCAATATTAAAAATAACAATTTGTGTAAGAAAACATATGACAAAATTAAAGTCTCAGTGGTCATTTAGCCTTGGATAATTAGTATGGTGAATCACAGGATATGTGGAAGAAGAATAACTTATAAACAAAAAGAAAGATATCAACTCTGATATATGATTTTTGTTGTTGTTCAGTTGCTAAGTCACGTCCAACTCTTTTCAATGCCATAGACTGTAGCACACCAGACTTCCCTGTCCTTCACCATCTCCCAGAGCTTGCTCAAACTCATGTCCATCAAGACAGTGATGCCATCCAACCATCTCATCCTCCGTCGTCCCCTTTTCCTCCTGTCTTCAATCTTTCCCAGTATCAGGGTCTTTTCCAAAGAGTCAGCTCTTTGCATCAGGTGGCCAAAGTGCTGGAGCTTCAGCTTCACCATCAGTCCTTTCAATGAATATTCAGGGTTGATTTCCTTTAGGATTGACTGGTTTGATCTCCTTGAAGTCTCTCAAGAGTCTTCTCCAACACCCCAGTTCAGTACCATCAGTTCTTTAGCGCTCAGCTTCCTTTATAGTCCAACTGTCACATCCATACATGATTACTGGAAAAACCATAGCTTTGACTATATGGACCTTTATCAGTAAAGTAATGTCTCTGCTTTTTAATATGCTGTCTCAGTTTGTCATAGATTTTCTTCCAAGGAGCAAGCGTCTTTTAATTTCAGGGCTGTTGTCACCATCTACAGTGATTTTGGAGCCCAAGAAAATAAAGGCTGTTACTGTTTCCATTGTTTCCCCATCTATTTGCCATGAAGTGATGGGACCAGATGCCATGTCAGTTTCCTGAATGCTGACTTTTAAGCCAGCTTTTATACTCTCCTCTTTCACCATTGTCAAGAGGCTCCTTAGTTTCTCTTTGCTTTCTGCCATAAGAGTTGTGCCATCTGCATATCTGAGGTTATTGATATTTCTCCCGGCAATCTGGATTCCAGCTTGTGCTTCATCCAGCTCGGCACTTCACATGACGTACTCTGCATATAACTTAAATAAACAGGGTGACAATATATAGCCTTGACATACTCCTTTCCCAATTTGGAACCAGTCCATTGTACCGGTTCAAACTGTTGCTTCTTGACCTGCATACGGATTTCTCAGGAGGTAGGTCAAATGGTCTGGTATTTCCATCTCTTTCAGAATTTTCCACATTTTGTTGTTATCCACACAGTCAAAGGCTTTGGCGTAGTCAATAAAGCAGAAGTAGATGTTTTTCTAGAATTCTCTTGCTTTTTCCATGATCGAACGGATGTTGGCAATTTAATCTCTGGTTCCTCTGCCTTTTCTAAATCCAGCTTGAACATCTGGGAGTTCTGGGTTCATGTACTGTTGAAGCCTGGCTTGGAGAATTTTGAGCATTATTCTGCTACCATGTGAAATTAGTGCAGTAGTTTGAGCATTCTTTGGCATTTCCCTTCTTTGGGATTGGAATGAAAACTGACCTTTTCCAGTCCTGTGGCCACTGCTGAGTTTTCTAACTTTGCTGGCATACTGAGTGGAGCACTTTCACAGCATTATCTTTCAGGACTTGAAACAGCTCAAATGGAATTCCATCACCTCCACTAGTTTTGTTCGTAGTGATGCTCCCTAAGACCCAGTTGACTTTGGAATCCAGGATGTCTGGCTCTAGGTGAGTGATCAGACCATCATGGTTATCTGGGTCATGGAGATCTTTTTTGTATAGTTCTGTATATTCTTGTATTCCACCTTTTCTTAATATCTTCTGCTTCTGTTGGGTCCATACCATTTCTGTCCTTTACTGTGCCCATCTTTGCATGAAATGTTCCCTTCAGTTCAGTTCAGTCGCTCAGTCCTGTCCAACTCTTTGCGACTCCATGGACTGCAGCAAGCCAAGCCTCCCTGTCCATCACCAACTCCAAGCGCTTACTCAAACTCATGTCCATTGAGTCAGTGATGCCATCCAACCATCTCATCCTCTGTTGTCCCCTTCTCCTCCCACCTCCAATCTTTCCCAGCATCAGGGTCTTTTCAAATTAGTCAGTTCTTCGCATCAGGTGGACAAAGTATTGGAGTTTCAGCTTCAGCATCATTCCTTCCAATGAATATTCAGGATTGATTTCCTTTAGGATGGAAAGGTTTGATCTCCTTGCAGTCTAAGGGACTCTCAAGAGTCTTCTCCAACACCACAGTTCAAAAGCATCAATTCTTCAGTGCTCAGCTTTCTTTATAGTCCAACTCTCACATCCATACATGACTACTGGAAAAACCATAGCTTTGACTAGACGGATCTTTGTTCCCTTGATATCTCTAATTTTCTTGAAGAGATCTCTAGTCTTTCCCATTCTGTTGTTTTCCTCTGTATTTTTCCATTGTTCATTTAGGAAAGCTTTCTTATCTCTCCTTGCTATTCTTTGGAATTCTACATTCAGTTGGGTATAGCTTTCCTTTTCTCCTTTGCCTTTTGCTTCACTTCTCAGCTATCTGTAAGGGCTCCTCAGACAACCATTTGGCCTTTTTGCATTTCTTTTTCTTGGGTATGGTTTTGTACACCGCCTCCTCCACCGCCTCCATCCATCATTCTTCAGGCACTCTGTCTATCAGATCTAATCCCTTGACAGAACCTTGTGAAAAAATAAAACTCAGACCCAAGATTCCAAAAATGATTGAACAGGATGACAATGTTACCTGAAGCCAATACAATCTGGCCCTTAAACTTCTTTGGTGAGGGGATTGCTTATATTCAACTTGAATTCCTGATAAAAAATGTCGCCTTATAGAGCACCGAGAAGGGAGGCGCATTTCCATTGGGTCCTTGCCAAAATTCACCTGAGAAAAAAGCAGATGTGCTTGTGATGAACTGGTATTAGCAATGTAGACCATTTTAAATATCCACTTACTCACAAACTGAAAAAGAAAAATATTCATTTCTACATCTAATCAAAAGATCCACCTTAAGATGATCTACAGCTGAGATGTTTGAAGCAGAATCATCACATAACTAAGGTTATGTGGAAAATATATTTTCAGTGATATGAACTGTACTTAAAGAACATAAGCCATGTTTTTTATTTTTTTAAAAACCTCAAAGAGTGAGTGTGTGATAGTCACTCAGTTGAATACAACTCTTTGCGACCCCATGGACTGTAGCCTGCCAGGCTCCTCTGTCCATGGAACTCTCCAGGAAGGAATACTGGAGTGGGTTACCATTTCCTTCTCCAAAAAACCTCAACAGTAATGAATAATTCCAGATAACATTTATGCTTTGTTTTAACAAAGTTAAACAGTGAATAGTCAATAGCTTACTTATGTCTGACACGACCTGAATAGTGTTCTTTCATTTTAGCATGACCAACATTTATAAGGATGAGGGTGGGGGTGGGAAGCAGGTATGGTGATAATGCAAATGCAACCACCAGAGACAAAGAGTAACACACACTGCATGCCTGAAACTTCAGTCAAGCTTCTGGGCTCTTCCTGAAGCAAAAGTGACTTTCGGTTTTAACAATGTAGGGCCCTGTGTAGAGCACATGTTTATTTGTGGACATCTACTCATGTCCTAAAACAATTTACATTTAATGAATTTAATTGGGCAACTTTTTTTATAGGGTTTTCATCACTGAGATACACATTTCTGCACAGCCTAAGCAATATATTGATATCATTCAGAATAGAAGTTTCAATAAGTAATGTTGATTTCTCCATAATTTTCCTAAAAACAAGTTACATGAAACTATCTGCTTTGCAAATAGAGGAAATTATACAAATGCAGATAAGAAACATATTTAAATAATGTTTTACAGTATATGATAAACAGTATATTTTAATTTAATATGTGCTAATAAATTTTTAGTCATACTAATGCTACTAACAAATTAGTTTCTGCATACATATATTTACTTGGATAGCGAAATTTTATTTACTACTGCCACTGGCAACATAATACATAAATAAGAAAAAAAACAAATTTGGTATACCTCAAAATTATCATCTAGTTTAATCCAGCCAAGGTCTCTTGATTCTAGGTATTTCTTATAGGACTTTTCCAATGAAATTATTTGCTTTTGACTAAATGGCTTCCACTTCTGTTTTGGTTTCATCTCCCAAACAACACCAGAACTAAAATAATTCACAAAGAAAATTAATTAAAATAAATGCATAATTTAGGTTGTGGAATTTTCACTCAACTCCAAATTGTCACACTGTCAACTCCTATGAAAATCACATTTATGCAAGAGATTTTAAACACCAAAATATATCTACGTTTTATATAAAAGTGCATAAGGAAAAGAGGCAGGAGATATGTTTTTGTATCACACACTGACATCAATGAACTATGGAATTGGCAAAATTTTTTCATATGGGGATATTTTAGGCAAAAACCCATCAAGATGGAAGACCTAAATATCAAACATAAAACTATAACATTCCTAGATATAACACAGTAGAAAATCTAAGTGACCTTGGGTTTGGCAGTGACTTTTACAATACATCACTAAAAGCACAATCCATGAAAGAAAAATAGATGTGGGACTTTCCTGAAATTGAAAACTTCTGCTCTGTGAAAGACATTGTTAAAAGAATGGAAAGGCTGGGAGAAAATATTTGTAAAACATACATCTGATAAAAGACTGATATGGTAAGTCCCCTACATACAAACCTTTAAGTTTCAAACTTGCAAAGATATGAACAGGTGTCCACATGTCCCATCCCATAAGTTAGTTTACGTGTCTGCTGCACACTGTCACATGTGTGCATACAAGCGGCTGTGCTTTTGAGTACTTTACTGTGTAGTACTGTATAGAGTACAGTATCTCTATGTCAAGCCCAGGATGCCCAGAAGCAAACATAAAAGCAGTGGTGATGCAGCTGGTACACAAGAAATGCCAGACGCTGTACTGTACTACTGTACTTCTCAAGGTACTATACTGTAAGATTAAAGATATTTTATTTTTTTGTTGTATTATTTGTGTGAAAAGTATTATAAACCTAGGGGTTGCAAAGAGTCGGACACAACTGAGCGACTTCACTTTCACTTTTCACTTTCATGCATTGGAGAAGGAAATGGCAACCCACTCCAGTGTTCTTGCCTGGAGAATCCCAGGGACGGGGGAGCCTGGTGGGCTGCCATCTATGGGGTCGCACAGAGTCAGACACAACTGAAGCGACTTAGCGACAGTACAGTACTATATAGCTAACTGTGTTAGTTGGGTACCTAAGCTAACTTTGTTGGACTTAAGAACAAATTGGATTTATGAACATGATCTTGGAACAGAACTTGTTTGTATGCAGGGGACTTACTGTACCCAAAGCATGCAAAGAACTCTTAAAACACAACAATAGCAAAAAATATTAAATTGGGCAAAAGATCCGAACTTCATCAAATGAGGTTCAATGACAAAAAAGCATATGAAAAGATGTTCACCATCATATGTAATTAGGTAACTGCAAATTAAAACAAACAGAGATCACTACAAATCTATTACATTTGTAGTGATCTGACAATACTAAATGCTGGCAAGGATGTGGAACAACAGGAATCTCTCATTCATTCGTGGCATGGTTACCAAATGGTGAGCCGCTTCTAACAAAATTAAACTGCCAGGTGCTGCACAAAGAGCATTTTTGAACTTCACCAAACACATTATTATCCGTAGACCCTATACTGGTTATACCTGATAATTATTTCCCTCAACAGCCTCCAAAGAAGAATGAGTCTTTTACCACAGTCAGTGTGATTGAAAACCAAAATAGATAAATTCAAATATTTTCCTTATATAAGTATAAGCAGAATCAGAGAAAAGAACTGGTTCCATCATTATTAAAATGTTCTAAACAACCATCCAATAAACCATGTACCCAGGTTAAAATACTGCCTCTGTGAAACTTTTTTCCAATTTATGTGATTCAGTGTTCTTGGCTTCCCCAACCCACACCAGTTTCTCCAGCCTCTACAGCACCACAGAACATGTTCACACTTCTTTGTAGCTTTTCTTTTAGTGTTTTTGTAATTCATTTAAAAAATACATACAAACAATAAGGGAAGAAAAAACCTCTTCTCCCACCAACTAATGAATGTTGTCATAAGGGCCAAGACATGATTTTATCTTAGGGGCTTTTCAACTAGCAGTGAAAGCAGCTGTTCAGTAAGCTTTGCTGAAAGGTATGTACAGTACATCAAATTCAAAACAGGTATTTGTCTACTCTCATCAAACTTGCTATTATGAACTTAATGCCTTTTAAAGATTTCTGATACCTTATCTTTCTTCTCCCATACCTGGTTATCCCAATATATGAAACTTCCTGCTTGGTTTCATTGTTAACCAGTGAAAGCCCAAGACTACGGAGAGAAAAAGTTATTTCGTGATTGGCCTGCTCCATTTCTTCTGCCTGCAGAGCTTTGGAAACCAAGGCAACATCATCAGTGAAAAGCAAGACTCTCTGGCGCCCATCGAGAAATGATACCCAGTGTATCTGCATGTTTGCATCATAGGCAAACTGTCCACATTCATCCTGTGGGAAAGAGAGACTTCATATTAAAACCACAAACAGTAAGCTTTTATTACATAAGGTTGAACTGCAGTAGCTAAGAAAGCATGACTATCAATCAGAAAACCATCAAAATAACATAAATTAATTAAAGTTATAATGTGTTTTGAAACATCCTCACCAATTTTTTCAAACAGTAACAGATCAATAGTGCTTATTTTTTTTAAATCTTAGTTTAAGTTACCTAGTTTGGCACCCCACTCAAGTACTCTTGCCTGGAAAATCCCATGGATGGAGGAGCCTGGTAGGCTGCAGTCCATGGGGTCGCTAAGAGTCGGACACGACTGAGCGACTTCACTTTCACTTTTCACTTTCATGCCTTGGAGAAGGAAATGGCAACCCACTCCAGTGTTCTTTCTTGCCTGGAGAATCCCAGGGACGGGGAAGTCTGGTGACCTGCCGTCTATGGGGTCTCACAGAGTCGGACACGACTGAAGCGACTTAGCAGCAGCAGCAGTTAGGCTCAAAGGGTACTCAGCAGGAATAAGAATCTCCTTCAAAGGCACCAATGGCATAAGATGCTTACTTGTCTCCCAGATGGAGAACAGAATGGTTTAAAACTTTACTGGAAATGTAATATCAGGTAAAATTAGGTTTTAATACTTTATAATGCTGCAAGTATTTATATAAATCACACTGTTAAATAGTCAAACTATGGTGATCAGTTTGTATTAACTTTCATTAAGAAGAGCCTTCTTGGCTGGCAGTCTTTTATAGCATTTAAAAATATTAGGCTTGATTTGGTGCGTGTCTTCAGAGATTTAAATAATGATTTTTTTTCATTCTGGACTTAACATAAATAAAACAACAGTTCATTTCAACAGGCAGTATAAGCATCTAACATGTGCTTTTCATTTCATGCTTTCTTGGGATGCAAAAGCCAAAAACAAAGGATGTCACCAAAAGCACAGAAATGATTGGTATTTGCTGTTCTCTGAAACTGATCTACAGCTTTTAACATATATCAAAGTAGATGGCCCAATTTTTTTACTCTAACATGATTAAGTTTTATAAATGTTTCAGAGATACCTACTAAATAAAGAAGGTGAATTTTCTCCTTGTAAACTACAAGATTTGATATGCATCTTGGTTCAATCTTAGTTATTATTCAAATGCTATTTGTTTTCAATCTATTGTATCTGTTAAAAATTAAATAAGATATATTTTAAAATATCCCCAGGCAACAATGTTTCAGTTGACTTCCAACATTTCGGTTACACATTTTGATGCAATATTATTCACTGCATGAAGGTTTATGGCTATCATGCCTTCTTTGTCACATTATCATATTCTATTTAATGATTTTTGCTTTGAATCATAGTTAAATTGTTTTTTTACTTTTGTTTACTTGTTAAATCTTTATCATCTCTTCATGCTTTTAACTTTCTGTGCAGTTAAAGCAGATCTCATGTAAATAGCATCTGGTTATAAACTACTTTTGAGCTTAATCTGAATGTGATCTTTTAATAGGAGAATTTAAACCATTTTCATTTATTGACATGCTTGATGGGAAGCATGGTTTAGTGGGAAAAGTCCAGGGACTATGAAGTCAAGATCTGGTTTTGAATTCTAACCATCAGTTCTAAGTTATAAACATAAGAATTTATGATACTATATAATAAGCATTAACATATGATATATTCAACAAAATGTACTGACATTTGCCACTTACTATATACTTCCTTAGGCTTCCTTCTTTTACTCTAAGAGCAAATTTTTCTTTATTTTCATTTTCTCAATTTTCTTTTTATTTTCTTTTATTACTCACTTTGCTTCTATTAATTGGTATCCTTTTAAAAAAAAAGTCATCTTTGATCTATATTTCTGTAATTAAAATTTAGGATTAAATGGTGTTAAACATATTCTGTTCAGAACATACTATTTCCCTGCTCCCCCTTTCATTTTATTTTGTTGTCTTTGTCTTTTATTTCACCAACTTTCTTCTATCATAGCTGTCATATGTATATAACTTTGGGAATCTTAGGCAAACATTCTGAAAATTTTCTCTGGTCCTTCTGTGGTAAAAAAAATTTTCAGAAGTGTGATCAGCTTCTGAATCTTTAGGATCAGGCTACAGTTTTCTCCTGAACTATTTTGTCGTAAACTCCATGTTTGTTTGTTTGTTTCCTGTTTATTCACACTTAAACATCCGCTGGATCACTGAAAAAGCAAGAGTTCCAGAAAAACATCTATTTCTGCTTTATTGACTATGCCAAAGCCTTTGACTGTGTGGATCACAAGAAACTGTGGAAAATTCTGAAAGAGATGGGAATACCAGACCACCTGACCTGTCTCTTAAGAAACCTGTATGCAATGAACATTGGGGTACTCGTGTCTCTTTCCCTTCTGGTTTTCTCAGTGTGTATGCCCAGCAGTGGGATTGCTGGATCATAAGGCCCAATGTTCATCGCAGCACTGTTTATAATAGCCAGGACATGGAAGCAACCTAGATGTCCATCAGCAGACGAATGGATAAGAAAGCTGTGGTACATATACACAATGGAGTATTACTCAGCCATTAAAAAGAATACATTTGAATCAGTTCTAATGAGGTGGATGAAACTGGAGCCTATTATACAGAGTGAAGTAAGCCAGAAAGAAAAACACCAATACAGTATACTAACGCACATATATGGAATTTAGAAAGATGGTAACAATAACCCTGTGTATGAGACAGCAAAAGAGACACTGATGTATAGAACAGTCTTATGGACTCTGTGGGAGAGGGAGAGGGTGGGAAGATTTGGGAGAATGGCATTGAAACATGTAAAATATCATGTATGAAATGAGTTGCCAGTCCAGGTTCGATGCACGATACTGGATGCTTGGGGCTGGTGCACTGGGACGACCCAGAGGGATGGAATGGGGAGGGAGGAGGGAGGAGGGTTCAGGATGGGGAACATATGTAAACCTGTGGCGGATTCATTTTGATATTTGGCAAATCTAATACAGTTATGTAAAGTTTAAAAATAAAATAAAATTAAAAAAAAAAAAAAAAAAAAAAAGAAACCTGTATGCAGGTCAGGAAGCAACAGTTAGAACTGGACATGGAACAACAGACTGGTTCCAAATAGGAAAAGGAGGCTGTATATTGTCACCCTGCTTATTTAACTTATATGCAGAGTACATCATGAGAAACACTGGGCTGCAGGAAGCACAAGCTGAAATCAAGATTGCCAGGAGAAACATCAATAACCTCAGATATGCAAATAACAGCACTCTTATGACAGAAAGTGAAGAGGAACTAAAAAGCCTCTTGTTGAAAGTTAAAGAGGAGAGTGAAAAAGTTGGCTTAAAGCTCAACATTCAGAAAACTAAGATTGGGGAGAGAGGAGGGTTCAGGATGGGGAACACAGGTATACCTATGGCGGATTCATTTCGATATTTGGCAAAACTAATACAATATTGTAAAGTTTAAAAATAAAATAAAAAAAAAAAAAAGAAAACTAAGATCATGGCATCTGGTGCCATCACTTCATGGGAAATAGATGGGGAAACAGTGGAAACAGTGACAGACTATTTTTTTGAGCTCCAAAATCACTGCAGATGGTGGTTGCAGCCATGAAATTAAAAGACGCTTACTCCTTGAAAGGAAAGTTATGACCAACCTAGACAGCATATTAAAAAGCAGAGACATTACTTTGCCAACAAAGGTCCGTCTAGTCAACGCTATGGTTTTTCCAGTGGTCATGTATGGATGTGAGAGTTGGACTGTGAAGAAGGCTGAGCACCGAAGAATTGATGCTTTTGAAGTGTGGTGTTGGAGAAGACTCTTGAGAGTCCCCTGGACTGCAAGGAGATCCAACCAGTCCATCCTAAAGGAGACCAGTCCTGGGTGTTCATTGGAAGGACTGATGCTGAAGCTGAAACTCCAATCCTTTGGCCACCTCATGCAAAGAGCTGACTCACTGGAAAAGACCCTGATGCTGGGAGGGATTGGGGACAGGAGGAGAAGGGGACGACAGAGGATGAGATGGCTGGACGGCATCACCAACTCGAGGGACATGAGTTTGAGTAAACTCCGGGAGTTGGTGATGGACAGGGCAGCTGGCGTGCTGCGATTCATGGGGTCACAAAGAGTTGGACACGACTGAGCGACTGAACTGAACTGAACTGAATGAGGAAAGTGCTTTACAGTACTGTGTGGATTTTCTTTGAATTCCCTTTTCATGTACACCTGAGCATCAGCAGAATTCCCTTCTCAGATCAGCCAGGAAATGGCTAACTGTCTTGTTTCTAGCTTAATTTTCATAACCTGGCAGATCACCAGTTGACTAAGGCACAATAATCTATTTCTTACTGTCTGGTTTTCTAACACCGAATAGAACAGAAACATTTAAAACCACAAGCCTGTGAATACACTACTGCCAGGATTCTTTATGATTTTGCCTTAATTTATAGACCTTGACATAGTCTTTCAGGATGGCGATACCGTTCTTTCTCCAGTATCTGTGTACTGCCTTATGGGAGTTGTGGTTGCTGAGGAGCATGAAATGTGAGGAGAAAGAAAATAATACCAGCATAGTACAGGGACCCCTGGTCAAGTTAGCATGTCTCTGAGCCAGAGACCTCATTGTAACAGGGAACTTAAGCTCCTCTACCACTTACCACTTGAGGGTTTCTGTTGTAAAAAGTAAAGCAGGCAACAGAGCTCCATCAAATTGTCATGGCAAAAATCACTCCAAGGATCTCATAACCATCAGTCTGATTTTTCAAAAGTCTATCTCTTTTATGGGTATTTCAGAGAGAATATAGGAGAGGATAATTCAGTCACTCTTGGCCAATTACTATTTTAAATAACCAAGAAAGCTTTTATGACAACTGGCATTATCAGACAGTGGAATATGACACTGTAAGAACTTTTCAGCATAGAATATAATCCTACAGAAACTAGGTACCACTCGTGGAGGACCCGTGTCTATATTGGAGGAAGGGTGGCAGATGAATTCTTTTACTTTTATAAGTATTCATTTATTTGGCTGCACTGGTTCTTAGCTGTGGCATGTGAGATCTCAGTCTTTGTTGTGGCATGTGAGATCTTTAGTTAAGGCATGTGAACTCTTACTGTAGCATGTGGGATCTAGTTCTCTGACCAGGGATCAAGCCCGAGCACCCTGCATGGAGACCATGGAGTCTTAGCCACTAGACCACCAGGGAAGTTCCTGGCAGATGAATTCTTAAGCCCTTCTCAAAGTCTAAGTGTCTAGGTAATAACATGTTTAATTAATTTAGCTACCTAAATAGTATTTCCATAAGTAATTCATTATATTTCTTATATGGATAATTTACTACTGTCATACTCCTTTAATTAAAAAACCGTATGGCTTTGATAGGGAAAACTTGCCTTAAAAAATCTTACAGCTAACAGTGGTATACAAAATTAACCTGTTTTTCACTTAGCCTCAAAACTCCTTCCTTATAAAAAAAAGTAAATAAAAAAGTACTGGTCTTAGGCAAGCTGAAACAGATGCAAATAAAGTATTTTGACTGATCTAGGACAAAATATTGGTGTGAACTATTTACCAACTAAAGCCCCAAAGCAACTTATTTTGAAAATACTTGCAATTCATTTTTAGTTCAATAAAGAAAAAGATGACAGTGTGAAGCTAACTTGTCTACTTCCTTTGTGATCAGGCACTTCCCTGGTGGCTCAAACAATAAAGAATCTGCTACACTGCAGGAGGCCTGGGTTGGGAAGATCCCCTGGAGGAAGGCATGGCAACCCACTCCAGTTTTCTTCCCTGGAGAATCCCCATGGACAGAGGAGCCTGGCAGGTTACAGTCAATAGGGTCGCAAAGAGTCGGACACGACTGAGCGACTAAGCACAGCACACTTCATATGATACCCATTCACATCAGATGATACCTTTAACAGATCATGTTCCCCAACATTTTCCGCATAACTCCATTTAAGCTTTCTGGTACCAGTGGGATCTTCCCAGGCAAAGAGTCGAACTTGTCTTGGCAGCAATACCATTTCTTCCTTTGATCCGCTGAAACACAAGCGACAGAGGGAAGGTTAAAACACCCTGGCCTTGAGAAACGTAGACCTGTGGTTTATCGAGGAGGGGACTGGCACAAACATGGTATAAAACTGCCTTTGTTAATAAAACACGACTGTGCCTAAAAATGAGTACCCTAAAATGTCCAAATACCTAATGATTTTGAAGCTTGAGGGAAAAGAACATTGCTCTTTCTGAAGCTGCAGTATACTCTGAACTGATCCAGATAAGATGGGACTAACAAAATTCATGAAGGTAAACAGACTGGTACCTCAGAATTCATCTACAGAAAAGGTTGTGAATAGTAAACTTTTTAGGAGCAGAGAACTTTACTTGGTACTCAAATTTGAGATTTTAATCAAAAGCAATGCATAAGAAGTACGAGTCTCAGAAGAGAAAACAACAGGTGTGCTCCACTGCTGCTCCAAGCGTGGTCTCCGGGCCAGCAGCACTAGCGTCACCGCGGGCCTTGCTGCAAAGTGCAATATTCTGGGGCCCACCTAAAACCAACTAACTCAGAACCTGCATTTTTACAGGATTTCTAGGAGTTCTTAATACTGATATTTAAGTTTAAGGAGTACTGGTCTAGATAATACAAGAAACTTTGCAGAGAACTAAAATAAAACAAAAAGTAACCCATTTAGGGTTTAATCTATACTTTCAAATCTCTCAGCAGATTCAAGCCATGAGAGTTAAGAATACGTTAAATCTGGAAAGCATTAATTTTAAAAAATTTATTTATCTATCTTTGGCTGTGCTGGGTCTTCACTGCTGTCTGAGGGCTTTCTCCAGTTGCAGTGAGTAGCGGATACTCTGCTGTAGTGTGCGGCCTTACTGTGGTGGCTTCTCTTGTTGTGGAGTTCAGGCTCTAGAGCGCTTGGGCTTCAGTAGTGGTAGCCCGTGGTCTCACCAGTTGCGGAACATGGGCTCTGTTGCTCTGAGGCATGAGGGATCTTTCCAGACCAGGGATCGAACCCATGTCTCCTGCATAGGCAGGCGGACTCTTAACCTCTGGATGACCAGGGAAGTCCCAGCAAGGCATTGTTTTTTATATATTTATATGCGTGTGTGTGTGTATACATATATATAATGGGTATTATTATTTTATATTATATATACATACATAAAAATAATGCCGTGAAGATTTATAATAATAATTCTTTACAAATATATTATTACATATTTTAAGAATCTAAAGCTCCCTGTTTAATGGCATCACCCAAGCTAAACAACAGCACACACAAGGACAACAAAATTCCTGTCAGTCTGTACTACAATACATTCAATATCACTATTTAATCTTCCACGTAAATCTGTCTTCAGCCCTTTGCCCTCCTGTTTAATATTCTACTATCCAACCAAAAAAACACGATTTATAGAGAGAAGTTCACTGAGCATCACGAGACCACAAAAGAATGGTACTGCTTAAACAAGTTCACAGTTCCTTGTATCCAATTCTGAAATGTAAAAAGCTTCAAAATTCCAAATATTCTTCTCTTAAGTTTGGTGTCCAAACTCATGTGGCAGCAAAACTTGATCTGAACTGATGGGAAACTATTAATACTTTCATTTATCTCACTTCTTATGAATGTTTACACGTTTTGCTGCAGGAATACTCATGTGTTGGTTACAGAGTACTGCTTCAGAACTTGCTAGGGCTATTAGCAATACACATCCCTATTACCTTTCTAAAATCTGAAAACACATGGAAGGTGAAACACATCTAGATCCAAGTATTTCCTAGAAGGAACTGTAGATCAGTGGGCTTCCCTGGTGGCTCAGCTGGTAAAGAATCTGCCTGCGACTGCAGGAGACACACAAGACCCAGGTTCGATCGCTGAGTCAGGAAGATCCCCTACAGAAAGAAATGGCTACCCACTCCAGTATTCTTGTCTCAGAAATCCCAAGGACAGAGGAGCTGGCAGGCTACAGTCCATGGGGTTGCAAGAGTTGAACACAACTTAGCAACTAAACCACCGAAAACAAATCATATTTTCTAAGAACCCTTTTTATTTCATACCTCTGTTTATATGTGAGGATGTTCCATGGTGTGTGGTTTATTATTAGGGCAGGTGCACATCCCTCATGGTAGTCAGAAAAGCTGATGACAGTTGAATGCGGAGCAGTATCTACATCCACCAAGATACCCCCATTCTATTGCAGAAAAAAGGAGTATGTCTGAAGCATTGGTTTAAACTGCACATTACATTTAGAATTTCAATCATTCATACAGATATTAAAAAGCCTGTTTTCTTAAATTCCTACAGAAAATCACATTGGCTCTGATCTCTTACAAACATATGTACAGCATTATATATTGTTAGAGTTAGCATATCTTCAATTAATTATCAGCACGTCTTAATAAAATATTGTAAAGCAAACTTTAAATATCAAAGATATTTTATTTTAAAAACAGGAAAACGTACCAGATCTTCCAAGCTCAATAAAGTGCCATTATCCTGTTGGTTATAAAAGAATGGCCTGGATGATCCCTCACAGCTCACCACTCTCACACAAAGTTTGCCTGAAAATTTCTCAGGCCAAAATGGAAGGTTCTGAAAATATGAAAGTCAAATATCAGTCTTAAAACAATACTATGGTAAGTAAAACAGTGGCTAATAAAGTTTTAAATTCTAATTCAGATCATAACTCAATTATCACTGTTTCTTAAAATAGCTCCTTTACATTTCATATTGAGATTATTGACAAAATAATGATTATTTATGAAGCCTAAGAAACTCCATCAGAAGAATAGATGTATTAGTCTTTTCATACTTACAGAATAATTACAATATGAGGAACTGAAGTGCTATTAGGAACATCTCAAATATCTTAAATATTTAAAAATTATAATCTTAATATTTGCTTTTATGAATTGCACTATTAATTCTTTCAGAGTATCTTGTCCTAGATAAACCACAAGGCAACTGAAGGCAGAGGACCTTGCTGGCATTCCTGACACTATCCCCTTATAGCTGTCTGATCTTAATCTTGACCTTTTTGAGCCTCAGTTTTCTATCTGTAAAACTGAGATTTTAGTTCATAAAACAAAAGTTCCTCACCCATGACAGAATACTGGGTAAAAGCTATTTTGGAAAAGAGTACTACTACTATCAAACTCACATCAAAGACAAAAAGATAAGGAACACGTATTTGTTGCCAAGTCTATGGAGATCATTCTAAGTGCCTTGGAAAGCCCATGCCTCTTAGAGGTCTAACTTTGTATTGTAAGTGGAGTCCCTCCTCTTAAACTTTTTGCCAAGCAATTTTAAAGATAATTTTAGAATTCTTTTTAGATGTAAAGAAAAACAGTCCTATCCTTAAGTCAGCTGGTTTGGTTGAAAACTCAGGCAAATTCAAGCAGTAATGCTTGTCGGTGCACCTGTCCCCTCCCCAACTTTCCTTATTCTCTTCACTTCACCTCTTGTTGAGTCTGCAAAATTTTGCAAAGTTTTGTTCAAATACCAGCCCTTCTATGAAACATTTGCTTTTGATCTAGGCCACAATGATTTCAATCTCCAATAACCTTACTGACCTAAAAAAAAAAAAACCCTGAGATTCAATTTCCTTCTCTGTAAAGTAAGGTGGTTGAATTTTGGGGATTTTTTCCAAGGAAACTTCCAGTTCATCTATTCAGAGATCCTATAACCACCTATCAGTCAGTTCAGTTCAGTCGTTCAGTTGTGTTAGACTCTTTGTAGACTCCATGGACTGCAGCACACCAGGCTTCCCTGTCCATCACCAACTCCTGCAGCTTGCTCAACTCATGTCCATTGAGCTGGTGATGCTATCCAACCATCTCATCCTCTGTTGTCCCCTACACCTCCTGTCTTCAATAGTTTCCAGCATCAGGGTCTTTTCCAATGAGTCAATTCTTCGCATCAGGTAGCCAAACTATTGGAGCTTCAGCTTCAGCATCAGTCCTTCTAATGAATATTCAGGACTGATTTCCTTTAGGACTGACTGGTTGGATCTCCTTGAAGTCCAAGGGACTCTCAAGAGTCTTCTCCAACACTACAGTTCAAAAACATCAATTCTTTGGCACTCAGCTTTCTTCACAGTCCAACTCTCACATTCATACATGACCACTGGAAAACCCAAAGCCTTGACTAGATGGACCTTTGTTGGCAAAGTAATGTCTCTGCTTTTGAATATGCTATCTAGGTTGGTCATAACTTTCCTTCCAAGGAGTAAGCGTCTTTTAATTTCATGGCTGCAATCACCATCTGCAGTCACTTTGTATCCCCCCAAAATAAAGTTTGTCACTGTTTCCATTGTTTCCCCATCTATTTGCCATGAAGTGATGGGACCGGATGCCATGATCTTCGTTTTTGGAATGCTGAGTTTTAAGCCAACTTTTTCACTCTCCTCTTTCACTTTCATCAGGAGGCTCTTTAGTTTTTCTTCGCTTTCTGCCATAAGGATGGTGTCATTTGCGTATCTGAGGATACTGATATTTCTCCTGGCAATCTTGATTCCAGCTTGTGCTTCATCCAGCCTGGCGTTTCACATGAGGTACTCTGCATAGAAGTTAAGTAGGCAGGGTGACGATATACAGCCTTGATGCACTCCTTTCCCAATCTGGAAACAGTCTGTTGTTCCATGTCCGCTTCTAACTGTTGCTTCATCAAGTGGGCCTTAGGAAGCATCACTAGGAACAAAGCTAGTGGAGGTGATGGAATTCTAGTAGAGCTATTTCAAATCCTAAAAGATGATGCTGTGAAAGTGCTATACTCAATATGCCAGCAAATTTGGAAAACTCAGCAGTGGCCACAGGACTGGAATAGGTCAGTTTTCATTCCAACCTCAAAGAAAGGCCATGCCAAAGAATGTTCAAACTACCATACAACTGAACTCATCTCACACGCTAGCAAAGTAATGCTAAAATTTCTCCAAGCAAGCTTCAACAGTACATGAACCATGAACTTCCAGACGTTCAAGGTGGATTTAGAAAAGGCATAGGAACCAGAGATCAAATTGCCAACATCTGCTGGATTATCAAAAAAGCAAGACAGTTGCAGAAAAACATCTACTTCTGCTTCACTGACTATGCCAAAGCCTTTGACTATGTGAATCACAACAAACTGTGGAAAATTATTTAAGAGATGGGAGTACCAGACCACATAACCTGCCTCCAGTAGCTTGCCATATATTATCTTCTTCTCTATGTATTAATTTAAGAGAGTCTTAAGCCTTCCAAGATTGGATGCTTCTTGAATATAAAGACATTATCTTGACTACTGACAGAATAGTACATTATTTATATGTACATTTTACAGTACATATCCACATTTATACACATAGGAAGAACCATAAAATGAGTGTTAACAGTCTAGACTAGACTAGTGATAAATATTAGAAACAATTCTTTCTTCTTTTTAACATATGCTTATAGTATGAAAGGGAAGTCTTTCTAAGCTGGCTGTCATAAATTTTAACACACAAATATGGTAGCAAAATGATTATGACAGAGAGATATATAATTCTTATTTACATGTCGATATTTACTTGTACATTTTCGGAGCCAATTATATTAAAGGAAAATTATTACCTCTGAAGAAGCAATGTAGTTCCATTTATTAGTCGGCGGTGAGCCATCAGATGCAATCTCACCAACTTCCAGTTCTAATGATGACTTGTTCTCAATGGTATAAAAGGGAGTCAAAGTGACTATTCGTGTAAGATTAAAACTGCTCATTTTGATGCTGACACCAACCTGTGGAAAGGAAACAAACAAGTTTATCATTTCCCAGTACTTTACACACCTTGAAACACACACAGCTATTCACTCACAGTCTTCTTCAAGTATTTTAAAATAGGATTTCTTAAAAAAATAAAGTAACTAAAAAGAACCATATTCCATGACTATCTTCTCACTAAGAAGAAAAATTTCAGTTCCTTAGTCTGGGACCAGCAGAAACCAATTCAAGAAATATCAATCAGTAATTTAACAAATGATGACTCGTAGTAACATTCCAAAATAAATTGTTTTAAAATCAGTGTACAGTTTCCTTTGCTGCTTTATTCTCTCTGCTATCAATAAAATGAAATAAAAATTTTAAAGAGGTAATAAAACAAGTGAACTAGTATCAGATTATTCAAATTGTTGCAGTGAAATTTAAGATTTAAGACTTTTTGGCAGGGAGTGGTATGGATGTGGATTCTAGTAATTCTGAATACTTACCAAATTCCTTCCTTAAATGTATTCAAATCACTGTCTTAAACTTTGACAAATTTAGGCTGTGCTTTGATACTAACTGTACTAGAAATAAGTAGACAGACATAACGTAATAGTAGACATCCTCCATGTAATACTTTGAATTCACATTTCTATACCCCTGAGGATTTCCAGCTTATTTAGTGAAGAAAATGTGAGTGAAATCAGAGGTAAATAAGCAAGCAAAACCTTACCAGGTATTCCATGTTGTTGGCAGGACACTTCACACATCCGTAACTTCCCACTGTATCCAATGAAAAGCCATTGGACCACGAACTAGTTGAAATTTTTAACTGTACCTACACCAGAGAACACAGACAATCATATAAGAAATCTAAAACACTGTACTAATTTTATTTGATGGATAGGTGCTAGACCACTAGAAATGTATTTAATAACATGAGACAAAGAAAAGTATTATCAAAGGCATGCTGCACATGGGTAAGAGAACCACAGGAACTCTAGGGGACAATACAATAAAAGCAGAGCTCTAAAGTTCCCTTTGCATTCACCTCTGCGATGAGTATGATGAATTTAAAGACGTGTACCAATGAGACCTTCTGTTACTTAGGAAGGAATTAAAATGTAAAGTGATATTTTCCAGTGTTAGGTTTTTTATATAGAGCTAATGAATTCTTAAACTTTTAGCACACACAGGAAATTTATGCTTTTATTATTCAGCAAACAATGAAAAGTGTTTTGATAAGCAGAATGGAAGACACAATACCTGTCCTCAATAAGCTTCCAACTAAACAGAGACAGGAAATACACACTAATAATTATAATGCAAGACAATGTGATAACAGCCACATAAGAGGGATAAAATCCTATCAAACTGACAGGATAAAAAGCTTACTTATGGCTATGGGAAAAGGTAAAGTTTTACAGAAGAGATCTAATTCTCCTCCTGTATTAACCTCCATCTACCCAGCAGATGATAAAAACCTGAGTACAACCAAAGGTCAGACACACAAACAGGTACAATATCAAGCATTAATCAACACTTTATGACAGAGGTTCTCAAAGTATGGTCTCAGGCCCTATTCAGACCTACTGAACTGCACTATGGGGGCTTGGCTCAGCAGTCTGTTTTCAAAGCTCTCTAGGTGACTCTGTTACACACTGAGATTGAGACTGAGAAGCACTGCTCTAATAGAACATGCATGGGATATCTAGCTCTGCTTTAGATGATCAGAAAATCTTTCACACATGTCAGGCTGGAGCAGAATGTCAAAGCATGAACAGTAATAACGAGAAAACAAGAAGCAGGCAGGGAAAGCGTAGGGCAAAAGACATTCTAAGCAAGTGCAGCTACACAAAAGCAATATCAAGATGTGAGTTTGCAAAGGAAAGAAGCAACCAGAGCAAAAATGATCAGATCAGGCCTTAGGCTTTGTTTTTCTCTCGAAGGCCCGCCTTAATCCTTCATACATATGAGGCTCAGTTAAAATAAACCAAATTCAACTGCTCTCTCTTTTGAAATGCCATTGCATCACCGGTAACCTACATAAAGTCAAGCTTTCCACTTGACACTATGTCAAGAACAGAACTAATTCTAGGGGCACTGGAGAAAAAGACACCTCAGCTTTGGGACACTATTGTTGTTAGTTCATAATACCCCAATTAATCATGTATTCCTTAAAAGTAGTCTTGGATCTAATGCATACCAGTGACACTGAACAATTTGTTTTATTGACAAAAACGCACCTTATTTTTACTAAAAATGTTCTTCTTCTTGAAAGAGAATAAAACAATATCCCTAAAATCAGCTGGATGTTTCACATGCGTATCTTCTGCACGATACTGGAGAACCCGAGAAGTCTTGTTGATTAGCCAGTAGGGACTGAAAATGGAGAGCTCCATCTGGCTGCCAATTCGCTTGACATGTATCGACAGGTCAACTGTCAACGTTTCTGCGGAGTCAGAAGAAAAACACACAAGGAAGAATTCGGGAAGGGTATTGCATATACGGAAATGTCCATTCCAGTTTTTGCCCTGATATTTCACCAGAACTAATTCCATTATTTCTCCACTGATTCGCGAATGTAGAACATTGCTTGTACTGCCTTCGGTCAGCTCATGAGTTTCTGCTGTTCCCTAAAAACAAACAAAAACTAAATTTGCTTACCAATTAAAAAAAATCTCTGCAATAACTTCCCTATCTTATACAAATACTAAATTACCTACCAGATTCACATTAACTGAGAACTCTTCAAGGTACCATCTTTACATATTATGAATATCCAACAACTACTAAGGACTAAAAAGAAAACACTGTAACATAGCCAAAGGCAGAAGCTGTCATTCAGCTATCATCGGGCCAATGGCTGTTAGTTTTGAGAAAAACTCAGACCCATGTCAAGAATCTAAGGCTGGATTCAAGAACACTGGCAATTTCCATTAAGAGATATGTCATTACACGAGCCACATAACAGCCTGTGCTTCAGCTTCATCCTTTATTCACATTCTACACTTAATGGTTCTCATACAAATATAAAAGGAAAGTGATGTCAAACTATTCTGACAAGCTATCTAAGGTGGAACCTACTTTAAAAATGAGTAATGGCAATATAATAAACTAGGCTTCCTTACCAACAGCTTCTCTTGTATAAATACTACTTGAAAATGAAAGTGAAGTAGCTCAGTTGTGTCCAACTCTTTGCAACCCCATGGACTATAGCCTGCCAGGTTCCTCCACCCATGGGATTTTTTTCAGGCAAGAATACTGGAGTTGGTTGCCATTTCCTTCTCCAAGGGATCTTCCTGACCCAGGGATCAAACCTGGGTCTCCTGTGCTGCAGGCAGACTCTTAAATATCTGGGCAAGAGCTTACTAAATAAATACTACCTAGGTCATCTAATTAATTTTAGTCTCCACAAGTCAAGGGTGGCTTCCTGTCACATAAAGAAAATCAATTTAGGTTCCAAATACTATTCAGATTTTTGTATTTTGAAATGTTGTGGCATGAACAAATTTAAAAGCATATACTATACTTCATTACTAGAAAATGTTCCCTAATACTTCTTAGGACAGACCGTAATTATTTTTTGGTTCATCTTGAACCAAATAATCATCACTTTAAAATAAATCTGAACTAAATAATCATCACTTTAAAAAACTTTAACTTCATAATAAATTAAGATGAAGTATTTTCTCACTGGTGCTCTTCTGTACTTTAGCTAAGAGAACTGCACTTAGATAATAAAGAGATGATTATAATTATTAATTTATAGCAGATGCAGCAGAGTTCAGTGGTGAAGAACAAGGAATCACATTGCTTCGGTTCAAATCTCAGTTCTACCATTTGTTAGATGCAGGATTCTGAGCCTGTCACTTAACCCCTCTGTGACTCAGTTTCCTCATGTGTAAAATGGGTCAAATAGTAGCAACTTCTTGGGGAAGTTATTGTTTGGACTAAATAATGCATGTAAAAATACATGAACTAGTGGCTGGCACAAAGTAGATGCTATACCAATTTTTGCTATTATTATTACTATTAAAGCATTACAAGTATGTGATGTAAAACACTGACCTCAACAAAAATACCATTAAAAAGAAAAAGAATTCACTCCATGCAGTAATAAAAGTCAAACAAAATGCAAAACAGGGGGCATATATGTATACTTGTGGCTGATGCATGTTGATGTATGGCAGAAACCAATACAATATTGTAAAGCAAATAGAATTTTAAAAAAATGCAAAAGACATACCTCAAGTAAGTATCTTAGAGAATATGGGAGAAAATTTCGCAAGGTGACAGTAGGGTAAAGGTGAATGATGTAAGCGGGATCCCAGTCTTCCGCCTGTGTACTTATATAGCTCAATTCATCAGGCACAGCAACTGTGTTGACTATGAGAGGTAAGAAGTTCATTTCTGTTGACGGACACTGCAGCATGCATCTGACTTCTTTGCTCCGATGAAGCTCTTCCTTCCAGGAAATATAAGTGGTGGATTCTTTGTACTGATGCTCTAAGATACCAGCTGGCTGAATGAACAACTGACATCTAAAGGAAAAAACAGAGTGGGAAAAAATTTTTTACTGAGAACTTAAGAAAAAGAATTCAATTGACTCTTCTTGATGACTCTACAAGACAAGTACTCTTATTCCTATTTCTATAGATAAGAAAAACAAAGCTAAGAAAAGTTAAGAAACTTGCCCAAAGTCACACAGCTGACTCACAGAGGCACCTTCTGAGAAAAACTACTCTGTAAAAAATGACAACTAAAAAAAAAGTTAATTTCAAATACAAAGACAATCTAATAAGCCTTATAAAATTCTGAAACATCAAATACACAAATGAAAAAGTTTCATTTGGCAAATTCAATAATAATTAAATATAATTCTCCATATGTCTTAAAATTGGATTTTATAGATCTTTAGATAGTAAGAATTATTGTTATTGTAGAATACAGATGTTTTACTTTTTTCCCAGAATACAGTTGCTAATTCACAGAATTAAAAATATACATAATGAATCTTTCATAGTTTAATATATTCAAGGAAGTATCTACCTATATGAATCTAAAGGAACATGGAACTCCTCTTCAGGTCTGGCTATTCCAATGCGCTCCAACAGCTTCACATTCTTAACATATTTATAGATGATGAAAGCAATAGAAAAATGGTTTTTAATCTGTTGGACAAAAAACATACAAGTTGTTTAAAAAGATGTAGACATTCAAAAAGAAAACTGTGAGCTGCACACAATTACATTTAGATCTAAAAAACTGCAAGCCCAAAATTGGAAGATACTTTTATGGTAATTGAAAACTTTTACTTATTTAAGTGCTATATATCTGAAATTTGCTGTTAAATGGAAGCTAAGAATTATTACGATAGTCACATGTTCACATATTACATACTGAATTTTAGTATACATTATAATCTTTCAAATATGTATTAATCTTTGAAGACTTCAGCCATAATATTTTCTTCATTATAACCTTTTCTCAAAGTACTATATGACTAAACACAAAAGGATAGCAAAGGAAAAATGAGGTAAACAAATATGGTATAGTTCTTCCTTAACTTCAATGTAATATGCTGCTGCTGCTAAGTCGCTTCAGTCATGTCTGACTTTGTACAACCCCATTGAAGGTAGCCCACCAGGCTCCCCCGTCCCTGGGATTCTTCAGGCAAGAACACTGGAGTGGGTTGTCATTTCCTTCTCCAATGCATGAAAGTGAAAAGTGAAAGTGAAGTCGCTCAGTCGTGTCTGACTCTTAGCGACCCCATGGACTGCAGCCCACCAGGCTCCTCCATCCATGGGATTTTCCAGGCAAGAGTATTGGAGTGGGGTGCCATTGCCTTCTCCGTAATGTAATACAGGTAGGACCTAATAGCAAACTGAGAGATAACAAGGACCAGAACTTGAAATCCTTTCATTTTCATCTAATTTTCTAGGTAAGAAGAAATGTTCTTTTGCTGACCATATGCTGAAATCTGTTATAACACACAGAAAAAGAAAAATTAATAGTCTTAAAAGTGAAAAAAATATTTATACAGGTTAACATGCTAAATTATTTTTTCTGGGGAGATCATTCCAATATTCCTTCACACATACTTGAAAAATGCAATACAAAGAGAACGGAATGTAATCTTATTTGACCACCAGCTATTACTACAATACTCCTCAGTTTTGAATCTTCCAAGGAATAGACAAAACGTTTCATTAATTTTAAACCCAGGAGACAACAATAATCGACTTTAAACTAACAAGAGCATTTTATGAGATATTTAAAATGAAGAATGTTACAAAAGTAAGTTGGACAGGAAACAGCAGCCAATTTAAACTATTATTCATTTCTGAAAATCAGTAATGACCTATAATAAAATGAAGTTTTATTACATTCCCATGGTCAGCCAAGTGATTTAGTATTTCTTGATATACTAAAAGGAACACAATTCACTTAATGCATTACCTGGAGAGGAGAACGAACAGTAATTACTTTATTCCCTTCAGTTGCGTCAATTTGTACCACGAGTGAGTCAAAATGACTGGTATTAGGATTCCATACATTATACAGCTGCCGTCCAGGTCTGGCAATTGGGACTTGGGTTACTTCTGTATATCCATGAGGTGCTAAGGCAGAGCATTCCAAATACTAATTTACGCAAACTTTTATAAGACAGGATCAACAGCAACACCTCAAAATAACAACAAGCGTATTCTTCCTCATGACTAGAAATGATGACTACACAAAATTCTTGTCTAAGACACAGGAGCTAACAAAGAAAGGAAACTCTTTATTGTTATAACATTTTCTGACCCAAAACGATTTCTCCTGAGGTGGAGGTTTTGTGTGTATTAAAACAAACAAGACCCAGTTCGTTCCTTACTTTCCCAACTCTAAAAAACAATAAAAATCATCTTGTTTTCTGAAATGGTGATAATTACTGTCAACATTCTGAGACATCTGAATGTAGTTACTTTCACTCCTCACTGAACTCCCGTCCTTTCTGAAGCATATGGCATACTGCACTATTTAAGCGTATAGAGATAATTTAGCTCTTTAAGGTAATTTTTAAATTAATCAAGTTTAATTTTCTCAAGCTTAGAGAAAGAAAACAAAAGTTTGTCAACTGTTTCAAGCCTTTAGAAATCTGCAGCAAAATATTTTTCCATATTTTACCAAAAATAAGCTGATACCAGTACTTCTAAAGATGCCCTTAAAAATAAAATAATACAGCATACCAAAGGTCAAAGAGAAGAGGGAGCTCTCTTGACGGCTGAGTATAGACAGTTTCCCTTGACGTGAAGGTTCCATAGTGGCATATTCCAATTCCAGAATCTGACCAGCATCAACATCACACACATCACTTTTCTCAGGGCAGCCCATCACTCTGAGATTATGATTGGGCTGCACCTTAATGGGAACACCTACAGAATTCGTTACTGTAAAAGGAGCCCTGTCTTTTAAAGAGTAATCAAAAGTAGAAGCAGTGCCCTCTGAAAAACCCTGAAAAAGAACACAACATCACAATTAAATATTTGCAAACTACAAGTTTTTTTAAAAAACTAAATTATGACTATATAATTTTTAGAAACTAATGCTGATGACACAGAAAAATAACACACACGTTTCAATTTAAATTCGATTTGACATACTGCAACCAAGAACTAAACATACTTTTGCTAAATTGTTGAAAACATTAAGACAGCTTTTGGATATTGTTATATTCATTGTATCTCCTGAAGAAATATCAATTTCTGTTTGTGGCTCAGGAATTGCAATAAAATCATCTCCTGGCATCAAAGTTTTATCTTGGACTGGATTCTTCTTTACCTACGAGGGTAAATACATAACAAATTTATCAGCCAATGAATAATAAAATTAAAATACTCTTGACAGAGTTAAATTCTTCTAACTTTGCCACTTAATGTCAAGGCTCCTCAAAATTCTCAAACATATTCAGTGCTTCACCTTGACTTAGCACAGATCAACATTCTTTCTTTCAGTGTGTAATCCACACGTAGGGAAATGTTTAGAACTGCGCCATGGAAGCACTCCAAGGAAGTTATGATAGTTGTCTCTGGTCTATTCTCTACAGAAAGCTATTTACCTAGAGTCACCTGACTGATTGCTCATTTTATGCTAATGAACACTCTAAGAGGACACTGAAATCTAAACTTATCTGCACTGGAAGTAACACCTGGAATTTTTTCTACTTTTTACCAGTAATACCTATAAATAAGTAATACAATAAGCTTCCAATCAGTCATCAGACTCCATCATAGCTTTTATTCTAAAGGCATTTCAAATATCTTATAAAACTTCCTTTGTTAGCCCACCTACACCAAAGAAGGCTAGGTCAGAAATATTATTTCTACTTTACTGAGAGGAAATCGGGGACATAGGTTAAGTGACTGCTCATCTTTAAAATAAGAAATTGCTGAACCAATTTCAATGCCTCACACTTGAGTCAGGCTGCCCCAGAGAAATGTGATGGGATCATTTGTGAAGGGTATAAAAGTATGTTCCTGTTAATCTAGAAAGACGAGCTTCAGTATCTAGGACTCTGAAGGGTTTTCAAGAAGTACCATAAAGAGGTAACATAAAGAATTCATGAACCAGAAGAGCAGTTCTTGAGTCTTTCGGTGTCTTAAAATGATTGAGGATCCTAAAGAGATTCATTTATGTGGGCTATTATCTATCAGTATGTACTCTATGAGAAACTAAAGCTGCTGTTGCTACTCAGTCACTCAGTCATGTCCGACTCTTTGTGACACCGTGGACTGTAGTACACCAGTCTTCCTGCCCTTCACTATCTCCTGGAGTTTGCTCACACTCATGTCAATTGATTCTAAAAAAACTAAAAACTGAGAAATTTTTAAATATTCATTTAAAACTAACATTTACATGTTAATAATATTTTAGTGAAAAATAACTGTTAAAAATACATAGTGAGAAGGGCATTTACAAATCTCTTTAGGGCAAACCTTAGGAGAAGACAGGTGGATAGTCAAAATGGATAATCAACAAGGACCTACTGTACAGCACATGGAACTTAACTCAATGTTATACGGCAGCTTGGATGGGAGGGGAGTTTGAGGGAGAATGAATACATGCATGCATATGGCTGAGTCCCTTTGCTGTTCACCTGAAATTATCCAACATTGTTAATTGGCTATACCCCAATACAAAATAAAAAGTTAAAAAAAAAAATAGAAGACAGGTGGTCTCTCATTTCTAATTCTGTATACAATCTGTTGCAAAATTACATGTTCTTTGGGAAATTCCACTGTTTGCTTATGAGAGAATGAGAATGAAAATGATATACAATGACTGGATGTTATTATGAAAAGAATTTTGATCCTAGTGTCCTCTAAAAGGGTCTGAAGGATCCTGGACTACATCTTAAGAATCTCTGAACCTTTTAAAAGAATATATGTAAATTAATGTACACAATGATATTTTATGATTTCCTTACAGCAAGGCTTAAATTCCACGGTCTTTTCTCCTCCACTCTCTCAATCAGTGGCTCCCAAACAGCATGGGTCTCATTGTAATAATGAACCTGGAAAGGCACAGAATTAACAGAATTATAATGAGAGTCTTTAAACTTTAACTACATATTTCCATAACCAGTATAAAAATACTAAGTAATGTAATATGTCAATAACCATTTTAAAAACATACTAAAGACACAAAGAATATACATAAAGAAGGTGCATTTTATTCTACTCTCTTGGCTTCAAAAACAAATTATTTAGCAAAAGAACTCTTTAAAAATGATGGCCAAATAAACAGTATTATACATCAACAAATTAAATATTAGACTGTATTATCTATTCATATGTATACTTGCTATGATCATGCACACAAAAAAAGCTCTCTTCTTAATTCATCAGTTGTACTTTTAAGAAGTTGCCTCTGCAGGAAGGTAATAATTAATGCGGTCATACCTCTAATGTCATGTCAGCAGAAGCAGCCATTAGGGAAGTCCAATTTTTAATATTTCCTGAAAACTTAGACTCTGCCAATAATAAAGGTACAGTTCGATGCCCAAGGCCACATTCTAAGGTAACTTGAACTGACTCAACAACAACAGCACAATTTTCCTCTATCGACTGATTTTCAACATCTCTGAAGCTTTCTGTTAATTCTGTGCCCATGTCAACACCAAGAAACCAAGAGTTGCAATCACTAATAGATTTGATGTCCCAGAGATTTTCCGTTTCCTTAGATGTATCTTTGGATTCATCTTCTTTTGTCTTTGGGGACATAGCAGCCATTATTGTCATCACGGTATTAAGAATTATGGGTGAAATCTTTAAAAAAAAAAAAAGGCAGAAAAAAATTCAGAGTAAATTCTTTCCCAGATGAGAAGAATGAATACATAATGCAAAAAAATTTAAGTAACTAATTAAAAATTTGAATATATCAACTGTATAACTAAGGAATACAAAAGAGAGCACACACAAAATCACACATCCAGTCAACTGACCTCAAGCCAGGGATTTCTGCTCAACTTGTTCTAGAATTCAGTAACTAACATGCATGTCAACTGTTGAAACCTAAAGTTAAATCAATTAATTCAGAGGCAAATAGTGGTATGTGAAGAGAAAAATGCAGAAGGGTAACTGAATTTTTCAACCAGCTGCATTAACTAAACCAACTGTGTGATCCTCACCAAGATATACACACATGGTTTTCACTGGTCTCACTGAAACAGGAAACCTGAGACTCACCATGGAACCCCTTTCACATGAAGACATGAAGAGTCCACCTCCTACCATCTTTGTACAGTTTCTTTGCTCACCTCTTCATTCGAATCACTGTGCCTTGGTTCTTACGTCTTCCATGATGATGTCTTCCATGTCTGGTGAACACCATCTCAGCCCACCCTCCACACGATTTTTCTAAAACCCAAATCTGAACATGTCATTCTACGCTTAATAAAATCTTCAACAACTCCCCCTCACTTTCAGGATAAGATTAGATCTCTCTTAGTTAAGGACACAAACCTCTTTGTGACCTGACACCTCATCAATTAGTTACCCATGACTTTCCAAAGTTTGAGCAATAATTTAAGTGGATCGTTTCAATGTTGACTTCTTACAATACTTACTTATTTAATATCCTAAAGAAATATGATTACATCACCAAAAGAAGGATCTAGTATGTGGTGCTTCCCAAACTTATCTGTCAACCGAATCCTTTTTTGCCTTGCCTTGTTAATGCAACCTATAACTAGTCCTCTTAGTCCCAATTCTGCCGGGAGCCGGCGAGAGACATTCCACTCGTGACAAAGGTCATGAGGAAGGGGGCTCGGCATACGCAAAGGTGGGATCGAGCCTCGGGACTGCCCCCGGATATTCTCGAGCATCTACCCCCAAAAAACCAGAGTCTGCCTACTTTATTGCTTTGTGCTCTCGCCTCTGACTTTACTGGGGGCTGTCCCCCACCACCATCTCACTCTCTCTGTCAAAGAGTTAACTTACAGCTCCAATTAATAAAGTTCCTGGGCAATTAGGAGTGTTTAAATCCACACCCCTCAGATGGCTCTCTAACTCGCCTGACAAGATTACCCGGACACCTACAGCTATGCATACGATTGTTTACAGTCTCCCAGCCTCCAGAGGCACGGGAAGCTTAAGATATTCAAATAGCTTAGAGCCTCTCAGAGAATTAGAAGCTGTCAGAATAAAACTAGTAAAAGATTTCATTGATGAGCCAATGTTTGTTGCCAAGTTTTCACATCCCCTGAATTGTATCCTTGAATGTGCATTAATTAATATAGTTGGTATGTAGAAAAAATAAGTAGTGGCCTGGTGTTAGTAACTTTAGACCCTTAAGGTAGTAAATTCTTTCCTTTGTAAACCCATTACACATCCGCCCTATAGGAACGTAATCTTATCTTCGGAGGATGGCGCCAAACCTTAAAATAATTACTCTTAGAGAAAATAAGTCTTTGTTGATAAGTCCTTGTCAAGAGTCATAAAATGTTAATAGGCCTCTGGCCAGAAGATGATGTAAATCACCTAAACCATTTGTATACGATAAATCTGCAGGAAAGAAACCCTGGTTTTTGATAAGCATCAAAGACTGCTGATTTTGCATCCCCTATTGTCCTCTATGTGTAACTTAGGGTATAAAAGCCCCTGTTGAAAATAAAGCTATGGGCCTTGCTCACCAACGCTTGGTCTCCCCATGTCATTCTTCCCTTTAACTTCTAGCTGAGTGTCCATCTGGAGCGTGGATGTCCTCTGCGACCATTTATTTGCCTGGGCTTCTAAGACCCACTCGAGAAGGTGTCTAAGGTGGGGCACCTTCCGCTATTCGAGAGGGCGCCTGCGGCCTCCGTGGTCAGAGCTAACCTGGTGTCACGGGTTATATTGATTTTCCGCGTAAACCAAGCCACTCAGCTTCTTTTCTCCACTGAATTTTCCTACTGAGCTATCCTCATTCTATTCCTCTTTATTATATCTAATTAACATTTGAATAGGTCGCCTAGCCGTCTCTCCTTCGAATACCCTGGATCAGCCGGGGCTGGACCCCGGCACAATTCCACTATACCATTCTCCTCAGATATATGGGATCACCCCTTCAAGACCTTAAAGGATTTTTCAAACCTGCACCTTTATATATATATATATATACATATATATATATACACATATATATATGTATAAATATATATACGTGTAAGTGTATATGTGTGTGTGTGTGTGTATATATATATATATATGTAAAGTGATATACATGGAAAAACAGTCCCTCAGCATCTTAACCCAGTGTCTCAAAGTGCATACAAATTCAAGTTTTCTCCCCATTTAGTAGTGTAGTCTCAACAAAATACCACCCAAGACCAACTACACTGAGAGAAAACTAAATTGTTATTTACATGGTAATTCAAATGACATTATTTTGAACCTTGATTTATTCACTATTCACTATTTACTTAAATAATAAAGCTACTATCAGAATTGCTATTAACCACCTCAATTTTGTGTCCCTTGAACAGAGAGAGAAACAGATTTTATACAGTGTTCTGTACTTTTCATTTGTAATTGACCAAGAGGTCATACTTAGAGAATGTGAAAGGCATTGGAGAACAGATTGCTTTTTCAATACTTCAAAGGTAAGAGATAAAAAAATTCTAATACTTTATTTCTAGCATACATGTCATTAAAATATTTTATAAGACATATAAAACATTTAATCACATAAATATTAAATTCAACCAAATAGCACCCCAAATAAAAGCCTAAAAATAACACTGTAAATAAAATAACAGCAACTTCATTTTTCCATCCTTCCCTTCTCTTTCCACTTCATCTCTGTTCTTCCCACCTAAACCCAAACTCCAACACACAAGCAAATATACTAGATAAAAATTATCCTGACCATCTGTATACATTTAAAAGTATAGTTCACCCTGAACAACATGAATCTGAACCATGAGGGTCCACTTAAATATGCCAATTTTCAACAGTAAATACTATGGACTACACTATTTGCATCTGCAGATTTAGAACCTCAGACATGGAAAATCTGAGGAACTGCATATACCTAGGCCTGACTATAAAGTTCAGTTCAGTTCAGTTGCTCAGTCATATCTGACTGTTTGCGATTCCATGGACTGCAGCATGCCAGGCCTCCCTGTCCATCACCATCATCCATCTGGGAGTTTACTCAAATTCATGTCCATTGAGTCAGTGATGCCATCCAGCCATCTCATCCTCTGTCGTCCCCTTCTCCTCCCACCTTCAATCTTTCCCAATATCAGGGTCTTTGACTATAAAGTTAAGCACTCCTAATCCCCACATTGCTCAAGGGTCAACTGCAGTCTTTCAAAGAAACAGAAACAAACATTTGCATTAAAGAAAAATGGATTAGGGGTATTTATTGATTACTAAATATGTGACTAGCATAGTGCTCTAAACATGAGACAAATCAAAAGATAAGAAAAATAAAAATTGATTTTCACCCAAATAATATGATAGGCACTAACCTTAATTATAAATTCTTCAACTTTAATATCTATATTTTCTTTTCCTGATGTCTGTGTATATTTTTTCATAAATAGAGAACACGGCTGTAAGACCTACAAACAGATAAGTGAAATTTACTTAAGGACATGTCTTACTTAATTTGAGATCTTTAACTATCGCCTATTACTAAAAGGAAAAGCAAATTAAATTATCTGAAAGCTTCTCATGAGGGCTCTTCCAAACTATGGCAAGTCTACGATCACAGTAAAGGACTTTCAGCAGTTGTGATGAATTCCTTTATGCCAAATTCTTAGGTAGTAATGCACATTTACTAGCAGAAGTCTAAAATATCTTTTAAATGAAAGTCATTCAGTTGTGTCTAACTCTTTGCAACTCCATGGACTGTAGCCACCAGGCTCCTCTGTCTATGGCATTCTCCAGGCTAGAATACTGGAGTGGGCAGCTGTTCCCTTCTCCAGGGGATCTTCCCAACCCAGGAATTGAACCCAGATGTCCTGCACTGCAGGCAGATTCTTTACTGTATGAGCCACCAGGGAAGCCCAAAATATCTTTTAAATGATGCCCTGCGTAAAATATACGTTAAAGATATCTATAAAAATGATCTAAGCAAGGTCTTACATTTGCAAAGAGGTAAATGAAAAAGGTATTTCATTATAATTTTTATGATCACAAAATTACTTGAAACTGTTACTCTAAATAAATAGTTCTGTTAACATTTTTATTAAAAAAAGACTATATGGTAAGGTAGGTAAATGAACAGTTTCCCAATGATTAACAACAGGTTAGTCTTGAATTTCCTGTAATGTCCTTATTAGAACAGATTGCAAATCTTCAAATTCAATGATTTATTAAAACTATGAGGCCTACATTGTTAAATATCATTAAAGAAACAAATAAAATGCATCTGAACTGAATGAGGGAATTAATACTAAACAGCTTTCATTTTTAAAAAATTAGGATGAGCTTTAAATAGAAATGATTAATATAAACTTCCTGTGACATGTCAAGACAATCCCGCTTAAGAATGTTTCATGATAACGTACAGATTAAGCTCAGCACTGTATTTCTTTACACAAGTCACTTTATTCATCAATTTTTTTGTAAACTTAAAACAACACTGCAAATAAGTCACATTATATAATGATGCTCTTTAACATAAAATAATCAATTTAATATTAAAAACCAAATGGTGTGATAGTTAATTCATTTAACCAAAATCGCAATTTTTGACAATAATGTGAAAGCACCATTGAAGTTAATTTGTAATAAAGAAAAACAATCTCTTTTGGGCATGTGACTCCACTGAATGTTTGGTTCATTCATCCACTCAGTCATTCATTGGATATATAGTGGTGAATAAAAGCAACAGTTGAAACGGAATATTGACTGCATGTACTAAAATTCAAATACTGCTCAGCAAAACATGGGTATAATGAAAATTAGTCTGGAAATAGTCTATAGTTTTGTCACTACAAACATGGGTAAATCATTTAACATCTTTGGAATTCCACATCTTTATCTGTATCATCTCAAGCTGGAGTAAATATAGAGCCCTCATATTTTAGGATTCTATGAATCAACCATTTCTGCCATCCTTCAATTCAAGCTTAGGATATAAAGTCATTCTTACTGTGGTAATATTTTTTCCTCTCTTTTCTCTGAGAAAAGGGCAAGCAAGCACTTTAAGATCTCCCACAGAAGCTGTCATTATCTGTTCAAGTTTGGATGTTGATAGAAAGAAGTCACACTGGAACGAGGCTGTTAGAGCAGGAGCATCAGCCTTTGTCAGGTTGGCAACAAAAACCACTTCTGGATCCGTGATCTTGGCGTTTAAAATCATATTTGGTCTTAGAGAGTCATCTGAAGAAACATAAATGGGAACCATAAAAGTTCTAGTAAAGTAAATCTTGTCACTTGTGTATATGTTATCTGTAAGTTTCTAAATTGCTTCTAATATCCTGCTGTTAGGGATATGGTGAAAGTAACAATATAAATAACTGATTGGTTAGGACTAACCATAAATAATTATTAACTAATGCTGATTATGTGGGATAATGCAATCTTGATCTCTGTTATATGACTTTGACCTAACAGAAATAATCTTGTTTGGAACTTCTTTTTGTCAGAATTAATGCGTATATGCAATGCATGTATATACATTGGAGTGTGTACTATGCTGCAAGAGCAGGGAAGGGAAAACAGGTGAGGGGAATATCAGGAAGAGGACAGGAGACTTGCTAAAAGCACAGAGACTACCTTACTTATTTTGATTTTACCCTAACATATATAGTCAGTGTCATACAAGCTATTGTATAAATACATTACATGTATATATGAATACAGAGATATCATATACCTACTGTTTAAGAAAGGTAAATGGAAAAATAAAATTCTGACCTTGCCAGTGAACAGCAGTTTTCCAATACTGCTCAACTGCACATTAGAGAGAAAAATGCATGACCTTAGACAATTACAATTTAACAGAGAAAAGAAATGTTAATGGCAGAGCTGGAACCAGAACAGAGGCTTCTTGGCCCCTGATCCAATACACATTTCTATTCCTGTTGTTGTTTAGTCGCTAAGTTGTGTCTGACTCTCTTTGACACCACAGACTGTAGCCCACCAGGCTTCTCTGTCCATACAATTTCCCAGGCAAAATACTGGAGTGGGTTACCATTTCCTTCTCTAGGGGTCTACCTCTCTCTCAAAAATTGATGCTTACTAAGGTTTTTCTTCTGAACATATTTAAATTTGAAAGAGTAATTTTACATTCTTAAATGCTCCATTTCTCTTTTTTCCTGTTTGCAATTCTGGTAAAATATAAGACAAGTTATCATCTGTGACAAATAAATTCTGCTAACCTTTCTCCATCTTGATTTTTGCTAAGGCAGTTTGTTTCAGTGGAATCTGTGATTCTTTAGTCATATTTTCTGGACTCTGAGGTACAGCCTTGATAAAGAAATCAGCCACAGTCATCAGAAATTCCACACTGGCACATACATACAGCTTGTCAAGAACAGCATCAATATGACTTTCATTTTTGCCTTGTTGGTAACTTATGTCAATCATAGAACTGTTGTTCTCTTGACCATTCTTCTTATCAATCATTCTGAAAAAAATTTATGTACATTCATTATTTTATTCCTGCTAAAACACTTAAAAAGATGAAAAATTTTCTAAGTATCTTGTAATAGCTTTTCTTTCACCTTTCAGTTTCCAACTTGTATAGAAAACAGATCAGTGTTAACTGCAATCTAATTAGCTAATCAGCAACCAAGACAGGGTCTCCTAACCTCCACAGCCAAGGTTCATGGTAATAAGTAATCATAAGAGCATTTTATAATTATAACGCAATACTAGAAAAACAAATCAATGACCACTGAAAGGAAGTTTGGCAAAACACATTATTGTAGCCCCACAAAATTTAAAAGACAACCTCTTTATTTTATAAAATAAAACCTCCTTGAAGGAATTTATCTCCAAAGATCATCCTATACAACTGACTCCCAAGTTAGTCCATGTAATTCAAATCTGGCAGTGTTCATCAAGGGTCTGCAATGACAGTTTCCACACAGCCTCAAGCATGCTGCAAAAAGCAGGCTATGAAACAGAAGCATGGTCTTTATCACCCGTGCCTAGACTGCTAGGCTAGGCACCCTTGCCAAGACACAAAGTTTGCAAACTAGAAAAGCTGGATGCATGAAAGCACTCTTCCCTCATTTATTCATCTCTTAGAAAGACAAAGGGCTCACAAAGGGCTCAAGCAGCAGAACAGTTCTTCTCCAAAAATAATCAAGAACAAAAATATTATGTATCTCATTATTTGTGAAAGAAATAAAAATATAATTAGGCCACTAAAGTTGCGTCTCTCTCACTTTGCAATAGCGTGATATGAATTACTCTTTCAAAAATGAGTTGATAAATGTGAAAATTAGGGATTCCATTTCTGCTAAAACTTTTTTTAATCCTGTAGAGTCTTTTCTTTAAATTTAAGTATAGTTGATCTCCTAAAACTTTTAAAGAAATTTTACAGAACTGTTTTAAAATATATATACAAAATAAATAAGACAAAAGATCCATAAATTGAAGGCTTTTTTGAAAAAAGATTCTGCCTACTGAAAACAATTTACAAAAATGTACCACTAATGAACCACACACATGAATTTCACTATTAAAATTCTTACATTTTCTTAGTTCCCACTTTTAAGACAATATTATTAAACTTCCCTTTAATTCAAACATAAAAGCAACTGAACCTGAAATTAGCACTATTTCTTGAAGCACTTCAAACTGAAATATGACCAAAGACCTACACTGATAATCCCAAGGAAGAGAATCCCAAAAATGATGATCAAAAGATCCCTTCTGACCATCTGAAGCCAAGCAATCAATGCCTGGTAACAATGCCAAGCGCATCAACCTTTTATATGTGCAGCAAACTGAGAAATGACAAACCTTGATGTTGCTCTCTCAATTCCTTCTCTGAGATCATCAAGAGTGCAGGTCTTAAGTTTAATACTGACATTCATTGAGCCATCCTTAAACATCTTCCCTGAAGAAGCCATAAGATGTAGCCTGAGTTCACCGAGCCGGAAACTATCATTATGAAATGCAAGTTTGGATTCCTGTGGTATATTTTTCAAGCAAAAGAATCAATTATCTTCAGGTGTTATGTAATTACTTTTAAACATATTTCTTAACTCAGAGATTAAAAGCACATTTTTAAAGTATGGGTATTAAAACTGGAACAAAGAAAACTATGCAAGTTTGTGACTGTATATGCACATGCAAATACATACCTAAGTGTGTGTGCTCATATTCAACAAGGGTTAATACATAAAATTTTCTGATTTACAGTTCAATGCAAAAAGAAAATCAGGAAACTGTCAATCAATCACTCTAACATAAATATTTAATGAGCTCTTCTGTAAATCACTCTGTGATAGGAACTAAAGGCTTTATGAGAAAGGATAAAGCACGGTACGTGATCTTAGTAAGCTTATACTCTACTTATACTCTAATTAAAAAAATAAAATGGAAATTTATTACAAGGAACATCACAAGGAGATGCTATAATTTGCAAATAAATAAAAAATGATACATTGCCACTTATTTATTTGTTCTTACATCTTCCTATATTCCACAAAGAATATTAAGAGATTAGGTAAAGAATAAAAACAGCAAAAGCTCATAGGGTCAAAGAGATACTTGTGGGCTGGGAAAAATTCATGAAGAATGTGAGAACTAACTGAACTTCAGAGATTGATTGGAATCAAGCTAAGAGGGGTAGAAGGCATTCCAGATGGAGAAAGAACATGAGCAAACAATTCAAGATGCTCTGGGGGGACAAGGTACAGGCTGGCATCTTAGGCTTGAATATTTCAATAAAAGAAAAGTAAGGAAAGGAGTCTGGAAAGAAACATGGAGGCCTAACTGTGGTCTCAAACCCTCAAGATTTAAACTTTAAGGAAAAAACGACCTCAATATGTATTCCACACCATAACACATAGCTCAAATTTCTGTAGGTATGCTGAGACACTAAAAGAACAAAACCCAAACAACCAAGCAAAAAAAAAACCACCGAGAGAGAAAATCTTTGGGGAAGTAGGATTTTCAGTTTAGCAGTAATTGCTCACTACAGACCAGTGAGTGTATTGATATAAGGGTGCTGCTGATGGGCAATTCTTGGCACCGTGGTTGTAACTGCCTATCTTCTCTTACTCAAAAGAGTATAATGCATGTAAATGGATCAGAACGAAATTATTATTGGAAACTTGCAATGCCTTTAATTTACAAAAATACAGATAATTCACAAACTTGTGATTTGTAACTTTTAATAGAAATGACCAATGACACATCTACTAATCACAATATAATAGAGTTTCTGGTATGGTTACTGATGTAGACAATTTGGAGGCACTGAGTACATCAAGGCTATATATTAACACCCTGCTTATTTAACTTATACGCAGAGTACACCATGAGAAACGCTGGCCTGGAGGAAGCACAAGCTGGAATCAACATTGCCGGGAGAAATATCAATAACCTCAGATATGCAGATGACACCACCCTTAGTGCAGAAAGTGAAGAACTAAAGAGCCTCTTGATGAAAGTGAAAGAGGAGAGTGGAAAAGTTGGCTTAAAGCTCAATATTCAGAAAACGAAGATCATGGCATCTGGTCCCATCACTTCATGGCAAATACATAGGGAAACAGTGGAAACAGTGGCTGAATTTATTTTTGGGGGCTCCAAAATCACTGCAGTTGGTGACTGCAGCCATGAAATTAAAAGACGCTTGCTCCTTGGAAGGAAAGTTATGACCAACCTAGATAGCATGTTAAAAAGCAGAGACATTACTTTGTCAACAAAGGTCCGTCTAGTCAAGGCTATGGTTTTTCCAGTGACCATGTACGGATGTGAGAGTTGGACTATAAAGAAAGCTGAGTGCAGAAGAATTGATGCTTTTCAACTATGGTGTTGGAGAAGACTCTTGAGAGTCCCTTGGATTGCAAGGAGATCCAACCAGTCCATCCTAAAGGAAATCAGTCCTGGGTGTTCATTGGAAGGATTGATGTTGAAGATGAAACTCCGATACTTTGGCCACCTGATGTGAAGAGATGACTCATTTGAAAAGACCCTGATGCTGGGAAAGATTGAGGGCAGGAGGAGAAGGGGACGACAGAGGATAAGATGGTTGAATGGCATCACCAACTCGATGGAGATGGGTTTGGGTGGACTCCAGGAGTTGGTGATGGACAGAGAGGCCTGGCGTGCTGCGGTTCATGGGGTCGCAAAGAGTCGGACAGGACTGAGTGACTGAACTGAACTGAACTGAACTGAATGTTCTTTTTTAATAAGTTAAAATTCACATAATGTAACACTGACTGTTTTCTAAGTAAAATGGGAATCTGTAAATGGCTACATGACATTGAGGAGCCTGAACTTGGGCCAATGAGTAAGTTGAATGACAACAAACAAGGAAGCCACTGCAGTACTGTGTGAGCTAAGAAGCCTCAAATGATGCAGCAGTGAGAGCTTCCAGGAAAGAACAGAAGTTCACTCAAACTGACAGCACTTGGTGTCCAAATGAATCAAGAATGTCAACAAAGAAGGAAGTAAAAGAAAACAACCAGATTGTAAGGCTGGGCAGCCAGTAGAATAATAGTACCTTAATAGAAATGAAGAATATATTTAACTGTTCATTTTGCATTACATCATTTTCTGATCTTTTATTAACATTAACGTTAAACATTAGAAATTAAGGCTGTCACCTCACACCAGTCAGAATGGCCATCATTAAAATGTCTACAAATAACAAACTGCTGGAGAGGGTACAGAGAAAAGGAAACCCTTCTGCACTGTTTGTGGGAATATAAACTGGCACAACCACTATGGAAAATAGTGTGGAAGTTCCTTAGAAATTTAAAAATAGAGTTACCACATGATCTAGCAATCACAACGCCTAGGCATATAGCCAGACAGAAATACATTTGAAAAGATACAAGCACCCCTATGTTCATACAGCACTATTCACAATAGCCAAGATAAGGAAACCACCATTGAATGGATAAAGAAGGCATGGTACATAAATACGATGGAATATGATTCAGCCACAAAAAGGATGAAATAATGCCATCTGCAGCAACATGGATGGAACTAGAGATTATCATATTAAGTGAAGTAAGTCAGAAAGACAAATACCATATAATATCACTTATATGTGGAATCTTAAAATGTGACACAAATGAACATATCTACAAAACAAAAACAGACTCACAGACGTAGAGAGCAGACCTGTGGCTGCCAAGGATTGGGAGTTTAGGAGGAGCAGATGCAAACTGTTATACATAGGATGGATAAACAACAAGGT
The DNA here is from genome assembly GCF_029407905.1 of Bubalus kerabau. NCBI lineage: Eukaryota > Metazoa > Chordata > Mammalia > Artiodactyla > Bovidae > Bubalus > Bubalus kerabau. The sequence continues at coordinate 53,097,665 of NC_073633.1, read as the reverse complement.
CCTACTCTCTATTACAGGGAACCATATTCAGTATCTTGTGATACACCATAAAGGAAAAGAATGTAAAAAATGAATATATATATATGTATAACTGAATCACTATGCTATATAGCAGAAATGAATACAACGCGGTAAAGGACATGGAATAACAGACTGGTTCCTAATAGTAAAAGGAGTATGTCAAGGCTGTATATTATCACCCTGATTATTTAACTTATATGCAGAGCACATCATGAGAAACGCTGGACTGGAAGAAGCACAAGCTGGAATCAAGATTGCAGGGAGAAATACAATAACCTCAGATATGCAGATGACACCACCCTTAGGGCAGAAAGTGAAGAGGAACTAAAAAGCCTCTTGATGAAAGTGAAAGAGGAGAGTGAAAAAGTTGGCTTAAAGCTCAACATTCAGAAAATGAAGATCATGGCATCTGGTCCCATCACTTCATGGGAAATAGATGGGGAAACAGTGGAAACAGTGTCAGACTTTATTTTTTTGGGCTCCAAAATTACTGCAGATGGTGACTGCAGCCATGAAATTAAAAGATGCTTACTCCTTGGAAGGAAAGTTATATCCAACCTAGACAGCATATTCAAAAGCAGAGACATTACTTTGCCAACAAAGGTCTGTCTAGTCAAGGCTATGGTTTTTCCTGTGGTCATGTATGGATGTGAGAGTTGGACTGTGAAGAAGGCTGAGTGCCAAAGAATTGATGCTTTTGAGCTGTGGTGTTGGAAAAGACTCTTGAGAGTCCCTTGGACTGCAAGGAGTTCCAACCAATCCATTCTGAAGGAGATCAGCCCTGGGATTTCTTTGGAGGGAATGATGCTGAAGCTGAAACTCCAGTACTTTGGCCACCTCATGCAAAGAGTTGACTCATTGGAAAAGACTCTGATGCTGGGAGGGATTAGGGGCAGGAGGAGAAGGGGACGACAGAGGATGAGATGGCTGGATGGCATCACTGACTTGATGGACGTGAGTCTGAGTGAACTCCAGGAGTTGGTGATGGACAGGGAGGCCTGGCGTGCTGCGATTCATGGGGTCGCAAAGAGTCCGACACGACTGAGCGACTGAACTGAACTGAACTGAATTGCACAAATGACAAATACTTGCTCAAGGTCCAACAGTAATAATATATGAATACTGTATAACTCTTAGAAAATAATATGAAACATAACAAAACATATACATGGACATAAACAATAGATATAATACAATAAGTGCTTATTATGGGTATTATTATATTATATGCATGAGTATTACGATGATATTAATTGATATAATAAAAAAACATTTAGTAGAAGACACTATATAAAAAAGCTTCCTAAAAAAATATCAATGACATATTATGTGGTTCAAAACATGACACTAGACCTTGGTTCCTCAATTCACTCATCAGTATCCTTAACATATCATCTACTAAATAAAAAGTTTATTCAAGGAAAACATAATTAATGCTTATATATCATAGATAATCATAAATTTTAAAATAACCCTCTAAGGTTCCAAAGCCACTAAATTATTTTCCTTAAATAGTTAAATATGCATGTATATATAACTATGTAGTAAAACTGTACATATAGCTAATTATCCACATATAAAATATTTCTCCTAGAGCTAGGTCTAAATATTTTAGCACTGATATTACTTGGAAAAAAAGTAAAAAGTTTTCCTAAGCCGAGAAAGATTAAAAACACTAACAAAGTGCAAACAGAGAGCAAGACCAATGCATACTCTGTAGGCCAAACAGAATTTAACAGAGATCAACCTTCAGAAGAAGAATCACATCAAAAAAAATGACAATATTCTAAAATTGAGTATCAAGAGCTAAGGACTTTCTCCTAGATATAGACATTAACTACATACCTGGCTGGTATCATTGTTATACAGTACAATAGAAAGAGATTCAAAGTGAAAGTCAAACTGGAGAGTGACACTCTGGTCCAAAGCAAGCTTGGAGTCTGTCACATCTTCTTGTTCTGATGGTTCAAACATAAATATGAAAATTAGTAAGCTTTTAAGTATGTATATGACTTTATACATTTTTTGAAAGCTAGGATAATAATGTATGATTCTAAATTTATATGATACTTTCAAGAATTATTTAAATCATGATGAAACAATTACCAAATTGGCAATATATTCCATAAATATTTAGTACTGGGAAAAATGTACACAGACTATCTATATTAAAAATAAAAAGATAGCCTGGCAAAGACTATTAAGACAACTTTTTAAAAAAAGCCCTACAAATGCAAGTCTACTTAATTGTAGTTTATAATTATTAAAGCATTTCACTTAACTGGTTACAGGCCATTCTCAAGAGATTATGAAATTGGAAGCAGAGAAAAGTAAAATACTTTGTCCAAGAACAGACAGCTAGTCAGTAAAAGATCCTCTGCTAGTGTAGTTCACGTCTCACTATCTTTAATTACCTATGACATCCAGTCCATTACCTTTGATAGATAAAAGCAGAGTTACCTTTGATAACTTAAAAGCAGAGTTGAAGAGACCTAAAATATAATGTGAGACAGGGAGTCTCTGGAATTTTGAGGTGAAAGAGACTTCAAGAAGTAATGCAGTCTTATCCCTCATCTTTAGACAGAAACTTTTTAGACAAAGAATACATAATGCTTTCAATCCTGCTTACAAAGTGATTCTGTGGTCTCTTTTGGAGATGGATTCTATTCTTTTGGTCATTTATAGGAAAGTCTATTCTTACATGTTACTGCAAGAGCAAACACAGCATAACTTTAACTACATTAAGGCTTCTCCAAGTTGGAAATAAGTTACATTCCCATGTAGTTTTTCCATCAGAACTTTTTTTGTTTTCCCAAGTACCACATTAACTATACAGCTTGAACCAGGGACACAAACTGACCACAGCTGAATATAGTGAGATTCGTAACCACATAAAGCTTGCCTGCTACAGTTTATTCATCCATACAGTACACAGTTCCTGTCTAACTACAGGAACAGCCTACTTATCTAGCACTTGTCTGCATGGCAGCATGAACTCAGCCTGGGGAGAGATGCAGGGAGGCCTCACTAAATTCATATAGTGCTCATAAATATCCTCAACGAAAAACCTTATTTTGCACACTGCTCCAGACATTTGTTTTATGACTTCAAAACACACCAGACCTAACTATAGGAGAAGCACTGCTGGCTTAGTATACTTACTGGCAGCTTAACTGACTGCTGCCATAACTAACAGTCAATGACTTAAACATGATAAAAGCACAGCAGTCTGGGGTCATTTATTAAATGGACAAGGAACACTCCATCTCACTTTAGCCATGAAAATACTAACTTATTCACAGTCTAAAATAAAACATGGTATTCACATAACAATTTTAAATGATGAAAAACAGTGAAATTATAAAACTATTCTATATACTTGGCCAAGAAAGCAAAAAGAAACCCTTGTATGTTAGAAAAATTGTCTTTTAAAAATGGCTGAATTTAAAAGGTTCAGTGCCTTTGAAAGATAACAATTTTAATAATCTGGAAAATTCCCTTATGTATCTGACTGTATCACTCCCCAGTGAAGACAGATAAGCAAAGCTATTACTGAACCAGAATACCTTCCTATTTCATGGACCAGTCATCTGAGTATGACACCAGTTCCTTTTCTCTCTTAATTATTTTGGGCTCTTACTATGCTGCATCCCTACTTTGCTTTTGCTCTCAAAGTACACTACTTCAGCTCAGTGCAGTGCAGTGCAGTCACTCAGTTGTGTCCGACTCTTTGCGACCCGATGAACCGGAGCACACCAGGCCTCCCTGTCTATCACCAACTCCCGGAGTCCACCCAAACCCATCTCCATCGAGTCCGTGATGCCATCCAACCATCTCATCCTCTGTCGTCCCCTGCCCTCAATCTTTCCCAGCATCAGGGGGCCAAAGTATTGGAGTTTCAGCTTCAACATCAGTCCTTTGAATGAACACCCAGGACTGATCTCCTTTAGGATGCACTGGTTGGACCTCCTTGCAGTCCAAGGGACTCTCAAGTGTCTTCTCCAACACCATGGTTCAAAAGCATCAATTCTTCTGCACTCAGCTTTCTTTATAGTCCAACTCTCACATCCATACATGATCACTGGAAAAACCATAGCCTTGACTAGACGGACAATACCTTTGTTGACAAAGTAATGTCTCTGCTTTTTAACATGCTATCTAGGTTGGTCATAATTTTCCTTCCAAGGAGTAAGTGTCTTTTAATTTCATGGCTGCAATCACCATCTGCAGTGATTCTGGAGCCCCAAAAATTAAAGTCAGCCACTGTTTCCCCATCTATTTGCCATGAAGTGATAAGACCGGATGCCATGATCTTAGTTTTCTGAATGTTGAGCTTTAAGCCAACTTTTTCACTCTCCTCTTTCACTTTCATCAAGAGGCTCTTTAGTTCTTCACTTTCTGCCCTAAGGGTGGTGTCATCTGCATATCTGAGGTTATTGATATTTCTCCCGGCAATCTTGATTCCAGCCTGTGCTTCTTCCAGCCCAGCATTTCTCATGATGTACTCTGCATATAAGTTAAATAAGCAGGGTGACAATATACAGCCTTGACATACTCCTTTTCCTATCTGGAACCAGTCTGCTGTTACATGTCCAGTTCTAACTGTTGTTTCCTGACCTGCATATAGGTTTCTCAAGAGGCAGGTCAGGTGGTCTGGTATTCCCATCTCTTTCAGAATTTTCCACAGTTTATTGTGATCCACACACTCAAAGGCTTTGGCATAGTCAATAAAGCAGAAATAGATGTTTTTCTGGAACTCTTGCTTTTTTGAAGATCCAGCGGATGTTGGCAATTTGATCTCTGGTTCCTCTGCCTTTTCTAAAATCAGCTTGAACATCTGGGAGTTCGTGGTTCACGTATTGCTGAAGACTGGCTTGGAAAATTTTGAGCATTACTTTACTAGCCTGTAAGATGAGTGTAACTGTGTGGTAGTTTGAGCATTCTTTGGCATTGCCATTCTTTGGGATTGGAATGAAAGCTGACCTTTTCCAGTCCTGTGGCCACTACTGAGTTTTCCAAATTTGCTGACATATTGAGTGCGGCACTTTCACAGCATCATTTTTAGGATTTGAAATAGCTCAAATGGAATTCCATTACCTCCACTAGCTTTGTTCGTAGTGATACTACCTCAATGCCCCTTGAATTGGGCAAATTCAACTTTCACAAATAAAGGGCAAGCATGCATCATGCAGGCAACAAGAGGTGGGCCCTCCCTTTAGAGCAATGAGCCCACTTCCTTCCCCTGGGAACTTCAAGGCAGTCTCAGCCCCTTCTGATCTTCCACAGTAAATTATACAGCATTAGATCAGATCACACCACATTACACTGGACAATTAAAAAACCCACTAAATGTAAATATGGCATTAACATCTAATTCTTTTCAATAATCAAAGCAAAAATCTCCATCAATTTATACCTATGAAGTGCTCAGGTCTACTGGAAACGTCTTGTTTGACTCTCACAGCCTCCTGGGTAGACTGCGTAGGGCTTGGCTGTGAAGAAGCTTCTCCAAGATTCTCTAGCAAAATTTTCATTAAAACTGTTAAGTCATCTCTACTGAGCGCAACCTAGAAACCACAATAGGTTACTGTTAATACAAAACAATAAATGATGCAAAATATCTATGTCTTAACTTATGGTCTGTCAAATAAACTGTTCATCTAACTAAAAAAAATAAGCGAGTTGAGAGCATAAATAGCAGGATCAAAGTATTTTATCTTGTATAGTATTAGACATTACTCCTGTGTGTAGACAGATTTTTGCCTCCACTCATATCCAAGCCCCTGCTTCCGGTACGCCCCTCCTGCTGCCTTAACTGTTACTGTTACTGTAACTCATTCTGTCTGGACCTGTGTTCCTCTCCCCTCTCCCTAGCTCCTCATCTCCATTCTACTTCTCTCTCTTCTCATCCAGTACCGGCGTCCTCCTCCACATTGTCTACTCTCCCCCAAACTCAAAATATGAAGAATGCGGTTCAGTTTCCAGTCTCCATCAAGAAGAAAAAGATGCGCTCCTGCAATGTAGTCTTATTCTCAGTACATGCGTGTCTGCATATACTTAAATCATTTAACCTATCAAGATGATGCCTCCTAGAACAGTAACAAATACATCTGCACAGAACTGTTAAAAGCCAAAACACAGGCCAAGATGAGCATCTTGCTAATCTCCAACCTTTATAAAAAGGGGATATGTGACAAAAAGAAAAAAAAAAAAGCAAGAGATTTTGAGTCAAGTAGATATGTGTCAACTATACCACTCTCAAGCTGTGCTGTTGGCTAAGTTTCTTAGCCTCCTTAACTCATTTCTTAATCTTTAAAATAGGAATAATATCTTCCTCATCAGTGGCTGCAGAACAACATGAAGCCGCTAGAATAAAGAAAGATGCTACTGGCTGCTAAGACCCATTAAACCTTTTTATCCTTCCATCGTTTGTGCATTTCCCCTACACATATTGAGGCTTCCCTGGTGGCTCAGAGATAAAGAATTTGCCTGCCAATACAGGAGATTCAGGTTCGATCCCTGGGTCAGGAGGATCCCCTGGAGAAGGAAATGGCAACCCAATCCAGTATTCTTGCTTGGGAAATCCCATGGACAGAGGAGCCAGGTGGGCTACAATCCATAGGGTTGCAAGAGTCAGACATGACTTAGCAACTAAATAACAGTAATAACCTACACCTAGTAATAGTGATCCAAAAGGTCTTTTTGAAGTTCAGTTCAGTTCAGTTCAGTTGCTCAGTCGTGTCTGACTCTTTGCGACCCCATGAATTGCGGCACGCCAGGCCTCCCTGTCCATCACCAACTCCCGGAGTTCACTCAGACTCACGTCCATTGAGTCAGTGATGCCATCCAGCCATCTCATCCTCTGTCGTCCCCTTCTCCTCCTGCCCCCAATCCCTCCCAGCATCAGAGTCTTTTCCAATGAGTCAACTCTTCGCATGAGGTGGCCAAAATACTGGAGATTCAGCTTTAGCATCATTCCCTCCAACCCAAATCAAAACAGGCGCATTCACAGCACCTTTTCTTCTGAACACTGCAGTGCCCTGAGCCCCTCAAATTGTGCCCCTATCCCCAAGGACAACACCTGATTCCCAGCCTAAATGAAAGCGTGGACATATTTTAGCATGAGATGACGACCAGGGATTTCTTATTTGCTCCAAGTCCCAGTCCTTAGAAAACAGGCATCACTTTAACTCCCCAGAACTTCTTTCTATATTCATTCCCACTTGCGCTACCAACTGAGATATCATAGCCTCCCGAAGAACAGCTAACTTCACCACCTCCTAGTATTTGAAAAGGATCCAATGTTAGTTCTGGGATCTAATCTGAGCAAGGGAGAATTTAAGAGAACAGTACTATATCCTAGAATAGAAAAGTCAATACTCTGAATAAACACATGCTCTTCTTTATATATTTATTCATACCATATCTCTCATTCCTATAACAAGCCTCAATTTTAATATCCTCACTAGTAGAACTCGGCTCCTTTGACCCTTCTTGCTATATCTTAGAACTAACTCTGAAATAGTCACAGATATCAAAACCCACTACACTACCGAATTTTCACTCATCTTCCCCACATTCTGTTTAGTCACTCCCTCTTTCCCTATCCCCTACTGCTTGGCTTCAGCAGTTTCACAAACAGGCACACAAGAATCCCAAGGTCACCCAAAGGCTACACTTTGTGGTGACCATCTTTGACCGGTATCATCTCTTCCTGTGAGCCTACCTATGACCTGCTAACTACAATATTAAAAATACTGCTGCTTATATGCTTACCAATGAAACATATTCACCTTCTGAAAATGTCTGCTCTTCTAATTAAAAGAGTGTTTCTATACATTAAAAACACTATTTAAGGTGCTTTGGATGTGGTATCTAAGTATCACTTTACAGGGACTTGCCTGGAGGGTCTATACTTAAGATTCTATCCTTCCAATGCAGGGGACACAGATTCAGTCCTTGGCTGGGGAACTAGGATCCCACATGCCATGTAGCATGGTCAAAAAACTTTTTTACATAAAATTTAAAATATCACTTTTCTTTTATCATTTGTCTTAAAACTTGAACAGAATCTTCTAAAATTACTAATAATAATCTCAGTAGCCTCCCTAGCTTTCAACCTCAGAGTTCTTGCTGGCTTCACCAAATATCCAACTAATAAGAAATAAAGAAAAGTGTGAAAAACTATGACACCTTCATTTTCAGTTAACAAAGCATTCCCTTTTAAACGTTTTATCACTTTCTGATGTACACTAGAACTACACTGTGATCGATGATAAAAGACTAGCTAGCGAGCAATTATGTTATACATATATTTACCTGCATAGGTTTTAGTCTTCCTTTTACCTCCATTCCTGGAATTTGCACATACCATGATGCTGCTAAATTTCGCTGTATGTATAAAAGCATGTTGACTGGTTTTAAAATTTCAATGTCATGTTGTGGTAAGTCAGCCTGCAAAATTGTTCTGAAAGATAATTAAAAATTTATTTTATATTTCTAAAATGTACATTTTAAAATGAAGACTATCATCATATGTGTACCAGTTTCCACACAGCATTTTTCCAAACACTAAAGACTGCTATCAGAATTCTTTTAGAACATGCTTCTTTTCAAAAATCAATCAGAATAAGTTTATAAAACAGAGCTACATAAAACAAAGCCCATGCAATGCTGATTTCAAAGAAACAAACTGCATGAGTATGACTATTGTGCTATTTACTATCTTTCCCAAAGACTAATAATAGCTACTAACCAATGTCATACAAACAAATGTTACATCCTCCTAAAACATCTCTGAAGAACAAAGAGTGATACTGTACTAAGCCCTTAGGTTTATGCTATTAGTACTTCTCCAAAATCAAAGGGAAAAGCTCACCAAACCTAGAAGTTAAACAAGCATATTGTAATAGTCATTTCTAGCCTGCCAGCCAACAAATATTTGAACCACCAAATAATTCACTCTTGTCATCCAACAGAGCCAACATTTTCCCATTTTGATTTGATTATCCATTAGAGATCTTACTGAGAATTCCTAAATGTGACATGCTTTGGAAATGAGAAATAAATCTTAAATTTTATTATATTTTTAAGAAGGCTTTGTCCATGTACAGCTATGTGCAAAGCAAATAAATAAATATCTAAATTAAGTATTAACCATAATCTTATAATAGGAAATTTTTATAGAGTAAAAAAACTCATCACAAATTTAATAAGACAAAGTATAGATTCTATGAGGTCCATCACTATCAACCACTAACCAAAAACCAATGGTCAAAGTTTCATGATTAGAAGAAATAAGGAATATGAACCATGAACCACTAGGGTGTTTTACCCTGGCATTGATTCTATGAAAATTCAATTTCTAGTAAGTAATACGTGGTTGGGGCTTCCCTGGTGGCTCAGTGGTAAAGAATCCACATAAAATGCAGGAGATGCAGGTAACTCCTGGGTAGGGAAGATTCCCTGGAGAAAGAAATGGCAACCCACTCCAGTATTCTTGCCTGGGAAATCTCATGGAGAGCGGAGCCTGGCGGGCTATAGCCACAGGATGGAAAAAGAGTCAGACACAACTTAGCAACTAAACAATATGTAATTGGATTATATATTTATACCTGGACAGCTTTAGCTGAGTGAGTTGGATGTCCATTTTTTCAATGATGGGGGGTAGAGAATGATGTCCCCTAGAAACTACACTAAATCGGTTTTCAACTGTGATTAAACCCAGATCTGCTATAATAGCATTAGGTGATACTGAAGACTGAGGAATGATAATAACTGGTGCTTTCAAGTTGATATCCATCAAAAGGCGGAAACTCTTTTCGGCCAAGTCTTTCATGCTGGAAGCAGCTCTTTCTGCAGCCTGGGCCGTAGCTGAGCTCAAAGCTTCTTTGGCGGTTTGAAAATTGTTGAGGAAATTCTGTGGGAAAATACTGGTATTTAGAGTTCCCTGAAAAACAGGGATTTATTTTTTAAAAGAAAAACTTTAAAAAAGAGAAACTAAATAAAAGACGTGATGTAAAAGAGATGTTATTTATGACCGTGTACATGAAATAAAGTTTAGAAAGATACACTCTGAGATATTAACATGAACAAGAGTCCCTTCACTTAACGTATTTCAGAATTATTTGTTTATTGACAAATTCTGGTAGCAATTATTTTGTGTGTGTGTGAAAATAACAATGTTTATTGAGGACTTGCTAAATGCCTTACATGTTTTTGTTTGTTTCATATTTTAAAATTTTATTTATTTAAATTAGAGGCTAATTACTTTACAATATTGTGGTGGTTTTTGCCATACATTGACATGAAACCTTCCTTTCACTCATTTAAAACCTCCCTTTTACTCATGAATGTTGGCCATTTTAACCCAAATTTACATAAAAAGATGGAGGAGAAAGCTTTACAGCTCCCAAAGTAGCTTTGAATCTGTACCTCTAGGTCATAAGAATAAAGTCTATGAAACTAAAGTTTAGAAACTAAGGTTTTACCTGCTTATTTCTGAAGATTCTTTTCTTAAGTGTACTTCAACATGAGCAAAGGTGCTTAAGTGTTTACAATCTTGCTATCACTAACAAGAGTCAAAAATTATTTATTTAGAGTAAGATACCATTCATCTCAATTTCAACTAAAAACAGAAAGACTTTTCCCAATAGAGAAAAGAACTGGAAGTGATATTCTTGATGCACATCCATTAATAACACAGATGGCTTATTTAGTTGTTTATTTAACCAACCCCTGTCCAAATAAATTACTTTTCAGAAAAATAAAATATCATGGTTTACACAGAAATGTGTGGTTTGAAAGCTTTGATTAACAGTCCTGCTAAAAGAACGGCACAGGCAAATTAAACTCTACACTCCATGAAACTTACATGGAAATAAATAATTAAAAGGATTTTATGGCCTTGTGGATGATAATTATAATCAAAGCTGTAAGTTCCAGTATTAGCCCTTCCAATGCCTAATGATCTCCTTAAAGGATTATTTTACCTAAACATCTTTTAAGGGTATCTCTCAAAACAACTAAAACTGAAAAGGCGTAACTGAAATATCAGAAAGTATTTTCAAACTATGTAACTATGTTAAAGAATGATCCTTCATAGTTGGTTCAAACCAATGATAACTGTAATAATCTATTCAGCATTTGGGAGTTTATCACACAATCCTATTTAGTAAAGATTTTGACTATCTAGATTCAGATACACAGGCAAAGATATTTAGGCTTCAATGAGAAATAAATATTTTTAAAATAAACTTACCAAAAGAGACATGAAGAATTTATGAACATATACAATCTGAATACAACCCACTTTGAGACTAAGTTTGCCATCTACTTTAGACATATCAGCATAGGCCTTTCCTTCTGTGGCATCTGGATAAAGAGTCATTTCGAACCTAAAGACTTCATCTCCCAAAATAGAGACAGCCTACAAGTATTAAATTAACTCGTTATTATATCAAAAGAGTTGTATCACTGTATTACAAGGTTTCTTATTACAGCGTCCTTGACATATAAAGAAGCATCATTTATATCCAAGCTTCAACAAAATACTAGTTAAAAGCATTTAACCTGACAATAACATTTTCCTAAATCTATAAGAAAAAGGTTTATCAATGGAGATATCAATCACTTAATTGGCCCAAAATAACTTTAACACATCCTCTAGTCTATATACAATGTGAAAGCAGGCAATGACCACATTCATGGACAATTCCCAACAAATTGCCTGACACATGACAGATACTACATACACACTAAACAAATGATTAAAGACATTTCCAGACACACACAAAAAAACAAAAATAAATTTCAATACTGAAACACATTTTTTTAATTACCTTTTTGTGAATGGATGTTAAATCAACATTCGTAACTATGATATCCTTAAGTCTGGCAAACATGTCAGTCTGCTTTGGCCGCACAGAGACAGAGGCATCCATTCCTGTAGGAAATACAACGCTTTTAATCTAATCCAAGTGAACTAATTCAGTGTTATTTAAATGCAGTAATATACTACCAAGATAGAGAACAGATAAAATTACTATTAGACATATGTGAAGTAACAACTTAGTTTTTAATAGTTTTTTAAAAATGTTTTGGCTGTGCCATGTGGCATGTCAGATCTCAGTTCCCCAGCCAGGGACCAAACCAGCTCCCCCTGCACTAGAAGCGCAGAATCTTAACCACTGGACCACCAGGGAAGTTCCAAAGGTAACAACTACTAGGTATGAGAGACCTATTAAATATTACAGTATCTTTACTGCTAGAAGCATCTCACCCATAAGATTTGTGGAAATTTCAAAACAAAAGTAATCAAATTTCAAAGACAATTAATCACAGGTCTCCAAACACAAGTATCCTGGGCATTCGCATGATCAAAATCAGTCATTTAGGACAACACCTAACATATGTTGAACAGTCATTTTATAAACATTATATAATGAAAACTATTAATCTGAAAACTATGAATAAATATAATTTGATGAATAAATACTATTCTTTCTACAATAAACTTTATCCAAAACACAATTTCTCTCCAAAAAATGTTTGTCATTTTCATGATTTCTAAAGGCATGATTTTTAAAAACACTTCTCAGAGTGAATCGGAGAATGGCTATAGCTCAACCCCAATAATGAACCTAGATCATTACCACGCTACCCATAAACAGATCCTTAGTAGTATTTGCTGAATGGAACTGATTTTCTAACCCCTGTTAACTGCTTATTATGTACATGACAGGCATTTTTCTTAATATACGCAAATATGCAAACTTAATCCTCACAACAATCCCATGAATAATTATTATAACAATGTCCATTTTATAGAAGAGGAAACTCAGGCATGGAAACATAAATTAACTTGCTCAAGGTCAACCAGTAAGTTTTAGAGCCAAAATTTGAACCTTGATAGGCTGTTCCAGAATCCATGGTATAATCTGAATTCATCTTTCTATCAGGCTGATGATGAGTAAAGCTTATAAAATTTCTTTTAGAAACCTTTTTTACTGATGTTATATACACACAAAAGGCAAGGGCCATAGGACAATGACATTTTCTTTACTCAGTGAGATGCTCTGCTATTCATTTCTCAGTTTAAACTCATATTATTTTGAAAATGCAAACAGAACATGAGACTAAATCTTAGACTTATTCTGAAAAAAATTTTAAAATATAAGAAATGTCTTATATCAGTCATGAATCATAACAAATTTACTTCTAACATTTCAAAGCATATCTCTGAAAAGTTTGCAGGAGTCTTCAATATAAATAAACCCAAAGATGACTCATGATGATCTAAAGGGGTGGGATGGTGGGGGGGGGTTCAAGAGGGAGGGGATATATGTACACATATGGTTCAGATGGTAAAGAATCTGCCTGCCAATGCAAGAGACCCGGGTTCAATCCATGAGTTGGAAAGATTCTCTGGAGAAGGAAATGGCAACCCACTCCAGTATTCTTGCCTGGGAAATCCCGTGGACACAGGAGCCTGGCAGGCTACAGTCCAGGGGGTCGCAAAGAGTCTGATGTAACTAAGCAACTAACACACTCACTTTTTATAGCTCATTCACTCTTTTTTTTTTTTTTTAATGACTGTGCTGGGTCTTCACTGCTGCACCCAGGCTTTTTTCTAGTTGCGTTGACCAGGGGCTACTCTTCTTTGCGATGCTAGGGCTTCTCATTGTAGTGGCTTCTCTTGTTGCAAAGCATGGACTCTAGAGTGCATGGGCTTCAGTAGCTCTGGTGCAAGGGCTCAGTAGTTGTGGTTCCTGGGCTCCCGAGTACAGGCTCAACAGTTGTGGTGCATGGCTTAGTTGCTCCACAGTCTGTGGTATCTTCCTGGAACAGGGGTTGAACCCATGTCTCTTGCACTAGCAGGCTAATTCTTTACCACTGAGTCACCAGGGAAGCCTACCGATTCACTTTTTTGTACAGGAGAAACTAACATAACATTATAAAGCAATTATACTCCAATAAAATAATTCAAAAATAAATAAATAGGGCTTCCCTGGTGGTTCAGCAGTAAAGAATCTGCCTGCAATGCAGGAGATGTGTGTGAGAAACACGGGTTTGATCCCTGGTTCGGGAAGATCTCCTAGAGAAAGAAATGGCAACCCACTCTAGTATTCTTGCCTGGGTAATCCCATGGACAGAGGAGCCTGGCGGGCTACAGTCCATGAGGTCCCTAAAGAGTCAGATGCAACTTAGCAACTAAACAACAAATACATAATAAAGTTTACCATTTAGAAAATAAAAAAATGGAAAGTTGTATCTTGTTAATGAATGAGAAAACTCAATATCATTAAGATATCAATTTTCCCTAAATTGGTCTACAGATGCAATGCAATTCCAATTAAAATACTACAAGGCTAAGAAAAAAAAAATACTACAAAGCTTTTTGTTGAAATTGGCTGTTGTCCTTGAAGTCGCTAAGTCATGTTCAACTCTTTGTGACCCCATAGACCATTGCACACCAGACTCCTCTGTCCTACACTATTTCCTGGAGTTTGCTCAAATTCATGTCCATTGAGTCTGTGATGCTATCTAACCATCTCATCCTCTCCCGTCTCCTATTCTTTTTGCCTTCAATCTTTCCCAGCATCAGGGTCTTTTCCAAGAGTCGGCTCTTCACATCAGGTTGTCAAAATATTGGAGCTTCAGTTTCAGCATCGGTCCTTCCAATGAATATTCAGGGTTGATTTCCTTTAGAATGGACTGGTTTGATCTTGCAATCCAAGGAACCAAGAGTCTTCTTCAACACCACAATTCAAAAGCATCAATTCTTCGGTACTCAGCTTTCTTCATGGTCCAACTCTCACAACTGTGAAGTTGGAAAGCTAATGGTAAAATTTACATGGAAATGCAAAGAATGTGGAATAGCCAATCAGATGAGGGAAAAAATATAATTTTACTAACTATTACTGAAATCTTGGGGGAATAAAAAAGACAAGCCATGAGAAATCTACCATGCAACAAGCTCATTCTTCCTGAAGGTCTATGTAAAAACAAAAGTACCTACACCAAGGAATAAGTACTTACCATGTATTCTAATATCTGCAATATTACACTTCTGATCACAGACAAAAACATTAAATGCATTTAATTTAGCGGTGACCTTTAAATCAAACACATCATCTTGAGAAGAGTTGCTGGATACTGAAAAGTAACAAAATCCTTGTGATCAGCAAAATGTAAAGAAGATATAGCACATAAAATAATCTCAAATTCACTAGAAGTACAATATGAACTGTGAAGAACCAAAAAGGTCTCCATTAAGATTATACATAATATTATTTTTAAATCAATTTTCAAATGCCAATCAGACAAAAACTAGTATTTTTCCATCCAAATTAAAAATAAAGGCAACCTTTATTAGCACCTGGTAAGTACAATTTTGTTAGATGGAAAACTTTACTATAACTTTTCTCCTAGGAAAAAAAGAAAAATCCCTATAATAGAATTCTAGGATTCCAATAGAGATAAATTTTGATTTGGAACTTCTTTTCACATCATATATTAGATCAAAGAAAAATATTTCATGAAAAACTGAAATGGTAAATTAGTAAAAATATGTATTATTAACTATGACACATACAATACATGTTATTAACTATACAGCCAATTTCTCTAGACTGTATTCTGTTTCTCCATGAAGAATCCTAAGATAAAGTCTGTAAGAAATGAACATAAAGAGCTAAAGTTAAGGAACAAAAAGCTACTTTATAATATGTATTTGTGTCTGTGTACATGTCTAAGAATCACAATCAAATGGATTCCCTTAATCTATTTTAGTTCAAGTCCTGATTGATAAATATAAGATATAATTTCCTAGAGATGTGTCTTGACTGAAGGAAACAATGTTTCTTATAAAACTGTAAAAATATGGGGACATCAGTCCTTAATCACCAAGATGATAAAAGAGTTTGTTTGTTTGTTTTCCCTTAAAATTTAAAGTAGCATAATCAAACCATAAAAAAACAGCTACACAGCATAACTAGAATATTATTTCTTTGGATTAGGATTTTTTTATAGTTTATTGTGAGCTTAAATACTCCCTGTATCAGATCTAATATTACTAACAGCTTTATACTTTAAAGATGCCAGTAATATAGATAATGCAACCAATTATGGTCTGAAAATTAAATGACCAGATATTTAGATACTCACACCATATGATATGAAATAAAAATAATTAAAGTAATATTTGACTTAAAAATAGGCATATATTCACTCAGGCTATACTACATCTAATATTTTCAGGGCACAAGTCATGGCATGTGCCCATATCTCTATGTGACTTAAATACAGTTTTGGTTTGAAATCAAAGTGAGTCTGTCTCTTCCATGAGATTATTCCTTTTGTGTCTTGTGAAGCTTAAACCTGTTGAGTACCAGGTAGTTTTAACTGACTGAAATGGGCCTTTGTTACTATGCATAACTGTGATCATACTTTCATTTCTTCCATTCTCACTTTTACTAGATAGAGTGAAGGCTATGGGCATATCAATGCAAAGTATATATGACTTTATTTCATGAAAAAGCAAGGCAGTGAAATCAAATATAAATACATGATTAATATTAAACACTTATTTAAAATCTCTCACTAAATTTATATCAATACCATAAGAGTAAAATCCGCTTTCTTTTGAAACCAACATAATCTGTTAAAGCACTGGAAACATTAAGGTGCTAAATGGTCATCTTAGCTTAAAAATACAAGTTATTCTGTTCAGTTCAGTTATTACATATGATTATTAAAGTTCAGGTAGAAAGTATGAGACCATGACTCAAAAGTTAATACCAGTTTTGGCAATGATACTTCTGGACTCCCCCATAAGTGGTTTCAGCTCCGAGTCCTTCTTAGAAGGTTCAGAGGATGGAACAGCAGAGGACAAAAAATCCATGAAGGACAGTAAAGCTTCCAAATGAAGAACTAAGTCTAAAGATGAAAATGAAACCTAAGATAATGAACAATTAGAGAGGCAAATTTCAGATATGGAAACATTTTTATGTCAAACTTCAACATATACAAGTAGCCCAAGAATAGTTCAACTAAGGACCTTTTTTATTTGAGAAAGAATTCACTATTACTCTGTTAATCCTTTACTAGACAATAAACTAACACTGCCAACTTCCACACATGACCATACTTCCAACTTCAACAGAACTTGATAGCTTTTAAGTAAAGATTTAGAAGTATTATCAGCCTTAGCTCAGTCCCCTTATAGATGGTTCCAAGCAATGTCTGTACTGAGCCATACTTTCTGCCTGACCCTTAATTTTTTTTCTAATCCTAAAGTCAGTTAACAATACAAGTGCTTAATGCTTCCATTAATAGGATGTCAAATAAGAGTTGTGAATAAAATTCCCTTAAAAATGTATTATTTTGTCCTCAACAAGGAATCATTAATTTGTACATGGGAAACAAATAGTCTTTTAGGAAATCAAATAAACCTTTGTAATAATTTTATCTCAGCTCTATATTCATTTCTTCCATCTACAAGATTAGATCTATTATCATTACCACTCTTACTCTAATTTTAGAACTCACAATCTCACAGCTAAAGATGGCTTTGAAGCTATATTTAATCATTAACATATACCCTAGCCTTATAGTGAGTTAGAAAAGACATACCTCAAGTGTTTGTTTGGTATTGTCATGAGTGGTTTTAAATTCTGGTCCATCAATGTCTGCCTACAAATAATGGAGGATTAAATCACCAGGTTGGAAACAATAAAAATTCACACATTGCAAAATATATATACATATAGTCTTTACTTTTCAAAGCATGCTATGAAAACACTATAAACATATTTTTTCAAGCAAAGAAGAATATGCCAAAAACACGACCACATAAGTAATTCTCACATTCTGTAAAAGCAAAATCCCAAACTAGGAGGAAATGCTAAAGGTAGGGAAAATGTTAGTGCATCTGGATTATATTTTGCTTCAAGTTACAATGGAACTTTGTATATTTCCACTTATTCAAAAACATACGATTAACTCTGAAGGTTACTGAAATGATCCAGGACTGTCAGATGCTTGCATGATGCACTATAATCAACCAGTTTTAGAATAAAAAATTTTAGGGGAAAAAACTGAGGCATTGAATATGGGGGAACTACATAACTTCATACATTCAAATATTAAAGAATTTTAGAAATAAAACTAGGTACCTTTGTCAATAACATTTTCAGAAGGGGTTCATCTGTTACATTGGAAGAGTTAATAATGTGAAGAGGTCCTCCTTTAGAGTCTAAAAGAGAAAGAGAGATCATGAAGTCTTTTAGATATTTCAAATATATTAAAAACAGATCAGCCAGATACACAACATATACATTTCCCAAACCTCAACAGTTGGGTGGTGCAGTGGATAAGAATCCACCTGCCAGTGTAGAGGACACAGGTTCCATCCCTGGTCCAGGAAGATTTCACAATGCTGTGGAGCAACTAAAGCCTGTGCGCCCTAGGGCACTTGAGCTACAACTACTGAGCCTATGTGCTGCAACTACTGAAGCCTGAGTGCCCAAGAGCCCGCATTCCACAACTACGGAGCCTGCAGGCTGCAGTTACTGAAGCCTTGAACCTAGAGGCAACAAGAGAAGCCATCGCAGCAAGAAGTCTCATGCACCAGAACAAAGAGCCGCCCCAGCTCACCCCAACTAGAGAAAGCACATGCAAAGCAACACAGACCCAGCACAGACAAAAATAAATCATGAAAATACATTTTTAAAGAATTCAAGAGTTGTATGCTAAAAATCGTGACTTTTACTATATGTATCATATCTCAGTAAAACTGGCTTTGAAATAAAATCCGAGATACTTCACAAAGACAAAAAACCAGCATTAGCCAATTACAAATGATATAATATTTGGTACTACTGGTATTACTTATTTCAACAAATAAGAATATATTAAAGGACAAAGCTAAAAAATACTTAAACTAGGGATTATTCTCAATACAAGTCTGCTTTACTTAAAGTGACCCCATAGAATTCCAATGAACTTTAAATACCCATATTAACTTTAAAAGTTACTTTGGAGATTCCTTAAAAAACTGGAAATAGAACTGCCTTATGATCCAGCAATCCCACTGCTGGGCATACA
Source organism: Bubalus kerabau (assembly GCF_029407905.1). Taxonomy (NCBI): domain Eukaryota; kingdom Metazoa; phylum Chordata; class Mammalia; order Artiodactyla; family Bovidae; genus Bubalus; species Bubalus kerabau. The sequence continues at coordinate 53,078,537 of NC_073633.1, read as the reverse complement.
CACTGAGGAAACCAGAAGGGAAAGAGACACGTGTACCCCAATGTTCATCGCAGCACTGTTTATAATAGCCAGGACATGGAAGCAACCAAGATGTCCATCAGCAGATGAATGGATAAGAAAGCTGTGGTACATATACACAATGGAGTATTACTCAGCCATTAAAAAAAATACATTTGAATCAGTTCTAATGAGGTGGATGAAACTGGAGCCTATTATACAGAGTGAAGTAAGCCAGAAAGAAAAACACCGATACAGTATACTAACGCATATATATGGAATTTAGAAAGATGGTAACAATAACCCTTTGTACGAGACAGCAAAAGAGACACTGATGTATAGAACAGTCTTATGGACTCTGTGAGAGACGGAGAGGGTGGGAAGATTTGGGAGAATGGCATTGAAACATGTAAAATATCATGTATGAAACGAGTTGCCAGTCCAGGTTCGATGCACGATACTGGATGCTTGGGGCTGGTGCACTGGGACGACCTAGAGGGATGGAATGGGGAGGGAGGAGGGGGGAGGGTTCAGGATGGGGAACACATGTATACCTGTGGTGGATTCATTTTGATATTTGGCAAAACTAATACAATTATGTAAAGTTTAAAAATAAAATAAAATTAAAAAAAAAAGTTACTTTGGTGCAATTTAGAAAGTGAATTTGAAAGGTTGAAGAGACTACAGAAGAATGCTAAACTTTTTCCTCTATATATTTTCATATTGCTTGTTATTTTTTACAAGTATATATTAATATTATTAATATATTAATATAACAAAAAAACACTGCTGTAATTTAAAAATAAATTTAAAAATCAAACAAAAAATTTACTTTCTAGTAAACTAACTCACCTTTCAAAAAGGGTCCCTGGGCTCTATACCTGAGTATTGTACTTGGGTTGTGATTTCCTAATATGTCAGTTCACAGAGAATAGTTATAATATAATGTTGCCTTTTACAAGTTCTGAAGTGTTTTATATAGACACTGGAGACATAGGCCTCATTCTTCTTTTAGGTATATTCTACTTTGTGCTAAATATTTAGATATAGACTTACTTTATGATCAATTACTACATAGATAATGAATTTTTAATTTTTAAATATCAAATTACTTTCTACTAAATGTAATAAATTTAAACTAATTAAATAATTACGGTGACACTAATAGATATGCTGAAAGTTTATAAAAAGGTAGGGACCTCTGCCTATTACATGTACAATTTACAAAGACTACACTTCATACTTACCAGTGAACTGAAAGCATCGCATACTAATCTTTTTTAGATAACCTTCAGCAGTCAGGTCATAGGCTTTAACTCTAGCTTCCAGTCCAAGCTGCAGGACATTTAGTTCATGTAAAGGCCTTCCTTTCTTTTCTGCTTTTTCCATCAAAGTAATCACAACCTAGAAAAAGATACCAGTATTACCACAAACTATTTCACTAATATACAATGAAGATATAAGTTAACAATTTAATAACCATCCAGAGTGATATAATAAAAAATTCACCCAATGTAAAGATGTGCACTTCTATTTGTGTCTGGAAATTGCCTAGGGTTATTTACTTTGGAGGCACACTTACTTGTTCAGACTTTTAAAGCACAATATATTCTAGTGGATCTTAAGACAGCTAGGGATAAAAAAAGTGGTTCTACCTAATTCCCAGAAGTCCTAGTCTGATGGATGGTGTCAGACTAAATCTCAAAGTCTGAGATAGACAGTCAATTTTTAAACTACACTTAAGGCAAGGTTTCTCAACCTTGGCACCAATGACATCTGGGGCTGGGTCATCCTTTCCAGGGAGGAGCAGTCCCAAGCACTACAGGCTGTTCAGTGGCATCACCGGCCTCCACCCACTGGCTGCCAGTAGCCCCCTCTCTCTGGATGGCAACAACCAAAAATCTCTCCAGATGATGCCTATTATCAGCAAATTGCTTCCTCCCACCCTAATCACTGTCCTCGCAAAGACAACTGTAATTACATGTACCACAAATTATATTAAAAAGGACTTATGGGTTTTTCTATGTATATATGTTAATGAAGCCTATATGCAAATAGAATGATTCATCTATCAATGTTTCAATTATCAAAGGTTAAAAATCTTCAGTAACTCTTAATGTCACCAGAAAAACAGCAGAGGTTTAACATCAAGGAAGTTTGTTTCAAAGCATATATTTCAGATTTTAAAAGTAGCATTCAATTGTTTAAAAATTTATTATGCTTAACTCAGAGACAGAATATAACCTCTACACAACTATTGAACGATGAAGGGATTTTCAGAGGAAATTTTTTTCTTCCAAGTCCCTCTATGTGTGACGCTTTCCCACATTTAAACATGTTTATGTCTGGTTCCTCTCTCTACCCTGTCCCAGTCCCCTTCCTGAATCCTGTTTCTCAGACTCCATTTTATTACTTTTTAAAAATGCAACCCAAATCTCACTTCCTCCAGGAAATCTTCCCTGATCCTCTCAGACTGCTTAGATGCCCTCTTCCTACTGTGAGGCCACCAAGGACGGAAACCACCTGCCTTGGCCGGGCATGATGATAACCGCTTGCATGAACTCTCTCATAGCAGAAGGTCCAATAAGGAAAACAGAGCTTCCCCAGAAAACTAATGGAGAGAATTCGGGATAAAAGTGGATAAAAGGAGGGAGGAGATGCCCGCGAACAAACCGGAAGAATTCAGACAGGGCCAAAAGGAGGAGGGAGGAGACAATACGTCCAGCCAACCTCCCAGAAGCCCTCACACTGCTATCGACATTGGCCGAGTCACTTGTGCTCCATCAGGAAGACCCTGAGTCACCAAACGTATTTGGTGAGCAAGATGACTGGCCAGAGATACCCTGGCAACCAACCCCATTACCATGAACCAGAGACTGGGAACCACGTGACAGAATGTAATTTAATGGGACTATTACAAAAATGTTAATAGTTATCTTGTTTGAGTTGAGTCTCTATGCCTTTTACCTTTGTTTCCTTAGCACTCAGCACATGCAATGAGTATTTGTTACATGTGTGAATACAGAAGAGGAAAATTCATTTACTCTTTCCTTAAGAATCTGCAGCTGGACAGCAGATTAAAAATAAGATAACATCTTTTAAATTTTTACACATTTTATTCTATTGTATTAATGGTGCTAAAATTTTCAAAGAATTTTCTCAGTCCTTTTCCTGTCTTTCCTATACAAAATCCAAAGCAAGCCACATTCCATCTGTCCTAAAATCATTTGAAAAGTGTGTTAGAGGGCATACTACCATTTTTTCTATGAAATATTATATCCTCCAAATATAACTCATCTTTAACAAACACTCAAATTTATAAATATTACATCTACATACAAATAACAAATAGCCTATGTAAGATTTTTTTAGTAGAGTAATTCCAAATATCCATTATCTATTCATCTCATTTTATAAAAGCAGATGAAAATTACACACCTCTTTAATTTCAAAATTCAACAGCATATTAATGATGTCTACAGATTTTATTTCTTCCACTCCAGCTGTTAAAGTATCTTGAGAAACATGCACATCTTGTTTCGATGTAGAGATTTCAAGTGGCTCTTTAATTTCACCTAGAGATGTTTAAAAGAAATTGATTTACCTCTATTCACACATTTCCTACATGAATACTCAATGAGGACTTAGACAAGTACTCCAGACTTGGTGCAAGCATTCAAAATCTACAAATCAGAATTATACAGCCCCAGCCCTTAGAGAGCTCAGTTTAGTAGAAGATACATATACATACACACATATTTAGTACAAACAAAATAAGCAGGCTTCAGCTGCTTATTAAATAGACAAATGTTGACAGACTCTATGTAAGTGGATAGAAACCACGCAACTAGGCAAGACACTGCCATGAGGAGATCAAGAAAGTCTTAACAGGAGAGTTATCATTCAAGTGGAACTGCAGGATCTCCTCAGAGGAGACAGATAAGAATAAAATAAGAGGTAGCAGAAAATCACAGAGAAAGAACACATCGGGACAGGTTTTACAAACAGAATGGAATTTGATATGGTTAAATCATGAGGAGAATAACAAGAATGAAGGTTTGATAAGAAAAAAAGCAGGGAAAAGTTGAAGCTTCTTATGCCATACCAAGAACCAAAAGTAAAACCAAATGACTATGGGCTTGTTGTCCTGAAATTCATACCCTGAAACACAACAAAATTTGCTTTCCAAACTGTAATACACAACATTAATAACAGCTATCACTTGCTAAGTACTCACCTCTGTGTAGGATGTGTGGTAACAGATGTACATGGACTAGCGCAGTTAACTCTCATAACAATACTTTGACATAAAAACTTTATTGTTCTCACTTCCCAGATGAGCAAACTGAGGTCCCAACAGACTCAGTGCCTTGCTTAGTGTTTTCCATGTGGAAAACCAGTGCTGTTAATTATTACCTTTGAGAAAGCAATACACAGGGCAAGGCTTCTTAACTATCACCTTATTTTAGCACTGTTTCAGGCATAATGTGATCCAGGGGAAATAATTCTAGCAAATATTTTGCTTTTAGAAAACAATTCCTAGAATAGGCAAAGATTTCTTAAATAGAAAATAAAAAGCCCTCATCATTTAAAAAATATGTATTAGAGTTCATTAAAGTAACTAATTCTATTAAACAGAAGGCCCATTAAGAGTGAAAAGGTAAACCACAGATAGAGAGAAGACATTTCTACACACATACTAACATGTATACATATAGCAAACGTAACCAGCAAAAGGCTCCTATCCAGAATGAATAAATAATTCCCATACACCAATTAGAAAAAAAGACCACACCTTAATAAAAATGGTCAATAGACTCGAATGTGTGTGTAGTTGCTCAGTCGTATTTGACTCTTGGCAACCCCATGGACTGCAGCCTGCCAGGCTCCCCTGTCCATAGAATTTTCCAAGCAACAATTCTGGAGTGGGTTTGCCATTTCCTTCTCCAGGGGAATCTTCCCGACCCAGGGATAGAACCTGCATCTCTTTCGTCTCCTGCGCTGGCAGGCGGATTCTTTACCACTGAGCACCTAGGAAGCCCCATACTACACTTGATCTTAGTCAAAAGGCTGAGAAGACTTGAATGATCATGTCGAAAAAGAGAATATCCAAATAACCAATAAGCATATGAAAAGATCCTCAATTTCATTAGTTACCAAGGAATAAATAAAAACCAAAGACTGACAATGGCCTTCTTGGTGAGAATGTGAAAAAACTGGAACTCTCATACCCAGCTGGTAGCAAAGTAAATTGATTCAACCACGTGGAAAACTGATCAGTAAAACCTGGCATAAGTTACTGAAGCTAAATGTAAGCTAACATATAAGCCAGTAATTCTACTCTGAGTTGTATGTTCAAAACAAAAAAAGTAATATAACTGTACCAAAAGATTGTGCAATAACTTTCATAGCAACTTTACTCATGATAGTCAAAAACTGGAAACAGGAATAAAAGGAACAAACTAGTGATAGATATTCCAACGGATGAATCCCACAAACAAAATGTTGAATGAAAGAAGCCAAAAAAGAAAAATTTTTGTATGATTCCATTTATATGAAATTCAAAAAGAGGGAAAACTACTCTATCTATGGTATTACAAACTAGAATGGCAGTAAATTCTGGGTAGATCTTAGGGAAGGGTGGGAGTTTGGTACTGACCAGGAAAGGGCATAGGGAGGGCTCTAGGGTGCAGTGCTAGAAATGTTTAATATCTTAATCATGGTGATTACACCGGTGTAGCCATAGATAAATAAGTTCACTGAATTGTACACTTTACTATATGTGTTAACATACTGTAAGAAAAAAGACCCCCTCCCCACCCCGCTAGATTTTTCGTTGTGTGTGTGTGTTTGTTGTTGTTATTGTTGTTTTTGAGATACAACTGACTTAAATTATTGAACGCAAATCCAAAGCTGGTGCTCTGTGACAACCTGGAGGGGACAGGGTGGGAAGGAAGGTGGGAGGGGGTGCAGGAGGGAGGGGACACATGCATGCCTACGGCCATTCATGTTGATGTATGGCAATAACCATCACAATATTGTAAACTAACTACCCTCCAATTATAATTTTAAAATATTGCATTAGTTTTAGGTAAAAAAAAAAAAACAGCTCTTTAAAATTGAAAAAAAAATACAGTGGTATACCATTTTTTCACTCAGCAAATTGGCAAAAATTTTTAAATCTGATAATATGCCGTGTTAGAAAAGGCACAGAAAAACAACCTGATGGGAATACAAAACACTCATGCTCATTTTGCGTATGAGTTCTATGAGGTTCAACTGTCAAAACAATAAGTGAAATTAAATTTTATTACATGTACTAATTAAATTATTATTTTAACAAAAACTAAATACTCTTTTATCCAGTAGTCCTGGTATTTTTCCAACAGATAAACATGTACTTGTAAAAGTGTATGCACTAGAATAATTAATGCAACATAATAAAAGTAAAAGACTGAAATAAACCTGACATGTCCATTAATAGGGACTTTATAAATTATGATATTTCAAAAGAATACCAAGCATCCATTAAAAAGAATGAGTTACATCTACACATAGCATATATAGAGATATGGAATGAACACCAAGATACACTATGTATGTGTATATGCTGCTAAGTCATGTCAGTTGTATCCTACTCTTTGCACCCCCATGAACTGTAGCCTGTCAGGCTCCTCTATCCATGGGATTCTCAAGGCATGAATACTGGATTGCGTTGCCATTTCCTTCTCCAGGGGATCTTCCTGACCCAGGGATCAAACCTACGTCTCCTGCATTGTCAGGTGGATTCTTTACCACTGAGCCTCCAGGAAGCCCCAGGTATATTACTACTAAATCTTATTTTAAAGTCAGATTGAGTATGCTACATAGCATACTGTCAACTTAAATTTTCTTCTTTCCTATATGTGCAAATTCAAAACTTATTCCAGGAATTCACCACTGATCTGAAACCCTTCTTTCTGGCCTCCTCCTAACTCATGCAGCTTAGAAATAACTGATGGTTTGCTTAACTTGAAAGAAAACTGTCATTTCATTCAATAGTATCTTATTTATTTTCTCAGTAACACAAATCACAGTTGTAAATATGTATTCATTTACTTCATTTTTATTGTCTATCTCCCCTACTAAACTATAAATAACTTGTATTATGCCACCTATTGTTAGCCTCTTACCTGTATCCTGTATTCTTGGTTTTACTTTATTCAAATCTTCAGGAGCCTCACCAAGATTTTCTGCTAGTATTCTAAATAAAAGATTAAGATCTTCTTGATTTAGATTAACCTGTAAAATACAATGTTCCAAGAAAAGATAATTTCATTTTTAATGAAACAATTCTAATACAGAAAATAAATCCTTAGTAACAAAACACTAAGGACTGAATAATCTTAATGCTGACTAAAAAGTTATATAATCACTATACACTCAAGTATTTCACTACTTATTTCATGTTAAAAATCTCATTTTCAAAGCGAAGATAGTGTCTGAGAAAAACAGTATGATTTATGAGTCAGTATTAGTTTCATCTACTTAATATGATTCTCAGTGAAAGTTAATAATGATTAAAGAAATCAGATCACCTTTTTTAAAGAAATTAATTTTGGAACATAAGTGCTACTATGCACATATAAGTGCTATTTTTTAAACAACAACAATTTCAATGTAATAGAAAGGCCATCTTCAATATAAAAAATAGGGTTCATTCAATGCTATAATTATCTTATGGGTACTTAGATATCCCTAAAATAAAAGGTTGTATATATAATATATAGAAGAAATAGAATTATAATATACTGATACTAATAATTTACAAGTAGATCTTTGCTAATGTGTACATGTAACAAATTTAAAAGCTAAAGAACACTTAACTAAAGATTAAATTCTACTAAAAACAATGAAGATACTGTTGGACAATATCACACTGAAATTTTTCTTACAACAATCGGTAAAAAAAAAAAGTCCACATTTCATTTGGATTTATAATGAGAAAATCTTCAGAGTCTCAACTTTCAATAACAAGGCTTTTTCCACTCATCTACTCACATTCATTGAATCAAGATGTCCTTTAATTTCCACAACAGGCACCTTGTGGTACCAAGATGCAGCTAGATTCCGATTTACAAAAAACTCCAAGTTAATTGGGTGCAACAGCTGAATATCAGGATGGGAGATTCCTGGCTGGATCACTGTCCTTATGGGAAATATAATTGATATATATGCATAAACATAGGGGTAAATGCAATATATCATTGAAAAAAAAAACAGAAAAGTCCAAAGTTGTTGCTCTAAATGCTGATTTGAAACACAATGCTGTTTTAGTGTTTTCTAAACTTGATTTATAGTTAATTTAATCTACAATGCACCAGCATGAACAGATTAAAATACAGCTGACCTTTGAACTTCACAGGGCGGGGGCGGGGGGCACTAGTTGTGACAACCTCCCACTCAATCATGTGACTTTCACTTTGCCCTCCATATTTTGGTTCCTCTGTATATGCAGTTCCTCCACAACTATGGCTCCAAACAACCATGGACTGTTAACACTGCATTATTTACCACTGGGAAAAAATCTGCTTATAAGCAGAATCATGCTGATATACAATTAGCCTTTTAAAAAACTTTTTTCTTTAAACAGAAGATTGATGACAACAATTTTTAAAAAGAAACTGCTATCACTGACAATATGGAGGAATTATCTATACAGTTGTTCAAGGACTCACACATACGCTGGTACAGAGATTAGAGGAAAAAACGGCATTTGAAAAGCAAGCTCTAAGTTTATAAAGCTCTTCACCAGGATTCTTTTCTTGACATGCCTTATAATCATTCCTTTTTTACTCAAGATAATTAAATATCCTTGGATGGGGTAGAAAATGATTTTAAAATGAATGGACACACTTTCAAATGTCCTCTGGTGTGAGCCCAAGAGATACATCATAACTTACAAAGCACTCCTGCCAAAAATGTATAAGCTCAATTAAATCATGAGGAATCACTCAGACAAAACTGAGACTCATTCCATGAAACAACTAGACTATACTCTTCAAAACTGTCATCATCATGAAAAACAAAAAGGGCTAAAGAACTATTATAGAATAAATGTCTATCAGTACAGAAATCCCCCTCACTAGTACAAAACACAATTTAATGCCACATGTTACCATGGACTAAAGGGGAAATTCTTGGACCAACTGGTAAAATCTGAATATTGATTGCATGTGCTATGTGCTCTGCTCATGGGATTTCCCAGGCAAGAATACTGGAGTGGGCTGTCATGCCCTCCTCCAGGGGATCTTCCTGACTCAGGGATTGAATCTGCAACTCCTGCATGGCAGGTGGATTCTTTACCACTGAGACAGCGGGGAAGCCCTATTGAACCCATACTGGGTAATATATTATACCAATGTTAAATTTCCAGAATTTGGTAACTGTGGTGATTATGTAAGACGACTAAAGTCCTTGCTCTTAGGAGACACATGCTAAAGCATATAGTGGCAAAGGATAAGATATCTATTCTCAAATAGTTTAGCAAAAAATGTTTTAACTTCCACTTATGAAATAAACCTTGGGGACATAATGTATAGGATGGTGACTATAGTTAATATTACTATATAGTATATTTGAAAGTTGCTAAGAGAGCAGATCTTGCAAGTTCTCATAATAACAACAAAAAATTTCTGGAATATGTGTGTTGACAAATGTTAACTAGACTTACTGTGGTGACCATTTTGCAATACATACAAATATCAAATTGCTACGCTGCATATCTGAAACTAGTATAATCTATCAATTATATCTCAATAAAAACAAAATTTTTAATTTAAAATATTAAGTATATATACAGAATTAAAGCAAAGGCAAACAACTGGTGAATCCAGGTGAAGGATTATATGTGAACTCACAGTACTACTATTTTTGCAATTTGTCTGCAGGCTTGAGATTTTTCAAAATAAAAAGCTGATTTAAAGGACTTCCCTCGTGGTCCAGTGGTTAAGAAGGCAGATTCACTGCATGAACCCATGCAATGGGACATGGGTCAATCCCTGGTCAGGGAACTAGGATCCCACATGCCTTGGAGCAACTAAGCCCATGCACTGTAATCAGAGAGCCTACGCACTCCAAAGAAAATCCCGCATGACATAACAAAGAACCTGCATGATGCAACTAAGACCCAATACAGCCAAAAAAATTAATAAATATTTTAAGATAACTGATTTAAGATACTGTTCTGTGCAAAAGAAATATGTTGAGTGTGAATTTCAACAGTCATAAAACTTGATAGACAATATTAAATAATACTTGAATACATAATTATTGAAAGAGCATTACCTAGAAAGCTTCAGTTCTGTTAGTTGCACATCCATTCTATCAATCACTGGAGGGTCTGAGTAGTTTTCACCAGATACCAGACTGAACTGATTCTGAACTCTGATTAACCCAAGATCAACCACTACTGCATTGGTGGAAATGGAAGACTGTGGGATGACTATAACTGGTGCTTTCAAATCAATATTGATGGAAACACGAAAGCTCCTCTGGGCAAAATCTTTCACACTTGTGGCGGCCTTTTCTGCAGCCTGAGCAGTAGCTGCACTCAGGGCCTCTTTTGCTGTCTGGAAATTGTTCAGGAAGTTCTGAAGACACAAAGTAAAAGAGAAATTCAAACAGGAGGATAAGCACATCATTTCTAACACCATCTTCTTTTTATTTATGTGCTAATGTTTTCCCAATAAGTAACTTTCAGTTGAGTTCTATTTTTCTAAAGTTAGGAAAGAATTACTGACTATCCATCCATATGCATGAGCTACCTGACAATGGCTAATTATAAATAGAGTTATATGGCTGAGAAACAGAGAAAAAAAATTATAATAGTTTTTACACTTGAGAATTTAGATTCACTATGTTCCAGCAAAAACAATTCCATTGTAGGCAATGCTAGACAAAAATCATTAAATGATTTCAACTGTTAGAGAGAGGTTTTGACCTCTACATTAATCCATAAATAATATCAATAATCAAATCAATGCACATCCTAAAATTCAAAGTTTTAAGATTGCAATCATAATTATCAGACTTGCTTAAGTACTTCTAAGTCAAAAAAATCTATATATAAATGGTGATTTTACCAGAAGTGACATGAGGAATTTATGGAGATAGACAATCTGAATACAGCCAACATTGAGTGATACCACACCATCCACCTTGGACATGTCAGTATAGGAATCCCCCTCAGTAGCATCTGGATACAAATCCAAGTTAAAATGAAAGACTTCATTTCCCATTATTGACACAGCCTGAAAAGCAGAAATGTGGATGAACAATGACAATGACAAAATAAAATCCCTATTGAAAAGTGTTTATAATCATTATAGAAACATTTTTCTATCAAAATATATTTCATTAGCATTTTAAAAAATAAAATATATATTAAAATAAAATCTCTCATTCACCAAAAAATATTAATGATTTACTGTCACCTACTTTTTTATGAACTGTCTTAGGATCAACATCTGTGACAATAATATTTTCCAATCTGGCAAATAGTGACTGCTTTCTTGACTGAAGAGAAAGGGAAGAATCGAGTCCTGAAAAGAAGCATATTATTTTAATTTCTACAGATACCATAATAAGATCTTAAGATTTTTCTTCTATTGCATAACTTTATTTTGTAGGTGATATTTTCATAAATTTAGCAATGTCTGAACTCTCAATTGATAAGTGCAATATTAGATATTTTTGGTTTTATAAACAATGAAGCATATAAATTCATTACAAAATAATTATTTGAACTTTCAACCTTGTGAAGAAACTACATCTAGTGCAAACAGATTATCTTAGGATTTTAGTAAATTCTTTATACCTTATATCCAGTCATTAACATGGAGACTATAAAAGTTTCATGAATCAACTTCAGATTAGTAGATGCACTGCCAGTTCAGAAAGAACACAGAAAAAGCCTAGTTTTCTGGGGTTTAAGTTCTACAAGAACTGTATTACACATATTCTTTACCTTTACCAGATCACAATGAGCTTATAAAGATAGAGTCAGAGAAAAAAGCTAGACTCATTTTAGCAGCTTTTGCCTAAAAGAACATAATGGGCTCTTAGGATTTGTTCTTCATAAGGTTGCTTTGTATTTGTACCAAGCTAAAGCATATTCACAGACCTTAAATTGAATTCTGGGTTGACACTTAGCTCAGCTCATCAGGAGCATCCCTACAATGACATTAATATTCCTTTCACCTCTGAGACACTTGTGTGTGCGTGCTCAGTTACTCAGTCGTGTCTGACTCTTTGTGACCCCATGGACTGCAGTGCACTGGGCTCCTCTGTCCATGAGACTTTCCAGGCTAGAATACTGAAGAGGGCTGCCATTTCCTTCTCCAGAGACAACTCTCAAAAAGGTCCAAATCACCAGTATATGTGGTTTAGCTCTTGAAGAGTTAAAAAGAAAGTATGCAGTCCAATTATGTCATAAAATAAGCCAGTTTTCAAAGCTCAGAGGCTTCCATTTGTATACATGCTTTAGCACTGCAAAAGAAACCTTATCTTTTCAATGATTTTTAAGATCATGAGAACTTTTACCTTGAATCTTGATTTCAGCAATATTGTTCTTCTCATCGCAAACAACAACACAGAAAGCATTCAATTTGGCAAACAGCCTGAAGTGAATAATGTCACTGTCTTTAGAGGATACAACCACTGCAAATAAACAAAGCAATTCTATCACAGTGGGATTCTAGGGTTACATATTCTATGAAGGTTTCTTCCCTATATTAAGTGTTCGGCTTAAAATAATTACAGAAGTCTCAAGTTCTTAAAGATTTCAAACACTTTTTCGCTTTATATATTCTGTAGTTTGCACTTGCAATAGTGAGGTGTTACTTTTATAATGTAAAAGCAAGAAAACTTTTAAATAAATACAAGGACACTGAACTCAAGGAAGCTAAATAATGTGCCTATGGTCCCACAGTTTAAGTAGCAGAGTCAGGATTTGAACTGAGTTCTTTCTGATTCAAAAGCTGGGCTCTTTTCCAATTCAATGATAACCTTGCCTCCTGGCCCTCATATCTGTGGGTCTTGATTTCCTTATCTGCAAAATGTTAGATATGATTGGTCTTCTATGGAGCCCATTCAGGAGCCACTGAGAGAGGAGGAAGAGCTCAAAATCAATACAGGTCTTCCTCCCTTAGTACCCTGATAAAGGCATTGCCCATCAACAACAAAATAAGAACAAAAACAGACATTAAAAAAAAAAAAAACATTATTAATCACATTTATCTAACATATCAGGCACCCACGTATGACTTAGCTTGAAGAAAAGAACAAAAGGAGGGGAAATGGCATGTAAATGACTAACTAGATGGTCTCTAAGATTCCCCATTTGGCTCTACAATTCTAAAACCCTTTCTAACAAGAAACAAACCGTGTTTTTCATACCCTTCTGCAGAGCTGAATTTTTTTGCTGTTTTTCAGTAGAAACCTGTATGTCCTTGGTATCACTCATGTTTTGGCCATCTGATGGAATAATGGTTGTCAGGTAGTTAATAGAAGAGAGAAGAGCTTGTGTATGCAGCAACAGGTTTAAAGATGAAAAAGCCACCTAGAAATATTTTAGAAAGAAAATTACTTTCCCAGGCCAGCTGTACCAGTAGTCTCCATATGATGAATGCAAAAGGCTCCTAACTAGGTTTGCATCACTGCCTTATACTACTTGGAAGGAAGAGGAAAGGAAGACTTACAACCCACAATCCTTAAATAGGGACTATATGCAGAATAAATTACACTTAATATATTTTGGGGATCAAGGTAACCTAATTATTCCACTCCCTAAGCCTAATTATCATAGAGTATATAATCTGCCAGTAATGGTCATTCTAATATTCCACATATACATGGCTTTTCTCAATCTTCAATGACTGATTATTATGATTATATAAAATATATGTTAGCGCATGAAACTCCAGAATCACCGTGTGTTACCCCTATGTAAATAAATTATTTCAAATGTGATATGCATGAGATTTAAATATAAAAAATGCAATTAAGAGTGACTCAGTCACTGATCTTCTACCACAATTATGATCTTATCATTAAAAAAAGAATACACAACTCATAGGAAAAAATATATTTTTTAAAACAGTAACTCCAAAAAGCTAGAATAGAAAACAAACTGCTTTAAAGAATATATGATTTTCTAAAAGTAAATTGATTGTTTTTTAATTTATTTGGCTCTACCAGGTCTTAGTTGCAGCATGCAGGATATCTAGCTCCCTGACCAGGGATCAAACCCAATCCCCTGCATTGGGAGCGTGGAGTCTTAACTACTGGACCATCAGGGAAATCCCAAAGTGAAATTTTTTTTTTTTAAACTCACTTTTTATTCAAAAGAATTTGTTTTCACTGCTTCAAAACACTAAGTGGACATAAAAATTATTAAAAGGAAGAATCAATATTTAATAGATTCTCCCACATCTCCAAGATAAAATCTGAAACTCATTTCTCTCATTTTCTTTTTAATGTTTCCTAAAACAACATTTTGCCTCTTCTTCCTCTATTGGACTACCTTAGTGTGGCTCCAGAGTACTCAGCATCTCTCCTTGTATTTCACATTCTTTCTGAGCCCTGCATTAAATGATATTGTCTGGTTTGTTCAGAATCCTGTTGGTTCTTCGTCAGTTAAAGTTCCCTCATCTACACCATTACCTCCTTTAGAAATAATCTGGATGTGATACAGTAAGTTAAAATAAGAGCATTATTATCCTGAATCACAAACACAGAGTATGAAAGACGTTTATGAGGTTAATTTATAACTTCTAATGGTTCCTCAAAGGATACTTAAGACTTCCAGAATAGGTTATTTCCAAATAGGATGTAGTCTTTTGATAGTATTTTTTACCTTAAATGTTTGTTCAGTTTTTTCAAAGGTAGTTTGAAAACTGGGTCCATTCTTATCAGCCTGAAAAAAAAAAAAAAGTTCTAAGGAAGAAATTAAGACCAAAGTAAACAAATCATTTACTTATAATCATTAATTTATTTATATTCAGTTACAACTGCATTTTTAAATACATTATATATTTAATTGTATTATCATTATTTTAA
The DNA here is from genome assembly GCF_029407905.1 of Bubalus kerabau. Taxonomy (NCBI): domain Eukaryota; kingdom Metazoa; phylum Chordata; class Mammalia; order Artiodactyla; family Bovidae; genus Bubalus; species Bubalus kerabau. Next base: position 53,063,441 of record NC_073633.1, on the reverse strand, counting down.
AGTTACATCCAAATCTATTTATTATAAGAGTACAAATTTGTCCTCCTCCTTTAAACAGAGGAGAGCATGGCATCACTGACTTTTGGGAAATGGCTAGGGATCAGAAGGATAAACTATGAAGGCTAGAAGGTTTCAAGGTAGTCTAGCCCATCTATTAGAAAGTGAAAGGAAGTGAAAGTCGCTCAGTCCTGTCCGACTCTTTGCAACTCTATGGTCTATACAGTCCTTTGAATTCTCCAGGACAGAATATTGGAGTGGGTCACCTTTCCCTTCTCCAGGGGATCTTCCCAACCCAGGGATTGAACCCAGGTATCCTGCATTGCAGGTGGATTCTTTACCAGTTAAGCCACAAGGGAAGCCCAAGAATACTGGAGTGCATAGCCTATCCCTTCTCCAGGGGATCTTCCCAACCCAGGGATTGAACCGAGGTCTCCTGCATTGCAGGAGGATTCTTTACCAGCTAAGTCACAAGGGAAGCCCAGCCCATCTATTACCTAATGTTTAAATCCCACTAGAAAGTCTTCAAGAAGTCTATTTTAGGATATCTCCAGGAAAAGAAATCTCATTTTCTTAGAACTCCAAACTTTAGAGAACTTTGATTTAATGAGGTCTTCACACTGAATCAAAAACCCATCTCCCATCATAATTACCAACTGGTTCAAGTTCTGTCCCTCGGGAATACATAAATTCAAAGTTTTACCTCCTGTGAGAAGCCTTCTGGCTAGATCAGTATCTCTGCCTCCCCACTCCCACAGCGCTTTGTGTTCTTCCTTATTAAAGAATCAAACACATTATATTTTAATTATTGCTTACCTATCTCCCTACTGGTCTACATATTCCTTAAGAATAGAGAATGTTTTCATCTCTGTATCCCAAATGCGTAACAGAATCTGACACAAAAGACATTCAATAAATAGTTATTGAATGATCAAACAAATCAACTAATCTTGAATGAAACCAAATGCCATCAGTTCCTGCAGCATTCTTCATATAACATACTTTTGAGTCACTTCCAAACCCTGGCAGTTCTCTACTCAATCAAATCCAATTTGACTGCATCCCTTCTGAGGTAGGATACCCAGCCAAATATCACCTACACAAGCAATGAACGCAGGTGGACAAATGTCCCCCAGAAGACAGGAGGATTTATTTCATCCAGGCTTCCATCTTTGTAGACAAGAAGTCTGGCTTTGTAAAATCCTAGTCCTGTACTTAAGTGAAAGAGAAAGAAGGTGTACAAATGGAAAGAGAAACAGTAGATATCCCTGTGATTCAAAGCCATGGCACAAAACAACTGCCTTTAATAATCTACTCTCATCTTTTCCCTCCCAGAGGATAGCTTAGAGTATTAAAATAAATATATAAACATTCTATGACCCTTACCTTAATGTACTCCACTTTTAAAAGATCTAACCCAGGTTTGTCAGAAGAACTAATCAAGTGAAGTGGCTTCTTTTTAGATCCTGGATTAAAGGAAAAGAAAAAAAAAAAAGTATTTCAAATAAACTGCTAACAGGTACTACCAGATATCCTCTATAATCTCATGAAGATATACCAGTCACTGCCTCCGGAAGCCAGGGAGGGAGACGTGACTTATCCACTGTTTTATCCATCTTTTATTATTTGCAATCTTATAACTCCTGTTTATGAGACAGCTCAGAATTTTCCACTGGAATAATCTTCTCTAAGGGAAATAATAACCTAGGAAATTACTGTGGATTCATTCCTTCATTCCTCAAACATCCAGTGAGTACACAAGATGTACCCTGGAATGAATAAACCATAAAAGCTACTGAGAATTAATTTTATGTCCCATTGTTTTAATTTTTATAACCTGATGCTGTTTCTGATATACAAACACTACTGAATTGAAAGAAAAAGGATTTCAATATTATAAGACCAGAGATAAATTCTAAATTTTGCCATTCATAAAATGCATAATCTTGAATAAGCCACTTAATCTCTATTTAACCTTCCTTTGTTTGTAAAATGGGAGTAATACACCCTATATAATGGGGATTTATATGGACTCTCTGAGGCAGACGATCATAGTAGTTAAGAATATAGACCCTAGGGCCAGATTTCTAGGGTTTTAATCATGGTTCAGCCACTACCTAGCAGTGTGATCTTGGGTAAATTATGGAACCAATTTACAACTTCATTTCCTCTTGTGAAAGCTAGAGATAATACCATTGCCTATCTCATAGCATTGTTATAAGGGTTAAATGAGTTACTATTTATAAGATGCTTAGAACACTTCTAGCTATTATTTATTATAATTATTACTAAATAAATATAAGTGTTTCATATACTCAAAAGTGATAATAAAGCTGTTATTGTCTATTATTTCTATTTTTATGGTTATTACCTTGAATTTCATGGTAATCCAAGCTGATTTTCTTTAAATAAGATACCGCAGTTAAATCAAATGTTCTCATTGTAGCCTCTGTTCCTAACTGAGTAACATTAAACACTAGAATTGTATCTTCTTCCTTCTGTTGTTTGGTAAATTCCAGAATCACCTAAAACAATCAGGATAGCCAAAGAAAGTACTCTGAATCATACTTAAAAACACAAAATCCTTCTTCATATATATCATCAAGACAATAATAGAAATTTTGCTTATACTCTTCTATTACAATCAAGCTATTTACCATGATTGCATGTTATCATTTTAAACTCTATGAGAATATAACTACATCTATCTAGAAATTGTGATGAAATTTTATAACCTTATTGATTTACTCTTTTAATTTAGTAAAAATAGAACTACATGAATTCTTCCTTCATACAATTTTCTAAAATCTATACCTCAAAACTAAAAGTCATGTTTGGTGATAAAAGAATCATCACCATTAATGTAAAAAGTAAGACAAGGATGTTTACTATTACATTACTATTCAGATTTACAGCAGAAATGACAGTCAGTATATTTAGCCAACAAAATAAAACATATATGTTTTTAAAAACATGCAAGCTCTTTGATCTCCATCAAGAGATGGAGGTCTTTGTCCCCTCCCTTAGAATTTGGGCAGGGTTATAACTGCTTCAATCAATAGAGTACAGAGTACCATAAGGATTTCCAAAGTCAAAAAGGCCATGAAACGTCAACCTAGGCTTTCTCATTCTGGGGGAAGCTAGTTGCCAAATAAAAAGTTCAACTGCCCTGAAGCTGCCATGCTCAGGAGGCCAAGAGCAACAAGCCCAGCTGAGCCCCAGTCAAGACCCAGTACCCACTGCCAGCCTCATGACTGAGCCATCCCTGAGGCCCTCTGAGTGTTCATTCAGGCCACTGCTACTCCAGTCAAATCTGACTAAAAGCACATGAAAGACCACATGCAAAAATTACTAAATGGGCTCTTCCAGAATTCCCAACCCACAAAACTATTAGCAAGATAAAACAATTGTTTTGGACTACTACATGTTGGGAAAACCTATAAGCCAGACATAGTAACTAGAATAATACAAATGCCAGGGAAAAAGCAAAAGCTAATATTATCAGCTGTGATATAAACATATATCTAAGAAAATCAGAGTGTCAACTGAAAAACAGAAACAGTAAAACAGTCCTGTAAGATAATTCAATACACAATTGAGAAACAAAAATAAGTGTCAAATAAATCAGTAATTTAAATGAAAGCATTGTGGCGGATTCATTTTGATATATGGCAAAATCAATACAATATTGTAAAGTTAAAAAATAAAAGAAAAAAAGGAAAATTAAAATAAAAAAAATAAATGAAAGCATTCATATCATATAATAATAAATAAAATCATGGGTAAATATTTTTGTTATTGTTCAGCTGCTCAGTCGTATCCAATTCTTTGTGACTCCATGGACTGCAACACACCAGGCTTCCCCTTCCTACACGATATATCTGCCAGAGTTTGCTCAAACTCATGTCTATTGAGGCAATGATGCCATCCAACCATCTCATCCTCTATCTCCCCCTTCTCCTTCTGCACTAAATCTTTACAGCATCAGGGTCTTTTCCAATGAGTCAGCTCTTCACATCAAGTGGACAAAGTACTGAAGCTCCAGTTTCAGCATCAGTCCTTCAAATGAATATTCCAATGAATATTCAGGAAATGAGTATTCTTTTTAGGATTCACTGGTTTGTTCTCCTTGCTGTCCAAAGGACTCTCAAGAGTCTTCTCCAGCACCACAGTTCAAAAGCATTAATTCTGTGGAGCTTAGCCTTCTTTATGGTCCAACTCTCACATCCATACACGGCTACTGGAAAAACCACAGCTTTGACTAGATGGACCTTTGTCAGCAAAATGATATTTCTGCTTGTTTAATACACTGTCAAGGTTTGTCATAGCTTTTCTTCCAAGGAGCAAGCGTCTTTTAATTTCATGGCTGCATTCACTGTCCACACTGATTTTGGAGCCTGGGAACATGGGCTGATTCCATTGTTCCACCATCCATTTGCCATGAAGTGATGGGACCAGATGCCATGATCTTAGCTTTCTGAATGCTGAGTTTTAAGCCAGGTGTTTCACTTTCTTCTTTCACCTTCATCAAGAAGGTCTTTAGTTCATCTTTACTTTCTGTCATTAGGGTGATGTCATCTGCATGTCTGAGGTTATTAATATTTCTCCCAGCAATCTTGATTCCAGCTTGTGCTTCATCCAGCCCAGCATTTCTCATGATGTACTCTGCATGTAAGTTAAACAAGCAGGGTGACAATATACAGCCTTGACGTACTCCTTTCCCGATTTGGAACCAGTTCATTGTTCCATGTTCATGTTGCTTCTTGACCTGAATACAGGTTTCTCAGGAACCAGGTAAGGTGGTCTGGTATTCCCATCTCTTGAAGAATTTTCCAGTTTGTTGTGATCCACACAGTCAAGGGCTTTAGCACAGTCAATGAAGCAGAGACAGATATTTTTCTGGAATTCCCTTGCTTTTTCTATGATCCAACAAATGTTGGCAATTTGATCTCTGGTTCCTCTGCCTTTTCTATATCTGGCTTGTACATCTGGAAGTTCTTGGTTCACACACTATGGAAGGCTGGCTTGAAGGGTTTTGAGCATTACCTTACTAGCATGTGAAATGAGCACAACTGTGCGGTAGTTTGGACATTCTTTGGCCTCGCCCTTCTTTGGGACTAAAATGCTAAACACACCCTAAAACTAGAATATAAAGAAAAAAATTAGATAAATTTCACTATATAAATATTTAAAAATTTGGAATGGCATAAAAAAAAAGGTCAAACTGGGAAAAATATTTCAAATGACACTACTATTTTTTCTTAGATGATTTTGATTGTTTACCACTTTAGTTCATTAATTTAATACTTTAAAAAATATTTATTGAGCTTCATCTTCCATGTATAAGAGAGTGTCAGCCAATTAGAACATCAAAATAACCAGGACAGACAAGGTCCTTGTCTTCATGAAGCTGACATTCTAGGGACACTGCTGCTGCTAAGTCACTTCAGTCGTGTCCGACTCTGTGTGACCACACAGACGGCAGCCCACCAGGCTCCCCCGACCCTGGGATTCTCCAGGCAAGAACACTGGAGTGGGTTGTTGCCATTTCCTTCTCCAATGCATGAAAGTGAAAAGTGAAAGTGAAGTTGCTCAGTCGTGTCCGACTCTTATCGACCCCATGGACTGGAGCCTACCAGGCTCCTCCATCCATGGGATTTTCCAGGCAAGAGTACTGGAGTGGGGTGCCACTGCCTTCTCTGCTAGGGACGTTAGGGGAAAGCAAAGGTTACTCTCCTATGTTGGGTGGTCAGGCCTTTCTAGTAAGTTAGCATTTCTGAAGGAAATAAAGAATCAAGTCATACAGGAAAAGAGTTTTCCAGGCAAAGGAAACAGCAAGCACAAAGAATATGTGCTGGTGCATATAAGAAACAAAAAAAGCACACATAAGCTCCACATGGCAAGAAATCTGCTCACTGCTGTAGCTCTATTATTTAAAATGACGCCTGGTATTTGTTGACATTGATAAATATTTATTGAAGGAATGAATGAAATGTGGCTGGAGCAGAATGAACAAGGCAGAAGAGAACTGCAGATGAAGCCAAAGAAGTCACATGGTGTGACTTGTAGATCATGTAAAACACTGTAGCCATGGGAAGAATTTAGCACTTTACTGTGAGTGAGATGGAAAGCCTCTATTGGGTTATGAGCAAAGCATGATCTGACTTTCCCTATCAAAGGATCACTCCAGGTACTGTGCAGAGAACAGAGTACATGATACAAGCAGGGAGACAGTTAAGAGCCTTCTGCGATAGTCCAAGCAAGAGATGATGATGACTTGGACTCCGCAGAAGCAATGGAACAGAAGGGAAATCATTTGAGAATCTTATGAAGGTAAAGTCAAGGGGTTTTCTAATATGTTAGATGGAAATATGAGAGACAAGTAATTCAAAGGCTAAACATGGAGAATACGTCTTTCTTTAAACAAATCCCAATAATACTCAGGTATAAAACAGTCACTAAGAAACACCTCCTTTTTATACCTTTTCTGTTTTATTCCAAAGCAACAGATTTTCATTTAAAATTCCTTAGTACATAAAAAGCAAAGAGGCAAAAACGAAAACGAAAAACTATAACTCACCATGCAGAGAGGAACACTATCATTTATTTTAAAAAGATGTGTTTGCACGTTTTAATTTCTAAATGGAATTATATCCTTGGAACTGTAACCTCTTTTTTTTCCCCAAATAAAAATATGCTGTGAACATCGCTCCATGTCAATGTTTCCTTTTATTATTACATGACTTAATGACTGTAAAGACAATGCTGCAAATTTAGAGTGAGTGAAGTCGCTCAGTCGTGTCTGACTCTTTGCAACCCCGTGAACTGTAGCCTACTAGGCTCCTCCATCCATGGGATTTTCCAGGCAAGAATACTGGAGTGGGTTGCCATTTCCTTCTCCAGGAGATCTTCCCGACCCAGGGATTGAACCCAGGTCTCCCGCATTGTAGACATACGCTTTACTGTCTGAGCCAGCTGCAATTTTAGGTTGCTTGCATTTTTCTAAATTATAAGCATGAAAATAAACTATATTCTTTAGATTAAAAGTTGAAAAAATTGAAGTAAATATGTCACAGAAATTTTCTACAGAAAAGAAAATCCTAATTGACAGTCTCAAGCTTTTCCTAGATCAGATATACTGTAGATCACACATATCAGTTTTTACAAAATAACATTTTATTTTCTTAGAACTATGTGTCTGTGTGTGTGTGTATACACACATGCATGCATTTGTGGCAGTAGGGAAGATAGAATACCATATTTTAAATATATTTAATGTTTGGGTCTAGCAAGAGACTTGTTTATAAGGACAGCAGTAACAAGAATATATTTATGGACAAACAAATACACATACCTCTTTAACTTCAAACTTTAGTAGAAGATTAATGAGCTCCTCATTTGGGGCCTCAGGAGCTTTTTTCACATCTGACGCTTTCGTACTTTTACTAGGCTGTATGTCTCCATCCTCAGCATCAAAATACTCATCATCAGATTCTAAAGGAAGAAAACTGACTTGAGAGAATGTCCATCGAAAACTGCGTAAAACACTCAAACTGAAATAGTTCAGAAGTAAACTTCATTTATTAGACAAAACCTTCATATTCAGAATCATAATACAGCTTCTTTCTAAGTCCCACAAAGTAACTCAACCTGGCATGGGATAATCATATATAAAATAAAATTGCCTTTCTATTTCCTTCTTCAACATTTCTGATTGCTTTTCACTTCAGCTTATTCATTCACTTTTCAATAAAATATTTATTGGATATCATCTATCACATATCAGTCTGTACTAGCCACTAAGGATACTAGAGTGACCAGGACAGACATTATCCTTGCCTTCATCAAGTTTACATTCCAGTTCAAAATCAAAAAAGATCAGTTAGACCAGAGATAAAGAAAAGACTCAAGCAGAGATCAGGGCCAAAAAAAGAGGAGTTATTTAGAATCTTAAACACTATCAATCACAAAAACACTTTCATACAAACAAAGAAACTCAGCCATAAATAAAAATAAATGATTTAAAGTCTCACTGTTGGTTAGTAGCACAACCAGAAATAAAACCAGTCAAATACTACAACACTTTCACAATTCTTTTGTCAAAATTGTATTTCAATATACTAATTGATAGATTTTGTTTAATAAAGAACATTTTACTCTCCTTACCTGATTCAACGCCATCCAGCAACAAGGGCGTACCAAGTAGGCCTTTTGTTCTAGTTGATATAATAGGAATTGAGGATACCTAGCAAATAATACAAAAAGTTTTCTAAACATACTAATTTGCAGATGTACATAAATGAGATAAATACTTAAAAAGTAATAGTGAGTGAAAGCTGCAAAGACACATATACAGCACACAAATCTTCCAACAAAGCACACTTCACAATCAACTAACTAATGGTTGGCTGGAGTTTACTTATTATTAAGACTACCACTTGCATTTAAAAGGGCAGAATCATGTACAACTAGTAGGTAAGTTTGCTTATTATTGTGTCATTCAGTTGCTGTCTGTTACAATAGTAACCCTACATCTTCTCCAAGGTTTCTGGAAAATAGTATCAATATTAGTTGGCTATCTCAAACTTCATTTCAAAATACATGGAAGCCCAACATATATTTTATGTTATAAAGATCAATTCCAAGTAAAGTGATCTAGGACTTTTAAGTCTAACACACATGAAAACTTTATAATGATCATTATGTTTGGCAACATTTTAAAGATTTCTATGTCTCCAGTTCAGTTCAGTCTTTCAGTTGTGTCCAACTCTTTGTGACCCCGTGGACTGCAGTACACCAGGCTTCCCTGTCCATCACCAACTCCTGGAGCTTATTCAAACTCATGTCCATTGAGTCGGTGATGCCATCCAACCATCTCATCCTCTGTCATCCCCTTTTCCTTCTGCCTTCAATCTTTCCCAGAATCAGGGTCTATTCAAATGAGTCAGTTCTCATCAGGTGGTCAAAGTATTGGAGTTTCAGCTTCAGCATCAGTCCTTCCACTGAATATTCAGGACTCATTTCCTTTAGGATTGACCGGTTGGATCGCCTTGCTGTCCAAGGGACTCTCAGGAGTCTTCTCCAACACCACAGTTCAAAAGCATCAATTCTTCAGTGCTCAGCTTTCTTTGTAGTCCAACTCTCACATACATTCATGACTACTGTAAAAACCATAGCTTTGATTAGCTGGACCTTTGTTGGTAAAGTAATGTCTCTGCTTTTTAATATGCTGTCTAGGTTGGTCGTAACTTTTCTTCCAAGGAGCAAGCTTTTTTTAATTTTATGGCTACAATCAATCATCTGCAGTGATTTTGGAGCACAAAAAGATAAAGTCTGTCATTGTTTCCACTGTTTCCTCATCTATTTGCCATGAAGTGATGGGACCAGATGCCATGATTTTAGTTTTCTGAATGTTGAGTTTTAAGCCAACTTTTTCACTCTCCTCTTTCACTTTCATCAAGAGGCTCTTCAGTTTTTCTTCGCTTTCTGCCATAAATGTGGTGTCATCTGCATATCTGAGGTTATTGATATTTCTCCCGGAAATCTTGATTCCAGCTTCTGCTTCATCCAGCCTAGCATTTCTCATGATGTGCTCTGCATATAAGTTAAACAAGCAGGGTGACAATATACAGCCTCGACGTACTCCTCTCCCAATTTGGAAACAGTCTGTTGTTCCATGTCCAGTTCTAACTGTTGCTTCTTGACCTACATACAGATTTCTCAGAAGGCAGGTCAGATGGTATGGTATTCCCATCTCTTTTAAAATTTTCCATAGTTTGTTGTGATCCGCACGGTCAAAGGCTGGCATAGTCAATAAAGCAGAAGTAGATGTTTTTCTGGAATTCTCTTGCTTTTTTGATGACCCAACGGATGCTGGCAATTTGATCTCTGGCTCCTCTGCCTTTTCTAAATCTAGCTTGAACATCTGGAAGTTCGCAGTTCATGTACTGTTGAAGCGTGGCTTGAAGACTTTTGAGCATTACTTTGCTAGAGTGTGAGTTGAGTGCAATTGTGCAGTAGTCTGAGCATTCTTTGGCATTACCTTTCTTTGGGATTAAAATGAAAACTAACCTTTTCCAGTCCTGTGGCCAGTGCTGAGTTTTCCAAATTTGCTGGCATGCTGAGTGCAGCACTTTCACAACATCATCTTTTACAATTTAAAATAGCTCAACAGGAATTTCATCATCTCCACCAGCTTTGTTCCTAGTGATGCTTCCTAAGGCCCACTTGACTTCACATTCCAAGACGTCTGGCTCTAGGTGAGTGATCATACCATCGTGGTTATCTGGGTCATGAAGATCTTTTTTATATTTTTCTTCTGTGTATTGTTGCCACTTCTTCTTAAGATCTGCTTCTCTTAAGTCCATACCATTTCTGTGCTTTATTGCACCCATTTTTGCATGAAATTTTCCCTTGATATCTCTAATTTTCCTGAAGCAATCTCTAGTCTTCCCCATTCTATTGTTTTCCTCTATTTCTTTGCACTGATCACTGAGGAAGGCTTTCTTATCTTTCCTTGCTATTCTTTGGAATGCTGCATTCAAATGGGTATATCTTTCCTTTTCTCCTTTGCCTTTCACGTCTTTTCTTTTCTCAGCAATTTGTAAGGCCTCAGACAACCATGTCTGGTTTCTATGTCTACTTTTACTTAAAACACATTTCCTAAAAGTGAAGAACATTTTTCCTTTCATCTATGTATCTTTGTTTCCGTTATTCCCTACAAGAGACTTTATACCATCACTCCAAAACAGTAGCAACCAAAGGCTAGTCTTTATTTATTTACTCAGTGTACAGAATCAACTACAATAAACCTCAAAAAAAAATCACATAAATGAAACTGGCTGTAAACAATACTGAAAAACAAAACAGCTCACAAAAAGATGAAAAAAACTCACCATATATAAAGATGTAAAGATATTTAGAATTTTTATTATCTCCATTTACCTGTTTCTCTGGAGACTGTGCAGATGATTTCTGTGGCAAGGGTATACTGTTAATCAAACATAGCACATCTTTCATCTTCTGGTCTGAAATTCTCACGTGCATCAAAGGAAGCCCTCCGGATACTTTAAATCTAAAAACATAATTAATTAAACTCTAAGGTTTCAAGGTCCAGCTTCTCTATACTATGGAAGAGGGAAGGGAGTGGAGAGGAGATTACCTTGTGGGGTCAAAGTTACCTTGGATATGTTTTAATATAATTACATTAATGTCTCAACACTGTCAGGGAATAGGAAGTTCTACGTAAGCCAAGTTTTGTATCCTTCTTAAGCAGCCAAACTATCTTAAGCAAAACTTATTTTTTAGGAAGATATTGTGAACACAAATTGTCTATGTTTTAAAACCTAAAACACTGTATATAACTTATTTGCTGGTGTTAAAGATTTGTCATTCTAAACATCAAAGAGTACCCACCCCATCATTCTCTACCTCCTTACCTCCCTTTAATTAATTTTATAGCATTTGTCAGCACCTGACATAGTATTAAACTTCCCCCAGAAAGAAAACTCCAGGCCCAAGAGGTTTCACTGGCAAATTCTACCAAATGTTTAAGGAGGAAAAAAATACCAATTCTACACAACTTCCCTCCCTGAGACCTGACACACTGATGCCAAAACAAGAAACTAAGGCACAGGTCAGCAGCCCTCATAAACAGAGATGTAAGGTTTTAAAACTTAATGACAAAATTTTAGCAAGCAATTTCAACATTTTAAAAGAATAATACATTACTAAAACAGGTTTATCTAGTAATGTATGGCTGGTTTAACATCCAACTGATAAAGAGTACCAATGAACTACCGATACACCCAACACAAATAAATCTCAAATCAATTATAATGAAAGAAGTCAAAAAAAGAACTGAAATTGTATGATTTTATTTATATAAAAGTCTAGAAAACTCCAGCAAACTGGGAGTGTCAGAAAGCAGATCAATGTTTCCTGGAGACTGAGGGGAGAGAAGCTGGCAGGAAGGGATGTGAGGGACAGAATACAAAGCAGCACAAAGACTTCTGAGGATGATGGACGTGTTCATGATCTTGACCGTGGAGATGGTTCCATAGAAAAACATTTACATCAAAACTTATCAAAATGTATGTTTCAAACAGACGCAGCTTATTGAATGTCCATAAGACTTCAATAAGACTGTTCTTAAAAAGGCAACAAAAATATATCATAATTATTTACTTAAATTCAAAATTCAGTTTCTACTTTCCATTCACTTATTCTCAAGATTTCTATGGCTTCATAATCAAAACAGCTTGTAATTTTTAAAGATTTTCTTTTTTAATATAGAACCTTGAATTTGATCCATCCAAAAACACATGATATACATACTGTTGATTCACTTTGCTGCACAGTGGAAACTAACACAACATTGTACAGCAACCGTACTCCAATAAAAATTAATTAAAAAAAAAAACAGGGACAACCAACGTTAACAGGATGTGAAAGCCCAAATGCTTCTGAAAGAAGAGAGGTGATATATAATTCAAATAAACATTTTCTTAAAAATGTATTTCTGCTATAAGATAATCATATTTTTTGTGCCCTTTAGAAACCTAGCTGTGGTTTCTTAAAATTCAGTAACTGATGCAGAATTATTTCACCTTGTTGATTTTATAATATAAAGGAAACTCATACATTACCTTGCCATTCTAATGTCTTTTTCCACCATTGCTTTGGCCAACTCAACATGAATATCCATGGGTTGCAATATATGCATAGTAGATGGATGCTGAAATCGACACTCCTTCCAGTTTTCATCTTAAAAAAATTTTTACTTAAATCACTATTTTTATTTATTAAATAATTATTTTTAGATTATCAGATGTTCTATGGAAAACTGATCAGAAATAATTTACAAATATATTCAATAATACTGACTTTTACTTCTTTCAACATACAAGCTAAATGACCTATATTTTTTAATTGACAAAAGTCAAAGACTATGATATACAAATAATTCTAAATATTTATTTGAAGAATTTTTTTTTATAACATCTTACATTTTAAAGCTAACAGAGAAAATAATTTAGGAATTTACTGCCTTTGATTCCAGAATTAGAGATCAAGGCTGGGGAGCTGCAGGAAAAGAAAAAGGAGAAAACAGGGAGGGGAAAAAGAACAAAGAAGTTTCTGGCAATTATTCTAAAGGAAAAATGAGTTTTATCAAGCAAGATTTTACGACAAGAAAAGAACAATAGTCACTTCTCTTCCAAATAAGAAGGTTGTAAAGACAAACTTCCAATGATTAACAGAACCCTACACGTATCTTAATTGATGGCAATAAATAAACTTTTATTGCTTATAATTCAAACAATTACTATTAAGTACATACAAAAGAAAAAGTAGCTTTAATGGTCTGTACAGGTACTTCTCTTCAAGAAATTAATATTCAGGCTCTATCTATAAGACTAAGTACAGCATTATGTATTTATATTTTAATAAATCTCAGCACTCCCACTATAGTATATACTCTGCACATAGAAGCCACGTCCTTTCCTCCAATGACCTTCCTCAGAGTGATATATACTCAAGGATATTTTGCAAATATTTATTGCTTCTAGATACTAAAGAAGTATAGAGAACCAGTGATCTTCATTTAAGCAGAAAACACCAAAGCTTTTGGAAAATAAGTTCACTACCTTTAAAGATTATATCCATACTTCTCAAGTATCAAATGTAATACTACTCAAAATAAAAACTAGGCTGATAGTAAAACATTTTAGAAATGAAGGCAGCAAGGGGAAACAACACTGAGACATCCCAAACACACTGGGATAGAGGAACGTGAGCTAAACGCAACTTCTATTTTGTGTTTTACGGGAGTTTTACGTCACATTAAAAAAAAAAAAAATAGGCAGCGACTGGACTTAGATACCAACAGTACTAAGTACCTGAAGATGAACAGCCACCATCTCTATTTGGAATTGTGACAAAGATTTTCACTGAGGGGCTCCTATTTGGTTCTCTTAAGTGACCAGCAGCATACATGTTCAAAATGTCATCAGGGATGATATACATGCGAACATACATATCTATTTACCAAAGCTATTCAACATAATTTCAAGATCCTGAAAACTGAGCAACAGTTTACCTGCTCTTGCAAAGAGTAGCTGCACACTTTTTATTTCAACATCAAACTTGTCATATGCCTTATCCATTATTTCTTCCAGAGATGAATTACTGGTCTTCTGCAAACCTTGATTTTTACTGTTAAGCTAAAATGGAGAGAAAGCTTAATTTTTTAACAGAAAAATCTATATATCAACATAAGTTGTTTTCTTAAAGCCTAAATAAAATTAAAATATTGCTCTTAATGAATTCACATTTTGCTCCAGTTTCTGATAGTTATTAGCAAATATTTTATTTGGAATATACCATATGAGCATACGTCTCTATTATGTTTGGATAACAGGGACTCAGCATGCTGACATTAATTAGAAGATGAGTTACAAGAACTCTCTCTCAATCTGTCTAAACATGCAACAAATCCTGGCTCTCAGGAATTGTCACTACTTGTGGATCAAGTTCCCCTACAATTCATCTTAAACTCTCCACCATAAAACAGAAGGTTTTATTCCTTCCTCTCCCCACTACATAAAAGAATAATTAGGCCATTAGAATTCAGCTCCAATCTCAACTTCCTTTTCCCTTTGCCGAAAGGAATCAAGGATCAATTCAGGACAACAGTTTTTGAAATCTTCACTTTTTCTCAGAAGATGGGAATGCTGGGAGGTTCAACATCCACGCCCTTGGAGTTCTCTTATTCTAATAGTTGTTGTCAGTGATTTAACAAATATATAATCATGTTTGCATAATTTTCTATTCTCAAGATATATAAATGAACAAAGAAAACTATGTAATTAGATTTTAGAAACCTAGGAACGCTTGAAAACTAGAGGTGCATCTTTCTAATTAGGAAAAGACAGCACTAATCCAGCCTTCAATATCAAATCATCCACCATTTCAGAAAATGTAAGGTATTTTTTTTTTGAATAGCCACAAAATACATAGAAACTACACAATCTATGTTAAGCGTGACAAAATGCTTAACAAGAAGTAAGTCTGGGTTTAGTTTAAGTGAACTTTGAGAGAAAAACAGCAAACTATCTGACAGCTAGCTACGAAGCTGAGCAACATGGGCAGGCAGAAATGCACACACACCTACCCGAAAGGTACCAAAATCTAAGATGAGAAGATCTGACTTTTCATGGTGGAAACCAGTCTGTGGAACTATTAGATAAGAAGGCTTCAGATTTATCCTTAAATCAAGAACTTTTCGGGTTTCAATAATATGTGTAAGTCCTACAAGAAAAAAAGGAAATGATGAAAAACAGCTAAATTTAAATACATTAATATAATCATATTATTAACGAGAAAAAGAATATCACTTGAAAAGTATGTCGGTGACGTTCTTTTCACAGATTAGGTCCTCCACTTGGCATGTAAGTTTAAATTATATATGATCAATGGGAAACAATCACACTGCATAATACAATAAACCTAACACACCTAGTATTTCAGTCAGAGATTGAAAAATTCATTATTTCTTTAGTGAAGTGGGCTTCCCTGATAGCTCAGTTGGTAAAGAATCTGACTGCAATGCAGGAGACCCGGGTTCAATTGCTGGATCGGGAAGATCCGCTGGAGAAGGGATAAGCTACCCAATCCTGGAGAAGGGATAGGTTACCCACTCCAGTGTTCTTGGGCTTCCCTTATGGTTCAGCTGGTAAAGAATCTGCCTGCAATGCAAGACACCTGGGTTCAATCC
The DNA here is from genome assembly GCF_029407905.1 of Bubalus kerabau. Lineage (NCBI taxonomy): Eukaryota > Metazoa > Chordata > Mammalia > Artiodactyla > Bovidae > Bubalus > Bubalus kerabau. Next base: position 53,047,669 of record NC_073633.1, on the reverse strand, counting down.
CCAGGTTGGGAGGATCCGTTGGAGAAGGGAAAGACTACCCACTGCAGTATTCTGGACTGGAGAATTCCATGGACTGTACAGTTCACAGGGTCATGAAGAGTGAGATACGACTAAGCGACTTTTACTTTTCACTTTAGTTAAGTAACCAGATATAGTAGGTAACTTGAATTTAGAGGCCATGATGCACAAAAGTATGTATCTTTAAAACTCAATTCACACACAGCATGGTGAACTGTTGCTTAAGAACTGAGACAGGGAACTTCTACATTTCAAGTTTACTCTGCAGCACAGGTTCCTAAACTGAACAGCTGACAGAATCATCTATGCCCCATATCATTCTCTTTCTCACCCAGTCTGGCAGGTATATTTAAGAAAAAGCTACTTACACTATTTCAAATGTAGTGTTTACATTAGAAGAGAAAAAATTTTTTGAGTTGAGATGTTGCTTCTGCATCAAATTCTTTACCTGTAGTAGTTCTCTCTTTAATTTCCTCCAGCTTCATCAATGTAGCTGATGTTATTTGCTCAAGATCCAATCCCCTATTTGACTGAAAGAACTCAACCACTGCATTGATGGTTTTCTGTAAAATCATTGAAAATATAAGCAAGTTATACACAGTGTTTTTCATATTATAAATTCTAAAGTTACAGTTTAATTCTAATCAAATCTGGCTCTGAACTGAGACGGCACTTCCAAAGATAAGCTATCCTCCTACATCTCCTTCTGGAGGGAAGGAGAACCTGAAAAAAGGTTATAGGCCAGTTAAGCTTATTGAGAAGGCAACAAAGGTGTGCATATCATTAAGGTGACCTTGAGTATGTTTGGTGGTATCATGTTGATGTAGCAATGGGGTATTACTTCTAGTCTTAGCCACCAGAATGTATACCGCAATTGGATTCCCCTGTGCTCTAAAGTTTAGAAAGGAAATAAGAAAACTGTTCTGCCCTTACCTACATCTAAAACTTTAACTTAAAAATCAGACATTTTGCAAGAAAGAATGAGTACTGGGGACTGGATGTACAACAGTGCAAATGTACTTAACACTTCTGAACTATACACTTAAAAAATGACTAAGAGGATAAATTATATGTATTTTACCACAATTTAAATTTTTTTAAAAATCAGAGAAAACAGTAAGTTCTGCCTCTTACCCACACTGTGAATTTATTTCCATAACTGTACAGGAAAAATAAGTCAGAGATCTTAAAACACAAAGTGGGCCAAACAACAAGTGACGGAATAATGAACCACAGCCTTCCACGTCTTGGCTAGCTCAAGATGAATTAAGAGAGTCTGGATAAAGACGGAGCTACAGATACAGAACTGGAGCCAGCTGTTTCAATAACACAGAAATGACAACGCTTTTTTCTCATGTGATCAGTATCTAAAATTCTTTTATTTGCTCCTAAAGTTCCTTAAATTGGTTACAAACACTGAGGAGAAACGGAGAATAAGCAAAAAGAAACTGGAGTAGAAAGTCAGTATATAATTATTTGTGAGTAGTTAGTTGGTATAAAAGCATAGACTTCTTTAAGAATATATTACCATTTTAAAAAAATGTAACACAAGCATAGGTAGTATATCTTACAGTAGAAAAAAAAAATCTGTAGTATATTAAAAATCAAAATTAACTGCTGGGACTTCCCTGGTGGTCCAGAGGTTAAGACTCCACCTTCCATAGCAGGGACTCCGGTTTGATCCCTGGTCAGGGAACTAAGGTCCTACATGCCACGGAGCAGACAGGCTCACACGTCACAACCAAGATTCCACATGCCGCAACTAAGACCCAACGCAGCCAAATAAATAAATATAAAAAACTAAACACGTACTGCCCTTTAAACAAGAAAAAAGTATCACTAAACGGAGCTGCTAGGTAAATAAAGGTTAAATATGAAAAAGGAAAAACAAGAAACCGTATGTCAGAAGCCTAAGATGTGTTTGATTAAGATTCACTTTCTCCTTGTACTCACAGCATCGTAGATGACCTCCACAGGCTGAGACTGAACAACCAGAGTCTGGTCAGCAGTACTACTCTCTGGATTGGTTTCAAATTCAATTTTAAGCAAGGATGATGCAGTATCGCCAATTGAAGCCACAAGTGATGGTATAATATCTTGTTGTCTCAGACCTGTTATATACCAGTGTTCTAATTTAGCTTCCACTCTACAATCCAATGAGGAAAAAAGAAGTATTACAAATAAGATCCTTTGCAATATAACAGTTTGAAGTACAAATTTCCCTTAAAAAAAACTCCTTTGAGAATCAGGACCATGTCTATCATCCAGAGTTGAAGTCCAAACTCCTTAACCTGGCATTTAACTACCCACAGAGTCTGGGATTCTTTTTTTCCCCTGATTTGGTTTACTTTTTTGTTCTCCCAATCCTCATGAAAACCTGCTTTGGCTAGCTTCAAAACACTGCAGAACTGTCACATGAATACATGCTACACTTAACTCATGGGATTCATCTCCCGGTTTCATGTGACGCTAAAGCTGTTCTCTCTCATCCCTGCTCCTGCTGGTCCTTCCAATCAATTAAGCTAAGTCCCCATTCTTTGAGACCAGTTATTCCCTTCCACAGCTGAGTTTGTACAGCATTAATCCTAAAGTATTTAACATTGCAGCTCTTTATTACTTCTGAGCTCTGAAATACCGAGTTGGCCAAAAAGTTCGTTTGGAGTTTTCCATAATGCGTGCATGCTAAGTCACTTCAATCATGTCCGACTCTATGCAACCCTATGGAGAGTAGCCTGCCAGGCTCCTCTGTCCATGGGATTCTCCAGGCAAGAATACTGGAGTGGGTTGCCTTGCCCTCTTCCAGGGGATCCTCCCCACCCAGGGATCAAACCCACATCTCTTATGTCTGCTTCACTGGCAGGCAGGCTCTTTACCACTTTTCCCAGCACCACCTGGGAAGCACAAAATATCTTAAGAAAAAACCCAAACAAACTTTTTGGCCAATCCAATTATTATACAGATTTTAAGTTAACTTTCTGTATTTCTTCTCTTATCAACTATACCATAAACACCTTGAAAACAAAAAGTTACTGTTCTTATGCATAGTCTTCATAGTAACAAATCTATGAACTGAAACAGTATACAAGAAATATTTGTGAAAGAAAGAACCAAGAGAACAAATAATGAGTTTCTCACATAGTTTCGTAACAAAGCAAACTCAAATAAAATGACCATACTCACATGCTAAAGGAAAAAAACAGAGAGGAATTACTATTAATCAATTTTTTATGCTAACTACACTATATTTTTTTGGCCTGAAGTCACACCTACAAATAAAAATTGAAATAATATGTTTTTAAAACTTACTTAAGTGCTTGTGCTCCTGGTCGCTGAGATACTTGGGTGCCAAGACCAATTATCTGAATTTTCAGTATTTCTGGAATATTTCTATTTTCTCTTATTGTAATTGAGGTGCTTACTAACTTCAGTGCCACTATATAAGCAACATACTAAATGAAAAAAATGAATGAAAATGGTTAAATTTTAAGAAATTACTTTAATAATTTCTTCATATTTAAAATTGTTAAATTATAAAATGATCTAAAAAACAACATGGTTGGTCTTTGCATCACTATGTTCACCATAAAAAAAAAAAAAGAACATTAGAAAACCCAATAATACAAAATTGCAAAAGATTCAAAATTAACTTCTCTTAGTTTTTAAGGTAATAAAAAGTGAAATGATAAAATATTTTGTGGCCTAAATATTCAATTCAGTAGCTTTCAATAAAGTAAATTAATTCGGATCAATCATCTAGCTTAAAAACTGAACATTTCAAAGAACATCTGCTTGATGACTTTGGAGAGTTAATAAGACATGGAGAATAATAAATCCTGCTCCCAAAATTGATAGGTCAAGACTAAAGGTAGGACAGATATCCAGAAAGATGATTCTCATCAAACAACACAAGAAGAAAAGGAGGAACACAGAATCTATAAAAGAGTCAGAAAGCAACTGACAAAATGTAAATAATAAATCTTTATCTATCAGTAGTTACTTTAAAAGTAAATGAATTACATTTTCCAATCAAAAGACAGAAACTGGCAAAATGGATTTTAAAAAAAAAGATACAATGGTATGCTGCCTACAAGAGACTCACTTTAGCTTTAAGGCCACACACAGACTAAGAGTGAAGAGATGGAGAAAGATATTTCAAGCAAACATTAACCAAAAAACAGGATAGCTATACCTACACCATAAAAAAAAAATAGACTTTAAATTAAAAATGGTCAGAAAAGACAAAGAAGGTCATTATATAATGATAAAGGGGTCAAACTATCAAGAAGAGATAACAATTATAAATATATCATGTACCCACTGGAGCACCTAAATATATAAATCATATACTAACAGAAAAAGAAATAGACAGAAATATAATATTAACTGGGGACTTCAATACTCCATTCTCAACAAGGGAGAGATCATCCAGACAGAAACAATGAGGAAACAATGGATATGAATAACACTACAAGCCAAGTGGACTTCTCAGACATACATAGAATGTTCCACCGAATAGCAACAGAATATTCTTCTGGAATACACAGAATATTTTCTAGGATAGATCATACACTCAACCCAAATAAAAAAAAATTTTCAAAAAATTGAAGAAAGTACACATTATATCAAGTATCTTTCAACCACAATGAAATGAAACTAAAAATCAATAATAAGAACAGTACAAAACTCACAAATACATGGAAATTAAACAACACACTCCTGGACATACTCCTGGATCAAGAAAGAAATCAAAATGGAAAACAAAAACTATTATGAGACAACAAAAATGGGACTACAACATACTAAACTTACTGGGTGCAGCAAAAGCAGTTTTAAGAGGAAAATTTATAGTGATGAATGCCTACATCAAGAAAAAAGAAAGATCTCAAGTAAACAACCTAGCTTCACACCTTAAAGAATTATGAAAGAACAAACTAGGCCCAAAGTTAGAAGAATTTGGCAAAACTAATACAGTTATGTAAAGTTTAAAAATAAAATAAAATTAAAAAAAAAAGGAAATCATAAAGATTACAGCAGAAATAAATGAAATAGAGGATACAATAGAAAAATAAAAACACGATGGAGATGAAAACTAAGAATTTGTTCTTTGAAAAGAAAAGCAGAACTGACAAACTTTAGATAGACTAACAACAAAAAAAGACAACACATAAATAAAATGATAAATTAAAGAAGAGACATAACAACTGATACCATAAAAATACCAAAGATCATAAGTGATTACTATGAACAGCTATCCACCAACAAATTGGAAAATCTAGAAGAAATGGATAAATATTGAGAAACATATAATCTACCAAGAATGAATCACGAAGAAACAGAAAACCTGAATAAACCAATAATGAAGGAGACTGAATGAATAATCAAAGAAAGAAAGGAAGTGAAGTCGCTCAGTCATGTCTGACTTTGCGACCCCATGGACTGTAGCCTACCAGGCTCCTCTGTCCATGAAATTTTCCAGGCAAGAGTGCAGGAGTGGATAAAAAGACCATACACCATAATCAATTAGGATTCCTCTCAAGGATGTGAGGTTGGTTCAACAAATGAAAATAACTTATGTAACACATCATATGAATAAAAGGATAAAAATCACATGACTATTTCAATAGGTTAAAAAAAAAAAAACAACAACCATTTGACACAAGTCTACACCCATTCAAAATAACAACTCTCAAGAAATGTGGTAGAGAAAGAATGAACCTCAGCATGACAAGCCCACAGCTAATATCATACTCAATGTTGAAAGGTAAAAAAGTTCTTGCTCTAAGATTATGAACAAAACAAGGGTGCCCACTCTCACCACTACTATTAAACATAGTATCTGATATGATAGCAAGAGCAATCAGGCAAGAAAAAGAAACAAAATGTATCCAAATTAGAAAGGAAGAAGGAAAAATTCCTGTCTTTGCACATGGTATCCTCTTACATAGAGAAAACCCTTGATTCCATCAAAAAAAAAAAACCTAATGAAAAAATTCAGTAAAGTTGCAGGATACAAAATTAACAAATGAAAGTCAGTTGTGTTTCTATACACTAATGAGTTATTTGAGAAAAAAATTTTAAGTGATCCCATTTACAACAGCAAAAAAAAACAATAAAATACTTAGGAATAAACTTAACCAAAGAGGTGAAAGATCTCTACACTGAAAACTAAAAGATAGTCATGAACGAAACTAAAGAAAACATAAACAGAAAAGCTATGTCTTATTTATGGATTCTTAAAATGTACATACTACCCAAAGTAATCTATAGATTCAATGAAATCCCTACAAGACTTCAATGGCATTTTGCATGGAACTACAAAAGACCCTGAATAGCAAAAGCAATCTTGAGGGGAAAGAAAACCAAAGCTAGAGGCACATGTCCTAATTTCAAACTATATTACAAAGCTACAGAAATCAAAACAGTATGGTGCTAGCATTAGAATAGGCACACAGACCAACAGTACCTAATCAAGAGCACAGACATAAATTCATACATATATGGTCTATTAATATTTGACAAAATAATTGAGAATATTCAACAGGCCAAAGATATTCTTTATTAAATGGTGCTTAAAAAACCTGGATATTCATGTGCAGAAGAATGAAATTGGTCGCCTATCTTACACCACTCACAAAAAAATAACTAGAAATGGATTAATGACTTAAAGATAAGACCTGAAACTATAACTCCTAGAAGAAAACATAGAGAAAAAGCTCCTTGGTGGCAATCTTGACAATGATTCAATGGATATGACACTGAGCAGAAAGAAGAGAAGCAAAAATAAACAAGCAGGACAACATCAAACTAAAGAGCTTCTGCACAGAAGAAAAAAAAATCACAAAATCAAAATGCAATCAACAGAATGGGAGAAAATATCTGCAGACCACATACCTGATAAAGGGGTTAATAAGAAAAATACAAAAGGAACTCATATAATTCAACAGCAAAAGAACAAATAATCCAATTAAAGGTACAAACTATTATATATAAAATAATAAGCAACAGGGATACATTATATGTCACAGGGAAATACAGTCATTATTTTCTAAGAACTTTAAATGGAGGCTAATCTATAAAAATATTAAATCACTATGATGTACACCTGAAACTAACATAATAGTGTAAATCAACTATACTTCAATTTAAAAAGATTAAGCAATAGCTTTATATGGAGGAAAATACAGTCAATGTACTTTAGGAAAAAAAACAACACAATGAGGTATCCCTTTACACCTCTTAGAATGGCTATCATTCTATGCCAGTTGACATTCCCACCCTTGTACCTTGGGAATGTAAACTGGTACTGTTGTTGTTTAGTCACTAAGTCGTGTCCAACTCTTTTGTGACCTCACAAAAGGTAGCCTACCAGGCTCCTCTGTCCATGGGATTTCCCAGGCAAGAGCACTAGAGTGGGTTGCCATTTCCCTCTCCAGGGGATCTTCCCAACCCAAGGATTAAATCTGAGTCTCCTGCACTGGTAGGAGGATTCCTTACCACTGAGCCTCCTGGTAAGCCCACAAATTGGTATCATCAGTATAAAAACCAATGAGTAGGTTTCTCAAAAATTAAATAGAGACATACTACGTGATCCAGCAATTCCACATCTGGATATTTACCTGCAGGAAATAAAATCAATATCCCAAAGAGATATGTGCACCCCCACGTTCACTGCAGCATTATTCACAACAGCCAAGACACTGCAACAGCCTAAGTTTCCAAGGACAGATGAAAAAATAAAGAAAATGTGGTGTGGATATACATGATGGTATATTATTTAGCCATAAAAACGAAGGAAATCCTGCAACAACATGCATGTAGCTTGAGGACATTATGCTAAGTGAAGTAAGTCATTTACATGTGGAACCTAAAAAGAAAAGACTCACAAAAACAGAGAATAGACTGTTGGTTACTAGGAACAGGGAGCAGGGTTTGGGGGAAATACATGGAGGCAGTCAAAGCTACAAACTTCCAGTTATCAGATGAATAATTTCTAGGGATGTCATGTAATTTAATGTAACAAATACATAAAAGGCTTCTACAAATCATCAAGAAAAAGACAACCCAATAAGAAACAAGAGACTCAAAAGTCACTTCACAAAAGAAGATATACAAAAAAGTGAAAAACCTCTTCAGTTATCCAAGAAATACAAATTAAAACCACAATGAAATACTACATACTCACCATTTAGAATGGATAAATTTAAAGGACTGATAATGATAAGAGTTGGTAAAGACATGGAATAATGAGAATCCTCATATACTGTTGATAGAAATGTTTTCCACATTGGAAAAGTATTTAGCAGAATCTATTAAAGTTAAATATACTCATATCCTATGATACAGCAATTCCATTACAAAGGATTTAATGAGCAGAAAACCTCATATACCCACTAAAAGACATTTACAAGCAGTTAATAGCATAACAACCAAAAAACAGGAACAACCCAAATGCCAATCAACAAAAGTATGAATAAAGTGGTATTTCCAAATGAAAACACCTACACAGCAATGAAAATGAGCAAAACACAACTAGTCAAAGAACAGAGATGGATCTCAAAATAATGCCCTATCTATTGCCAAGGTCCATAAATTAACCTTGATGGTAATTACATAGTTGTGCTTTATGACAAATCCAATGAGCAACACATTTTGATTTTGCTCACTCTTTCATACAGGAGTTCTATTTCACACATACAAGAAAGATAAAATTTTAAAAGACTTAATTACCTCTGCAATAAGTACTTTTTATCAGGTTATTCTCACACTCATTAAAGCAAGTATATGGAAAGTTGGAGACAGTTTTAAATGGTAAGGTCTGACTGAAACATTTAACAAACAGTAAAGCAAAACTTTTGCACTGTGGTACTGGAATAGCATCATCAACTCAATGGACATGAATTTGAGCAAATTCTGGGAAGTCGAGAAGGACAGAGGTGTGCTGCAGACCATGAGGTGGCAAAGAGTCGGACATGACTTAGCAACTGAACAACAACAAAGCAGAAACAAACTGCAGCATATTTTTATTAGCTACTCTAAAAATCAATAACTTGTTTAATCCAATTCAAGATAGTACAGAAAAATGAAACCACCCGAATAATTACCACCTAAATAATTACCTGCTTGGGTAAAGTTAGGTTGTGGGTGCTCTCACTATAACCAATAGCCGTGAAGAGCTTATCTTTTTCCTCTGGTGTCATAAGGTCATCAATAGCTATAAAAAGACAATATTTTAAGAAATCAACTGCTTCAGTCTTACAGAGACTATGAATAAAATCAAACCAAATTAACAGGTGGCCTAAATTTATAGACACAAATGCTGAAGCAAAAGCAGCAAAGTAATTTCCTCTAGTATACTATGTTGACTTGTTAAACATCATGTATTTTGCTTATTTAGGTCAAGAAAATGCAGACATAACATTAAGGCAGTTCATGTGTCACACAGCAATTTTACAATTTCCTAAGTATTTTAAAAATTAAGTGAAACATCTAATTAAATATCCATGTAAAAAGTAACAATAAAGAATGCTACATGTGAGATTTCCAAATTTCAACTTTCAAATTTTTACACAAATGACTTTTCTCAAAAATTCAAAGCTTCCTTTTAAATAAACATGGAAATGTTTCATCCTGATATATCTGCTTATATGTTTACTATACTGAGCTACTTTTACTTCAAAACTATTACAGAATAAAATTCAACTAACTAGCTAAAGCAGAATTTATATATTTTTTCCTTACCAGTGTGCAATAAGTCATATGACTTGGAACTTACTTTCAGGAATCAAAGATTCTTCATCTTTTTTCTTAGATTCCTTCTTACTCCAAAACCCACTAAACCAGCCTCCACGTTTCTCGGCTGTGTCAGTAGACTTTTTCTTCAATTTTTGCCCTGATCGAATCACCTAAAAATTAAAAATCAAAAAATTTAAATAATAAATGCCCTCTTCACTTTCAGGTCCTGGCAGGTAAGAACAGTGGTTACATTTTTTTTTTTTAACACTACATTAAGTTAAAAGCAGTCAATACAGCTAGTTCCTTCCAAACTGATTCTCAGCATTATCTGGTTAATACAATCTCACTATTAATTACTTTCCACATGTACTGACAGCTTTCTGATGAAGCTGCATTTTGTGAGTGATTCAGATAAGGTTTCAAGAAAATGCTTCTGAACAATGTGTTTTCTAAATTTATAAGGTAAGAAGTCAAGAGGACAGCAGGTTTTTAAAATGAAAAGTTCCCTGAAAGGAAGATACGTGATCTCAAAAATAAAATTTAACAATCCCATTTCATAATTTCATACACACTGTTGACTTGCTAACTATGAACATAGTTTGGGGACAGAATATAAATAAAATTAGAAAGTGCTCAAATCTCATTTCATCCTCTTTCTTAACAAATCTGGGCTTATCTGCTGCTCCTTGTCTTTACTCCTTTTTAGTAAAATACAGATGAATAACTCGAGTGGAAAACAAAAGGATAAAAGAATAAAGGGGTTAAGTAATTTAGACTCTATCTTCTCATTCCCTGAGTAAGTAAATAATTTTCCCACTTTAAATTTAAAATATTTTAAATTGGTAGTGAATTAGTAACATACTGCAAGCTTCAGTGTATACCAAAAAGTGAAATAATCCAAAAGAGGAGTTAAAGAAAAGAGCTGAATAATATAGTAAAGAGAATAGTTTGATTAACAACTTGATTTAAACTAAGCTATCTTTGACAAGTAGATATTATATAGGGAAACAGGTTTATATCTGTCCACAAAATCATTTATATGGTCTCAATTATATCTCAGTGTAACTATCTTTTGTCAAGCTTAATCCATCTTCAAGAGTCAGAAATGTAACGGGTAAAAAAAATATATAGCTGGCTGGTTTGTATTCTGTATGAAATAATATTTAATTTCTTTGTTCTCCTAGCATAGATAAGTATGCATTTTTATTTTCCACAGTAAAATATATCTGCTACTGCTAAGTCACTTCAGTTGTGTCCGACTCTGTGCGACCCCATAGACGGCAGCCCACCAGGCTACCCCATCCCTGGGATTCTCCAGGCAAGAGTACTAGAGTGGGGTGCCATTTCCTTCTCCAAAATATATCTATATGAGACCAAAAAGAACTTTTACAATGTGTATAAAACCTAATACGAAGAGGGATGCAGATCCCTTTCACTTTTTCCTAAATACCACCTCTGTTGCCTTCACTTCCCTTCCTTATCTAGCAAAGGGACCAAGGTAAATAACTTTAGCCAAACCTCAGCCTACGTTCTAAACTCTCTGGCCCTGCAGATTTTCTATTATAACGGAAAAGCATCAATTTGGGATGAATCTAATTGTCATCTCTTCATCTACATCCCGCCCTTCTTTAGCTACAACTAATTTATCTTCTTCCTTCAATTTTCAAGCAACTGGTAAGTGTTATTAAGAATATCCAATTAAATTGAAGCCAATTAATTAAAGGAGGATTGGAATTAACTGTTTCTTCTGGAAAACTACTCCTCTAATTCATAGGAACAATCCACAGCAGTAGCAAATACCTTTTAAAATACTCAGACACTCTCTGACCCACCTTGGGGAATTTGTCCTTAAAAAAATTGGAAATGCTTCAGAAAATGTAACGACAAGGCTACTCACTGTAGTCATTTATAATTAAATATAACCAGGAGGAAATTGTGAAGCAAATTCCAGTATACGAACAGAATGGAATACTAGTAAGTTATTCAAAATTACGTTGGATAAACAATTTTGTGGAATACTATATAAAACAGAACACAGTATTTTTTTCAAAAGAAACAAAAGTGTTAGTTACTCAGTCATGTCCGATTCTCTGCAATTTCATAGACTGTAGCTCATCAGGCTCCTCTGTCCATGAAATTCTCTAGGCAAGAATACTGGAGTGGGTTGCCATTCCCTTCTTCAAGGGATCTTCCCTACCCAGGGATTGAACCCGGGTCTCCTGCACTGCAGACAGTTTCTTTACCGTCTGAGCCACAAAAGTAACTTAGAAAATCTTTCCTTGACTCTACAATGCCCACCAGTTGCCACCCTTTATCTTGTTTTCCACTTAAAATGAAGTATCAGGACTGCCTGTGCTTACTCTAACCAATTCCTCATCTTCCACTTTCTCTCATTCCTATCAAATTTCTACCTATAATATCCTATAAAATTTGCTCTTTAAATGATTTCTTTATGGCTAAATCCAATGACGAACTTTCAGTTCAGTATGAAACTGATCTAAATGAAAGCAGCAAAAGTTTAGAGACCTGAAGCAGGATATAAATCATCTGCACAAGTCTCAAACTCCTATATTACTCATGTGCAAGACAGACTCAAACCATCACACCAAAGGATGAAAGAACTGAACTGAGATTTAAAACACTATCCACAGAAGGCAAAACACAACTTAAAATCAAAACCAAACCAGACTGTGTGTTAATACAAAATATCAAACATTTTCCAAAGGACACATAATATAATAGTCACATCATCCAGAATACAATCCAAAATTACCTGACAAAGAAGAACAAAACAGACAAATAAAAAAAGAAAAACGTGACCATTTCTCAAGGGGAAAAGTCTACAGATGCCAACAGTCATATAATCAAGACGTTTAAACTATCAGAGGGTCACTGTATCCATGTTACATGAGATAAACAGAAATACATTCAGTTCAGTTCAGTCGCTCAGTCGTGTCCAACTCTTTGCGACCCCATGAATCGCAGCACGCCAGGCCTCCCTGTCCATCACCAACTCCCGGAATTCACTCAGACTCACGTCCATCGAGTCAGTGATGCCATCCAGCCATCTCATCCTCTGTCGTCCCTTTCTCCTCCTGCCCCCAATCCCTCCCAGCATTAGAGTCTTTTCCAATGAGTCAACTCTTCGCATGAGGTGGCCAAAGTATCAGAGTATCAGCTTTAGCATCAGTCCTTCCAACGAATACCCAGGACTGATCTCCTTTAGAATGGACTGGTTGGATCTCCTTACAGTCCAAGGGACTCTCAAGAGTCTTCTCCAACACCACAGTTCAAAAGTATCAATTCTTCGGCACTCAGCTTTCTTCACAGTCCAACTTTCACATCCATACATGACCACTGAAAAAACCATAGCCTTGACTAGACAGACCTTTGTTGGCAAAGTAATGTCTCTGCTTTTAGAAATTACTAAAAAGACTGAAATTTTAAGTAAAGAAATGGAAACTATAAAAAGGAATTCATTAAGAATTCTAGACCTGGAAGATACAATATCTGAAATTAAAAAATGAAGATGGGTTCAATAGTAAAATGGAGATGACAGAAGGAAAAGTAAGCTTGAAAAGAGATTAAGAGAAACTATCCAATCAAAAGAACAGAGAGGAAAAAAAAGATTAAAGGAAAAAAAATGAACAAGACCTCAAGAACCTGTGATCACATACATGTTTGTGATCACATATATATGTGCATGTATGTATGTTATATATATATGTATACACATTTGAAATTTGGAGACCAAGAAGGAAAGAAGGAAGAAATAGGAACTAAAAAATTATTTGAAGAAATAATGGCTGAAACATCCCAAATTTGATAAATCCTCAGTCCTTATTTCAGTTGCCCAATGAGATGCATCTGTCCCTGTTCCCTGACATCTTTTCTTCACTTGACTTTGAGGTTATTACAGTCATAGAGCTTTCAGCCTACCTCTCTGGCAACTCCTCCATGGTAACCACGGCTCTCACTTCTCTGACCTATAAACAATACAAAGACTTTGGGTCTTTGGACTCCAGTTACTCTAAGCTCCAGGTACTCTAACTTAGGTGATCTCATCCAATACCATGGCTTTTTAAATAACATCTATGTGCTGACCCTTTCTAAATGTGTATATATATCCAGCACAGACCTCTCTTCCAAACTCCACATTCATGCATCCAACTGCATACTCCCTATCTCCAAGTTAATGTATGATAGCTTAAATTATCAGTCCCAGAAAGAACTCCTGATCTTCTCCCATCTCACCCAAGCATCTTCCATCTAGTCTTCCCCATCCCATTTCACGGCAACTCCATCCTTCCCAACTGCTCCAAGCCAAAATCCCTATAGTCACTTCCAACCTCTCTTTCATAAAACCCATATCTAATTAGATGGGAAATACTGGCTCTATTTTCAAAATATTTCCAGAGTTTGAGCCTTTCTCATCACCTCCACTGCCACTATTCTCAGCCAAACTTCTATTATCTCTCACCTCAAATATTTCAATAGCATCCTAATTGTCCTCCCTGTTTTCATCCTTGTTGTCCCCCTATGGGCTTTTGTTTTCGAAGGAGCAGCCAGAGTAATGTTTAAAAATCTACATTGGACTGTATCATTCTGTTCTCAAAATAGCTCCTCAACTCAGAATATAAGCCCACATCCACACAACTGCTTATAACACTTTCCACAATCTGACATCCTCCTCAATACTGACAAGCACCTCTCCCCTCCTCTAGCACCTTACTTCTCTGACCTCATTGACCACAGCCACCAGTGTATCCTCTCTTTCACCACTCTACTTAGAACCCTGAATGAGTCAGATGTGCTCCTAGCCCAAAACCTTTCAGCTTGCTCTACTACTTATTCCTGGTATACTTTTTCCTCAGGTATCTTTCCGGTTGACTCCCTCATGTTCTTCAGCGCTTTGCTGAAATGCACCTTAAAAGAGCCAAACTCATTGGAAAAGCCCCTGATGCTGAGAAAGATTGGAGGCAGGAGGAGAAGGCAGTGACAGAGGGTGAGATGGTTGGACGGCATCACCAATGAAAATTAGACATGGACTGGGCAAACTCTGGGAGGTGGTGAGGGAAAGGGAGCCCTGGTATGCTGCAGTACATGGGGTCGCAAAGAGTCAAACACGACTGGGCGACTGAACAACAACAAAGCCGATGAACAATGCTGTGACAGTTTCAGGTGAACAGCAAGGGACTCAGCCACACGTACATATGTATACATTCTCCCCCAAACTTCCCTCACATCCAGGCTGCTACATAACATTGAGCAGAATTCCATCTGCTATACAGTGGGTCCTTATAGTGTGTGCATGTTCATCACAATCTCCCTAACTATCTCTTAATTACCAAAAAAGTTATGTTACAGAATAATAGAAATGACAAAGAACAAAGAGGAGAAGTTACCAAGTAAGGTAAGTCAGTAATTATTACTACAAAAAGATTGTAAGTACTGAAAGTATTACAAAGAGACTGAATCCAATTTTAGAAAAAAATAAAAGGAAGGAAGGAAGAGAAGACAGAAGGAGGGAAAAAAGAAGATGGGTGAAGGAAGGGAAGGAAGAGGAAATAAAGGGAAAGAAATAGGGGCTACAAAGCATAAGTAACTAGGTACATATGCATGAGAGAAAAACTGGAAGCCTACATATCAAAATGTTAACACCTGCATTCTGTGTTGCTAGAACTATGTTTGACTTTTACTTACTTTTGGGGGACCAGCAAAAATTTTGTTATAAAATTAGGAATTTTCCCCCCTCATATTACTGAGGTTTTTTTCCCCACAATATTCCAATTTTATTTTTTCCTGAGACTGAGCCATGAAAATTCAACCTTTATTATCAATTGAGTAAATCTAAACAACTTTCTATGCAACTTAAATTCTTGATTCCAGGTTTAAAGGAGTAGTATTAACCCATTTAAAACATAAAATCAGCTAATAAAAATGATTACCTCAACTTGTGCTTGTTGCCTTGCTAAAATTATGTTAAAAACATCTAGTATCTTCTCCAAGTCCTATAAAACAAAGGGACACTTGTAAACAAAGAAAATGGTCATTAAATTTTTTTCATATATATTTCTAGGCTTATTCCAGTCCATGAACAAACAATATCTGTGATCTAATGAAAGTGTAAGTATAAATTTGAACAGATATTTGGCTTTTACATTTTTACACTTTGCAATGTGAAAATAGTTTTGCAAAAAAGTAAATCCTCGTTAAATATGAAAGTAAGAATTTTAATGAAACCAAAACAATATAGAAACAGCCATACATGCAAATGGAAACAAAAATATTTAAGAGGGGGACCTGTTTTAGGTATTGGCCTTATGGTTGTTACTTTGGACTCCCTCTTCTCCATGCTATTTTACAATCGTTATACTAAAGTCACCTTAATAAAATACAAAATTTAAGAATGGAAAATTCTTCAAGTCAAGTATGCCAAAGCAGAAACTGACTTGGGGAATTTATGTAAGGGGAATCTAACATGTACTGGATGACCTATTTGTCAGATGTTCTATCTGTTATTTCATGCAATTCCCACAAGAGTGTAAGATACATACTATCTCCATTTTATACATGAAAATTACAGATCTAAGATGTTGAGAAAATTGATGTTTTTTCTAATATATAATACTAGTGACTGTCATATATTTCAGAATAACAATTAATTCTTTACATTATGAATTTATGGCAAAAATAGTGATATAATCAAGACCAGATGATATTCAGCAAATTATATATTTAGTACAGTGTTTTTCTGTATTTCAAAAGAGGGTAAATAAGACTCCTATCTTAAGGAATAAGAACTATTTTTTTTACAAATAAATTATATATTTAGTATAGTGTTTTTCTGTATTTCAAAAGAGGGTAAATAAGACTCCTATCTTAAGGAATAAGAACTATTTTTTTACAAATACTGTGAACTCTTAAAAAAAAGCCACTAACAAAACAAACAATACATATTTAGCTAATAACAATTACATACTCAAACAGCTCTGATACTGATTTTCTAAATATTATTATTATAAAAACTAAACACATTTCTCCAAATAGTTTATAGTAAGCTGATATTAGCAAGGTATTTTTAAAGGGAAAAAACAGGTAAAAACACTTTGCATTTTCCATACAGTTCTCTCAAAAAGAACTCAGTATTGTTCTTCCTAAAATTGTCTTTTAATTTATATCTAGAAAAATTCATACTTAAGGATGATTTAACAAATAACACCTTCCCAATACATGCAAGATATACCTGAATTTGTTTCTGTATTTCTTCTGGGACTTTAGTCTGGGTTAGCTTATTTTTATAGGCACTTTTATAACTCTTGAGCAATTGCCTGTGTTTTTTTATGTTACTCCATGACCACATCCGTGTATACCTTCTTATATGAACTTCAAGAACAGAATCGATTGCGTATTTCCACCTGCAAACCAAATTTTGTTAATGCACATTGGAATACGAAGGTTTAAAAAGCAGGAAAACAGCACTGACATTTTACAGCTACACTGTTACTTTTTTTGTTCTTATTAACTGTATTCTTACAAAGGTTCAGCCATAATATTTCAGTTCCCCAATACTTCAATTCTCTGACTTAAATACATTATGAAATAAGCAAACCATTTCAGGAAGAGGGTATGTCAAAGCAAAATAATAAAGACACAAAATGACATGCTGTGTGAAATTAATAATATCCCAATATATTTGTGACACTGAGTTCACATGCATGACTGAAGGGCAATATGATCAAAAAAAATGTTGAAAGTCTTGAATGCTGAGTTAAGAATTTAATTTAGGAGCAAGAGTACAAGAGAATGTGTTTATAAAAAAAAGTAACAAGGACATAATATAAAAGCCCTCTAATGTCTATTAAAAAAAAAAAGTGGCTTTGTTACATGTCTTTCAAGGTCTGTTAGCTCTGAGAGTTCCTAATCATATGATTACATAAAATATTTTTTAAAAATTCTAACTTACCATTGTCGACCATTGGTATGAAGTGGTAAATAAGGCTTATATTTTCTGTAAGGAGCATTTCTAACCATGTAATCCACTGACTCCAAAAGGTCGATCATACTTAAGTACTATAAAAACAAAAACCAAGTTACATCTGTTACATCACAACATGGATAAACACCAAATTTTATTATATTTTCTGCCTAGTGAGATTTCAAATTATCTGAACAATGAATACCATAGTTGCTTGGTAATTCAATAATATATTTCATCAAAGTTAAGAAACCACCAATTGTAAGATAATATTAAGCACTGCCGATTAAACATCATACCACTAATAATAATATACATGCCATTTTCAGATATATTAAAGTGTGATATAAATGTAAATCTTAGAACCAATGAAATATGGTATCTGTTACTACTGACATGAAACTCGCTTAGTGCTAAAACCAAATATACTTTCCTCTGGACCATCATTTCAAGTAGTGGCAACCTATAAGCTAAGTTTCCAAATTGCTCCAGGGAATTATTGCATAACTAAAGCAAGATAAAATTATTTAACCACCAATACAAAACAACTCACATGGAGGAAAACACACACACACACACACACACAACGAGAAGATAAAAAAAGGAGAGATCTAACCTAAGAGTTACCAGTACTTATCCTGTGGATAGCATGAACTTAAATGTATTTGTAAGCGTAAAACATACCCCAAATTTTGAAGACTTAAGAAAAAATAAAAGGATATAAAATATTGTAACAATTTCTAATTTTGATTACATGTTGAAATATAATCACCACTTCCCTGGTGGCTCAGATGGTAAAGCCTACAATGCAGGAGACACGGGTTTGATTCCTGGGTCGGGAAGATCCTATGGAGAAGGAAATGGCACCCAACTCCAGTACTCTTGCCTGGAAAATCCCATGGACAGAGGAGCCTGGTAGACTATAGTCCGTGGGGATGCAAAGAGTTGGACACAACTGAGTGACTTCACTTTCACTTTTCACATGTTGAAATGATAATATTTGGGTACATTAGGTTAAATAAAATGTTATTAATTTTAGTAATTAATTTCCTCTTTTCTTACTTTGCTAATGTAGTTACTAGAAAATTTAAAATTACACATATAACTTGCATTATATGTGTACTGGACTGCACTGAGCCAAAAGTTCAGTTAACTATAAAGCCCTCATCCTCCTTTCACTTCCAGTTCTCCAAATTAGTTATTGAAACTCCTTAGGTACATAACCAAACTTGAGAAATAAGTAAAGGAAAAAAACTGCCAACACAGCTGTTCTAAAAATTAAGTAAACAATATTTAATGTAAGAGTATCTGCTATTAAAATCTGAGGAAGGAAAATAAAACCATTAAAACTTTTCATTAAGAACTGAGAATTAAATGGAACCATGTCATGTACTATAATTTGATAGGATTCTCTACCAATAAGATGAAAATCATAAAAAATGAAAGAAAACTATTTCTTATATTTGGTATTTATTTTAAAATAATACATATAATCTATTTTGAGGAATCAAAACTCAACAATAACAAACCAAAAGAACCACCAGAGCAGTGAAGAAGGAACAGCAACAGAGGACAAAAGCTGTTCAGATTCAAGGTTAGTCAAAGCTGTAAGCCCTTAAGTGAATCTTACCTGAGGTTTGGTCAGTTCAATTGCAATATTTTGTACTTCTATGTTCCAATCAAGTTTAGGTGTTTTGAGCTCTGTTTCTGCATAAGGATTCATGTAAAGTTTTGCAGAGGCTGATATTGGCTGAAAAACTTACACAACATGGGAAGACATAAGATATGTTTATATGCCCTTACCTATGAACAACTGTAAATAATTATGAGAACACTGTTACCTTGAAAGTAAAGAAAAATCATCAAAAATATATTTTAAAAAATATTTTTTAAAAAATCACCACCAAAAACTATTTAAGCATCTATTTATCTACATAACAAGAATTCCCAACTCAATGGTAAAAGCAGAATCTCCAAGGAAGAAGATGATGTTCTATGCCTCTAAGTAAGAAATGCAAAAATATACACAATCTAATCTTGATTATTTACAGTCTGTGTAAAACTATGTTTCTCTTCCTTGCTGCAAGATATTTAATGATTTTATTATTCATTAAAAGTACTAATACAGGGGTATGGATAAATTGGGACATTGGGACTGACATATACACATTACTATAATATATAAAACAGATAACTAATAAGGACCTACTGTATAGCACAGGGAACTCTGCTCAATACTCTGTAATGGCTTATATGGGAAAAGAATCTAAAAAAAGTGGATATATACATATATATATAACTGATTCACTTTGGTGCACACATGAAACTAAAAAAACATTGTAAATCAACTATACTCCAATAAAAAATTTTTTAAAAATAATCATTATTGCCTGAGATGCCCCCACAAAAAATACCAATACAAGACAGGAAATAAAACTTGATTAATTTTCATCTTATTTAATCATAGTTAGAATTTAGGAACAGAATCATGAATGAAATTCATATTACCCAGAAAAAATTATCTACTACTTTATAATTTTCAAAATGACTATTACATATATAGTTTTAGACTCAAAAGAAGACAATATTCTTGAAGTTAAGTAGTATAAAAAAAGAGTATCAGGGAATATGACAGAGCAAAAAGTAATGTATTAAATTATAATTGTGAATAGTATTAAAATTATATAAATTGTGATATCTTATAGTATTTATAATATACGAAAGATTATATAAAATTTTTTAACTTATTTAGAGGTTATTTATAATTGAAACATGCCCAAGAATAAAGTTGCAGATTTTTCTAAACAAGTTATTTCATGAATGAAACTAAATGCTCTCACAAACTAACAGCATCTGAAAGCTTTACCATCATTAAACAGGCACGCTTGTGGACATAAAGAAAAAGCCCCAACTCTCATATAAAGGCAGTTAGCTACAAAAGAATAAAAAGAAAACAATAGTGAACCATAGTAGTATGGAATATGGAAGAACATGGGCATAAAAACTGAGAAGAAACATAACGAGGTACACTAAATATATACAAAAGAATATTAGAGGCGGTCCTCAAATGGTGGAGGAATAGGACAGGGAGACCAATTTCTCCCCCACAAATTCATCAAAAGAACATTTGAATGCTGAGTAAATTCCACAAAACAACTTCTGAATGCCTGCAGAGGACATCAGGCACCCAGAAAAGCAGCCCACTGTCTTCGAAAGGAAGTAGAAAAAAATATAAAAGATAAAAATAGAGACAAAAGAGGTAGGGACGGAGCTCCATCCTGGGAAGGGAGTCTTAAAAAAGAGAGAAGTTTCCAAACACCAGGAAACACTCTCACTGCTGAGTCTGTGGCGAGCCTTGGAACCACAGAGGGCAACATAACCAGGAAGAAAAATAAATAAATAATTAAAACCCACAGATTATGAGCCCAACTGTAACTCCCCCAGCGGAGAAGCAGCGCAGACACCCGCATCCACCACTAGCAAGCAGGGGCTGGGCAGGGAGGCGCCGTGGCTGCATTGCTTAGAGTAAAGACCAGGCCTGAATGCCCCGAGGGCAATCTGAGGGAACTAACTTGAGATAGCAAACCAGATCATGGGATAGCTACCACTCAAAAAGCCCTAACCTAAGACACCACCAGGCCCGCTCACAGAACAAAGGACTGAGCAAAGCTAGCCGGCTGCAGGCCGGCCCATCCCCCTCCAGAAACAGGCAGGCGAGGGCAGCCAGAGCCGGAAGAGGGCAATCGCAGCCCCAGAGAGGCATTATCTACCAAACTGCAAGCAGGCTTCATGCTAATCAAGACTTCTCTTGGGATTCTGGATGGTCAACATCTGCCTCAGAAGGTGCGCCAGTTGTACACCCAGAAAACTGAGCAGCAGGGACAGGGGAGGCGATAAGTCGCAGCAACCGCGCTCACCAAACACTTAGTCACCTGAGCTACTCCGACCTGGGAAGGGCACAAAACGCAGGCCCAACCGAGTCTGCGCCTCTGAGAACTACCTGCGTACCTGAACCTGAGCGGCTTAGACCTGGGAAGTGCACACAACCCAGGGCCGGCCTTAGACAGTTCCCAGCACAGCAACCTAGAGCCTAAGCAGTGTAGACAGGGAAAGCACACAAGCCGTGAACAGGGGCAAACCAGTGTGGCTGAGACACTGTGAGCACATGCCAGTGTTATTTGTTTGCAATGTCCCTCCCTCCCCACAGCACGACTGAACAAGTGAGCCTAAAAAGTGTCTACCACCGTCCCCTTGTGCCAGGGCAGAAATTAGACACTGAAGAGACCAGCAAACAGAAGAAGCTAAAACAGAGGGAACCTCCTTGGAACTGACAGGTGCAACAGATTAAAACCCTGTAGATAGTACCAACTACATAGGAAGAGGCCTATAGATCTTGAGAAACATAAGCCAGATCAAGGAACTATCCAAAAATGAACTGACCCCACACAGCCCACAACACCACCACAGAAAGTCCTAGATATATTTTTACTATTTTTACTATCATTCAATTTATTTTTTATTTTTAAGTCCTCTATTACTCCTCTAATTTTCATTTTTATAACCTACCACTACTTTGCCCCCCCCCAAAAAAAGAGACCCTATTTTTAAAGCAAACTTCATACATATATATTTTATAATTTTTGTGACTTTTTTTTTCTCCTTTTCTTTAATATTGTGTTTTTGAAAATCCAACCTCTACTCTCGATTTTTAATCTTTGCTTTTTGGTATTTGTTATCAATTTTGTACCTTTAAGAACCCAATCTTCAGTACCCATTTTTACTTGGGAGCGAAATTACTGGCTTGACTGCTCTCTCCCTCTTTGGACTCTCCTTTTTCTCCACCAAGTTGCCTCTATCTCCTCCCTCGCCCTTCTCTTCTCTACCCAACCCTATGAATCTTTTTGTGTGTTCCGGACGGTGGAGAACACTTAGGGAACTGATTACTGGCTGGATCTGTCTCTCTACTTTTGATTCCCCCCTTCATTCCCCTGGCCACCTCTCTCTCTTTCCTCTCTCTTTTCTTCTCTGTATAACTCCATGAACATCTCTGAGCAGTCCAGACTGTGGAGCACACATAAGGAAGTGATTACTAGCTAGCTTGCTCTCTCCTCTTTTGATTTTCCCTCTTCTCCTCCTGGTCACCTCTATCTCCCTCCTCCCTCTTCTCTTCTCTGTGTAACTCTGTGAACCTCTCTGGGTGGCCCTCACTGTGGAGAAACTTTTCATCTTTAACCTAGATGTTTTATCAACGGTGCTGTACAGATGGAGATGTCTTGAGGCTACTGTAAAAATAAGACTGAAAACCAGAAGCAGAAGGCTTAAGTCCAAATCCTGAGAACACCAAAGAAATCCTGACTCCAGGGAACATTTAATTGACAGGAGCTCATTAAATGCCTCCATACCTACAATGAAACCAAGCACCACCCAAGAGCCAACAAGTTCCAGAGCAAGACATACCACACAAATTCTCCAGCAACACAGGAACATAGCCCTGAGCTTCAATATACAGGGTGCCCAAAGTCACTCAAAACCCACTGACATCTCATAACTCATTACTGGAAAATTCATTACACTCCAGAGAGAAGTCCAGCCTCACCCACCAGAACACAAGCTTTCCTAACCAGGACACCTTGATAAGCCACCCTTACAATCCCACCCACAACGAGGAAACTCCACAATGGAATTTAGAAAGATGGTAATGACAACCCTGTATGCGAGACAGCAAAAGAGACACAGATGTACAGAACAGTATTTTGGACTCTGGGAGAGGGAGGGGGGGATGATTTGGGAGAATGGCATTAAAACATGTATAATATCATATAAGAAACGAATCGCCAGTCCAGGTTTGATGCAGGATACAGGAAGCTTGGGGCTGGTGCACTGGGATGACCCAGAGGGATGGTATGGGGAGGGAGGTGGGAGTGGGGTTCAGGATGGGGAACATGTGTACACCCGTGGTGGATGTATGTTGATGTATGGCAAAACCAATACAATATTGTAAAGTAAAAAAAAAAAAGAAAACACATGTTGATAGTTCTCATAAAAATAAAGTGTGCAAAACCATTAAAAAAAAAGAGAGAGAGAACTCCACAAACTGCCAGAATACAGAAAGGCTACCCCAAACACAGCAATATAAACGAGATGAAGAGACAGAGGAATACCCAGCAGGTAAAGGAACAAGATAAATGCCCACCAAACCAAACAAAAGAGGAAGAGATAGGGAATCTACCTGATAAAGAATTCTGAATAATGATAGAGAAAATGATCCAAAATCTTGAAAACAAAATGGAATCACAGATAAATAGCCTGGAGACAAGGATTGAGAAGATGCAAGAAAGGTTTAACAAGGACCTAGAAGAAATAAAAAAGAGTCAATATATAAGGAATAATGCAATAAATGAAATAAAAAAACACTCTGGAGGGAACCAACAGTAGAATAAGGGAGGCAGAAGATAGGATAAGGGAGGTAGAAGATAGAATGGTAGAAATAAATGAAAGAGAGGAAAAAAGAAAAATGAATTAAAAGAAATGAGGATAATCTCAGAGACTTCTGGGACAATGTTAAATGCCCCAACATTCAAATCATAGGAGTCCTAGAAGAAGAAGACAAAAAGAAAGACCATAAGAAAATACTTGAGGAGATAATAGTTGAAAACTTCCCTAAAATGGGGAAGGAAATAATCACCCAAGTCCAAGAACCCAGAGAGTCCCAAACAGGATAAACCCAAGGCGAAACACCCCAAGACACATATTAATCAAATTAACAAAGAACAAATATTAAAAGCAGCAAGGGAAAAACAACAAATAACACACAAGGGGATTCCCATAAGGATAACAGCTGATCTTTCAATAGAAACTCTTCAGGCCAGGAGGGAATGCCAGGACATACTTAAAGTGATGAAACAAAATAACCTACAGCCCAGATTACTGTACCCAGCAAGCATCTCATTCAAATATTAAGGAGACATCAAAAGCTTTACAGACAAGCAAAAGCTGAGAGAATTCAGCACCACCAAACCAGCTCTCCAACAAATGTAAAGGATATTCTCTAGGCAGGAAACACAGAAAGGGTGTATAAACTCGAACCCAAAACAATAAAGTAAATGGCAATGGGGTCATACTTATCGATAATTACCTTAAATGTAATGGGTTGAATGCCCCAACCAAAAGACAAAGACTGGCTGAATGGATACAAAAACAAGACCCTTATATATGTTGTCTACAAGAGACCCACCTCGAAACAGGGGATACATACAGACTGAAAGTGAAGGGCTAGAAAAAGATATTCCACGCAAATAGAGACCAAAAGAAAGCAGGAGTAGCAATACTCATATCAGATAAAACAGACTTTAAAACAAAGGCTGTGAAAAGAGACAAAGGACACTACATAATGATCAAAGGATCAATCCAAGAAGAAGAAATAACAATTATAAATATATATGCACCCAACATAGGAGCACTGCATATGTAAGACAAATGCTAACAAGTATGAAAGGGGAAATTAACAATAACACAATAAGTGGGAGACTTTAATACCCCACTCATGCCTATGGATAGATCAACTAAACAGAAAATTAACAAGGAAACACAAACTTTAAATGATACAATAGACCAGTTAGAACTAATTGATATCTATAGGACATTTCACCCCAAAACAATGAATTTCACCTTTTTCTCAAGTGCACAGAACTTTCTCCATGATAGATCACATACTGGGCCATAAATCTAGCCTTGGTAAATTCAAAAAAATTGAAATCATTCCAAGCATCTTTTCTGACCACAATGCAGTAAGATTAGATCTCAATTACAGGAGAAAAACTATTACAAATTACAACATATGGAGGCTGAACAACACGCTGCTGAATAACCAAAAAATCACAGAAGAAATCAAAAAAGAAATCAAAATATGCATAGAAACGAATGAAAATGAAAACACAACAATCCAAAACCTGTGGGACACTGTAAAAGCAGTGCTAAGGGGAAGCTTCATAGCAATACAGGCATACCTCAAGAAACAAGAAAAAAGTCAAATAAATAACCTAACTCTACACCTAAAGCAACTAGAAAAGGAAGAAATGAAGAACCCCAGGGTTAGTAGAAGGAAAAAAATCTTAAAAATTAGGGCAGAAATAAATGCAAAAGAAACAAAAGAGACCACAGCAAAAATCAACAAAGCCAAAAGCTGGTTCTTTAAGAAGATAAATAAAACTGACAAACCATTAGCCAGACTCATCAAGAAACAAAGGGAGAAAAATCAAATCAATAAAATTAGAAATGAAAATGGAGAGATCACAACAGACAACAGAGAAATACAAAGGATCATAAGAGACTACTATCAGCAACTATACGCCAATAAAATGGACAACATGGAAGAAATGGACAAATTCTTAGAAAAGTACAACTTTCCAAAACTGAATCAGAAAGAAATAGAAAATCTTAACAGACCCATCACAAGCAGGGAAATTGAAACTAACCAGAAATCTTCCAGCAAACAAAAGCCCAGGACCAGACGGCTTCACAGCTGAATTCTACCAAAAATTTAGAGAAGAGCTAACACCTATCCTACTCAAACTCTTCCAGAAAATTGCAGAGGAAGGTAAACTTCCAAACTCATTCTATGAGGCCACCATCACCCTAATACCAAAACCAGACAAAGATGCCACAAAAAAAGAAAACTACAGGAAAATATCACTGATGAACATAGATCCAAAAATTCTTAACAAAATTCTAGCAAACACAATCCAACAACACATTAAAAAGATCATACATCATGACCAAGTGGGCTTTATCCCAGGGATGCAAGGATTCTTCAATATCTGCAAATCAATCAATGTAATACACCACATAAACAAATTGAAAAATAAAAGCCAAATGATTATCTCAATAGATGCAGAGAAAGCCTTTGACAAAATTCAACATCCATTTATAACAAAAACTCTCCAGAAAGCAGGGATAGAAGGAACATACCTCAACATAATAAAAGCTATATATGACAAACCCACAGCAAACATTATCCTCAATGGTGAAAAATTGAAAGCATTTCCTCTAAAGTCAGGAACAAGACAAGGGTGCCTACTTTCATCACTACTATTCAACATAGTTTTGGAAGTTTTGGCCACAGCAATCAGAGCAGAGAAAGAAATAAAAGGAATCCAAATTGGAAAAGAAGAAGTAAAACTCTCACTGTTTGCAGATGACATGATCCTCTACATAGAAAACCCTAAAGACTCCACCAGAAAATTACTAGAGCTAATCAATGAATATAGTAAAGTGGCAGGATATAAAATCAACACACAGTAATCCCTTGCATTCCTATACACAAATAATAAAATAGAAAGAGAAATTAAGGGAACAATTCCATTCACCATTGCAATGAAAAGAATAAAATACTCAGGAATATATCTACCTAAAGAAACTAAAGACCTATATATAGAAAACTATAAAACACTGGTGAAAGAAATCAAAGAGGACACTAATAGATGGAGAAATATACTGTGTTCATGGATCAGAAGAATCAATACAGTGAAAATGAGTATACTACCCAAAGCAATCTATAGATTCAATGCAATCCCTATCAAGCTACCAACAGTATTTTTCACAGAGCTACAATAAATAATTTCACAATTTGTATGGAAATACAAAAAACCTCAAATAGCCAAAGCAATCTTAAGAAAGAAGAATGGAACTGGAGGAATCAATCTGCCTGACTTCAGGCTCTACTACAAAGCCACAGTCATCAAGACAGTATGGTACTGGCACAAAGACAGAAATATAGATCAATGGAATAAGATAGAAAGCCCAGAGATAAAGCCAGAGATAGGCTTCCCTGATGGCTCAGACGGTAAAGCATCTGCCTACAATGCAGGAGACCCGGGTTCGATCCCTGGGTCAGGAAGATCCTCTGGAGAAGGAAATGGCAAACCACTCCAGTACTTTTGCCTGGAAAATCCCATGGATGGAGGAGCCTGGTGGGCTACAGTCTATGGGGTTGCAAAGAGTCGGACACGACTGAGCAACTTCACTTTCTTTCTTTCATGGACACCTTATCTTTGACAAAGGAGGCAAGAATATACAATGGAGAAAAGACAATCTCTTTAACAAGTGGTGCTGGGTAAACTGGTCAACCACTTGTAAAAGACTGAAAC
The DNA here is from genome assembly GCF_029407905.1 of Bubalus kerabau. Lineage (NCBI taxonomy): Eukaryota > Metazoa > Chordata > Mammalia > Artiodactyla > Bovidae > Bubalus > Bubalus kerabau. Next base: position 53,019,796 of record NC_073633.1, on the reverse strand, counting down.
TAGAACACTTTCTAACACCATACACAAAAATAAACTCAAAACGGATCAAAGATCTAAACGTAAGACCAGAAACATAAAACTCCTAGAGGAGAATGTAGGCAAAACACTCGCCGACATAAATCACAGCAGGATCCTCTATGACCCACCTCCCAGAATATTGGAAATAAAAGCAAAAATAAACAAATGGGACCTAATTAAAAGTGAAGGCTTCTGCACAACAAAGGAAATTATAAGCAAGGTTTCAGAATGGGAGAAAATAATAGCAAATGAAGCAACTGACAAAGAATTACTCTCAAAAATATACAAGCAACTCCTGCAGCTCAATTCCAGAAAAATAAACACCCCAATCAAAAAATGGGCCAAAGAACTAAATAGACATTTCTCCAAAGAAGACATACAGATGGCTAACAAACACATGAAAAGATGCTCAACATCACTCATTATCAGAGAAATGCAAATCAAAACCACTATGAGGTACCATTCCACGCCAGTCAGAATGGCTGCTATCCAAAGGTCTACAAGCAATAAATGCTGGAGAGGGTATGGAGAAAAGGAAACCCTCTTACACTGTTGGTGGGAATGCAAACTAGTACAGCCACTATGGAGAACAGTGTGGAGATTCCTTAAAAAACTGGAAATAGAACTGCCATACGACCCAGCAATCCCACTGCTGGGCATACACCTGAGGAAACCAGAATTGAAAGAGACACATGTACACCAATGTTCACCACAGCACTGTTTATAATAGCCAGGACATGGAAGCAACCTAGATGTCCATCAGCAGATGAATGGATAAGAAAGCTGTGGTACATATACACAATGGAGTATTACTCAGCCATTAAAAAGAATACATTTGAATCAGTTCTAATGAGGTGGATGAATCTGGAGCCTATTATACAGAGTGAAGTAAGCCAGAAAGAAAAACACTAATACAGTATACTAACACATATATATGGAATTTAGAAAGATGGTAACGATAACACTGTATGCGAGACAGCAAAAGAAACACAGAGGTATAGAACAGTCTTATCAACTCTGTGGGAGAGGGCAAGTGTGGGATGATTTGGGAGAATGGCATAGAAACATGTATAATATCATGCATGAAACAAATTGCCAGTCCAGGTTCGATGCATGATACAGGATGCTTGGGACTGGTGCACTGGGATGACCCAGAGGGATGGTATGGGGAGGGTGGTGGGAGGGGGGTTCAGGATGGGAAACACGTGTACACACATGGCGGATTCATGTTGATGTATGGCAAAACCAATACAATACTGTACAGTAATTAGCCTCCAATTAAAATAAATAAATTTATATTAAAAAAAAGAACAGCAGAGAAAATGTATGGGATAAATAATATACAGGCAGCTTTGTTAGAGATCTACTCAAAAATAAATAAAGGTAAGGCTGCCAAGAAACAGAAAAGATCTCTGGAGAAATTCAAATCAAAACAAGAGTGAGTTTAACCCCTACATCTTTCAGAATGGCTACCATCAAAAAGTTCACAAATAACCAATGTTGGGAGAGAATATGAAGAAAAGGGAACCTCTGTGCATTGTCAGTGGGAAATGTAAATTGGTGCAGTCACTACTGAAAACAGTATGGAGGTTCCTCAAAAAACTAAAAATAGAACTACCATATGACCCAGCAATTTCACTTCTGGGCACATATCCTGAAAAAATAAAAACACTAATTTGAAAAGACAGATGCACCCAAATGTTCACAGCAGCACTATTTACAACAGCCAAGCTATTCCAGCTACCCAAATGCCCATCAAGAGAGGAACGGATTAAAATATGGTATGTATATACAATGGAATATTACTCAGCCATAAAAAAGAATGAAATACTGCTATATGTAGCAATATGGATGAACTCAGAGAATATTATGCTTAGTGAAATAATACAAAGACAAATATTACATGACATCATTTATATACAGAATCTAAAGAAAACACAAATGACTGAATATGCAAAACAGACACAGACTCACAGATGTAGAAAATAAACTTGTGGCTACCAAAGAGGAGAGGGAAGGAGAAGGGACAAATCAGGGTATGTGATTACCATGTACAACCTACAACACATAAAACAGATAAGCAATAAGGATTTACTGTATAGCACAGGGATTTGGACCCAATATCTTATAATAATCCATAATGAAGTATAATCTGTAAAAACACATTATCTGTACTTTGTATACCTGAAATTCACATAATACTATAAATCAACTATGTGCATGCATGCAACTCCTGCATCTCTTGCATTGGCAGGCAGATTTTTTACCACTGCGCCACCTGGGAGGCTATGCTATAATCATCTATACTTCTTTTTTTTTAAATCTCTGGAGTACTTTGTCTTAACACTACAATACTGACATGTTCAAAGTAACCTGAATATCAAGACCCCAGAGATTTCATTATTAAACAAAGAAAAAAAAAGAAAATCCAATTCTTAAAAGAAAGTAGACATTAACAAGATAGGGAAAAAACATGGAGGTCAAGGGGTTAGCTGTTGGGAGTGAACTATAGCCACAGAGCCCTTCTCTCTCACTCTCCAGTGGTGTAAGTGTTACAATCTATTTCTAAATACTAAAATATATACTGAACATGCTGTTATCATGACACTAACATATAAAATTAATACTTTCTCTTTGTCAAAATAACTTTATCAGAAAAAGTATATTAAAATACAGCATTTAATTCTACGCTTCCTATAACATAAAATAAACTTTTACCATTACTTACTGTATTGATGGTTTGGGGGTATATTGTTACTTGTAAGAATTTCACTTTTTAGCTGATCCTATAAAAAAAATTTGAATGATATGAGAATGAAAAAGAAAATGCATATATTCTCAGCACCCCTGACACACACACACACATGAAATTTGGTTCTAAATCAATATCTTTATTCCCCACTTTGTAATTATTAGTCCATAAGAAAAACACACTGAGCACTATTTACAGATATATTTCTTTAGAATATTACTTCAGTAGGTAATTTTTATAAATTCTAAATACCTAGAAACAACCTAAGACTGTTCCACTCTGACTTAAAAGGTATATAATGTGTACACACACACACATTCATAAATTAGGATCTCAATCACTTTCTAGACAAAGGCAAATTAATCATTACAGTATCTTTCTGAGAAATAAAAGACAGAATCTTGGAATTAATTCAGTTCAGAAAATTAAACTGTTCTTTTCTAGCTAAATATGACTAAGACTGCTTAGCTTTAAGACATGACTTAGCATGCATAGTTTTGAATCAATCATTCACTATGATGCATCACTGTAAATGCTTAAAACATATGCTATGGATACATTTTTTAAAAATCTGACAGGTATCATCTTTCTTTACAATCCTTTTCAAGTAATCATTCTCATATAAAACTCCACAATGCAACCAGAATGCCATCAAAATGAGAGTGTGAAAAACCATAAATCCAGTTTTAATTTGATAGTATAGGTTCTCATCTCACTGTCAAGTGAAAGATGTCACAAAGATCTTCAAAAACAAAAGTGCTATTTTTAACATAGAGTCAATTCCAAAAACTGTGTTGCATACTTCTGACTTAGTTACAACTTAAGCAAAAGACCAGTATCTTGTCCTCATTAGAGACTGCGTATGTAAAGTAAATCCCAGGAGTATAGTCAGCTATTCAGGGGACAAACTGAAATTACCAAGATCTGTTCCCTTGACCCCTGGTAAGACATGCTGCAGTTCACATTCCAGTAGGCACTGAGACTATCAAGTCGTATCAGCTATAAAAGAAAAATTGGAAAAGATCAGGCAACTAACAAATGGAAGTTATGTATCAATATTAAAAGAATATTCTCATGCTCACTATACCAAAATCATCAAATTGTCATTTTGAACTTTTAAAGGGAAGAAGATAATGCAAAAGTGGAGGAAAACGTATGTTATTCAGAGACTTTATTATTAATCTGGGCTTCCTTAGTGGCTCAGATGGTAAAAAAAACTAACTGCAACACAGGAGACCTGGGTTTGATCTGAGGGTCAGGAAGATCCTGTGGAGAAGGAAATGGCTATCCACTCCAGTATTCTTGCCTGGAGAATTCCATGGACAGAGGAGCCTGGCGGGCTACAATCCATAGCATCCCAGAGAGTTGGATATGACTGAGTAACTAACACTTATTAATCTAGCATTTGCTAAATTGTGCTTGCAGGAACACTGTTCCCCAGGGGATTACTCATTCACTAATCAAATATTTATTGAGAATTCAGTATCTAACAGACTCTGTATTTCAATGAATAAGAAAGACATGATTCCTCCAATGAATACAAATGGCTGTTTCAAAGGACGGGTGAAGAGAAGAGGATTCTATGATTAACAAAGGTGGAGAAAAGTACATACAAAATATCCCTTTGGAAGATTCAAAGTGTTTATTAGCATATTTAAAGCATTGTGAAATCCTGGAGTTTAAAACAAAACAAAATATACCTGTCTAACTATGAACACCTTTCTGTTTTAGTCAGTAATCTTATTTGACCAGAGAATATTTTTTCAACAAATCTAATATTATCTCAATTATCTAATGCCCCATCAAATACAATTTGGGAAATATTAATTTTATCCAGCTTCTTTATATTCTAGGTGAAGAATGGTAAGTGATTTTAGAAGGTAACATAGTAACTAGCTGAGCCAAAACTAAACCCTAAACTTTCAACTCCCATTCAATGGTATATTCTGTTCTATCAAGGTTTCTTGAAGAAAATACATTAAATGTTTGTACTTAGGAAAATAACTAGATTAAAAAGTCTAGTCTAATACCTTGTATATAATTTTTTCTGCTTCATTTAATATGCACGGTGTCCAGTGTTTGTTTGCAGTCTAAAACAGAAAAAAAGAGTAACTGTGAAATGAAGTATATGTATCACAAAACAGTGCTCTAATAACAGTAACAAAATAACTTAGAAATAACAAGACATGCAGTTAACACTGGCTAATGTGAGTTACCTGTTTTTCATATACGTATATTACAAAATCAAAGGAACAGTGAAAAAGAGAATTGAGGAGGTTCTAATTTAATTGAGTTCATTCATCCAGAAAATAATTACTGAGCTATTGTGTGTCTGAGAGTGGGTATGAATAAAAAAAACAAAGAGCTAGCTAGGCAGTAGTTAGATGTGGCTGAGTGGAGTCAGAGGAGGTTAAGGAGAGGCTTTTTAATTTTAATATAAAGGAGAGACTTAAATGCGCTTAACTGGTTAGAAGACAGAGATGGGCAGGAAAGAAGAGTTGAAGATTTAGGAAAGAAAAGGAAATTGACAGAAATAAGGAAGAAAGGACAAAAGGTAGAAGAGAATGAGAGAAAGTCGGGGAAAGGCTCCTAAGGACATGGGCGAGGATGGGATCCAGTCAGAGGTGGGGAGATTATCTAAGATTTAAGAGTTAGTCTGCATTTGAAAAGATGGAAAAAGGAATGGTACAGATACAGAAAGAGGTGAGTCTGCTATTATTGTTGTTATAATAGTCAGTGTAGTAGTTGAAGCAGAAATTGAGCCAATGTGGCAAATACTTTATTCAAACTATTTAATAAATCATCACAAAAACACTAAGCTACAGGTAATACTGTAGTAATGAATGGAGGTTAGATAGAAGGAAACCAACATGGTAACCATACAGTAAGGTGCCACAGGTGCTTTGATAAAATGTAAAGGGGAGTATTTTTAAAAAAGGAATAGTAAATTCTAAGAGTGAAGTAAAAAAAAAAAAAATGAGAAACAGTAATATCTCAAGGAAATATTAAAACCTGAATAGAATCACCAGGAAGTTTAAGGGAAAAGAGTAACACAGGCAAAGAAAACCATATGAAAAATCTGAGGAAAGATACAGAGGATCAAACAAGAAACTACGTCATCCTTACGCCCTAGTACTCCTGCCATCAGTCAATGCAAACTAAGTCACATGACTATGTTGTGTTTTTCATTTGGTCTGCTAGAAGCTCAATATTAAATACTGACCTTTCTTATGACTAATATTGTTAGTCTCATTTTTCTGAAATGATTATGCCTCTACCTTTCAGAACACAGATTCTGGTTCTTCGAAAGTATTATAGGATTATTTCTTTTTTATTGAAAGCTATTTCAAATTTATTTTGGAGACAAGCAAAAGATAAACAGTGTATTAAACACTAGCTTCCTTGACTCCCTTTCCTTTATTTCTCCAATACCTGTTAATTTTTTTTTGCTTTGATCTTCAACTGATGTATATCTCTACTTCTCTGTATGCATGTATCATTCTTAAGGAATCAATGGAACAAAGACCTTTTTCTGTTTAATAGACTACTTCTCTTTCCTTTTTCCTTCGTCTTCTTTCCTTCCTAAGGCCCTCTTCACATAACTAATCAAAAGGCAAAAATATACCCAATGTGATTTACTGCTCACTGTCCTTAACTTTAAAACACGTTCCTACCACTTAGTTGTCCATAATAGAAAAAAAAAAAAAATGTCCAATCAGGATATACCCACTCTATATACTAAGGATCTTAAAAGAAAAAACAAACTGCATTGCAAAATACTTAATAAAAATAAATTATCTTATGTATATTTCAATATAATAAACACACATATACATACATATAAACAGATACACATGTACAAGCTATTTGGAAATTATACCGTGGATAAGAACTTGACTCTGCAAATCTATCTTCCCCTAATTAACTACACATTTAAGATACAGCTTTTAAGACTTTCAAAACACTTGTTCTTAATATTTTTATATTTGTTAAATTAAAAGATAAAATAATTACAGAATATAATAAAAGTATCACTAAAAACATAAATTTCTAGAAAAGCTGTAGAAAGGTTACACATAAAAATAAAATAGCTATTTGCAGCAATAGCTGATTTTAGGAAATTCACCCTGAGAATAATATTTTACAGATTCCACAGAAATTTTAAATAAGGTCAACTTTACCAATAGACTAAGTTCTCCCAGTGTGACACCAAATGAAAGAGGCCGCGTTGGATCTGATACCTGTCAAAGAAAAAAAGTGACATTAAAATACACTCATAGTGAGGGTAAATCCACTTTACACTCTACAACAGGCAACACAGGACAATGAATTTACAAGGAAGTTACACAACACAAATGGACTTGTGGAGAAGAAAGGGAAGGAAGACACTAACATGGCTGAGATTTTCCATATTTTGTAGGCATGACACTAACATGATACTTTCCCAGTGGAACTATTTTTTTACTAGAAGTGAGAACACTCACTAAACAGATTCTTGCCCAGATAGTTTAAAAGAGATAGTCTCTTTACGTATACCACTGAAGATGTTTTCCATAGATAAATAAAACAAGGAGTTGCAGATAAAACAGTGCCACTAAATTATTTAAAAAGATTTTCACATTTATTCACATTTAGAAATGTGAACTGTCTCTCTACACCTTTAATTTCCAATGACACTTTTAGAAAATGTTTGTTAGAAGATGCTCCAGATCCTTAATATTTAATTTCCTCAATCCCTTAACCCAAAATCTGCCATTATTAAACTGATCTAGTTCTCATCTTCAATATCTAAGTAATATTTATACACAGTGCTTAAACTGTGCTATTGTGTGTATGATGACTTTGTTTTTGACATCTCAGAGATGTACAAAAATTAGTGTTTTTTGGTCATGAAAGAAAATAGGGAAACTAGAGACAAGAGAAAAATTATATAATGTTCTAAATCATCCATCAGGGACTTGAGTCACATACACCCTTCTCAAACAGGAAAACCATGATCTGGTATAGCTGTAAAGAATGAGCTTTGTGAGCTTTGTTTTTAATATCAGATATATTATGGTTTGTGGCAAAATATATTTGCTTCATTCTCATATTCATCTTTTTAGGCCTATGGATATCGAGCTCAAAATAGCTTGCAGCTATTTCAGAAGGAACTTTAATAAAACACAAGTCCTCAGCTGCTAATGCACTACCCATAAATTACTGCTGTCATACAAAGAGCATCTTTATGATAAATTATACTCTCCCTACCCTCATTTCTATATTTTTAACTATCCTTCCACACACAATAATTAAGGTAATCACACTGAAAGAGGCAAGATACAAGGAAGATCCCTTTGCGCTTTTAATTTTTTCTGTAGATTATTTTAATATATTTTGTCACTGACACCAACTTAACTGTAATTGATGTTATTTGTCCCACTCCTGGGCATCTCTGTATTTTTTCATTAAAGAGAAAGAAATAATGTACCTTTCAAATTGTACTTGCTCAGTAGAAAAGCTTAGTTCAAGTTTAAACTGAAAGTGGGAGGGACGGTCAAGAGAGAGGGGACTTAGGTATACCTATGGCTGATTCAAGTTTATGTTTGGCAGAAGCCAACACAATACTGTAAAGCAATTATCCTTCAATTAAAAATAAAAAAGTTTTAAAAGCTGAGATTATTATTCATCAACATACCACACTGGCTTTAAGAATAATTCTTTTACTTCCATGACAAGTTGAAGTCTAAGTTTGTTTTAAACAAGGCCATTTATGAATTAGGCTTTTTAGACATTTGTTTGTAAAATTCTGTCTACTGGACTTTCCAGGTGCCTCAGCAGTAAAGAATCCACCTGCCAATGCAGGAGACGAGAGTTTGATCCCTGATCCAGGAAGATCCCACATGCTACGGAGCAACTAAGCCACAACTACTCAGCCTGTGCTCTAGAGCCAGGAGCCACAACTACTGAGCCCATGTGCTGCAACTACTGAAGCCTGCACACCCAGAGCCCATGCTCCACAACGAGAGATGGCACTGCAATGAGAAGCCCAAGCACACAAGTAGAGCACAGTCTCTGCTCACCACAACTAGAGAAAGGCCCACACAGCAATGAAGACTCAACACAGCCAAAAAAAAAAATTTCAGTCTAATGATGAGCTAGGTTTTTCAGACATTTGTTTGTTAGCAAAATTCAGTCTAATGACTATAGAAAACCAAAACATAAAGTTGGTATAAGACGGAGATGGTATATCTTGAAAAACTACAAGTGTAACTTACTGAATATGAACTGAAAAAAGGGACTTATCAGGAAAGTAAAATAAATTCTCTATATGGCAGTATGACTTTAAATGTGATCTAAACTTAAAGCAAACTAAACACAAAAAAGAAAGCAAACTCATTTTTGGAAAAGATGAAAAAGCATTTCCAATTCATTACGTAAGTGAAAAAATTCAAGGCTTTTCATTTACGCTTCAAACTTTAAGACAAAGCAATGCACATTAAGTTCAAAATATTGATTATGTTTTAATTAAAATTAATCAAATAGTTCTTAATCAACTAACGTTAAGCTTTTAGTTATCAGTAAAGTGGTTTCTAAACATTGCTCCACATGTATGTGAGTAGCTGTGTGTGCTAAAATCCTGTGTGGTAGAATGTAAAGTACATGAGACTACCAGCCAAGTGACTGGGTTTTAGTCCCCTTTCTACCAACCACCATTGTAACCAATTACTTCATTACCTCTGGGAACCAATTTTTTTGTCTTTGTGAAAAATAAAAAAATTAGTTCCTTAAAGCTTTATTAGTCTAAGTCTTTAAACAAAATTCAAAATAATAAAGGAAAATCCAAAAATTGCTTAAATTAGCTTTAGAAAGAAACATATGGTGGTTTATTATATATTTACACATTTAATGTAAAAAGCTTAATGCTAGTAAGGAGATATGGTAGTGTACTAATCAGGAAAAACTTAATCTTGGATTTAAAACTGCCATGTATTGGCAAATCAATAATTAATAATAATCAATAATTAATGTCATAAAACACACAATTACTTACACCAAGTAAACTACTTACATCATCTTCATATTTAATGTGAATGTCTGTGATTTTTACTTGTACATTTTTAATTACTTGAGTTGCCAATTTTTCCAAAAATGTATCCTTTTTGGCTTCTTTTGGTTTATCTATAAAAAATAGAAAAATACAAGTTCAAGAGTTGAAATTATCACATAATTCATAATCAATGATCAAGGATAGCTAAAGTACTACTCAACGGGAATTACAACCTATTCCTTGCTTTATTTTAGATTTTAATATGCATTTCAAACTTAAAACTTATTTTTCAGCCACTATATCAACATGGAAATCCCTAAAACTTATTTTGAAGTTACATCATAATCTAACATTTATTTTACCTTTGAAGACAGAAATCAAGTGGCAATGTGTATAAATAACACATGGCATAAAAACCACTTTTACCTACCTTTTGAGCGATCAAGACCTTTAAAAGGTTTCTTAAAATGTTTTTTGTGCTTTTTACGTTTACGTCCTTCTCAGTGGAAGCATTTTAGTGAGAAAAGGATAAAATTCAAGTTAGCAGACTAGAGGACAGAAAAGAACAACAAGAGACTTCTTCCTGATGGCAAATTTGGTACAATTCACCTTATTTTATTCTAAACTGACCTGTTACTTCAATACAGGCAGAAATTCACAAACCTTTTTTAGTCTAGAATAACCTTCTGTAATAAAGAAAGTAACTTGGCAGATGCAATTACACAAAAATTGAGTAAATATCTGTACATAGTGCCCATTAGAATATTTATGACTGCTTATAATATAAACTTTAATTTTTAATTTCAACATTGCCAAAATATTGGAAATGTAATAATGACAGAATATGTATGGTAGGAGCACAAACGAAATGAATGGGTAGGTTGCTGACAGATGACTTCCTCTGAATGATACACCTCACAAAAACAGGATCCTTTACAGTCTCGAGGATATAAAGAATACAAAAAGGGAAAAAAACTGTACACAGAATTTTACATTTAGCTTAATAATTCCTTTAGTATCTCTTTTATTTGGCACTGCCTTGTTTCATGGCATTAACCCAAACCTATCTTACCCACTTATAAATCTTTACATTCAACTGCCTGCTACACATCAAATCCAGTCCTCACTCTTGGGGCAGCCTCTGTATGGTCTCCCCTGTCTCCAATCTCCACTCTTTTCTCTGATCTAACCTCCTCTGACCCAATACGACCAGATTCACATCTTCCAAAATACTATTCACAGCCTGTTAATCCCTGCTCAAAATTATTTTAAAGGCTCTTTGTAGCCTGCCAAATAAAATGAGAAAGTGTTTGCATGACACAGAGGTCCTTTTATGATCCAGTCCCTATCTCCCTGTCCTGTTCTATCTTCTGCCACTCATCCTTGCACTGGACACTTCAAGAAGACTACTGCTATTTTCCAAAACAAGCTATAACTTAAAAAAAAAAAAACACTTTTTATTTTGTCCTGGTGTATAGCTGATTAAGTTGTGACTGTTTCAGGTGATCAGAGAAGGGACTCAGCCATATATACACGTGTCCATTCGCCCCTAAATTCCCCTCCCATCCTGGATGCCACATAATACTGAGCAGAGTTCCATGAGTACAAGCTATAACTTTCTAATGCCTTACTGCCTCTACACATAGTAGATTCCCTGAACTTAGTTTGCTCTCCCTCGAGTTCTTCAGGAAAATTCCTAGGAGGCTTTCAAATCTCAGGTCCAGCACTACTGCATGTGTAATGCCTTCTTCAACTCTTCCAAGAATCTCCAAGGCCATCCACTCTGGTACCTTATGCAGACTTCCACTAAGCAATGAATACACTGTATTTGAAGTATCTGCACAACTGGTTTGTTTCTAGTCAGGAGGAGTCCTTCATTAGGACAAGAATTATCATAATATCTAGGCACAAAGCACATGATATGTATCTATTCAACTGAATCAAAATTATCTACATTTGGACATTAAAATAAAATATACAAGCTCAATTAATGTTATAGAGAATACACTGATATTTAGCTTGAAATTTTAAATTTATTCTTCCTTGATATTTTAAAGCAAATTATCCTGCCACTACAAGAACTAAGAATCATTTTATCAAGTCCTGGATTTTAAGCATAAGACCCTAAGTTTCAAGAAGGAAATATTTGCTAAACCTGTAACAAAATCAGGACTTTGCTATTACCAGGAGTTCTTGTCACAGTGATGGTCCCCTAAATCTTTTTCATTTACAAATTAAACATTCAGCAAAGTTCTCAGAGAAATACTATTTGAAAAGAAATAGCTAAGAAAGCCAGAGAAGCCCTGAAAACCATCCCACTTAGGGAGAAAGTTTTCGGAGACAGGATTCAGCTGCCTGGGTGTAGAGTCTGGAATAACTCACCCTTTTCATCTGACCTCCTACTATCCTTCTGGGTTCACATTTGTCCTAGAACCTTGTTCTGTCTTTGATCTCAATGTTAGACGCACCATGTTCCAAATAGTTTCAAACTCTAATCTGAGTACTACAGAGTCTTCATTTAATCTGATGGATAGTCACTTTCTAAAGCAGTTCTCAAATGTTTTGGTCTTAGGGTCCCTTTAATACACTTAAAATTTAAGAACCTTAACCAGCTTTTCATTAGGGTGGGTTACAGATACTGATATTTACCACCTTGGAAATCAACACTGAAAAGCTTTTTAATAGTTATTAACTTATTAAATAACCCATTATGCAATAGCACAGGTAACGTGTATTTATGAAAAATAACTATGTTTTCTGAACAAAAACTTGCAATGAGAAGACCGATATGGTTTTACAGTCACAAATCTCCTTAATGTCTGGTTTAGTAGGCGACTGCTGGATACAAATACCTGCTTTTGCCTTTGCTCTTTTAGGACCTATTGTTTAGATTGGAGTATGTGAGGAAAATCTGACCTAATTACAGAAATGTAATAGAAAACAGGAGGAACATCTTCATCTTTTGCATATGAACATCTTTTCATGTAATTATGGATACTACATCAAACTCAACCAGTGATAGCTTCTTAAAGCTGAGCCTTGGAATCTGAAACTATCAGTCAATTTTTCGTCTAAATTAAAGCCGGTCTACTGTGCACTTTAATACATTCATAATATTTTACCACACTTTTATAATACAGAACTACTGCTTCATTGAATTATACAGATCTTACAAATGTGGAGTCATTTTATTTTTTAATATGAAAAATCACATTGTTAATATCACCAAAAATCTCATCAGAAAAGTCTCTGAGTATGGGAAACTGTGAAGCTCAAAGTGGCAAATACAAATTCCCCAAAATTCTAATTTTTGTTCAAAAGCTCAAATCTTATTGCTGGTAACAAACACTGTCAGTTCTTTTTTCTTAAAGCTGTGTTGTTGAAATGTCTACCAAACACCCAAATTTGAGTAATAATCGCCTGTCAGCCATTCTTTGAAGTAAAATGGCTTTCCATGAAAAAAGCAACTAGTTCCACTGAAAACCCAAACAACTGCACAAATATTTTCCCTTGAGACAATTATCCTGCTTCAGTCTACAAAAGTGCAATATGTATGTTTCCTCTTTTGTCACAAAAATACAAAAACACATATACTCAAGAGCTGTAATCTATTAAAATTAAATAGTTTCTATTTCAATGGTTTTCTTAAGCAAAATTGCTGCTTCTTCCATTCTATTTTGGTTTTTACTGTGCGTGACTGGCAGGGAACAATACAATAGGTCCTGGCAGCAGAGCTTGGTGCCACTGCCTTAAATCATGCGAAGGCAGCCAGCAATCTTACACAACATTGCTTTTGCACCATCAGTACCAATGTCAATACAGTGGGGAAAATATATACATAGAATATCTTAGAATTATTATGAAAATAGTTTTGACTTTTTGAAAATCATTGCTCCAGAAAAAAAAATTTTAATGAGTAAATATACACTCTCAAAGAATCAGACACAACTGAGCAACTGCACAACAACAACAAATACGCTCAGAAACTGAAAAAATGAAAGCATTATAAAGAACACATTAAGTCCTGGGCAACTAAACAAAAGACATCTTCAACAAAATTAACTGTTCTCATTTCAGAATCATCAAATTCTAGGCCAAGTTTAGTTTTCTGGGGTTTTTCTTGTTGTTTTAATCCAGGCTAATACACATTTTTGGAATAAAAAGAAACTCTGAATCATGAAGTTTTACTTTAGAGTGACCTCTGTCTGTTTTGTTTTGTTTTTTAAGCACTGCTTGCTGCCCAGTGATTTTTTTACATATTTAAATAGGCCACTAGAACTCATTTGTATCCTGGAGGCAGGTTGCACTTAGTAAGATCAGAAAACACTGCCCCTGGCAGACTACAGAAAGTTGGTTCGAATACAACCCACAAAATTGGACAGTGAACCATGAGTTATCTTTTATGTTAAACAAAGTGACCCTAAGACAAAGAGTCAGTCACTCTTACTCAAGTGGCAGATTTATTCAAAGAGAAACTCCTTTCAGGGTAATTTCATTCATGCTATGAAATTTGCCATGCAACTCATCCTTCCATTTGTCATAATGAACCTAAAAATTAAAGAAGTTTCTAGCAACAAAAGTAATTCTATCATAACGCTTATTGCTGTTTGTATCTTGAGATAGAGATGCCACTTGCTTGCCACTTAATCAAAACAAATTTTAAGTGTGACTAAGTTAATATAACAAGTTCCTGAAAAGTTATAAATATATTTAAAATATTTAAATACATTTAAAATATTTAAATATTAAATATTAGAAAATATTTAAATATTGTTTAAAACATTAGAAATTATTATTAATGTGCTTGGTAAACTTCCTAAGATACAAAAAAATCCTACTGTAAATCCTAAAACAGTCAGCCTTCAAATCTGCCTTTTTTGTGAGGCTGTCCAGGACAGCAGTCTACATGTGCTGCAAAGCTACTACACAGATGAAGCAAATCAGGGAGGATAGGAGAAGAAAGTCAGGGAAACATCTTTTATCAAGGTCCTAAATAAAGTCTCACTCAAAGAAAAAAAAGGTTCGATTTTATTGCTTTTTACTAGTTTGAAAACCACTGCTACAGAAGAGAAATCATTTAATTGAAAAACTACTATACTATAGAATGAAGTCAAAAAGGCAGTCCAGATTTGGAAGTTATCCACAGATCAAACTGTAAACTGCATAAGGCAGTGGACTGGGTCTGTTTCACCCCATGAACACTGAGCATCCAGCATAGTCTTCCTACTAGAAGACATTAAGCATTTGGTGAGTGAATAAATGGCTGCAGAAGATGGAAGAAAGGAAATGACAGTGAAGGGGAAAAACATGAATTACATTTCCATATTTTCTAAAAGGATGACATGCCATATAAACTCCATTAAAAGCACAAGCATGGATAAGAATATAATTTTGTATGTAGCTCAGTATAATTAACCATGCATACCCACCAGGCTTTATGTCCTTGTAAACAAAGTTTTCCAAGCCATATATGAACTCCCCTGAATGTGCGCCTGCATCCGCACGGCAGCAATAACCAAAATGCAAAGCATTTTAAGACATCTTTAATTTCACATGTAAAATACATCTGAACTTAGTTCAAAGAATTAGACATCATATAACAGAACAAGTAAAATCCAGTGACACTAAAACAACTTACTTCCACAGAAATATTCTCAAGTGACACCATTTCCATTCTTTCAACAGACAGGCTCTGTTTTCATACATTAAAACAAAAACTCTTAATAATTAAAATTAGAACAATTAATAATTTCAAGTTAACCAAAACAGACAAATATGAATTATGGCTAATGTCTCATTGATTTATCCAATTTTCAAAGAGAGTAAAAATCTGCTATTTTGGTTCCCTTTCTGCCCACCATTTGTTCATTTTCAGAAGGAAACACTGCTGCAATATTTATGCTAATTTTAGGGTTAACTGAAATGAATTCATCTTACTTTAGTATCACGTTCCCTTCAAGACACACTGTCTGAATCCTTTCTATTCATTCTTGTTAGTGATGGTTAGGTAACACCATCTTCCATTTTGCTCCCCAAATCCAGCTTATATACCACTACCCAAAACACAGCCATGATCAAATCACTCTCCAGATTTTTAAAGAAAAAGTAACTTCCTGACTGTCTCACTGACTATCGATCAAAGTCCATTATAACGCAGTCAAGAGCCAGATTGAGTTCAAATTCTAGCTCTATCATTTTCCAACAGCATAACCTAGAACAAGCTATTTAACTTCCAGCTTTCTCAACTATAAAATGGGAACAATAAAAGCTGTTAAAGTATAGAATTATGACTATTTAATGAGTCAGCTGATATTAACCACTTTGAAGAGTGACCCGCAAACAGTAAATTCTCAATAAATGTTAGCTGCTATCATTATCATCATCACCATCACGGTATTCAAATTTCTCAAAACTGATATAAATTTAGCTTTCCAACTCCCCTCCAGCTACACTACCAAAGTCCCAAATTCTTAGCAGTTCCCCATACATGCTCTACACTTTTTCATTTCACTATCGCCTTAACCTAGAATGCCCTCTCTCCCTTCTGCATACTCAGCTGAAATACAGACCTTCAGAGTGTCCGCCCCAATCTCTGGCTGAACATGATAAGCCCTTTAGGAACTTCTGTAATACTCTAACTGCATCTCATTAATGAGACTCAACACCCTCTCCTGTCTATTACCATACATGAGGTCTCTGACAATACGCTACAGGAATTTTCTAATTTTTGTGTTTACAACAATGAGTTGAACAGACTAGCAGCAGACTTCTCAAAAGTACCTGGAAGTTAAAAGATTTTTACCCTTAAAATTCTAATGTTAAACTCAATATTCTATCCCCAGCCAAATCAAACAAGTGTGGAAGTAAATTACAAAACTTTCAGACTTGAAAGGATCTTAAAAATTATATCCAGTGCATCCTTTCTTAAAAGCTATCAGAAATGCTTCAGCTAAACAAAGGAACAAAACTAAGAACAAAAGGCAAGGGACTCAATGAATTAAAAACAGAAGAGCAGTGAAGGTCAGTTCTAGGATGACAATTATACAGCAGAACTAAAACAAAACAAACAAACAAACAAAAACACAACCAAAAAAACTGCTCAAGAGGGCAACGGGGACAGGGAGAGGACAACAGATGTGTTTGGACAATTGCAAAATAACACTGAGAGCCATATGATTGATAGATTTCATGTAGCACACAAAAGAATTTAAAGTAAATTTAAACAAAAGGAAAGAAGCATTTACAAATTTAAGAAAGAAAAACAAAAGGCTGGTGCAGAGGAAATATAATCACAGTATATTATCTGACCCATCCAGTGAACAGTAATTATTTTGTCATAGTAATGTAAATTTTGACTCATAATTGGCCAAAAATTATGATACGACCATATTATGAGAAGATAGAAAGAGGAACTGAGGATGAAGGAAGATGGTAAGAGAGGTAAATTCCTTGACTACTGTGGAAGGAAATACAAGATAGTGCCTTACATTAATAAATTAGACAACCACAGAATGTTACTATTTCTAAAATGATGGCTCCCTCTAAGGAGTGAGTCGAAAGGGTAGAGAAGGGTGAAACAAGAAACTGACATTTTTCATAAATCTTTTTGGAAAAACTATTTGATTTCAGAGTTAACGTTAACTCTAAAATTTTAAGAGTTTTGATAAATTAATATTTTAAAATATAGAATCTATATAGCATTTGAAAATCTTTTGATTTTACTAGGAATTTAATATTACCCTTTACTTTACAATAGCCTTTCCAAAAAAATAAATTTACTACAATGAAATAAAAGAAGAAAAATATCAAGAAATTTATTTTGACAGTTAAGCAAGCTCTCTAGAAATGAACTTATATTTCAATTTTCTTTTTTTCCCACATAATAGTGGGCAGGCACTCTATTTTATCAAATGAAACAAACTGAGTAAAAGTACATCTTTAAAGCAGATGAGACTAAAAACTCTATATCAACTGCTGCTTATAGTTGAATCATTTCCTCTCCTTACCTCTGAGTCTCCATACATAAGCAACAGTACTTTTGTGCTTTCAAACTCAAGAAATAAGTGGGAAAATAATAAGTATAAAAAATAAAGTATAGTAATCAAGTCAAAACTGTTAATTAAAAATGGTGAAATGGAAAGCACATAAAGGCCAGGGTTGTCTTTAATCATTCACATGAACAACATTACATGAAGATAGGGTCTATATTCATATAAACTAGAGAAAGGACTTAAATGCAGTCAAAATGACTAAATGTATTTCTTAATAATTGAGAAAAAAAATCTCTATCAACATATTTCCCAACTTGTGAATTTATCTCTTTTATACTTAGAGCATTTTGTTGACAAATCTAATAATGTTAATGAAACTGAGTTTCAATTTCGAATCTTAGGTCTATACTAACAAAAATTAAACTTATCATCCAAGAAGCTACAATATAATGATTATTTATAAGCTTAACAGCCCCATTTACACAAGCTTAGTACTACAGATGTTGATCCTCTATAGATTTATCAAATCATCCTTAACAGTCTCTCTGCCAGACCCAAAAATAAGTTTCCTAAGTATTAACAACCCAGTGACTTAGCAGTAGCAGTAGTCAAAATTCACAAGCACTTAATACAAAATGTATAGCAAACTATCGTTTTGCTGATTAAGCTGTCAACTACTAAAACAGAGAGAGTATATACCATGCTTTCTCTTATAGTTCACTGGAAACACTAAAATATTTTGAAAGCAATCACAGTTATTTCTATTCCAAAAAAAAGAAAAAAATGAGTTTGGGGTTTGTTTCTCAAGAGGAAAAATATAAATTATATATATTATAAATTAAAAGTATATAATTACATGTAACAGCAATACATCCAACCATACATAAATATACCAACTGATGACTACATATAATTATATGCATGTGTATTAACAAACAGATTTAATCTGAACTGATTTAAGGAAGAAATTAAATTCTAGTGCTCTCTAAGCCTTTTTCCTCATTTTAATAAAACTATTTCTAATTAACCAATATTAAGTAAAAAGAAATATTCACACTGAATTGGCATAAAACAAAACCACGACCACTTTGCTTTGTTTGGCAGATAAAAGTGACAGAAATTAAGAAAACCGTTTTCATGGAAATACAGATCCTTAAGTTTCAGCAGAAATATAAGATATGGTTAAATATGAAAAGAGAAAGGAAAAAAATGTTTAGACTTTTAAGTTTTTCTACCATTAAAAACAGCCTCTGTATCTGAAATATTTTAGTACTTTTCTGTAAAAGAATCAGTAATTCTGAATAAGGGAAAAACACCCAGGGAAAAAAGAATTAGAATCTTTGACAAAGAATTTTAATAAACAAGCTATTTTTAAGAGAGATTTCTCTTGATTTAATTAAACATCAGCAGCTTAAGCATCTTATTATAATATCTAAAAATAATTTCTATCATTTCTAACATTGGCCATATCTTGTAAGAGAGACCAAAGAGAAATGCCTTAGGCATTTCTAGTACCATGGTCTTCCATCATAGAAATATATAAACATGCTACCAAATGATGCAAAAATGATGTAAAATGCTATTAATTCTCATACGCCAACCGGCAATCAGAGTATGATTTGCCTTGAAAGAGAAAAACAAACTTGGAAAGGCTTGGAAATGCCTTCAACTCACCATCCTACAGACTACTCGGTTTTATCCTATCCTTATTCTTGCTCCATAAACCAAATTAAAACAGTCACCAGATTTATTTTTAGATAAAAACAAAATATTAAAACGTTGAAATCTGAAAAACCAATTTTTAACAAATATCCTGTATAATATGAAAAGATATAGCAAGGAAAAGAATTACAGCACCATTTCCTCTAAACATTACTTCACTATATTAATATGCTGAACTTTATTATCTTTCAACAACACAGGTGAAAATGCAGACAAAGAAACCATTAACCTTTGGCAAAAACAAACAGGACTACAAGAACTCAAAGAATTTGGGAAGTCTCCATAAAGTAGCATAGTAGAAATGACTGGTTAAGAAAAGTAAGAAAATTTAACTGGCAGTGAGATAAAATAATCACAAAGGCAATGATTCCTAAATGTGTCATTAAAATCTTTACAATCAATATTATGAGATATAATATTAAAAGAAGATTCTTTGGAACAATAGCTTATGAAGGCCTATGAAAGAATCCTCTTTACAGAATGTTAAATATCTAAAACATAGGTATACGTACATTTTTCTGAAACATTAACATATTGTACCTTTCTCTGCTGCTTTTTGAAGGGCTTCTTCAATTCGGGATAACTCTCTCTGTTTAATATCTTGCAAGGATTTTTCTTCCTTTTCAGCATCATATTTAATACCTAAAATATATATATAGTTAATTCACACATCAAGAAAGGCAATAATAAATAAATAAGAAAAGTTCAGCCTCATTATAATATTGTGTGTATGTGTAACAGGTAATCGTTGTAGGCAAAAAACATTTATATTCTTTAGATTGGTTTTACAAAAAGTTTACATAAATGATTCCTATCTACTTACAAAGTTCACATCAAAAGGAAAAGGAAGGAAGGAAAGGAATTAAAGGGAGAAAGAATACAGGAAAAAGGATGATTGGGGGAAAGGGTGAATAGGAAGGTAAAAGGGAAAAACAAAGAGAAGGCAGAAAAAACATCAAAAAATTTCCAGTTATTATATCTGAGTGGTAAAATTTTGAGTAACTACAAAAAACATGTAATATCCAATATCAGCTGGTATCAATGTAAGATTGATTTAAAAAAAGACTTTGAGAAAGTAATTCAAGAATATGCATCAACAATCATAAAATACATAAAATCATATCCTTTTAATTTAGTAATCTCATTTCTGATCACATACCTAAGGAAAAAACACAAAATGAGAAAGATATCCATAAGGAGGATGAGTTTATAATGTTCACTGTAACAGCAAAAACCAGTTGGCAGTCCATAATAAAATATCATATAGCCTTTCAAAATTGTCACTATCACCATGGAAACTGTGGTTTTCATATTTCATCAAAAATAGCCCTTTTGCACTGTTGGTGGGAATGTAAACTGATACAGGCACTATGGAAGACACTATGGAGATGCCTCAAAAAAACTGGGAGTAGAACTACAATATAACTCAGCAATCCCACTACTTGGCATATACCCTGAGGAAACCAAAATTGAAAAAGGCACATGTACCCCAATGTTCACTACAGCACTATTTAGCTAGGACAGAGAAGCAACCTAGATGTCCATCATCAGATGAATGGATAAAGAAGCTATGGTATATAAATACAGTGGAATATTACTCGGCCATAAAAAGGAACACATTTGAGTTAGTTCTAATGAGATGGGTGAACCTAGAGCCTATTATACAGAGGGAAGTTAAGTCAGAAAGATAAAAACAAATATCTTATATTAATACATATATATGGAATCTAGAAAGATGGTACTGATGAACCTATTTTCAGAGCAACAATGGATATGCAGACATAGAAAACAGACCTATAGACACGGGTGGGGGAAAGCAGAGGGTGGGATAAATGGAGAGAGTAACATGGAAGCAGATACACTACCATGTGTAAAATAGATAACCAGTGGGAATTTGCTGTGTGACTCAGGGAACTCAAACCAGCACTCTGTAACAACCTAGAGGGGTGGGAGGTAGGAGAGAGGTTAAAAAGGAAGGGGACACACATATACCTATGGCTGACTCATCCTGATGTATGGCAGCAGCCAACACAACATTGTGAAGCAATTTTCCTTCAATTAAAAATAAGTTAAGTTTGGAAAAAATATATATACACATACTAAGCAAAGAAGCTGGATCCATGTTACATATATAATGTGATAAATGCTATGTTAAATCAAGCATGTATACAGTAAAGATTGGAAAACAAGGTATAAAAATAAAAAATATTTATGTTATGAAATCAATAGTACTTAATGGTTATAAGTTTTGCCCCAAATGAATACTTGGAATTCACTCAAAAATGTTGTACATCATATTTTAAGAAGATGCTAGTGGCATTGATTAAGAAAATCAGTAAGAGGATTAGGTTTAGAAAGAAAACATATGAAAATATTGACATTATGATCTCAACAGGGAATGTTGGTAGGAAAAAAATTAAAAAATAAATAAATAAAATAAAAACTGTCTTTTATGGTTGATAAAACAAGTAACTTTTCCCTAAAATATCTGAACTTTTCCTAACATTATATTGATCTCAAACTGAACAAAAATTAATAAAATTAATAGTGAAAGATACTACTTTGAAAAACATCACTACTTTAAAACATTCATTAAAAATTAAAATACTATAATGTATAATGAGAAAATTACCTACTTTATACATGCTTTTGAAAGAACATTCACTCAAAATCAGAAGCAACAAAATGGGAAAAAAAATTTCCAATCTGTAGATTAACATGACAGTACATTTTAAAAAATTTATTTACTTTCATTCTCAAAAGTAAATCTGTCTAATGCATCTCAACAGAAGACTTAGTTGTAAAATAATTATTCACAGAGAATATAATAAATTTCACAAATGGTTGAAATTACTCTTTCCAACAACAATATAAAATATTTTATATAAAATGTGGCTATGTATGTATATGTAAAATGCATGTATGTGTGTATATATATGAGTATGATTAGTTTATTTAAATTATGTTCTGTTTTACTAAACATATTAAAATATTTAACCAAAGTAACAATTTAATTTTACTGTGACTTTACTGAATGGTTATAACCTAAAATAACTTACTTGCTCCTGGGACAACAAGCAGGTATAATCCCTCTAGAGTTGCAACAACAGCTTCGCCATAAAGGTTCTTCCAAGGAATCTTCAAAGTTAATTTATCTAAACAAACATGATTTCAACTTTCTTATTTGGATGCTCAAGAAGATATACATTTCTCGCTTTCCATTAAGAGAAAAAGTATACAAAACCCTTCCGATATAGAGTATGAACATCGCTCAGAAAAAAAGAGTTTACTAACACAGTTTAAAACATCTTTTTCATATTATATTACTATTAGAAATAACTATTCACATTGTGCTTTATATTTTTCAAACTTTTTGATAACTATTATTTCATTTAGTATTCCCAAACTGTAAGAAAAATGAGGCAACTACTACTTTGGTTTTGAAAAAAGAAAACTCAGTCCCAGGCAGGTTTAATTATTTGCTTAAGTCCACTCAAGTCATCAATGGAACCAGAACTGATGGTCTAAATATGGTACATGCTGTTCTAGTCACACCTGCAACCTCATATCTACAGCATCAGTGTAAAAGAGTACCTGTTCAAGATCCCAGGAACTGAACCAGCAACACAGATTAGAGCACCAAAGGAAAAGACCTTTGACAGTATGCTAAATTGCTACAACTAGAAGAGGCCAACCCTAAAGGCAAGGTATACTGTTTTATGATTACCAGTATTATAAAGTGACAGGCAGGTCAGACTAGTTATATTCCAAATATCACATGAAAGGAAGAACACATCTTCTCTGTTAGAAATAATGGTATTAATATCAAGTCCTTCAGAGACTGGCCTACAGAAACTTTCTCACCCATAATGTAGATGAACTACCCTAAGTGTCACTAAGCCAAGTTTGGAGTTTTATGGGAAAAAGCTACGCAAAGCAGGAGAGAGAAGATAAAAAGGGCATATTTTCAGCTAAATTTGAAATGGGAAAAATCTATCTTTGGTATCTATCCACACTATTATTTCTCTACCCTCTTCCCAATCACTAGTATGCCCTCTTTTCAGGTCTCCAGGCAGCAAATGTCCCAGTCTGCCCTCAACTGTATCAGGGCGATTCTACCCAAACCTTTTTACCCCTACAGTTTTCCATGTTCCAAAATTAAATACCTTCTCTCATCACAATATAAAAAATAATGACCCTATAAAAGCTATAGTTCTCTCAGTACTGCTGATCAGATTCTTAAGACAAAAGAATCTGATTCAACTAAGTCATGCTAATATGTGAGTGACTAAACTACTTACACCATCAGAATTACTGGCACTTTTAAATCAAGATGCTGAAAGCTCAAAGAATTGTTGACCTGGATAAAAAGCTGAAGAAGAAATAAAATAATGTAATGTAAGGGAGGATATTTTGCTTCACCTGGATGGCTATGGAGGCAAGCCAGTTTTGGCTGGGAATCTCTTACCGAGATTAAAATCCAGAATTATTTCTCCATCTAGATTTTTACTTTTCTCTAGCTTGTAACCCTGATGAGATCCTTCAATGGTTCCTACATCAGAGGAGCCTAGAGGTAAGGGCAGTACACTTCTGGGTCATTTCTAAGTCTGTTGATTTTATAGTGAGCACCATCTATATTTATAATAGATAGTGTTTTATTTGTAATTATCTCATCAACTCCTAAAAATAGATTTAATTGCCTTCTTGGTGAGCATGAGATTGAAAAAGTGGGAAATGCTTCTTTAACATACCAAAAATAAATTATCTGTTCTCTAAGCCTTTTTTTCTCTCCTTTTACCATAACTCATTATCCTCCCATCCTTGACTATTCTGTATTCCACTGAAATTAAGTTCCACTGCCTTTCTTTTATAAATCAGGAAATTTTTAAAATTTTTAAGTAAAAGCAGTGTCCACAAACATATCTAGCTCTTAGAAAATCAAAATATCCTTGGTGTACTTAGCCACACTAACTCTACAGGTTAGGTACAATATTTAAGCTAACAGTAATTTAAAAACTGTTAATTTTAAGCTAACAGTAATATAAGTGCCTGATAAACCTCAAAACAGAGATACGTATAAAGAAAATATGCTTTGCATCCTTACATGCAAAGTGTCTCTCCTAACTCAGTGAGTAACCTGGAAGAAAGCCATTAAATTCTTATAATACTTTAAAAGCAAAGAAAATAAATTCGGAACCATAGAAAACCTCTTCCAAAATATAAATTTTGTTGTAATAATACAATGAATAACATGTAAGTTATTTAGGCAAATATAACTCACCCATTAACCTGGATATGAAGCTACAATATTTTGTCCTAATTATAGATCTCTCTAGTATCTTTGAGGACAAAGATACCATAGTTACCTTTGCTTCTCCCACAGCTATGTATCTTAGAGGTAAAAGATTGAGTTAATAACTATAACTTCACTGGAGGATTTCAATTAAGCATGCAGGGCTACAACAATACATCCACAATACTGCTAAACAAGGCTCTGTGTAATAGACAAACAAAAAATATAATTTTTTGCCCTAGCGATATTTTCAATCTAAAGGAGTATCTCCTCTTTCAAGAGGAAAAAAAAAAAAGAATTTACCTTAAAACGTTTTAACTTATATAAAAGGAACACATATTTATGAAGTAATGCAGATTCACAGAAGTATTCAAGTAATTACTAAAAAGATGCTACGACAGTAAAAGACAAAGCCTTCCCTGAATACAAAATAATGAATGAAGAAGGAAAGCCATGTGGTGAAGTAGCAGGGTGACAGGAATGAAAGGAAGGATTGGTGACATAAGTGAAAATTCTAAAGTAAGAGTAACTCATCTAGGGCTGTAATTTATAGCTTTTAAAAAGTAAAAACCATTTTGATATTTGGCAAATCTAATACAGTTATGTAAAGTTTAAAAATAAAATAAAATTAAAAAAAAAAAAAAAAAAAAAGTAAAAACCAGGCAGCATGGAGAGTTGAAAGGACCTGCTATATTAAATGGAGAAGGCAATGGCACCCCACTCCAGTACTCTTGCCTGGAAAATCCCATGGACGGAGGAGCCTAGTAGGCTGCAGTCCATGGGGTCGCAAAGAGTCAGACACGACTGAGCGACTTCACTTTCACTTTTCACTTTCATGCATTGGAGAAGGGAATGGCAACCCACTCCAGCGTTCTTGCCTGGAGAATCCCAGGGATGGGGGAGCCTGTTGGGCTGCCATCTACGGAGTCACACAGAGTCAGACACGACTGAAGCGACTTAGCAGCAGCAGCAATATTAAAATTCCTATTGAAAAATTTCTCCAACAAAGATGTATGCTTAGTTATGGATGATCTTAGTGTGAGAGTTTAGCTACACAGACTTTCAACTTAACAGAACATATCCTTTATACCGCATTGCTGCACAATATATCAAGTGAAATGGCTGAATAAAACATAAGGGAAATTAGCTATACTTAAATTCTCTTTAGTCAATCCTAAAGAAAATCAACCCTGACTATTCACTGAAAGGACTGATGCTGAAGCTGAAGCTCCAATACTTTGGCCACCTGATGCAAAGAGACAACTTGTTAGAAAAGACCCTGATGCTGGGAAAAATTGAAGGCAAAAGGAGAAGAGGGCGGCAGAGGATGAGATGGTTAGACAGCATCACCAACTCAACAGCCATGAGTCTGAGCACACTCTAACAGATAATGAAGCAAGGGAAGCTTGGGGTCCTGCAGTCTATGGGGTTGCAAAGAATTGGACACAACTCAGCAACTGAGTTCTGAGTAAGGCTTCCCTGGTGGCTCAGAGGTTAAAGTGTCTGCCACCAATGCGGGAGACCTGGGTTTGATTCCTGGGTCGGGAAGATCCCCTGGAGAAGGAAATGGCAACCCACTCCAGTATTCTTGCCTGGAGAATCCCATGGACAGAGGAGCCTGGTAGGCTATAGTCCACAGGTCACAAAGAGTAGGACACGACTGACCGTTTACTTTCACTTTTCACTTTCAGCAACTGAACAACAACAAATTCTCTTTACTAGAGTCTGCAAATTATACTGCTTTGAAATTAAAAAAAAAAAAATCTGCATATCAACTTTGAAAATGAAGACTTTTCTGTGGTGGAACCAAAGCCTGAAAAATATCACTGCAGTTCAAATATCCTTCTAATTTAAAAGGTAATTTTCTACACTTTGCTCAAAAACTTCCATACATATACTAGGTACAGTATACATTAGGCTCAGAACTCAGAATGCTCTAATCAACATAAGCCAAAAACCTATCACATTTTGTTCAAGCTAAGAAAGATGTCTGAGATTAAATAACAGGAAAAATAAAAAACTAAAAGGATGAAGAATAACTCAAATGAAGAGTGAAGTACTTACCAATTTGGCCAGCCTTGACTTTAAAAGGAACATCCAATTCACTCTTCAGAAGGAAGAAAAAGAAAAAAATTAAACAACATCTTAAACTATTAAGTGCCCCCAAATCATCTTTGTAATAATTATTTAAATACACGATCATCTCTAAGGAAAAATAAAGTTTTCACATCTGAGCAACTCATAAAGGATATGTTTCATAGGTGAAAAAATGTTTTTATTAACTTACAATTGACTTTTAAGAAAGTATTCATAAGAGAAGCAAAATATAAACAAGGACGATAGAAAAAAAGTTTATAGTTAAAGAACATTTCATTTTCCAAGAGATACTATTTCCATCATAAGGAAAAAAATTCTTTTTCTAAATCTTCAATCTCAGATTTTCCTAGAATAAATCACTAAACAAATAATCACTTCATCTGGTACCTGGTACCAAGTACCCAGCAACCAGGGTTTCAAAGAGCTTATCAAATTAACTGGGTAGTCAACATAGTAAAGAATCTGCCTGGAATACAGGAGATTCCGGGTTCAGTCTCTGGTTTGGGAAGATCCCCTGGAGAAGGGAATGGCTACCCATTCCAGCATCCTGGCCTAGAGAATTCCATGGACAGAAGAGCCTGGTGGGCAACAGTTTATGGTGTTGCAAAGAGTCAGACAGGACTGAGCAACTAACATTTTTACTTTCAACATAGTTTATATTAAAAAAAAAAAAAAAAAACTTACCAGAGCATTTTCTTTGATCTGTAGATTATCTAAGGCCACATTACCTTTAAAAAAAAAGGACAAAAATTATAAAGTTAATACACCAATTAGTATTAGTATATCCCGTCTTAATGCAGCACCAACACTATGCTAAATGCTAAGAAGTAAGCAAAGCAAACTTCAAAAATTTAAGAAGCTAAGGCACAAAAGAGTTGTTCTATATATACAAGAAGTATTAGTTATGGCATACTTTAGGTGAGCCCAATGCAAAAGAAATCATAAAATATTTAAACTGGCTAACATTTAAATAGACAATGAGAAAGAAACTGATGCCTTTCAGACTAAAGAACTCTAGAACTGAAAATATCTATATATCCATCATTTTGAATGATGAAGCCAAAACCTTAAAAGAAGGAAATAAAGAGGTTACTATTAAAACAGATCAATTATCCTGTAACCCAGGATCTTTTCCTTAATCATAGTGTCAGTGAATAATTTCTATAAGAATACAGTGCTGGTCTTTTAAAACTTCAAAGATCCTACTTCCCCAGTAATTGTTTATGGTTCTACTATTCTCTCCTTAGTCCAACTTTTTAAAAGTTTATTCATATATTAAGTTATAAAAACGAAAGCCATAATGACACTATTGCATGACTCAAATTTTAAACACTGCACCTATACGTTCATACAGAATAAGTAAATATTCTTGTTTACATAAAAATATAAGCCAAAAAAAGTTTTCATTTCATGTAAATTCTCTAAAGATTACTAAAATACAAGTTCCAACATGAAATACAAGTATAAATTATTCAATCATGCATTTTCTTAATCACTCATGACACATTTCTTTTTTGTTTTGTTTGTTTGTTTTTTTCAAAAAATACTATGCTTCCTATGCTCTCTCAAAACACTTCTCAATCAAGCAGTTTCTTCCTGGTGGTATTCTAAAGAGAATTAAAAAGTATATTCCTCTATTATGCCACTGTTAAGAGATTCGCTTTTCCCCAGATCTCAGATTTATTCAAGCAAACATTTATTAAGCACCTACTCCAAGTCATGTACTGGAAAGAGAGAGAACAACAACCCTGCTGGTGAGAAGTTCACAGCCTAGCAGAGGAGAGCAAATTTCTAAACTTTGGGAAATACTCTATTGACATCCCAACAGAATAGTACATAAGATGCAAGGGAGACTAAGAACTTCAGACAAAAGTTCAAGCTAGAAGACTGAAGGATATTTATTGGGTGGATAAGAAAAGAGAGCAAAGGGCTTCCCTGGTGGCTTCGCAGTAAAGAATCTGCCTGCCAATGCAGGAGACACAGGTTTGATTCCTGGGTCAGGAAGGTCCCCCAGAGTAGGAAAGAGCAATCCATTCCAGTATTCTTGCCTGGGAAATACCATGGACAGAGAAGCCTGGTGGGCTACAGTCCACCAGGCCGCATGAGTCGGACAGACACGACTTAACAACTAAACCACCACCACCAAGAAAAGAAGGCAACAGACATCTCGGAGTACGATGTAATTTAGAATGCACATGTGGTTTTTTGCAGGTGGATGTGAGGATGGGAGATAAAGCCAGAAAGGTCGACAGGAGCTAGGCTAACCAAGAGTCTTCGGAATGAAAAGTTCAGACTGGTCACAAGAGAGAGATGAAATATGTACAACGGGGATGACAAAATCTAAGCTAGAACCATTATTCTATTGTTCTAAGAAATGGATCTGTCCAAATAATTTAGCTAAAGATACTGCAATATTGGTTATAAAGCAGAAAGGACTGATGGGAGGGAGGGGAGATTGGGGGGAGGACCTAAAGAACTCCAAGTCCAAGAAGACAGCAAACATCATAATAACCTACAACAGAGCAACAAAATATAGACAGACATGGGAAACACACTCATAAAGCAGTGAGGTTTAAAATAATGGTAAAGAATGCCCAGCTTGATCTATATATTTAAAATTACATATATGCACATATACATAGATAACAAACAACTCTAACACTAGACACCATAATAATCAGAGCTGTTATTACCATATAATAAAGTTCATCTTCTTTATATATGCATATTGTAAATTTTCTATAATAAACTTAAAAGCTGCAAGAAAAGGAAAGTAGGAGGTAGAAGCCTCACAAATGGCAAGAAAATACTACAGCATAATAACAGGAGGAAAATTTCTACAATATACTGAAGAGAAATTAAAACCTGAAGTAGGCAATAACTTCAGGGTCAAAGAAACAGATGAAAAAGTTATTTTGGGGCTAGAACTGACAAGATGTCATCACTGACCAAACACATGAATAATATAGTAGTCATGGAAAACTGACATGTATTTTGAGAATTATGAAAAAAAATCTTTAAGAAGTATTATATGCATAAAAATTACATAAAGTGGGAGAACATTCCTGGACTTAATTCTGTCAGATGACGAATTACAAAAAATTACAATTGGGAATTCTATTTGAGTCAAAAGAAGTAATGCGCACAGAAGCTAGTACACATGTGAAGCCGTACACACCAGTTTAACAAGACCTAACACCATGGGGTAGCACAGAGTTGGACACGACTGAGCGACTTCACTTTCAATTTTCACTTTCATGCACTGGAGAAGGAAATGGCAACCCACTCCAGTGTTCTAGCCTGGAGAATCCCAGGGACGGGGGAGCCTGGTGGGCTGCCGTCTATGGGGTCGCACAGAGTCGGACACGACTGAAGTGACTTAGCAGCAGCAACACCTCTAGGGTGTTGCTCATGAATTTTGCTTGTTCTTCCCCTTGATTTTCAACTAGAGAGTCAAGGGTCACCAGGAATGTTCTCAAGTAACCTGCAGTAGATATGAAGCATTTTCTAACAATTGTTAAAGCACTAACATATGTAAAAATAAAAGTGCTCTCATAAAAAGCACACTTTCTACCACAGTGGCACTGTGGTTCTTTAATGAAGTGATAGATGCTATTTAAGATGTGAAATAGTAAAGCTACCAATATGGCTAACAGAGCTGAACAAGTACATTTAGAAAGGCAGATTAGAGAAAGGTAATAGTGTTTATTGCTGGGAGGCAGAATTAAGGATTTATTAATTCATGTTCCTCAGTATTTTCTAGTTTTTACAATAAACAGATATTACTTTTATGTTAATATTATTAAATTACAATATGAAATGGGGAAACAAGGTAAACTCTAATGTCAATATGACCTTAATATGTTTTATCTAAATTCCTCATATTTACTATTTACTATCTACAGAAACATTAAAAAAAAAAAGATCTATGTCTACTACTTAAGAGTCTAGCAATCAAATGCATACTTCCTCTCTGGAAAAAATGTAAATGTTATCTAACAAATAGTAACCATAACAGTGATAATAAGAATGATATATTCTATAAATTATTTGCACTGAAGGAGGAGTCACTACTCCTAACACAAAGAAAAGGGGAGGAACAGCAGCGCATTTCTGATTAACACCAGGGTGAAAGTGCATTCATTCATTCACCCGGTAGATGAGCGCCTTATCTAAATAAGGCACTGTGCTCTTAGTGTACTCTCCCACTAAAATGCATGCTTTTCTGCAGATACAGAATATCAGCCTCTTTGTACTTAACTGACTGCTGAAGCAAAAGTTAAGATTTAGTTTTCCATCTCTATTCAAGATAATATAATTCTATACACATGCAAGGAACTTTAATAGCTATAATCAGATCACCCAGGGGTAACAGCACAGAGGTCATAGGAAATTCCTGAAAACCAAGAGGAAGGGTAAATATTTGTGTCTAATCTTTAACAATCCCCCCCCCCCAAAAAAAAAGGGAGGAAAGAAAGACTAATAATTGGAGATGGATAAACTTAACTCTGCCAGCGAGGAAAGCACTAAAGCCAATCTCACAATCAAGTGTGTCTAAGCCCACAAATTTCTAAGGAGACCAAGGTGAGAAAGAAGAAAAGAGGCTCTGTGAAGTGATTTCCTTCTATGATGGACTGCCAAGTCTGAAGGATGACAGCAAAAGTTAGTCTGGCTTCAGAAGACAAGGTTTCTGATTTTGATCCTATATGATGAAAGTAAATGACGGCCCACCAGCTAGCTACCCAGGCCTCTCAATGCACTATATGATGAAAGAAATGAAAGTAAATCATGAGTAAACAAATATATGTGACTAGAGTGTCACATATAAACTTTCAAAGCTAATCTTGAAGGATATTTTAAAGAAGCATCTTAAAAGAGTAAATCCTCAAAATTTAATAATCTTTATGAATGAACCAGAGGAGGGAAATGAAAGTAAATCCATTAAATTAGCAAATGAAACCAAGGAGGCAGAGTTGGAGCCAGCTCAGAAAAATTTCAAAAGAAAAAGAAAAGACCGCTAAATTATACAAAATAACAAAGTTGGTACATTTGTGAATAAAAATCAAATGCCACTGATACAATGTGGAACAAGTCTGCCTCAGTCCAAGAATAGCTTTTAAAACACATAATGGCCTACAGAATAAATGTAAGAAATTCAGTGCTGATGTTAAATACCTCCAGTCTGAAATAATCTGAACTTTCACAGAAGTTTCACTACACTATTCTTATGGCACTTAACACTCAGGTATATAAATCCCCCACCTAACTTCAAACTCATTAATTCTCCTCATAGAAGGCACTCAGAAAACACTGACTCAGTTAATTAGAATGCTTGTGTGTGTTTTAGTCGCGCAGTTGTGTCCGACCTTTGCAGCCCCATGGACTGTAGCCCACCAGGCTCCTCGGTCCATGGGATTTCTCAGGCAAGAACACGAGTGGGTTGCCATTTGTACTGAAATAGAAATGACGACATTAAGAACATAAATCTTTCTACGTTATTGATAGAAAACACTCTCAGATCTACTACATTACTTGATCCTCACAGCCTCCTGGGTGTAAAAGGAGGCAGGATGTAAAAAAAAAATCAGGGTTTAGAGGTTAAATGATTGGCCTAAGAACACTATGTGAACATAGTAACTGGTGCAGCCAGGGCTCAAATCTCCTGATGCCCATGCTATATTAAAAACATTACACTATCTTCCAAAGAGCACAGATAGGTTAGAGAATCTGATAATTCTATCCTCCTTGGGGGGAAAAAAAAAAAAAAAAGCCATATAAGAACTGGACCCTGCGTTGAGAGGTCTGGACAGCTGGTGGGCCATTTTTGGTTTTTGCTTTTTAAAAGAATTTCTTTAGAAACCCAAAACCAAAAAGGGTAACTAAAATCAGTATTACTAGCAAAGACATAACCAGAAAGGAAAGTCAAGCTTTATGTTAAGAAAAAGAAATGTGTCTCCATGGGAAACACAGAAGCAGGAGATAGCATTGCAAAGGGTCATTTTAGTACTTTTTAAAAATCTACATTTTTCTAAAAACAAAAGAAACTCATAAGTTATGATTTAGAACTTTTTAGGATCATGAAGACCTTAAAACCTAATCTGCTTTCACTTTATACATGAAGAAATCTTTTAAAGAGACTGGGTGGTTTATGCAAGGTTATACAATTAATATGTAGTAGCTCCCCAGGCGGAGAAGGCAATGGCACCCCACTCCAGTACTCTTGCCTGGAAAATCCCATGGACAGAGGAGCCTGGGAGGCTGCAGTCCATGGGGTCGCAAAGAGTCAGACACGACTGAGCGACTTCACTTTCAATTTTCACTTTCATGCATTGGAGAAGGAAATGGCAACCCACTCCAGTGTTCTTGCCTGGAGAATCCCAGGGATGGGGGAGCCTAGTGGGCTGCCGTCTATGGGGTCGTACAGAGTTGGACATGACTGAAGCGACTTAGCAGCAGCAGCAGCAGCAGCTTCCCAGGTGGCTCAGAGGTAAAGAACCTGCCCACCAATGCAGGCGATGCCTGCCAAGCAGGAACTGCAGGTTCAATCCCTGGGTCAGGAAGATCCCCTGAAAAGGAAATGGCAACCCACTCCAATATTCTTGCCTGGGAAATACCATGGACAGAGGAGCCTGGCAGGCTACAGTCCAAGGGGTGGCAAAGAGTCACATGACTTAGTAACTAAACAGCAACAGCAGTAGTGCTCAGAATAGAACCTATGTCTCCCGACTCCCTGGTCAGTGTTCTTAATATAAAACACACAGACAAATACAAAACTGGGATTAAAAACAAAAATCAACCAATAAACAAAAATGCCCTCATCCAGGGAACTAGCTTTGCATATTATAAAATGGTGAAAAAAGAATATGTGGTGCTATGCACTTTTTATTTAAGATTTCCTTTGCTTATCTGTAACATAAATACTCATTATTTATTTCAAAGGATATATAAATATTCAAACACATTCATTTCCCAAGGACGTGAGCTAAAGTAAGTGCAAGTGTTAGTCACTCATTCGTGTCCAACTCTTTACGATCACATGGCTCCTCTATCCATGGAATTCTCCAGGCAAGAATACTGAAATGGGTAGCCATTCCCTTCTCGAGGAGATCTTCCCGACCCAGGGATCAAACTTGGGTCTTCTGCATTGCAGGTAGACTCTTTACCATCTGAGCCACCAGGGAAGCCCTAAGCTAAAGTAAATGAATGAACATTTCTAAAATAAATCAAATTATTTTGATAACTATTGCTTTAGTAAAAATACTTAATAAAGTATTATATCAACTCATTTCAGTTGAATCCAGCTATTTAACCCAAATTACCTCATCTAGAGTCCTTTTAATAGGAGTTCACAGTAACTTTGTCTTGGGAGGGGAAGCTGGGGGAAGGAGGAGAAACAACTGACTCTCACTCTTCCATTTTCCTATCGAAACAGGAAGTCTCAGCAAAGAAAGCTGGAAAGCTGCCATGTCACCACTGAACTTTCTCCGTTTCAAATACATTTCAGGGCTCTCGTAAGAGTAAGTAGTGTGGCAGAGCCCCTTCGCAGAATGGTTACCCAAGTACCAACTTCCAGCTCTATTTGTAGAAAGGAGTGGTTTTAATTTATCATACTATTCAAATTTGTGGAAAGTTGTTTTTAATAAAATTTTAAAGCATTGTTTTAAATAATAATATTTAAATACCTAAGTATGTCACGATATTGAACTTTTTTGTTTACATGTGACAGGACAAGCTAATGAGAAGTGTGGCTTTCACTAGGCTAAGTGTTGGCTGGGAGGAGAGAAATAAAAAAAATTCCTGAACAGGTTTAGAAATACTTAGATATTGCTATGTTTTATGGATTAAGGTTAGAAAAGAGCAAAGAGGCCTGTTTTTTCAAGCTGCCCTTCAGCTACCTGTTAAGACAATGTAATATATAGATTTGGATTTGCAAATATCAGCATGAGGCTGGAACTTCATTCTTCCTGTCATACTTCATGACTGTGAATCTGCTCACCAGTAGTGAGTGAAGAACAAAAAGGTAAACATGATTTGACTATCATTTCTCTCCATGAATGCAGAGCAAGTGGGAGTACTTAATGAATGAGTACACATGGATCTGGCCTTGTTCAAGTCACGAAAGTTCAACGCCGGAAGAAACGACCTTGCCTCGCCTTCTCATTTACAGATAAGAAGCTAGTAGTCACTGGGCAGTGACTTGCTAAAAACCAGTGAACCAGGCAGTACTGGACATGTAATTAGATCCCACATTTCCTTCTCCCTTATGCTGCTCAGCTCAGAACATCTGGCAGCTGACGGGAAAGTGTCAAGGGCAGAGTGAAGGACAATAGAGTAATCAGAGTTAAAACTCTGAGGGTACTCCACCTGGCTCCTACTCCTACTGGTGGCCAGCAGGTCACCACAGCCATCTCCTACATCCAAATCTTCACAGCCTCTGTGTATATTCTACCTATCAAATGGAAGCAAGAGCAGCAGAATTCTGAATGGAGATTTTCTGATGACTTTTCATGGCAAGTCACCTTGAAAAATCAAACTGAAAAAGGTTCTACATTGCCACAATCTTGTCTAAACCAAACTGCAAAAGATCTGGTGTTTCAACATACCTTTTCAAATATGTTACTCTTAAAACAATTAAATTCTGGACATGCCTCAAATAGCTAAAGGCTGTGCAACTTATCTCCTGGTACCAGTTTATGGGTAACAAAACCTAGACAAACCTTCCCACGTACATAGGCAGCAACATGCCCACCAGGCACTTTTCTGAACCTTTGAAAATCGGACTTACAAAATACCTGGCAGGTGGTATAAGTACTCTAAGTGTAAACTCAAATGGAAATAGTTTTTTTTTTCTTTTAAGAACAATCTTTGGAAATGTGGTATTAGCTCTCTACACAAAATTATTACACTGAAGAATGTGAAAACCTTAGAGGTCATACTTATGAAAATATAGCCTTAGCTCATTTTACTGCACTTTACTGAGCTTCACAGATACTGTTTTTTACAAATTTTTTACAAATTGAAGGTTGTGGCAACCCTGTCAAGCAAGCCTACTGGTGCCATTTTTCCAACAGTATTTACTCACTTCATGTCTCTGCGTCACATTTTGGTAATTCTTGCAATATATCAAATTTTTCATTATTATTATATTTGCTATAGTGATCAGTGATTTTTGATGTACCTACTGCAAAAAAGATCATGACTCACTGAAGGCTCAGATAATGGGTAGCATTTTTTAGCAATAAAGTATTTTAAATTAAGTATGTACATTTTTTGACATAATGCTATTGTACACTTCAAAGACTACTAATATATGTTCCAAACATTAACGTTAATAAGCACTAGAAAACCAGCAAGTTCATGTGACTTGCTTTATTTGGATATTCACTTTATTGCAGTGGTCTGGAACCAAACTCTCAATATTTCTCAAGGTATTCGTATAAAATAAAACAGCAGGCTGGTTTCCATCATTCGGCTAGGTTTGTGTATCATCACCATTACTATCAGTATTAACAATTTAACAATTATAATCACAAAAACTTTTCACATGATTTACCTTACAAATAGTGTTATTTCCCCATTTTAAAAGGGAGATAAGGAAACTAAGGCTTAAAGAATTAAAATGTTTCTCCTATATCCCACAGCCAGTAAATAAGTTTTCATTTTTCTACCACAGCAATAATTTTTTAAAAATCATTATGTGTAAATCACTTTTAAAAATACAGAGGAACTGTTGGGCATTTAAAAAAAAATCTTTATAAGAATAAAAACAGAAGGAGATGACAAAGCCTTTATGTGTGTGTGTGTTGCAATTTAAGGCAATATTCACAATAAACTTTCAGATTCTAGGCCTTCCAATAATTCTCCCCATCTTTCTCACTCTAATTTTTTGTTTCTTGTGGATTTCATTGGGAAGGCCTATATATGTATGAATATATGCACAGAAAATTTTTCAAATTATATCAACACACCATTTTGATTTCTAAAACTCTTTCCTAATACCATCCAAGCAAAGATTATGCATTTTTACTGACATGCTACCAAGTCACTTCTTAAAACTTCTGTTTCTTTCTTAAGTTAAAAATTTCATGAAGCATATAATTCCTCTAAATACCTTTTAATTTTCTACTACAACCTATTCAGCACCAGAAGGTCTACTTATAAATGCAAAATACAATCTCAATATTCCCCTTAGACTAGGGTTTCTCAACCAACATTTTGGGCTGAGTACTAGAGTCCATGGGGTCACAAAGTGTCGGATATGACTTAGCCACTAAACAACAACAACTTTTTGCTGTGGGGAGCTGTCCTGAGCATTGTAGAACATAACAGTCTTTAGAGGTTCACCCAGGAAATACCAAAAGTACACATCTCCCCACAGCATGACAATCAAAAGTGTCTCAAATATGCAAATATTCTCTTGGAAGCAAAGTCATTCCTGGTTGAAAACCATTGCCATAGATTAGTCAAAGAGGTATCAATTTATCCCTTGTTTGGAAAGAATAGTAGATCAGCTGTGTGAAATGTTTGCAGATGGAATTCTTCCCTTTCTCAACATATGAAAATTTAAGAAAAAAACTAAAAGGTCAAACTCTGTGACTCATAAACCTTATCTGCTAAACCAAACAGTTTTCAAGTAATTATTATATAAAATTTTAAATTTTTTATAAAGCTTGTCTATGTTAAAGATGTCATAAATATCAGCTGTTTTCTTAATAATAACTTAATAATCTCATTTGTTTTACCATAAAAAGTGTAAGATAAATTTATTCAAAGAACAGAAATCACCAGCTCACAGTTTTGCCTATTTTAATGAGAGAATTAGCGTTATAAACAAAATATTTGAGCAATAGCTGTAAAAGCTCATAACATTGCTTTCTTTATGCTTATCACAAAAACAAAAGGCAGCAAAACTTTATACAAGTTTAGCTGTGGTCTGATAAACCTGAATGGACTTCCATCAGGGGCATTTCCTAAAAGAAATGGGTTTATTTGCTCAGGGCCTATTATAAAGTTGACACTGGCCATATGCATAACGCACAAGTACCAAGTCACTTCAGTTGTGTCTGACTCTGTGTGACTCTATGGACTGTAGCCTGCAAGGCTCCTCTGTCCATGGGGCTCTCCAGGCAAGAATACTGGAGCGGATAGCCATTCCTTTCTCCAAGGGATCTTTCCCACCCAGGGATGGAACCTGGGTCTCCCACATCGTAGGCCAACTCTTTACCATCTGAGCCACCATGGAAGCTCAAAAAGAAATGGAATAAATTCTAATGGTATATTTTATTTAACCCAATATATTCAAACATTATTTCACCACGTGATCAATATAAAAAACTGCTGAGATATTACACTTCCTCCTACTGAGTATTTTCAAAACTTGCTGTGTACTTTATACATATGGCACAATTTATTTTGCACTAACTACACTGCAAATGTTCTTATAGTGGCTATATTATAGGACAGCTACAACAACTTGCTGACTGAATTAAAAGCAGTTACATCCATTTGGCATCACCGACTCAATGGACATGAGTTTGAGTAAACTCTGGGAGTTGGTGATGGACAGGGAGGCCTGACGTGCAGTCCAGGGGGTCGCAAAAAGTCGGACATGACTGAGCGACTGAACCAAACATCCATTTGAGTACTACTTCAGATTTCCCTTCAAAGCTGACAAAATTCCCAAAACTCTTCTGTAGAGTGAGGAAGTATCCCCAGGGTCCCCAGAGCTTTTCAGGTAAATGGTGCAAATAAGCTTTCTGAAGATGGAGAAGCACACTACAGTCTACTTCTATACACAACCTCTAGGATAGAAGCGTTGGTGTCAGTTCTTCAGTGTGCAACCGGTTCAGTTCAGTCGCTCAGTCGTGTCCGACTTTTTGCGACCCCATGGAACCGCAGCGCGCCAGGCCTCCCCATCCATCACCAACTCCCGGAGTCACCTAATTAATGATGATGTAGCTCGTGGCTTGAATTTCTCTCTGCTGCTCCAAAACAAAACTGAAACTCTTCTTATTAAGAGGAAAATCAATCCTAAGGGAAGTAGTCACTTTCTCAGTAGCTGAGAGTATTATGAGTTAAGAATCTCTACCGAAGAGCCTTTCCTAATGATCTTCCCCTACTTGCCAATCGTTTCCCAAACCCTTTAGGGAAAAGCCAGTTCCTGACAGCTATCAACTGCCAGAAAAGATAACCGCGAAACACAATTTCCTGTTTCTCCTTCCTTGATGCCACTTGGGCGTGTGTGACCACGCAGCCAGCCTCGCTCCACCTGGAGTGAGAACAGGAACGGTTCTGTGGAGTCGAAGGGGCCAGGCCGAGGGCAGGCAGAGGTCCCCCAAGGTGGGCAGATGGGACCGGGCAGGGACTTCGGACTCAGGGACATGAAAGCTGGGAATCTCCGAGAGACGGGCGCGATCCAACCGCCCCTCTCCAGCCCCTGAGAGCACCCAGGACCCCGTGGCAGTGGAGGCGGGCACAGGCCTCCCCACGCCCTGCACCTGCGGCCCAGGGAGGGGGCCCCATCGAGGGCCCTCCCCGGAGGCGGAGCCTCAGACGGCAAAAGGAACTCGGCCGGGGCTGAAGCCGGGAGGGGAGCAGGCTGCGGCTGGGGCCCCATGGCCAGCGTCTGCAACCCCCCAGCAACCCGCGGCCGCGCCCTCTCGCTTACCGCCCCAGATCCCCAGCTTCAGCTGGGACTTGTTCAGGTTCTCCACATAGTCCCCCAGGAAGCGGTTCAGCAGGTCCGCGACCACCGACTCCAGCACCATGGTGGGACCCAGGCACAGCAGAGGGAGGAGCCGGAACCGACCGGCGCAGCTGAGGGCGGCGACCAGCGCTGCTAATGACAGCCCCCCCGGGCGCCGACCCGCCCCCGCGCCGCGCTGCGCCGCGCAGCACCGCGCGTGACTGGGCTATGCGCAGGCGCGCCACAGCCGCCGCCGCCGCCGCTGTTGTTGCTGCTGCTGGTTCTGCTCATGCCACCTCCCGGAGCTGGAGCTTCGTGGGCGCGTCGCAAACTCGTGACCCCCCTGGCCGCAGGCCGCCAGGGCACCTGACAGCGGGCGGAGCGGCGGAGAAGCTGCTTTGGGGCTTGCCTCAGCGGGCAGCACCAGAGGAAAGAGATGTTAGAGAAGGGAGGCAGGAGTAACTGAGCACGGGTACATCTTTGATGGTCTCTCTGCTTCCTCTGAGTCGCCTTCTTTTGACTTGAGGGCCGTAGGGCTCCGTCGTCCGGGTGGGAAGCAGCTGTGCGGCGCCGGAGCCGACCGAATGGCTACCCGGCGCTTCCCAGGCCTCCAGTCCACACTGGGCAGCCTCATAAGTAACCATCCGTTCAGGAGGGGAAAATAGGAGACCCTGCACCCTCGTTCTGCTACACATCAGCCGCACCTGGCACTAGCTCTCTGCCTCCTTTTGCTTCCCGAAAACACACTTCAGTAATTTGCAAGTGGGAGGAGGGGAAACAGAACCGCATCATAAGATGGCAGAATGGGAGCTCAGTATGCATTTCGTTAACTCGTTCTTTTACTCCCTTCTGTGCCGGATTAGCTCTTAGTTAATTCAGGAGTCACTTCTTAATTACATACTAAGTTAAGGAAATAAAGAACAAAACGACGTAGTACTTGCCTTTTTTTCCCCTTTAAGTGTAGGTTAGCTGTTAACTTCATCTCTTTTAATCATTGAACTATTTCTGGTGTGCCAAGACTTTTTGAAAGTGAGGCTTTTATAATTCAAGGACTTTTAGTAAAATTTAGCCATTCGTTGACAAACCAATTCTCTTAAGAGAACAGGACATTTTTTAAAATTTATGAAAAAATACTGTTGAGATAGTTTGCAAACATAAACCTGATAATGAGATTATTTGTGGTCACATGTTTATTAAATGCTTCGCTGCACATGTCTGAAAAACTATGTGTGAATTGCTCTTAAACAACTTCTATGGACATTGTGTAACCCCCAGATTCAAATGTTGAAATTCTTTTTATTTAACTGAAGGAGAATTGCTTTACAGAATTTTGTTGTTTTTCTGTCAAACATCAACATGCAAATGTTGAAATTCTAACCTCTACTGTCAGAGTATTAGGAAGTGGGGCGTTTGGGAGGTAATTAGGTCATTAGGTAATTAAGTAGAGCCCTCATGGATGGGATTAGTACCCCTATGAAAGAGAACCCAGAGAGTTCCCTCACCCCTTCTGCCATGTGAAGATACAGCAAGAAGACTGACATCTATGAACCAGGAAGTAGGGCCTCACTAGACTGAATCAACTGGCACCCTGATCTTGAACTTCCTAACTTCAAGAACTGTGAAAATTGTATTATTTTTGAACCACCCAGCATGTTGTATTCTGTAATAGCAGCCTGAACAGACGAATAAGAGGATCAAAAAGAAAAATCATTCCTTAAATACAAAGTTCACTGGAGAAAAAAGTCAAAATATCTAGAATTGGTGTTATATAAAATGGATGTAAAAGAAAAGAATTCACACTAAGCAGTACTAATGCTATCAGTAACCACCTTCATCCCTCACTCCAGCCCACAGAAAATAAAACATTAACCGTTTGTTTTTCCTAGCTTAGTCACCCTGACAAAATACCTAGGATGTATTTTGAAGCACTTCATACTTCATTCCTTTACCATCCACAACCAATTAACAGCCAAACATGTCTCTTCTGCTTTTGCATATTTCCTAAATTCTCTTTATATCTCATCCAAACTACACAATCACCTGCTAACCTGTGCCAAACTTGTTTTTAATCTGCTCCCAACCACCCCTCTCCCCTTGTACATGCACACCAACTATGCACTAAACAGAATGAAAAAAAAAGATGTATAGATAGATCTGTACAGATATCCATACATTGTTACTGAAATAGGCGTGCACCAGAAAAAGTTGAGAAACCAAAAAATGCAAGGATATATGAATAACTGTGCAAGAGGATAAAAGAGATGTCACAAGCCGAAAAGTGTGGTCAAGGAAATGGAACAGAAGGGGAGATTTGCTGGGAGAAGTGGGCAATACTAATCCTTGCGTAACAATAACTTCTTATACTTTTATGGTACTTTACACTTTTGAAAGAATGTAA
This sequence comes from Bubalus kerabau, assembly GCF_029407905.1. NCBI lineage: Eukaryota > Metazoa > Chordata > Mammalia > Artiodactyla > Bovidae > Bubalus > Bubalus kerabau. The sequence continues at coordinate 52,977,810 of NC_073633.1, read as the reverse complement.
CATAATGCATATGCCTACCTTCATAAGCATGATTCCATTTTATTAATACTTCTGCAGCTGTACCTCATGAGCTATCATTTCAGTATTATGCCAAGGTATACATTTTCAAGTAATCCTCACAAAAGATCTGCGAGACAAGTAATGCAGATAGATAATAGTACTGTCTTCATTTATAGGAAAATTAAAGTCAGTGATTTATGTAAAATTAAATGATTTACATAAAACTACACAGCAGGTATTTCTTTCCTTAGCTCCCTGAGTACTGCCACTTTTTCTCTTTTAATAAGTAGAGTCAAATCACCACTAGGCTAGTAATAATTCTCAGAGATCTTGTTTTGAAAGGGTACTGACAGAATGGAAAATCTCAGAATAGAAAAATTCAGCTCAAAATTGTCAGTACAAATGATGCTATTACCATATAGGATAAAAAGCTTTTAAGTTTTAATATTTTACTTTTTAAGTATATTTTGAGGAATTGGTTATTATGTGCACAGAGTAATGCTCCAAATTTCATATACTTGTTGAAAAAATCCTAATCCAAAACAAACCATAACTAATGAAAGAAGCATCATTCGCCCTGTAACACACTATACCAAAAGGAATTTGGACACACAGGTTAACTAAAAAACATAAGCATTCTATTAATTATAGCTCTTATCCGGCTTCAGAACAATGAGAAGTTTAACAAAGGCAATCAAAAGCTAGGGGGGGATTGAGCAATAAAAACTGATGAGCAAAATATTTTTATATTTTTTTTAAAAGTCAAAATCAGGGACACTTTAGAAATTGATGACTTTTGCTTTAAGACTGAAAACTAAGAAATTGTAGTGTCACACTACTACCTCCTACCCACACCCCATTCCTCCTAGTCCTCGACTTTGTTTAGAAAAACAAAGGGATTTGGCGGAAAGGAAATGGAGGAGAAAACTAGAGAATAAGAATGCTACTGTGGTTTTTCAGAAAAGTTTGGAAGTTTAACTGGGAGAAGGCTTGTGAGAGGATTGCAGAATGTCAGAGAAGAGATCAAATATTATCTGGTTAATCCAACCCCCTCCTTTGGCAAATGAGAGTGCGAGAGAGAATTAAGGGACTGGCCAAAGTCCCTCAGGAAGTTACTATCAGAGCTAAAATCCAAGTTCCCTGGTCTGTGTACTTTGCATTACTTCACACTCTAATTCTGTTGAACAAGATGAGTAAGTCAGAACACCAGTATTTTATTTGGTTATAAACTTTCCTCTTCTTGCTTTCCTTGACATCTATATGTTATCTTGCAGGTCTGCTTTATCTTTTAATATTTATTTATTTATTTGGCTGAGCCAGGTCTTAACTGTGGCACACAGAATCATTAATTTTCATGGCAACATGTGGGATATTTAGCTGTGGCATGCAGAATCTAGTTCCCTGACCAGGGATTGAACCTGGGTCCCCTGTACTGGGAGCACGGAGTCTTAGTCACTGGACCACCAGGAAAGTTCAAGGTCTGCTTTAAATGGTGTGTCTTCTTCTACTCCAAGAGGACCTCTGACCTCGATGGTGAGTGATCTATTTATGCTTGCTTTGCAGAATTGTTTTCCAGCTCCATCACTGAATGTTCCCATAGCTGTGAGCTCGGATAATGACAGTCTTCCTCTGAATAGATTTGGGTGTTCCATAAACAGAGCCTCATCCTGTTAGACAAACCACCCGAGTACTGCATGGATCATGCTTCCGAGGTAAGTAAAACATTAGGCTTAATGTCACAGGGGACCGGCCATGCAAGGGCATGTTTCTGCTGTTTTCAAGACATCTTATATAGGAAATGTTTCCAAAGTGTTATTGAAGAAGGTGATATATTAATAAAAACAAAGAAAATCTACTTGGCTTGGCCAGAAAGAGAAATGTTTTTAAGGGAATCCATGTGTGAATCACCTAATCCTTAATCAAGCAGACTCATATAATAATAACTGCTAAGTGATAGCCAACACTTACTATGTACCAGGCATTTCATGCATTTAACCCTCACAGTGATCATGTGTGGTAGGCCTTGTAACCGCCATTATACTTCAACTCAGAGAAGTTAATTTACTTGGCCACAGTTCCATAGTTAAAAAGCTGCATAATATTTGAACCGAGGATGGATAACTCCAAAGTCTATGTTTCTTTACCACTAATTCATCTCTCCCTCCACAGCACAGCTTTGCTTAACCACTTCTCAGACAGCTTCTCAGATTGTGAGCCTCACTATTGTAATCCAGGGCTCTCTGGGCTCTCATTTGCAGAGCTAACAGCATCTTGCCTCCTGAGAAAAGATGAGTCAAAACACAATCATGTGACCCTTCAGTGTATAATTGGTAAACATTCTCCCACAGGTTTAACAGTGACCCAAGGCAAAAAAAAAGATACCCCACATCCAAGGACAAAGGAAAAGCTGTAACGTGACATTAGAAGGGGAGCTGTTGCTGCTGCTAAGTCGCTTCAGTCGTGTCCAACTTTGTGCAACCCCATAGACGGCAGCCCACCAGGCTCCACCGTCCCTGGGATTCTCCAGGCAAGAACACTGGATGGGTTGCCATTTCCTTCTCCAGTGCATGAAAGTGAAAAGTGAAAGTAAAGTCACTCAGTTGTGTCCAACTCTTTGCAACCCCATGGACTGCAGCCTACCAGGATCCTCCATCCATGGGATTTTCCAGGCAAGAGAACTGGAGTGGGTTGCCATTGCCTTCTCCAGAATGGGAGCAATCATGTTAAAATCAAACCTCATACCCTCCAGAGATGCTTGGAGTGCACAAGCAAAACCTGGTGTGCACCAGGAAACAGGAGAAAGGAGCAGTGACCCCCACAAGAGATTTTGAGTGTTGGAGGGTCTCCTGCAGAAGTGTGGGTCAACAATGGCCTGCCACAGGGCCAGAAGCACAGAAGGCCTAAGAGCCATGGCCTAAGTCCTCTTGGAGGAGGTCGTCATTAGCCCTACCATAGAGACTGTATGCAATGTGGGAGACCTGGGTTCAATCCCTGGGTTGGGAAGATCCCCTGGAATAGGGCATGGTAACCCACTCCAGTATTCTTGCCTGCATAATACCCATGGACAGAGGAGCCTGGCAGGCTATGTAGGGTCCATGGGGTTGAAAAGAGTCGGACACAACTGAGCGACTAAGCACACAGAGACTGCATGCTCAAGTTCTGGGCCACCTCAGGTCAGACTACAGGAGGGAGCACAGTGCCACCCATCAGCAGAAAGTTGGATTAAAGATTTACTGAGAATGGCCTTGTCTACCAGAGCAAGGTCCAGTTTTCCCCAGCCAATCTCTCCCATCGGGAAGCTTGCATTAGCCTCTTATTCTCATTTATCAGAGGGCAGACAGAAGAAGCAAGAGCTACAATCAAATGACCTCCAGAGTGAAAACCACAATCAAGGAAAACTAATCAAAATGATCACATGGATCACAGCCTTGTGTGACTCAGTGAAGCTATGAGTCACACTATGCAGGGTCACCTAAGACAGATGGGACATGGTGGAGAGTTCTGACAAAACGTGGTCCATTGTAAGGGAATGGCAAACCACTTCACAATTCTTGCCTTGAGAACCCCATGAACAGTATGAAAAAGCAAAAAGATAACGAAACTGAAAGATGAGCCCACCAGGTCAGTAGGTGCCCAGTGTGGTAATGGGAAAGAGTGGAGAAACAGCTCCAAAAAGAAAGAAGAGGCTGAGCCAAAGTGGAAAGGACACCCAGTTGTGGATTTGTCTGGTGGTGAAGGGCTTCCCTGATAGCTCAGTTGGTAAAGAATCTGCCTGTAGTGCGGGACACCTGGGTTCCATCCCTGGGTTGGGAAGATCCCCTGGAGAAGGGAAAGGCTACCCACTCCAATACTCTAGCCTGGAGAATTCCATGGACTGTACAGTCCATGGGGTCTCAAAGAGTCAGACATGACAGAAAGACTTTCACTTTCACTGGTGATGAAAGTATATTCTGATGCTGTAAAGAACAATATTTCATAGGAACCTGGAATGTTAGGTCCATGAATCAAGGTAAATTGGATGTGGTCAACAGGAAATGGCACAAGTGAATACCTACATTTTAGGAATCAGTGAACTCAAATGGACGGAATGGGTGAATTTAACTCAGATGACCACTGTATCTATTACTGTGGGCAAGAATCACTTAGAAGGAATGGAGTAGCCCTCATACTAAACAAAAGAATCTGAAATGCAGTACTTGAGTGCAATCTCAAAAATGACAGGATGATCTCTGTTCGTTTCCAAGGCAAACTATTCAATATCACAGTAATCCAAGGCTATGCCCCAACCACTGATGCTGAAGAAGCTGAAGTCCAACAGTTCTATGAAGAACTACAAGACCTTCTAAAACTAACACCCAAAAGAGATGTCCTTTTCATTATAGGGCACTGGAATGCAAAAGTAGGAAGTCAAGAAATACCTGGAGTAACAGGTAAGTTTGGCCTTGGAGTACAAAATGAAGCAGGGCAAAGGCTAACAGACTTTTGCCAAGAGAATGCACTGGTCATAGCAAACACCCACTTCCAACAACACAAAAGGGGAATCTACACATGGACATCACCAGATGGTCAATACTGAAATCAGACTGATTATATTCTTTGAAGTCAAAAATGGAGAACTCTATACAGTCAGCAAAAACAAGACTGGGAGTAGACTGTGGCTCAGATCATGAGCTCCTTATTGCAAAATTCAGACTTAAATTGAAGAAAGTAGGGAAAACCACTAGACCATTCAGGTATGACCTACATCAAATCCCTTGTAATTATACAGTAGAAGTGACAAATAGATTCAAGAACAGAAGAACTATGCAAGAAAATATCTTAATGACCCAGATAACCACGATGGTATGATCACTCACCTAGAGCCAGTCATCCTGGAGTGCAAAGTCAAGTGAGTCTTAGGAAGCATCACTATGAACAAAGCTAGTGGAGGTGATGGAATTCCAGCTGAGCTATTTCAAATCCTAAAAGATGATACTGTGAAAGTGCTGCACTCAGTATGCCAGCAAATTTGGAAAACTCAACAGTGGCCACAGGACTGAAAAAGGTCAGTTCTCATTCCAGTCCCAAAGAAGGGCAATGCCAAAGAATGTTCAAACTACTGTACAATTGCACTCATTTCATACACTAGCAAAGTAATGCTCAAAATTCTCCATGCCAGGCTTCAATAGTATGTGAACTGAGAACTTCCAGATATTCAAGCTGAATTTAGAAAAGGCAGAGGAAGCAGAGATCAAATTGCCAACATCTGCTGCATCATAGAAAAAGCAAGAGAATTCCAGAAAAACATCTACTTCTGTTTCATTGACTATGCTACAGCCTTTGACTGTGTGGATTACAACCCACTGTAGATAATTCAAGAGATGGAAATTCCAGACCACCTTATCTGCCTCCTGCAAAACCTGTATACAGGTCAAGAAGCAAACAGTCAGAACTGGACATGGGACAACGGACCTGTTCAAATTGGGAGAAGAATAAGTCAAGGGAGTATATTGTCACCCTGCTTATTTAACTTATGTGCAGAGCACATCATGAGAAATGCTGGACTGGATGAAGCAGAAGCTGGAATCAAGATTGCTGGGAGAAATATCAATAATGTCAGATATGCAGATGACATCACCCTTATGGCAGAAAATTAAGAGGAACTAAAGAGTCTCTTGATGAAGGTAAAAGAGGAGAGTGAAAAACCTGGCTTAAAACTCAACATTCAAAAAACTAAGATCATGGCATCTGGTCCCACCATTCATATCAAATAGATGCGGAAACAATGGAAACAGTGACAGACTTTGTTTTCTTGGGTTCCAAAATCACAGCAGATAGTGACTTCAGCCACAAAATTAAAAGGCAGTTCCTCCTTGGAAGAAACACTATGACAAACCTAGACAGCATATTAAAAAGTAGAGACATTATTTTGCCAACAAAGGTCTTATAGTCAAAGCTATGATTTTTCCAGTAGTCATGTATGGGTGTGAGAGTTGGGCCATAAAGAAGGCTGAGCACTGGAGAATTGATGCTTTTGAACTGTGGTGTTGGAGAAGACTCTTGAGAGTCCCTTGGACTGCAAGGAGATCCAACCAGTCAATCCTGAAGGAAATCAGTCCTGAATATTCATTGAAAGAACTGATGCTGAGCTGAAGCTCCAATTCTTTGGCCACCTGATGTAAAGGGCTGACTCAAGACCCTGATGCTGGGAAAGATTGAGGTCAGGAGCAAAAGGGGATGACAGGATGAGATGGTTGTATGGCATCAGCAGCTCAATGGACATGAGTTTGAGCAAGCTCTGGGAGATAGTGAAAGACAGGGAAGCCTGGCATGCTGCAGTCCATGGGGTCGCAAAGAGTCAGACATTACTGATTGAGTGATCAAAAACAGTGGATGGAGGTTCATAACATTCTATAGGAGGCGGTGGTCAAAACCATTCCCAAGAAAAAGAAATGCAACAAGGCAGAATGGCTGTCTGAGGAGTCCTTACAAATAGCTGAGAAAAGAAAAGCCAAAAGCAAAGGAAAGATATACCCATTTGAATGCAGAGTTCCAAAGAATAGCAAGGAGAGATAAGAAAGCCTTCTTAAGTGAACAATGTAAAGAAATAGAGGAACAAAATGGAGGAAAGACTAGAGATCTCTTCAAGAAAATTAAAGATACCAAGGGAACATTTAGTGCAAAGATGGGCACAATAAAGGACAGAAATGGTAAGGACCTAACAGAAGCATAAGAGATTAAGAAGATGTAGCAAGAATACACAAAAGAATTATACAAGAAAGGTCTTAATGATCCAAATAACCATGATGGTATGGTCACTCACCTAGAGCCAGACATCTTGGAGTGTGAAGTCAAGTGACCTTACTTTGGCCACCTGATGTGAAGACCCAACTCATTGGAAAAGACCCTGCTGCTGGGAAAGATTGAAGGCAGGAGGAGAAGGATGAGATGGTTGGATGGCATCACTGATTCAGTGGATATGAGTTTGAGCAAACTCAGGGAAATAGTGAAGGACAGGGAAGCCTGGCGTGCTGCAGTCTATGGGGTCTCAAAGAGTCAGACATGACCTAGCAACTGAACAACAAGAAGAAGAAATTTGGCCAGGAGTGGAGCTCAAGTAAAGACAAAGAAGTAGGTAGTCAAGAGCATGGCAAACTCAAGGACGTACCAACCCTGTCCCCAGGCTAGATATATAAACAGTGTTCAATAGTCTCTTCTCATTTCTGCCTCAGCCAAGCAAAGTTCAAATATGCCACCCTCATTATTTCATTCCTCTTCTGACAGAAGTGCATAGCTAATATGATCTTGTACAGCAGGATCTACCTGCCTAGCATAGTGGCTGGAAGCCAGGATGCATCCAGTAAATATCACTCTGAATGAATAAATGGACTAATGAACATTTGCTCTCCTCTGTACTAACAATAAATATCTGACCTTGTGTATATCAGGCTGTATGCTAAACTTTTCATCTGCACTATCTTATTGTATGGGCTTCCCTGGTGGCTCAGTGGTAAAGAGTCCTCCTGCAATGCAGGAGACACAGGAGACGCTGGTTTGATCCCTGGGTAGGGAAGTTCCCTGGGAGAAGGAAATGGCAACTCACTCCAGTATTCTTGCCTGGGAAATCCCACGGACAGAGGAGCCTTGGAGGTTAGTGTCCATGGCGTTGCAGAAAGTTGGCCACAACTTAGCGAATAAACAAGAACAAGAACAATAGATAGATGGTGGCAAGGCAGTTCTCCTGGGTCTTTAAGGTCACTAATCCCATTACCCTCTGATGGAGAAGAATAAGAGGTTTATGGAAGCTTCCTGATGGGAGAGACTGAGAGGGAAACTGGGTCTTGTTCTGATGGGCGGGGCCATGCTCAGTAAATCCTTAATTTTCTGTCAATGGGCAGGGCTGTATTCCCTCCCTGTTATTTGACCTGAGGCCAAACTATGGTGGAAGTAATAAAGATAATGGCGACCTCCATTGAAATGTCTCATGCTACACTCAGTGCCCCCAACCCTGCAGCAAGCCACCACCGACCCACGCCTCCACTGGAGACTCCTGGACACTCACGGGCAAGTCTGGGTCAGTCTCTTGTGGGGTCACTGCTCCTTTCTCCTGGGTCCTGGTGTGCATAAGATTTTATTTGTGCCCTCCAAGAGTCTGTTTCCCAGTCCTGTGTAAGTTCTGGTGACTCTATGGTGGGGTATTTGATGACCTCTTCCAAGAGGGCTTATGACATACCAAGGTTTACTGCACCCAGAGTCCCTGGCCCTGAAGCAATCCAATGCTGACCCATACCTCTGCAGGAGACACTCAAACACAGTTCTGTCTCAGTCTCTGTGGGGTCTCTGGGTCCTGGTGCACACAAGGTTTGTTTGAGCCCTCTGAATGTCTCTGGTGGGTATGGGGTTTGATTCTAAACGCTATTTTGCCCCTCCTACTGTCTTGCTGGGGCTTCTCCTTTGCCCCTGGACATGGGGTATCTCCTCAAAGTCACTCCAGTGCCACACAGCCACCCTGTCTAACTCAGTGAAACTATGAGCCATGCTGTTTAGGGCCACCCAAGATGGACGGGTCATGGTGGAGAGTTCTGAAAAAAAACGTGGTCCACTGGAGAAGTGAATGGCAAGCCACTTCAGTATTCTTGCCTTGAGAACCCCATGAACAGTATGAAAAAGCAAAAAAATAGGACACTGAAAGATGAACTCCCCAATATGCTACTGGAGATCAGTGGAGAAATAACTCCAGAAAGTATGAAGAGAAGGAGCCAAAGCAAAAACAACACCCAGCTGTGGATGTGACTGGTGATGGAAGTAAAGTCCAATGCTGTAAAGAGCAATATTGCATAGGAACCTGGAATGTTAGGTCCATGAATCAAGGCAAATTGGAAGTGGTCAAACAGGAGATGGCAAGAGTGAACATCAACATTTTAGGAATCAGTGAACTAAAATGGACTGGAATGGGTGAATTTAACTCAGATGACCATTATATCTACTACTGTGGGCAGGAATCCCTTAGAAGAAATGGAGTAGCCGTTATAGTCAACATAAGAGTCTGAAATGCAGTGCTTGGATGCAATCTCAAAAATGACAGGATGATCTCTGTTTGTTTCCAAGGCAAACCATTCAATAGCATGGTAATCCAAGTCTATGCCCCAACCAGTAATGCTGAAGAAGTTGAAGTTGAATGGTTCTATGAAGACCTACAAGACCTTCTAGAACTAACACCCCAAAAAGATGTCCTTTTCATTATAGGGGACTGGAATGCAAAAGTAGGACATCAAAAAACACCTGGAGTAACAGGCAAATTTGGCCTTGGAGTACAGCATGAAGTAGGGCAAAGGCTAATAGAGTTTTGCCAAGAAAATGCACCGGTCATAGCAAACACCCTCTTCCAACAACACAAGAGACGACTCTACACATGGACATCACCAGATGCTCAATATGGAAATCAGACTGATTATATTCCTTGCAGCTGAAGAGGGAGAAGATCTAAGTCAGGAAAAACAAGACCAGGAGCTGGCTGTGGCTCAGATCATGAACTCCTTATTGCCAAATTCAGACTTAAATTGAAGAAAGTAGGGAAAACCACTAGACCATTCAGGTATGACCTAAATCAAATCCCTTACGATTATACAATGGAAGTGAGAAATAGATTCAAGGGACTGGATCTGATAGAGTGCCTGAAGAACTATGGATGGAGATTTGTGATATTGTACAGGAGGCAGTGATCAAGACCATCCGCAAGAAAAAGAAACGAAAAAAGGCAAAATGGTTGTCTGAGGCCTTACAAATAGCTATGAAAAGAAGAGAAGTGAAAGGCAGGAGAAAATGAAAGATATACCCATTTGAATGCAGAGTTCCAAAGAATAGCAAGGAGACATAAGAAAGCCTTCCTCAGTGATCAAAGCAAAGAAATAAAATAAAATAATAGAATGGGAAAGATCTCTCTTGAAGAGATCTCTTCAAGAAAATTAGAGACACCAAGGGAACATATCATGCAAAGATGGGCACACTAAAGGACAGAAATGGTATGGACTTAATAGAAGCAGAAGACATTAAGAAGAGGTGACAAGAATACACAGAAGAACTATACAAAAAAGATGTTCATGACCCAGATAATCACGATGTGTGATCACTCACCTAGAGCCAGTCATCCTGGAGTGCGAAGTCAAATGGGCCTTAGGAAGCATTGCTACAAAAAAAGCTAGTGGAGGTGATGGAATTCTAGTTGAGCTATTTCAAATCCTAAAAGATGATGCTGTGAAAGTGCTGCACTCAACATGCTCGCAAATTTGGAAAACTCAACAGTGGCCACAGGACTGAAAAAGATCAGTTTTCATTCCAATCCCAAAGAAAGGCAATGTCAAAGAATGCTCAAACTACTGCACAATTACACTCATCTCACACGCTAGCAAAGTAATGCTCAAAATTCTCCAAGCCAGGCTTCAGTAGTATGTGAACTGAGAACTTCTAGATATTCAAGCTGGATTTAGAAAAGGCAGAGGAACCAGAAATCAAATTCCCAACATCCAGTGGATCATCAAAAAAGCAAGAGAGTTCCAGGAAAACATCTATTTCTGCATTATTGACTATGTCAAAGCCTTTGACTCTGTGGATCGCAACAAACTATGGAAAATTCTTAAAGAAATGGGAATATCAGACCACTGACCTGTATGCAGGTCAGGAAGCAACAGTTAGAACTGGACATGGAACAGCAGATTGGTTGCAAATCAGGAAAGGAGTACATCAAGGGAGTATACTGTCACCCTGTTTATTTAACTTATATGCAGAGTACATCATGAGAAATGCTGGACTGGATGAAGCAGAAGCTGGAATCAAGATTTCTGGGAGAAATATCAATAACCTCAGATACGCAGATGACACGACTCAGAGTAGAAAGTGAAGAACTAGAGCCTCTTGATGAAAGTGAAAGAGGAGTGTGAAAAGGTTGGCTTAAAATTCAACATTCAGAAAACTAAGATCATGGCATCTGGTCCCATCACTTCATGGCAAATAGATGGGGAAACAATGGAAAGAGTGACAGACTTTATTTTGGGGGCTCCAAAATCACTGCAGATGGTGACTGTAGCCATGAAATTGAAAGATGCTTGCTCTTTGGAAGAAAAGTTATGACCAACCTAGAGAGCATATTAAAAAGCAGAGACATTACTTTACCAACAAAGGTCCATCTAGTCAAAGCTCTGGTTTTTCCAGTAGTCATGCATGGATGTGAGAGTTGAACTATAAAGAAAAATGAGCACTGAAGAATTGATGCTTTTGAACTGTGGTGTTGGAGAAGACTCTTGAGAGTCCCTTGGACTGCAAGGAGATCCAACCAGTCAATCCTGAAGGAGATCAGTCCTGAATATTCATTGGAAGGACTTATGCTGAAGCTGAAACTCCAGTACTTTGGCCACCTGATGTGAAGAACCAACTCATTGGAAAAGACCCTGATGCTGGGAAAGACTGAAGGTGGGAGGAGAAGGGGACGACAGAGGATGAGATGGTTGGATGGCATGACCGACTCGATGGACATGGGTTTGAGTAAGCTCCGGGAGTTGGTGATGGACAGGGAATCCTGGCATGCTGCAGTCCATGGGGTCACAAAGAGTCAGACACGACTGAGAGACTGAACTCAATCTTAAGCATAAATAGCATGTTGCTGTTTAGTTGTTAAGTCTGACTCTTTTGCTTTTTCTGACTTTTGTGAGTTGTCTGATTCTTTTCTTAGTTGTCTTAGACAACCAACTCAGTTGTCTGACTCTTTTGAGACCCCATGAACTGTAGCTCATCAGACTTCTCTGTCCATGTGCCGAGGTCCAGCCCCGGCTGATCCAGGGTATTCGAAGGGGAGACGGAGTAGGCGACCTATTTATTTATTTATTTATTCAGAGATATAAAGAATAATAGAATGAGGATAGCTCAGTAGGAAAATTCAGTGAAGAAAAGAAGCTGAGTGGCTTGGTTTACGCGGAAAATCAATATAACCCATGACACCAGGTTAGCTCTGACCACAGTGGCCGCAGGCGCCCTCTCGAATAGCGGAAGGTGCCCCACCTTAGACACCTTCTCGAGTGGGTCTTAGAAGCCCAGGCAAATAAATGGTCGCAGAGGATATCCGCGCTCCAGATGGACACTCAGCTGGAAGTTAAAGGGAAGAATGACATGGGGAGACCAAGCGTTGGTGAGCAAGGCCCCTAGCTTTATTTTCAACAGGGGCTTTTATACCCTAAGTTACACATAGAGGATAATAGGGGATGCAAAGTCAGCAGTCTTTGATGCTTATCAAAAACCAGAGTTTCTTTCCTGCAAATTTATTGTATACAAATGGTTTAGGTGATTTACATCATCTTCTGGCCAGAAGGCCTATTAACATTTCTTGACAAGGACTTATCAACAAAGACTTATTTTCTCTAAGAGTAATTATTTTAAGGTTTGGCGCCATCTTTCGAAGATAAAATTGCATTCCTATAGGGCGGATGTGTAATGGGTTTACAAAGGAAAGAATTTATTACCTTAAGGGTCTAAAGTTACTAACACCAAGGCCACTACTTATTTTTTCTACATACCAACTATATTAATTAATACACATTCAAGGATACAATTCAGGGGATGTGAAAACTTGGCAACAAACATTGGCTCATCAATGAAATCTTTTACTAGTTTTATTCTGACAGTTTCTAACTCTCTGAGAGGCTCTAAGCTATTTGAATATCTTAAGCTTCCCGTGACTCTCGAGGCTGGGAGACTGTAAACAATCGTATGCATAGCTGTAGGTGTCCGGGTAAACTTGTCAGGCGAGTTAGAGAGCCATCTGAGGGGTTTGGATTTAAACACTCCTAATTGCCCAGGAACTTTATTAATTGAAGCTGTAAGTTAACTCTTTGACATAGCGAGATGGTGGTGGAGGACAGCCCCCAGTAAAGTCAGAGGTGAGAGCACAAGGCAATAAAGTAGGCAGACTCTGGTTTTTTGGGGGTAGATGCTCAAGAATATCCGGGGGCAGTCCCGAGGCTCGATCCCGCCTTTGCGTATGCCAAGCCTCCTTCCTCATGACCTTTGTCACAAGTGGAATGTCTCTCGCCGGCTCCCGGCATCCATGGGATTTCCAGGCAAGAATACTGAGTGGGTTGCCATTTCCTTCTCCGGGAGACCTTCTTGACCTAAGGATGGTACATGCATCTCCTGCTTCGCAGGCAGATTCTTTACCACTGAGCCACCAAGGAAGCCCAGAAATAACATACACCCAAACAAAACGCCTCAGATCTCTTTCAACCTAAGCTAGCTGGAAGAAGGTCGCTTAGAAAGTGAACTTAGGTCAGTTTTCAAAGGAAGGAAAAGATCTCTCAGGTTAGCACAGTCTAGAAAGGCCAGATGTGGTTAGGATGCCTCCAAAGGATGGGTCCAACAGCCCAGAGGTGTGCAGGAAAATAATTTCCCAATTTAAAAATCAGCACACAAGGTTTAAGAAGTGGGTTGTTATTTTTTAAACTGAGATATAAGATACATAATCTTATATCTAATCTTAAATGCATGCTAGATTATCTTTTTACATATGAATACAACCCAGTAACCCCACTCAGATCAAGATGCAGAATATTTCCAGCAACCTATAAGGTTCCCTGTACACACAGTGGTTTGTAGTCAACAAAGGAAAATGATTTAAAATCAGAGCAGAAAGCCAGAAGGCAGGTAGGGAACTTTGAAACCTGGGCAGAGTAAAGGCTGGATTTGGGGGAGGATATTAACTAAGAATGAGACAAAGTCGACGTTCGTATCCTCTTCACGGTGGGTATAGAGAGCTTCTGTGATTCAATTCAGTATGCCGATTGATCCTCACAATGACTTTGCCATATAGTAAAGGCTGAGCCCTCTTTTGCACATAAGTAAACAGAAGCACCCCCATTTAGAAGTGAATGTCTAGAATTTGCACTGCGGATCCAGCCACGTGGCAGAGCCAAAGTTGGAAGGCTTGGCGTCAGGTTACCTAGCAGTGCCAATTCGGCCCGCCCATTGGCGGGCTTCCCAGGCCTCAGGTATAAAGGTTCAGGACGACTGCCTTTAAACTTTACTGAACCCCGCAGCAGGAACTTTGATCTCCCCAGAGGCCGTGCACCTCTACAGTTTGGTGCCCCAGGCAGAACGGTGCGGAGACCTATATGACGCTGGACCCCAGGTATATTAGGAGAGGCCATAGCCTTGCTTAACTCTCCCAGGGACTCGTCTGAGGCTCTTTGAGCTTAAAAGCGGGGAGCAAGCCGAATATCCTAGAAAGGATAATAATTACTTTAAATCTCTCTGAGGATTAGAACGCAATAATCCAAGGATTCAGGAAACCATTGCACAAGCATAGTGCCTCTTGGCACCAAGGACAACGCGAGGCAAACATGTTGAAAAGCTCTGCCTTAGAACAGCGAGGGCAGGTGTAGATTAAGGCAACAAACCCAAAGTGTACACCACTGAGGAATAGAGAAGACATCAGAGAAACACTGAAACATCTGCAATAGCAGCGTGAGGGGCAGTTTGCCTGGTTCCAAGGGAGGCAGGAGGAGGCACCCCGTAAGTAGAAGAGACGGGAGACAGAAGCTCCTGTGCCCTGCAGAGCTCACTCTAAGATCCGTGTGTGCTTGTGCGTTGCAGGATGACCAGCTCCAGCAGAGCTTCCTCAGGAACCGGCACCTGCTGCCTGATGTGGTGCCTGGAGCGGCTCCTCTTGGGACCCGAGCGCCTCCTGCGGGGCAGAATCCGGCTTTACCAGGATGGAGCCCGCCGAGCCACGGCCCTCACGCCCGCCGGGTGCCCATACGTGCTCACCCCGGACCGCATCCCCGAGTTCTGCATCCCCCCGCGACTCGTGCCCTGCCCGACTCTGACTGCAGTCCCAGACTCCTGGGACGAACAAGCAGGGACTGACGACGGAGCTGGCCGCACGGACTGGGACCCGCGCTCGCAGGCCGCACTCTCGCTGCAGCACCTGCCCCGGGCGCGCACTGCCTACGGCTTCTGTGCGCTGCTCGAGAGCCCGCACACCCGCCGCAGGGAGTCGCTCTTCCTCGGGGGGCCGGGCGCCGCCGCGCTGCTGCCCGCGCCCCGTCCCCGGGCCCACACATACGGGGGCGGCGGCGGAAATGACCCCCTCAGGCCCCGGGCGAGAGCGCCCATTGCGCCCCCCAAGGCCCGCAGTGGCTCCCTCCTGGACGCGCTCGGCCCCGGGCCCCGCTGCCGCCGCTTCCTGCGCGCTTCCGAGGAGCTGCTGCGCCGCGTGCTGCGGGCCCAGAGGAACCGAGACCTGGCCCGCGCCTGCTCTCTTTCCAGCGGGGACGGAGACGACGAGGACGAGAACGAGGGCCCCTCCGGCTCCGGATCCCCACCGCGGGCCCCCGGCGCGTCCCTCTCGCCAACTCCCAACCCTCTTCCCGAGCGCTTGGAGGCCGAGGGCACCGTAACTCTGGGCCGTGGCGGTGGCGCCCTGCGCCTGGCCGCTGAGTACTGTAGGGCCAGCGGGCGCCTCCGTGTCCGGTTGCTCCATGCCGAGGGCCCGGCTGGAGGAGCAGCCGAGCCCGGCGCCCCCGTAGGCTGCAGAGTCAGCTTCATCCTGAAGCCGCGGGGCGCCGTGGTCCGGCGGAGCCGCAGGGCCGTCTTGGAGCAGGACTTGTGCTTGGACGGGCTCTCGGAGGACGAGGTGCGCCGCCTGGCCGTGCGCGTCAAGGCGGAGAACCCGGGCCGCGGGCTGCAGCGGGGCCGCCTGCTGGGCCAGGGCGAACTGCTGCTGGGCCCCCTCCTGCTCCTCTGAGGGCGCGCTCTGCCGCGGGGCGTCTCGGACACTGACGGCCGCTTTGTACAAAATAAATGTGTTTTCATTCTTCTCCTCAGGTCTTTGTTTACTCAGGTCCAGTATTGGCAGAGATGATGTTGGATTAATTACCATGATAAAGGATGCTATATTTTGTGTTGTTCAGTCGCTAAATAGTGTCGCAGTCTTTGAGACCTCACGGACTGTAGCACTCCAGGCTTCCCTGTCCTTCATTATCTTCCGGAGTTTGCTCAAACCCATGTCCATTGAGTCAATGATGCCATTCAACCATTTCATCCTCTGTCAGCCCCTTCTCATTCTGCCCTCAATCTTTCACAACACCAGGGTCTTTCCCACTGAGTCGGCTCTTTGCATCAAGTGGCCGAGTTTCAGCTTCAACATTGGTGCTTTAAATGAATATTCAGGGTTGATTTCCTTCGAGATTGACTGGTTTGATCTCCTTGCTGTCCAAGGGACTCTCAAGAGTCTTCTCCAGCACCACAGTTCAAAGGCTCAACTTTTTGGCGCTCAGCCTTTTATGATCCAACTCTCACATCCATACATGACTATTGGAAAAACCATAGCTTTGGCTATGAGGGGGCTTCCCTAGTAGCTCAGACTGTAAAGAATCTGCCTGCAATGGATCAGGAAGATCCCCTGATCTCACTTACTTGGCTTATCTTACTAGTTCTTCATTGCTTGAAGAAGGCAATGGCATCCCCCAGTATCCTTGCCTGGGGAATTCCACAGACAAAAGAGCCTGCAGGCTACAGTCCAAGGGGTTGCAGAGTCAGACACAGCTGTGACTAACACACACACACTTGTCTTTGTGGATATTTTGTGTATATACTGTCAACATTCTTTTTCAGTAAACAGTATGGAGTTTTGCAGTGGTGTTTCCCAATGTGGATAACCAATGGCATTTCCTGTGTTACCCAGGGTCTTAGTGAGAGATAATGAATCACAAGAAGTATTAAAGTTAGAGGGTTTCCTGATGGTCTGCTTGCTCCAATATCCTCATTTTGAAGTTTGTTCATTCCACAACATCCATTGAAACCGTCTTAGAACATGAATTACTTGTGAAGCATTGTTTTAGACCTTGATCGAGAAAATGAGATGGAGAGAGAGAAACTGACTTGTTAAAGGTCAACAGTGAACTGTTAGTAGGAACTCCAATCTCGTACTCTGGGCTACATCTTGGAAAAACGTAGGAAGAATTGAAACCATTTTAATATTCTGAGCTTAAATAATAATTGTAATAGTTTTACAAAAATCAACTTATTTAATTCTTAAAACAACATTAAAAACTGGTATGGCTATATCCTGATTTTACAGATGAGAGTATGGAGGTACAGAATAAAGACAAGCAGAATTTGCACCTAAGTGATCAGTATTTTCCTCATTAAGCTGTATAAGTAATACTACAATGTCTGAAAAGCTTATCTTACTAGTGTTGTGAAACTGCAACTTGTATCTGAAATTGTTGACTCTGAGGCTGAGGTCTCCTCACATTTCTCACCCTCCAGTAGAAAAACAAATACATTAAAATGAGTGATTTATCATCTCAAGCTGCTGACATCAGGCATTGAGATGAGCTGGGTCTACGATTGACTGAGGTGGAAACTAAGGACCTCGGAGTCATAGAAAAAAGGGCTACCAGTCTTATTGGCACCAGGTGAGCTAATGTGCTAGGGCAGAGTCAAGAGTACCTATAATGGTATTCTTCCTCCTCTGGCTTCTGATGGTAATAATAGGTTTGCGTGGTGGTTTAGTCACTTGGGCTTCCCTGGTGGCTCAGCTGATAAAAGAATCCACCTGCAATGTGGAAGACCTGGGCTCCATCCCTGAGTTGGGAGGATCCCCTAGAGAAGGAAATGGTTACCCACTCCAGTATTTTGGCCTGGTGAATTCCATGGATAGTGTAGGCCATGGGGTCACAAGGAGTTGGACATGACTGAGAGAACTTCACTTTTTTTTTTTTAAGTCACTAAGTTGTGTCTGACTCTTGGAACCCCATGGACTGTAGCCCACCAACCTCCTCTGTCCATGAAATTTTCCAGGAAGAATATTGGAGTGGATTGCCACTTCTTTCTCCAAGGGACCTCCCCAACCCAGGGACCGAACCCACATCTCCTGCATTATGGGCAGATTCTTTACCACTGAGCCACCAGGGAAGCCCAATAATAGGTTTACTATGTTTTAAAGGATGGTTTTCCTTCATCCCTCAAATTCATTGCCAGCCAGCCATATTACTCCCTTTCTTATGCATATAGGAGGAAAATGTATCCTAAATGAGGGCTGAAAATATTTAAACATGTGGTGTACTGTTAAATATGACTACATTATCAGTCTGGGTTTGGAAATGGTTTCTGCTTTTACTAAGCTGCTGACAGTTTTATCCATTGGTGCTTATGAAAAATGCTATTTAGAAAAGAGTTTCAGTCTTAATAATAGCTCAGGCATAAACTGAAGATGGGTTATTATGATAGATATTTATAATGACATTCACTGAACAAATGTGAAGAGTGTGAATTCATTGACTCAAAATCAGTCACATCTGGAAGCTCAAAGTGATTGATTGACTAAATGATTGATGACATCACGGTAGTTCATATCTTTAACATGTTCTTTTATCTACTCACAGTCACTGTTTCCTTGGTCTTCAAACCAATGCTTTAAGAAAAAAAAAAAATATATATATATATGGCTTCCTTGGTGGCTCAGACAGTGAAGAATTCACCTGCAATGAAGGAGACCCAGGTATATAATATATATAAAACCTTCTTAATCATTTAGAATTTTGGTACAGTGACTAATACTGAGTTCACATATGCAGTACTTTAAAAGGAAAATATTAATAAATGGAAATTGAGAACAACCTGGGTATTTACAATACCATCAGGTTTTTAATTTTTTTAAAAATACAAACAGATTGCACTGATGGCTCAAATCATACAATTTATTCCAGAAAACACTATAGCCATGATTGACACTAGATTATATACCAGTAACAATCTGGGGACAGAAGTGTAATTTTATTAAGAAGGTAAATCAGTGCAAATCAGGGACCTAAGTTTTCCATGAAATAACAGTTTGGGAATACCCAAACAGAATCTCCATTAATGTTAAGTCACAGTTGATTAAATAATATAATAGCCTAATCAAAAAGATTTTAAATGACTTAAATAGAATCATTAATCATAAAACCATGTAAAGTTAGAGTTGAGAAGAATGCTGAGAATCATTTTGTACAAATCCATGTATCGTAGAAGAGGACCAGAGAGGCAAATTGTCGATTGCCCCATATTATACAATTAGTAAAAGAGCTATTCACACAGTTCTGTCTTCATTTTGCTCTTGGACCAGTGTTTCCAAGAAAGGAAAAATACTTGTGCATAAATTATTTTATGACCGATCTAATGTGAATTTTTTGCATTTAAGGAATCTTATTTAGAGCTCATTTTTGTGAGGACATCAGTCTTTCTAGGGGCAAATTTGGTTTCTATTTTGCTGTGCTCTAGTGGATCCCTCAAGTGTTCTGGCAGTGGGTCTGTCTTCTTCCTATTGGACCGTTTCAACCAATCCAATGCCAGAACACAATGACCTTGATGTGTGCTGATACCAGATGACAGGAAGAGTCACATCACAAAAAATAACTAAATATAGCTATCTGAGCATAAAAGGTGCCAAAATATTTTAGGTTAAAAAAAAAAAAACTTTCCCAGTAATAATGAAGCTGGATGTGTGTGGCAACAGTTTGTTGGTTGCAGAAAACTGCTTTAAGAGTTCTCATGTTTCCAGTTGAGCTTTAGGTACCCATATCTTTCCCGTGAATGACACAGCACAATCCTGTCTCTTTGTGGTTTAATACCTGAACATATTAAAAAAAAAAATCTGTACAACAATGGGAAATATGTCGATTTAAATAGCATTAAGTGCAAATTTAAAATCAAATCAACATTTTGGTCACTTAGCCTTGCTAAGACAATGCATTCTACATCTAAAATATTAGCTTTGATATGACTGAAACATGCCTAGAATATTGTTTCTTTAGAATCTAATTTTCTTTTACCCAGACTTCAACAATTCTCCCTAAATCCATCCCCAGGACCTAGGTAAAAATTACTCTTTTAGTCAAAGATATTTGAGAGACAGAGCAAGAAGTGGGTACTATGTGATCCCTATGACATTAAAGTCATAAAAATATAGAAGTGGATAAAAAGGTACCAAAGAGGTTCATTTAGAACATCTATCACGTTCAAGATGCTACATTTGTAGATGTAAATAAGACATAAAATGTCCTTGCTCATAGGGAATTCAGTTTCCAAAGCCAGGGGAAGAGATAGACAATAAACAAATAATTTTAGTAGTGTTTAAGAAAATTAAATATGCTAATGGTAAAGAGTGTGACTAGCTAGGGTGAAGGGGTACCTTAGATTGGATGGTTAAGAAAGGCCTGTATACTGATACAGAGCCTCTTATGGTTACATGCATATTACTATCATATTTCTGAGGACTTCCTCACCTCCCAGGGGATCTGAGGACTTCCTGACCTCCCAGGGGATCTGACAAGTGTTTTCCTAGGAATTCTGCTATTAAGTTATCACTAGTGAGAAAAACTTCCTGTGGGGTTCAGCATTGCTATGTAGGAGATCTGCCTCCAAGCTTATTAGTTCAACAGATGAAATTGACTTGAGGCAGCCAATAGAGTTTATAAACCCACTGCAGTGCATAATTTAGCACAGCAAAATCCCATAGCTAAGGACTTATTATGGTGCCATGAATAGTCTGGCATTAATTTGAGAGGATTACAAACTCTAGCCAGATTAGGCCTTCAGGATATTAGGAAGCAAATAGCAACATGATTTTTTTCTGCAATGTTATAATTTTCAAACAAAAATTTTAAAATATTTATTTATTTTAATTTATTTGGCTGCATGAGTCTTAGTTGCTGCCAGTGGGATTTAGTTCCCTGACCAGGAATTTAACCCAGGCCCCCTTGCATTGGAAGCATGGCATCTTAGCCACTGAACCACCAGGGAAGTTGGAGTCTTAGCTCCAATTTTTATCTTTGTATGCTTAAATCTTCTCACAGACAATTTGGGCTAGTTACTCATAGTGTACCTGGGGTAGATGCTGTAGTCTGTCTTCTTCAACACACAATCCAAACCCTTATTGCTTTAATTTCTGTGCTATAGAGGCTAGAGAATAAAAAGTTGCCTTCCCAGGCCCCTTTTCAGCTAAGGACAGCCAAGCAACTCACTATGGCCAATGAAGATGTGGAGAAGTCAGCAGATGGTGTCTCTGCCCCTTCCCTCTCCCTGCTAGGACACAAGGTACCTGAGAAATGGCAGACATCATGAAGGATAGTAAAATAACCTTTGTTGTTGCTGTTCAGTCACTCGGTAGTGTCCGACTCTTTATGACCCCATGGATTGCAGCATGCCAGGCTTCCCTGTCCTTCATCATCTCCCAGAGCTTGCTCAAACTCGTATCCACTGAGTTCCTGATGCCATCCAACCATCTCATTCTCAGTCATCCCCTTCTCCTCCTGCCTTCTATCTTTCTCAGCATCAGTGTCTTTCCAATGAGTCAGTTCTTTGCATCAGGTGGCCAAAGTATTGGAGCTTCAGCTTCAGCATAAGGTCTTTCAATTAATATTCAGGATTGATTTCCTTAGAAGTGACTGGTTTGATCTCCTGTAGTGCAAGGGACTTTCAAGAGTCTTTTCCAACACCACAGTCTGAAAGC
The DNA here is from genome assembly GCF_029407905.1 of Bubalus kerabau. Lineage (NCBI taxonomy): Eukaryota > Metazoa > Chordata > Mammalia > Artiodactyla > Bovidae > Bubalus > Bubalus kerabau. Next base: position 52,956,293 of record NC_073633.1, on the reverse strand, counting down.
ATCAATTCTTTGGCACTCACCTTTCTTTATGGTCCAATTCACACATCCATACATGACCACTGGAAAAACTACAGCTTTGGCTAGATAGATGTTTGTTGGCAAAGTAATGTCTCTGCTTTTTAATATGCTGTCTAGGTTGGTCATAACTTTCCTTCCAAGGGGTAAGCGTCTTTTAATTTCATGGCTGCAGTCACCATCTGCAGTGATTTTGGAGCCCAGAAAAATAAAGTCTGTCCCTGTTTCCATTGTTTCCCCATCTATTTACCATGAAGTGATGGGACCGGATGCCATGATCTTTGTTTTTTGAATGTTGAGTTTTAAGCCAACTTTTTCACTCTCCTCTTTCACTTTCATCAAGAGGCTCTTTAGTTCTTCTTCACTTTCTGCCATAAGGGTGGTGTCATCTGTCTATCTGAGGTTACTGATATTTCTCCCAGCGATCTTGATTCCAACTTGTGCTTCATCCAGCCCAGCATTTCTGTATGGGCTTCATCCAGCCCAGCATTTCTGTATGGGCTTCATCCAGCCCAGCATGATATATTCTGTATAGAAGTTAAATAAACAGGGTGACAATATACAGCCTTGACGTACTCCTTTCCCAATTTGGAACCAGTCTGTTGTTTCATGTCTGGTTCTAACTGTTGCTTCTTGGCCTTTTTTGTGTAATTCTCTGTATTCTTGCCACCTCTTCTTAGTATCTTCTGCTTTTGTTAGGTCCATACCATTTCTGTCCTTTATTGTGTCTATCTTTTCATGAAATGTTTCCCTGGTATCTCTAATGTTCTTGAAGAGATATCTAGTCTTTCCCAAATGATCTTAGCTCCCCAATAACATCACCAATCCTCCATGCTAGCTCTGGACAGCCTAAACTCAAAGTTCCTGTTTATGAGACAAATACATCCTTTACCTGTTTCAGCCATTGTCAAGTATTCAGATGTACATGAACACAATCTTAACTGATACAGACAATATCCGTTTTACAAAGGACATTTCTTTTTTTTTAATTTAAATTTATTTATTTTAATTGGAGGTTAATTACTTTACAATATTGTATTGGTTTCTACTCGGAAGAATTTAAAAAGTTTCATGAGGTCTTGCACTGAGTAAATCATGAATTTAATTACAGACCTCTCAGACCTCCATGCTCACTGCTTTTTTCACATCTCATCATCTTTCCTCATGTAAGCTATTAAAAAAAATTTTTTAAGTACAACTGGCATACAATAAATGGCACTTGTTTCATGTATACAATTTCATGAGTTTTGACATACACATGCACCCATGAGACCAACACCAAAATCAAGATAATGAACATGTTCCTGATTCCTAATAGCTTCTTTATGCTCCTTTGTAATCCCTTTCTCCTGCCCTCTCCACCTCCCCTCTCTGGTTCTCAGGGAACCATCTGCTGTCTTCACTACAGATTAGTTTATAAAATTTTATGTAAATAGAGAAATCATATATTTGGAGTCTGTGGGAGGATTGCCTTCTTTCACGTAGCATTAGTATTTTGAGGTATATCCATATTTTTCCATATCAATAGTGTGTTTCTTTGTATTGCTAAATGAAGGGCTATTGAATGGATAAACCACAACTCTTTTTATTCACCTGTTTGTAACTATTTTCTATTTATTCCTTGTACTTGTTACTTGTTTTTTTACCCCTTTTCCTTCTTTTTCTGCATTGTTTTAACTGAATATTTTATAGGATTTCATTTTCTCTTCTCCCTCTTCATATCAATTATATTTCTTTTAAAATTTTCTTTAGTGGTTGCCTTGTTGCTTGCAGAATACATTTACAACTATTTGTGTGTGTGTTAGTCACTTAGTTGTGTCCGATTCCTTGCAACCCCATGGACTGTAGCCTGCCAGGATCCTCTGTCCATGAGATTTCCCAGGCAAGAATACTGGAGTGAGTTGCCAGTTGTTTCTCTAGGGGATCTTCTCAACCCAGGGATCGAACCCGGGTCTCCTGCATTGCAGGCAGATTCTTTACCGTCTGAGCCACCAGGGAAGCAGCTAGAGAAAAGTTGACCCCCAGATGGATAAACAGCAAGGCCCTACTGTATAGCACAGGGAACAACTATATTCAATATCCTGTGAAAAACCATAATGGAAAATGAAAAATATATATATATATGTATATACATATATGTGTGTGTGTATATATATATGTGTGTGTGTATATATATATATAATCACTTTACTGTAAAGCAGAAATTATCATCATCTTGTAAATCAACTATACTTCAATAGAATAAAATTTTTTTAAAAAGAAAATCTGACCCCATTTAGGAAGCTAGACTTGCAGAACCAGCATCCACCTATTAATGGAGATTTAGATTGTTTCTAGCTTTTTACTATTCCAAATAAACCTACTGTGACTATTCATGTACAAGATTTTGTGTGAGCATACACTTTCATTTCTCTTAGGTAAATACCTGAAGTGGATCATCATATAAGAAAGTGACAAAATGGTTATACCATTTAACTTTCCCACCAACATGTCAGAATTCTGTTTGCCCTACATCCTCACCAAATCTTGCACATATAAATATCTTTTGAAGGAAACACATATTCAGAGTTTCTCTCTATATATATTTTTACATTTTACAAAGTTTCTATTCTGTTGCTTATGTGTTGTTATAAGCATATACCTCAGTCCCCTCAAGAATTTTGATGACAGTTTTACTTTAATAATTAAAATGTAGCATTAATAATTAGGCAAAGGTCTCAATTAGGGCAGAATTTCAAAGTAATGTAACCATTATTATCTTGGTATAACATAGCTATAAAATATCTTGGTGCATTAAAATAATCCTAGAACATCAGAATTTTTAAAAATAGTCAATGACAATTCCTTTCAAGTTTCATGAATCATTGAACTTCTTTCCCAAAGCCAGTAATGTAGTCGTTTAAAACAATTCAGATAAAAGAGATTTACCATAGATCAGGATCCAATTTTGTGAGAGTCAGTTAAAGGAAATAATTATATCACTAGAGAAAAGTCTGACTAGATGGAGCTTAGAGACACTGTTACTTTTCTGATAGGTGGGTTAATAGAAATCATCTTTGTCAAGGAATTGACAATCTCTTCTTTCTTTTCTGTATCACCCTGAAACTGGGAGAGCAGAAATATGAGCTATCTGGTGCCATCAGAGCTAGAACACAGATGCAGGGCCAGTTTCTGAGAGCCATTAGTCCAAGGTGCCACTCCACATACAAATCTGGGCCTGGAGACTGCAGCAACTCTCCAAGTGGTGGTCATTGACAGTAAATTCATTTTTTAAAAGAGGAGTTCATGTTCAAAGTCAGAGGGACATGGATTCCAGATCTCAGCTGATGTTTACTATCCATGTCTCTTGGTCACGTCAATTAGCTTTTCTAAATGTCATTTCTTTGTTAGAAGAGACGTAATAATGTTACCTACCACATAGGATTTGTGTAAAGATTAAAGGAGATAATGAATTCAATGTCCTCTGCACAGGGCCTGTTATGTAGAACCACTCAGTAAATAGTAGTTCTATTTTTGGTTTCTTCATAATGGATGACATTTCTGGACTTTTCCCCCAAGCTTCTGGAATGTTCAATAGTTGCTTACCCTGTAGCTGGAACCCAATATCTAAGGGATTTAGTAGATAAGTTATACTCATATGAATCATTTGAGGAACAATACAAATAGCCAAAGCAAATATTACAAATAATAGTGCTCTAGACAAGGATTCTTAAAAAGGGGAATTGAGAAATGAGAAAGGCTCTGACTTTTACTTAATACTGATGTTCCAGACATTGTACTAGAGACACAATCAGTGTTAGATATCTTTGTGCCACTGCCAAATGATAAAAAGACTTTTTAACAGCCAGGACATGGAAGCAACCTAGATGTCCACTGACAGATGAATGGATAAAATGTGGTACCATATGTGCAATGGAATATTAGTCAACCAGAAAAGGAATGAAATTGTGTCATTTGTAGTGATGTGGATGAATTAGACTCTTGTCATACAGAGTGAAGTAAGTCAGAAAGAGACAAATATTGTCTATTAATGCATATATGTGGAATCTAGAAAAAATGCTACTGATGAACCTATTTGCAGGGCAGGAATAGATATGGAGACGTACTGAACAGACTTGTGGACATGGGGCAGTGGAAGGAAAGAGAGGCTGGTATGAAGTGAGAGAGTAGCACCGACATGTACACAATACCATGTGCAAAATAAGTAGCTAGTGGGAAGCTGCTGTATAGCACAGGGAGCTCAGTACTCTGTGACAACCTTGGGAGGTGGGAAGGGCCGGGTGGGAGGGAGCTCAAGAGGGAGAGGATATGTATACTTACAAATGATTCACATTGTTGTACAACAGAATACAACACAACCTTGTAAAACAATTATACTCCATTAAAAAAATAGATTCTGATGCTCAGAAAAGATGCATTTCATATGGCTGGTAAAAGGAAAGACACTGATTTGGAACTGAGTACATATGACCACTTCACGGGGTCACAAAGAGTCGGATGCGACTGAGCGACTAAACAATAACAACATATGACCACACGGCCTCTACTAGACTTTGGGTACCCAAGAGGGGGATTGTATTTGGGTTTAAACAGAAAAGGGAGAAGGGCAACCTTAAAAAGGAACTAAGTTTTGAATCCAAGATAAGTAAACTGTGTTCTGGAAACACTGCTTCTTAAATCCCCAACAGCCCCTGGGAGCATCTTTGGTGACCATGTCCCACCTGTGGAGAACTTTGGCTTGCTGAAGTCCTGGCATGTAAATTAACTAAAACATAGATACCTCTTTGCCTTGCAACAATTAGCAGAGAACAGCTCATCCTATGTTAGCAGTCAAGATTTATTCACTCATAATATCATGTTGCCCATGGACAACATCATTTCTCCATCTTTTAAAGATATTTTATTGCATGATTAATTATGTATTCAGCAGTAGGTTCTAAGTATGAGCTTTTCTGAAAAAAAGGACAAATCAAAGGTTTTCACTTAAGAAAAGAATGACTGATTTTGAACCAAGACAGATAGATTACTTTTTATGTTATATAACTCATTTCTCTAAACTTGGGATTGAGGCTTAAGAGTTCTTTATTGGACCAAAGCCCTTAAATGTGACAAGTATTTACCATCCTTAAACATTTTAAAACATTTGACTTTTTTGTTTTAATTTGTAAAGTATAGTTGATTTACAATGTTATGTTACTTTCTGCTGTGCAGCAAAGTTTATCAATTATACATATATCTTCTCTTTTTAAGATTCTTTTCCCATATAGGTCATTACAAAGTAGAGTTCCATGCTATACAGTAGGTCCTCATTAGTTATCTATTTTGTACATAGTAGCATACACTTTCAAATGTCAATTTAAATAAAGAAGAAGGTAAGTCTGTGAAGATAATAGAATTTAGATCAACTTAGTAAAATGTTGCTCAGTGTCCTCGTTTTATAGATGAAGAAAGTGAGATCAAACAGTGAAAGGATTTTGCAGAATCATATTGTCAGGTAGTGACATATCTTGACTCCCAATTTAGAACCCCTTCTCCCTTCATCTGCCACAATACTAACTACACTGGTAGACTGTTAAGTTTTTGTACTATTAAAGAACATTTTAACAAATGATCACCATCAAAAGACAACCACAGTTCTGCTGACCACTGCCAAGGACAGACCCTCTAGTCATCTGTTGCAATCCAAGGAGGCCAGTCCACATGGCAGGAAATACCGAGTTTCCACTGAGTCAGGGATCACCTTTGTGTTCTTCTGCACTGGCTTTTGGAACTCAAGTAAAGGCCCTTTCATTTTGGATGAAATTTGTCTTGATAGATTGGACCTAGGCTGGTCCTTGGAGAGAGATCAAGCCCTGAGCCTTTGGAGTGGGAGCACTGACTCCAAGACCCTAGACTACCAGATAACTAACCATAGGGAGTATCAAATAGTGAGAACTCACACAAAGGAAACCACTTGAATACAAGACCTGGCATCACACAACCACCAGTAGCAGCCTGTGCAGGATGCTTCATCTAAACAATAAACAAAACAAAAATACAAACCCAATCATCAGCAGACAGGATTACCACCTCACTCAGCCTTGTCCATCAGAGGAAAAACAAAGCAAACAAACAAACAAAAACTCAGCACAAATCTCACCCTATACAAAGCTTACACAAACCACTGGACCAACCTTAGTGGGGCAGAAACCAAAAGGAAGAAAGAATTCAACCTTGAAGCCTGGGAAATGGAGACCTCAAACACAATAAGTTAAAAACAATAATGAAAAGGCAGAGAAATACTACATAAATAAAGGAACAAACTAGAAACACAGAAGTCCAAATAAATGAAGAAGAAATAGGCAAACTCCCTGAAAAAGAATTCAGAATAATGATAGTAAAGATGATCAAAAACCTTGAAATTAAAATGGAGAAAATGCAAGAATCAATTAACAAAGACCTAGAAGAATTAAAGAATAAACATACAGAGACAAGCAACACAATTACTGAAATTAAAAATACTCTAGAAGGAATCAATAGCAGAATATCTGAAGCAGAGCAATGAATCAGTGAACTGGAATATAAAATGGTGGAAATAACTTTTGAAGAGCAGAATAAAGTAAAAAGAACTGAAGATAGTCTCAGAGACCTCTGGGACAATATCAAATACATCAACATTTGAATTATAGGGGTCTCAGAAGAAGAAGAGAAAAAGAAAGGGTATGAGAAAATTTTTGAAGAGATTATAGTTGAAAATTTCCACAACATGGGAAAGGAAATAGTCAATCAAGTCCAAGAGGCACAAAGAGTCCCATACAGGATATACCCAAGGAGAAACATGCCAAGACACATACTAGTCAAACTAAGAAAAACTAAACACAAAGAAAGAATATTAAAAGCAGCAAGGGAAAAGCAACAACTAACATACAAGGGAAACCACATACACTTAACAGCTGAGTTTTCAGCAGAAACTCTGCAGGCCAGAAGGGAGTGGCAGGATATATTTAAAGTGCTGAAAGGGAAAAATCTACAACCAAGATTACAGTACCCAGCAAGGATCTCATTCAAAATTGAAGGCAAAATAAAAAGCTTTTCAGACAAGCAAAAGTTAAAAGAATTCAGTACCACCAAACCAGCTTTACAACAAATGTTAAAGGGACTTATATAGTCAAGAAATACAAGAAAAGAAAAAAGATCTACAAAATCAACCCCAAACATTTAAGAAAATGGCAATAGGAATATATATATTAATAATTACTTTAATGTAAATGGATTAAATGCTCAGACAAAAGACACAGACTGGTTGAATGGATACAAAAACAAGACCCATGTGTATGCTGTCTACAAGAAACCCACTTCAGACCTCAAGACACAAATAGACTGAAAGTCAGAGGATGGAAAAATAAATTCCATGCAAATAGGAAGCAAAAGAAAGCTGGAGTAGCAATCCTAATATCAGATAAAATAGACCTTAAAATAAAGATCACAAGAGATAAGAAAGGACACTACATAATGATCAAGGGACTACTCAAAGAGGAAGACATAACAAATGCAAATATCTATGCACCCAACATAGGAGCATCTCAGTACATAAAACAAACACTATAACAGACATAAAAGGGGGGATGGTCCTAACATGGCAGAGGAATAGGACAGGGAAACCACTTTCTCCCCCACAAATTCATCAAAAGAACATTTTAACACTGAGTAAATTCCACAAAACAACTTCTGAATTCTGGCAGAGGACATCAGACCCCCAGAAAAGCAGCCCATTGTCTTCGAAAGGAGGTAGGAAAAAATACAAAAGATAAAAAGAGAGACAAAAGCAATAGGGACGGAGACCCGTCCCCGGAAGGGAGTCTTAAAAAAGATAGAAGTTTCCAAACACCAGGAAACACTCTCACTGGCAAGTCTATGGTGGGCCTTGGAACCTCAGAGGGCAACATAACCGGGAGGAAAAAAAAATATATCAAAACCCACAGATTACCTGCCCAAAGGTAACTCCCAGCGGAGAAGCAGCACAAACGCCCGCATCCGCCACTAGCAAGCGGGGGCTGGGCAGGGAGGCGCTGTGGGCTGCATTGCTTAGAGTAAGTACTGGGCCTGAATGCCCCAAGGACAATCTGAGGGAACTAACGTGCGATAGCAAACCAGATTGTGGGATAGCTGTCCCATGAAAAGCCCTAACCTAAGACACTGCCAGGCTCACTCACAGAACAAAGGACTGAGCAAAGCTAGCCGGCTGAGGACCGGCCCATCCCCCACCGGAGACAGACAGGTGAGGGCAGCCAGAGCCAGAAGGGGCAATCACAGCCCCAGAGAGGTATCATCTACCAAAATGCAAGCAGGCTTCGTTGCTAACCAAGACTTCTTGGGATTCTGGATGGTCGACATCCGCTGGGAGGGTCACAGCCAGAGATTAGCTCCCCAGAAAAGACACACATCACACCTGAGAAGGTGCACCAGTTGTACACCCAGAAAACCTAGCGGCTGGGATGGGGGAGGCGATAAGTTGCAGCAACCGCGCTCACCAAGCACCTGGTCACCTGAGCTGCTCAGACCTGGGAAGAGCACAAAACTCAGGCCCAACCAAGTCTGCGCCTTTGTGGAGTACCCGAGTACCTGAATCTGACCGGCTTAGACCTGGGAACTGCATACAACCCAGGGCCGGCCTCAGACAGTTCCCTGCAGAGCAACCTAGAGCCTAAGCAGTGTAGACAGGGAAAGCACACAAGCCGTGAGCAGGGGCAAACCCAGTGTGCTGAGACATTGCAGGCACACGCCAGTGTTATTTGTTTGCAGTGTTCCTCCCTCCCCACAGCACGACTGAACAAGTGAGCCTAAAAAAGTGTCCACCACCGCCCCCTTGTGTCAGGGCGGAAATGAAACACTGAAGAGACCAGCGAACAGAAGAAGCTAAAACAAACAGAGGGAACTGCCTTGGAAGTGACAGGTGCAGTAGATTAAAATCCTGTAGTTACCACTGACTACATAGGAAGGGGCCTTATAGATCTTGAGAAGCATAAGCTGGATCGAGGAACTATCTGAAAATGAACTAACCCCACACTGTCCACAACAACACCAGAGAAAGTCCTAGATATATTTTTACTATTATCATTCTTTAAATTAAAAAAATATTATTTTAAGTCCTCTATTACTCCTTTAATTTTCATTTTTATAACCTAGTATTACTTTGCAAAGAAAAGACCCTAGTTTATAAAGCAAACTTCATATATATATATTTTATAATTTTTGTGACTTTGTTTTTTCTTTAATATTGTATTTTTGAGAATCAAACCTCTACTCTAGATTTTTAATCTTTGCCTTTTGGTATTTGTTATCAATTTTGTACCTTTAAGAACCCAATCTTCAGTACCCATTTTTACTTGGGAGCAAGATTACTGGCTTGACTGCTCTCTCTCCCTTTGGACTCTCCTTTTTCTCCACTATCTCCTCTATCTCTTCCCTCCCCCTTCTCTTCTCTACCCAACTCTGTGAATCTCTTTGTGTGTTCTGGGCTGTGGAGAACACTTAGGGAACTGATTACTGGCTGGATCTGTCTCTCTCCTTTTGATTCCCCTCTTCATCCCCCTGGCCACCTCTCTCTCCTTCCTCCCTCTTCTCTTCTCTGTGTAACTCCATGAACATCTCTGAGTGGTCCAGACTGTGAAGAGCACAAAAGGAAGTGATTACTGGCTAGCTTGCTCTCTCCTCTTTTGATTTCCCCTCTTCTCCTCCTGGTCACCTCTATCTCCCTCCTCCCTCTTCTCTTCTCCAGTAACTCTGTGAACCTCTCTGGGTGTCCCTCATTGTGGAGAAACTTGTCATCTTTAATCTAGACGTTTTATCATCAGTGCTGTATAGATGGAGAAGTCTTGAGGCTACTGTAAGAATAAAGACTGAAAACCAGAGGTAGGAGACTTAAGTCCAAATCCTGAGAACACCAGAGAACTCCTGACTCCAGGGAACATTAAACAATAGCATCTCATCAAACGCCTCCATACCTACACTGAAACCAAGCACCACCCAAGGGCCAACAAGTTCCAGAGCAAGACATACCACACAAATTCTCCAGCAACACAGGAACATAGCCCTGAGCTTCAATATACAGGCTGCCCAAAGACACACCAACCCACTGACATCTCATAACTCATTACTGGACACTTCATTGCACTTCAGAGAGAAGAAATCCAGCTCCACCCACCAGAGCACCGACACAAGCTTCCCTAATGAGGAAACTTTGAAAAGCCGCTCATCCAACCCCATCCAACCCCATCCACAGTGAGGAAACTCCACAATAAAGAGAACTCCACAAACTGTCAGCATACGGAAAGGCCTCCCCAAACACAGCAATATAAACAAGATGAAAAGGCAGAGAAATACCCAGCAGGTCAAGAAACAGGGTAAATGCCCACCAAACCAAACAAAAGATGAAGAGATAGGGAATCTACCTGATAAAGAATTCCAAATAATGATAGAGAAAATGACCCAAAATCTTGAAAACAAAATGGAATCACAGATAAATAGCCTAAAGACAAGGATTGAGAAGATGCAAGAAAGGTTTAACAAGGACCTAGAGGAAATAAAAAAGAGTCAATATATAATGAATAATGCAATAAATGAGATAAAAAACACTCTAGAGGGAGCCAACAGAAGAACAAGGGAGGCAGAAGATAGGATAAGGGAGGTAGAAGATAGAATGATAGAAATAAATGAAACAGAGAGGAAAAAAGAAAAGTGAATCAAAAGAAATGAGGATAATCTCAGAGACCTCTGGGACAATGTTAAATGCTCCAACATTCAAATCATAGGAGTCCCAGAAGAAGAAGACAAAAAGAAAGACCATGAGAAAATACTTGAGGAGATAGTACTTGAAAACCTCCCTAAAATAGGGAAGGAAATAACCACCCAAGTCCAAGAACCCAGAGAGTCCCAAACAGGATAACCCCAAGGCAAAACACCCCAAGACACATATTAATCAAATTAACAAAGAACAAATATTAAAAGCAACAAGGGAAAAACAACAAATAACACACAAGGGGATTCCCATAAGGATAACAACTGATTTTTCAATAGAAACTCTTCAGGCCAGGAGGGAATGGCAGGACATACTTAAAGTGATGAAAGAAAATAACCTACAGCCCAGATTACTGTACCCAGCAAGGATTTCATTCAAATATGAAGGAGACATCAAAAGCTTTACAGACAAGCAAAAGCTGAGACAGACAACCATCCACTGGCTGAATGGATACAAAAACAAGACCCTTATATATGTTGTCTACAAGAGACCCACCTTGAAACAAGAGACACATACAGACTGAAAGTGAGGGGCTGGAAAAGGATATTCCACACAAATAGAGACCAAAAGAAAGCAGGAGTAGCAATACTCATATCAGACAAAATAGACTTTAAAACAAAGGCTGTGAAAAGAGACAAAGAAGGACACTACATAATGATCAAAGGATCAATCCAAGAAGAAGATATAACAATTATAAATATATATGCACCCAACATAGGAGTACCGCAATATGTAAGACAAATGCTAACAAGTATGAAAGGGGAAACTAACAATAACACAATAATAGTGGGAGACTTTAATACCACACTCACACCTATGGATAGATCAACTAAACAGAAAATTAACAAGGAAACACAAACTTTAAACGATACAATAGACCAGTTAGACCTAATTGATATCTATAGGACATTTCACCCCAAAACAATGAATTTCACCTTTTTCTCAAGTGCACACGGAATTTTCTCCAGGATAGATCACATCCTGGGCCATAAATCTAGCCTTGGTAAATTCAAAAAAATTGAAATCATTCCAAGCATCTTTTCTGACCACAATGCAGTAAGATTAGATCTCAATTACAGGAGAAAAACTATTACAAATTACAACATATGGAGGCTGAACAACACATGGAGGCTGAACAACACGCTGCTGAATAACCAACAAATCACAGAAGAAATCAAAAAAGAAATCAAAATATGCATAGAAACGAATGAAAATGAAAACACAACAATCCAAAACCTGTGGGACACTGTAAAAGCAGTGCTAAGGGGAATGTTCATAGCAATACAGGCATACCTCAAGAAACAAGAAAAAAGTCAAATAAATAACCTAACTCTACACCTAAAGCAACTAGAAAAGGAAGAAATGAAGAACCCCAGGGTTAGTAGAAGGAAAGAAATCTTAAAAATTAGGGAAGAAATAAATGCAAAAGAAACAAAAGAGACCATAGCAAAAATCAACAAAGCCCAAAGCTGGTTCTTTGAGAGGATAAATAAAATTGACAAACCATTAGCCAGACTCATCAAGAAACAAAGGGAGAAAAATCAAATCAATAAAATTAGAAATGAAAATGGAGAGATCACAACAGACAACAGAGAAATACAAAGGATCATAAGAGACTACTATCAGCAACTATATGCCAATAAAATGGACAACATGGAAGAAACAGACAAATTCTTAGAAAAGTACAACTTTCCAAAACTGAACCAGGAAGAAATAGAAAATCTTAACAGATCCATCACAAGCAGGGAAATTGAAACTAACCAGAAATCTTCCAGCAAACAAAAGCCCAGGACCAGATGGCTTCACAGCTGAATTCTACCAAAAATTTAGAGAAGAGCTAACACCTATCCTACTCAAACTCTTCCAGAAAATTTCAGAGGAAGGTAAACTTCCAAACTTATTCTATGAGGCCACCATCACCCTAATACCAAAACCAGACAAAGATGCCACAAAAAAAGAAAACTACAGGCCAATATCACTGATGAACATAGATGCAAAAATCCTTAACAAAATTCTAGCAAACAGAATCCAACAACACATTAAAAAGATCATGCATCATGACCAAGTGGGCTTTATCCCAGGGATGTAAGGATTCTTCAATATCTGCAAATCAATCAATGTAATACACTTCAGTGATCAATGCAAAGAAATAGAGGAAAACAACAGAATGGGAAAAAATAGAGATCGCTTCAAGAAAATTAGAGTTAAATTTAGAAAATTAGAGATACAAGGGGACATTTCATGCAAAGATGGGCTCAATAAAGGACAGAAATGCTATAGACCTAACACAAGCAGAAGATATTAAGAGGAGGTGGCAAGAATACACAGAAGAACTGTACAAAACAGAGCTTCACGACCAAGATAGTCACGATGGTATTATCACTGACCTAGAGCCAGACATCCTAGAATGTGAAGTCAAGTGGGCCTTAGAAAGCATCACTATGAACAAAGCTAGTGGAGGTGATGGAATTCCAGTTGAGCTATTTCAAATCCTGAAAGATGATGCTGTGAAAGTGCTGCACTCAATACGTCAGCAAATTTGGAAAACTCAGCAGTGGCCACAGGACTGAAAAAGGTCAGTTTTCATTCCAATCCAAAAGAAAGGCAATGCCAAAGAATGCTCAAACTACCGCACAATTGCACTCATCTCACACACTAGTAAAGTAATGCTCAAAATTCTCCAAGCCAGGCTTCAGCAATACATGAACCGTGAACTTCCAGATGATCAAGCTGGTTTTAGAAAAGGCAGAGGAACCAGAGACCAAATTGCCAACATCTGCTGGATCATGGAAAAAGCAAGAGAGTTCCAGAAAAACATCTATTTCTGCTTTATTGACTATGCCAAAGCCTTTGACTGTGTGGATCACAAGAAACTGTGGAAAATTCTGAAAGAGATGGGAATACCAGACCACCTGACCTACCTCTTGAGAAATCTGTATGCAGGTCAAGAAGCAACAGTTAGAACTGGACATGGAACAACAGACTGGTTCCAAATAGGAAAAGGAGTACGTCAAGGCTGTATATTATCACCCTGCTTATTTAACTTCTATGCAGAGTACATTATCAGAAACACTGGGCTGGAAGAAGCACAAGCTGGAATCAAGTTTGGGCTTGATTTGCCGGGAGAAATATCAATACCTTCAAATATGCAGATGACAACACCGTTCTGGCAGAAAGTGAAGAACTAAAAAGCCTCTTGATGAAAGTGAAAGAGGAGAGTGAAAAAGTTGGCTTAAAGCTCAACATTCAGAAAACGAAGATCACGGCATCTGGTCCCATCACTTCATGGGAAATAGATGTGGAAACAGTGGAATCAGTGGCTGACTTTATTTTTGGGGCTCCAAAATCACTGCAGATAGTGATTGCAGCCATGAAATTAAAAGATGCTTACTCCTTGGAAGGAAAGTTATGATCAACCTAGATAGTATATCGAAAAGCAGAGATATTACTTTGCCGACAAAGTCTGTCTAGTCAAGGCTATGGTTTTTCCTGTGGTCATGTATGGATGTGAGAGTTGGACTGTGAAGAAAGCTGAGCGCTGAAGAATTGATGCTTTTGAACTGTGGTGTTGGAGAAGACTCTTGAGAGTCCCTTAGACTGCAAGGAGATCCAACCCATCCATCCTAAAGGAGATCAGTCCTGGGTGTTCATTGGAAGGACTGATACTGAAGCTGAAACTCCAATACTTTGGCCACCTCATGGGAAGAGTTGACTCATTGGAAAAGACTCTGATGCTGGGAGGGACTGGGGGCAGGAGGAGAAGGGGACGACAGAGGATGAGATGGCTGGATGGCATCACCAACTTGATGGACATGAGTTTGAGTGAACTCCGGGAGTTGGTGATGGACAGGGAGGCCTGGTGTGCTATGATTTATGGGATCTCAAAGAGTCAGACACAGTTGAGTGACTGAACTGAACTGAATTGAACTGAATACACCACACTAACAAATTGAAAAATAAAAACCATATGATAACCTCAATAGATGCAGAGAAACCTTTGTCAAAATTCAACATCCATTTATGATAAAAAAAACCCTCCAGAAAGCAGGAATAGAAGGAACATACCTCAACATAATAAAAGCTATATATGACAAACCCACAGCAAACATTATCCTCACTGGTGAAAAATTGAAAGCATTTCCCCTAAAGTCAGGAACAAGACAAGGGTGCCCACTGTCACCATTACTATTCAACATAGTTTTGGAAGTTTTGGCCACAGCAATCAGGGCAGAAAAAGAAATAAAAGGAATCCAAATTGGAAAAGAAGGAGTAAAACTCTCACTATTTGCAGATGACATCATTCTCTACATAGAAAACCTTAAAGACTCCACCAGAAAATTACTAGAGCTAATCAATGAATATAGTAAAGTTGCAGGATATAAAATCAACACACAGAAATCCCTTGCATTCCTATACACCAATAATGAGAAAATAGAAAGAGAAATTAAGGAAACAATTCCATTCACCATTGTAACGAAAAGAATAAAATACTTAGGAATATATCTGCCTAAGGAAACAAAAGACCTATATATAGAAAACTATAAAATACTGGTGAAAGAAATCAAAGAGGACACTAATAGATGGAGAAATATACCATGTTCATGGATTGGAAGAATCAATATAGTGAAAATGAGTTTACTATCCAAAGCAATCTATAGATTCAACGCAATCCCTATCAAGCTACCAATGTTCTACAGAGCTAGAACAAATAATTTCACTATTTGTATAGAAATACAAAACACCTCGAATAGCCAAAGCGATCTTGAGAAAGAATAATGGAACTGGAGGAATCAACCTGCCTGACTTCAGGCTGTACTCCAAAGACATAGACATCAAGACAGTATGGTACTGGCACAAAGACAGAAATATAGATCAATGGAATAAAATACAAAGCCCAGAGATAAATCCACACACCTATGGACACCTTATCTTTGACAAAGGAGCAAGAAAATACAATGGAGAAAAGACAATCTCTTTAACAGGTGGTGCTGGGAAAACTGGTCAACCACTTGTAAAAGAATGAAACTAGAACACTTTCTAACACCATACACAAAAATAAACTCAAAATGGATTAAAGATCTAAACATAAGACCAAAAACTATAAAACTCCTAGAGGAGAACATAGGTAAAACACTCTGACATAAATCACAGCAGGATCCTCTATGACCCACCTCCCAGAATATTGGAAATAAAAACAAAAATAAACAAATGGGACCTAATTAAACTTAAAAGCTTCTGCACATCAAAGGAAACTATTAGCAAGATGAAAAGACAGCCTTCAGAATGGGAGAAGATAATAGCAAATGAAGCAACTGACAAAGAATTACTCTCAAAAATATACCAGTAACTCCTGCAGCTCAATTCCAGAAAAATAAACGACCCAATCAAAAAATGGGCCAAAGAACTAAACAGACATTTCTCCAAAGAAGACATACAGATGGCTAACAAACACATGAACAGATGCTCAGCATCACTCATTATAAGAGAAATGCAAATCAAAACCACAATGAGGTACCATTTCATGTCAGTCAGAATGGCTGCTATCCAAAAGTCTACAAGTAATAAATGCTGGAGAGGGTGTGGAGAAAAGGGAACCCTCTTACACTGTTGGTGGGAATGCAAACTAGTACAGCCACTATGGAGAACGGTGTGGAGATTCCTTAAAAAACTGTAAATAGAACTACCCTACTACCCAGCAATCCCACTGCTGGGCATACACCTGAGGAAACCAGAATTGAAAGAGACACGTGTACCCCAATGTTCATCACAGCACTGTTTATAAAAGCCAGGACATGGAGCAACCTAGATGCCCATCAGCAGATGAATGGATAAGAAAGCTGTGGTACATACACACAATGGAGTATTACTCAGCCATTAAAAAGAATACATTTGAATCAGTTCTAATGAGGTGGATGAAACTGGAGCCTATTATACAGAGTGAAGTAAGCCAGAAAAAAACCACCAATATAGTATAATAACACATATATATGGAATTTAGAAAGATGGTAACAATAACCCTGTATGTGAGACAGCAAAAGAGACAGATGTATAGAACAGTCTTTTGGACTCTGTGGGAGAGGCCGAGGGTGAGATGATTTGGGAGAATGGCATTGAAACATGTATATTACTATATGTGAAATGAATCGCCAGTCCAGGTTTTATGCATGATACAGGATGCTCGGGGCTGGTGCACTGGGATGACCCAGAGGGATGGGATGGGGAGGGAGGTGGGAGGGAGGTTCAGGATGGGGAACACATGTACACCCGTGGCAGATTCATGTCAATGTATGGCAAAACCAATACAATATTGTAAAGTAATTAGCTTCCAATTAAAACAAATAAATTTATATTAAGAAAAACAGACATAAAAGGAGAAATTGACAGTAACATAATAATAGTAGGAAACTCTAACACCCCACTCACACCAATGAACAGATCATCAAAACAGAAAATTAATAAGTAAACAGAAGTCTTAAATGATACATTAGATGAGATGGATCTCATTGATATCTTCAGGACATTCCATCCAAATGCAGAATACACCTTCTTCTCAAGTACACATGGAACATTCTCCAGGGTAGACCACATCTTGGGTCACATACCAAACTTCAGTGAGTTTAAGAAAATTGAAATCTTTCAAGCTTCTTCTCCAACCACAACACTATGAGACTAGATATCAATTACAAGAAGAAAACTGTAAGAAACACAAACATATGGAGATTAAACAACATATTTCTAAATAACCAACAGGTTACTGAAGAAATCAAAAGGGAGATCAGAACATTTCTGGAAACAAATGACAATGAAAACATGACAACTCAAAACCTATGGGATGCAGCAAAAGCAGTTCTAAAAGGGACGTTTATAGCAATACAATCCTACCTCAAGAAACAAGAAAAACATTGAATAGACAACCTAACTTTACACCTAAAACAATTGGAAAAAAAAGAACAAAAAGCCTCAGAATTAGTAGAAGGAAAGAATCATAAAGATCCAAGCAGAAATAAATGAAAAAGAAATGAAAGAAACAATAGTAAAGATTAATAAAACTAAAATCTGGTTCTTTGAGAAGATAAACAAAATTGACAAGCTTTTAGCCAGACTAAAGTCTTGTCAAGAAGAAAAATAAATAAATAAAATCAAGAAAAAAAGAGAGAAGAATCAAATCAACAAAATTAGAAATGAAAAAGGAGAGGTTACAACAGACAGTGAAGAACTACAAAGGATTATAAGAGACTATTATGAACAACTATATGGCAATAAAATGGATAACCTTGAAGAAATGGACAGATTCTTAGAAAAGTTCAGTTTTCCAAGACTGAACCAGCAAGAAATAGAAATTATGAACAACCCAATTACAAACACTGAAATTGAAGCTGTGATAAAAAATCTCCCAAAAAACAAAAGCCCAGGACCAGATGGCTTCACAGGAGAATTTTATAAAACATTTAGAGAAGAGCTAATGCCTATCCTTTTAAAACTCTTACAAAAAATTGCAGAGGAAGGAAGACTTCTAAACTCATTCTACGAGGCCACCATCACCCTGATACCAAAACTAGACAAAGACAACACAAAAAAAAGAAAACTACAGGCCAGTATCACTGATGAACATAGATGCAAAAATCTTCAACAAAATTTAAGCAAAAAGAATTCAGCAACACATCAAAAAGCTCGTGCACCATGATCAAGTTGGGTTTATTCCAGGAATGCAAAGATTCTTCAATATATGCAAATCAATCAATGTGATACACTGTATTAACAAACTGAAAGATAAATACTATATGATAACCTCAATAGATACAGAAAAATCCTTTGACAAAATTCAGCACCCATTTATGATTAAAACTCTCCAAAAAATGGGCATAGAAGGAACCTACCTCAACATAGTAAAAGCCATATATGATAAACCTACAGCAAACATTATCCTCAATGGTGAAAAACTGAAAGCATTCCCCCTAAAATAAAGAACAAGACAAGGGTGTCCACTTTCACCACTATTATTCAGCATAATTCTGGATGCCCTAGCTACAGCAATCAGAGAAGAAAAAGAAATAAAAGGAATCCAGATTGGAAAAGAAGATGTAAAGCCCTCACTGTTTGCAGATGACATGATACTGTACATATAAAATCCTAAAGATAGTATCAGAAAGTTACTAGAGCTAATCAGTGAATTTGACAAAGCTGCAGGATACAAAATCAATACACAGATATCACTTGCATTTCTATATACTAACAATGAAAAATCAGAAAGATAAATTAAGGAATCAATCCCATTCACCATTGCAACAAAAAGAATTAAATATCTAGGAATAAACTGACCCAAGGAGACAAAAGAACTGTACACAGAAAATTATAAGACACTAATGAAAGAAATCAAAGACAAAATAAACAGATGGAGAGATATTCTATGTTCCTGGGTAGAAAGAATCAATATTGTGAAAATGACTATATTACCAAATGCAATCTACAGATTCAGTGCAACCCCTATCAAATTATCAATGGCATTTTTCACAGAACAAGAACAAAAAATTTCATAATTCATATGGAAACACAAAAGACCCCAATAGCCAAAGCAGTCTTGAGAAAGAAGAATGGAGCTGGAGGAATCAATCTTCCTGACTTCAGATTATACTACAAAGCTATGGTCATCAAGACAGTATGATACTGGCACAAAAACAGAAATATAGACCAATGGAACAAGATAGAAAGCCCAGAAATAAACCCATGCACCTATGGGTAACTTATTTTTGACAAAGGAGGCAAGAATATACCATGGGGCAAAGACAGCCTCTTCAATAAATGGTGCTGGGAAAACTGGACAGTGACATGTAAAAGAATGAAATTATAATACTTTCTAACATCATAAAGATAAACTCAAAATGGATTAAAGACCTAAATGTAAGACCAGAAACTATAAAACTCTTAGAGGAAAACATAGGCAGAACACTCGATGGCATAAATCAAAGTAAGATCCTCTATGACCCACCTCCTAGAGTAAAGGAAATAAAAACAAAAGTAAATAAGTGGGACATGATTAAACTTAAAAGCTTTTGCACAGCTAAGGAAACTCTAAGCAAGGTGAAAAGACAACCCTCAGAATGGGAGAAAATAATAGCAAATGAAACAACTGACAAAGGATTAATTTCCAAAATATACAAGCAGCTCATACAACTCAATACCACAAAAACAAACAACCCAATCAAAAAGTGGGGAAAAGACCTAAACAGACATCTCTCCAAAGAAGACATACCGATGGCTAATAAACACATGGGAAAATGCTCAATACTGCTCATTATTAGAGAAATGCAAATCAAAACTACAATGAGATATCACTTTACACAAGTCAGAATGGTCACCATCAAAAAGTCTACAAACAATAAATACTGGAGTGGGTGTAAAGAAAAGGGAATGCTCTTGCACCGTTGATGGGAATGTAAATTGATACAGCTGCTATGGAAGATGGTAAGGAGATACCTTAAAAAACTATGAATAAAACCACCATATGACCCAGCAATCCCACTCCTAGGCATATACCCCAAGGAAACCAAAATCAAAAAAGACACATGTATCCCATTGTTCATTGCAGCACTATTTACAATAGCTAGAACATGGAAGCAAACTAGATGTCCATCAGCAGATGAATGGATAAAGAAGTTGTGGTACATATACACAATGGAATATTACTCGGTCATAAAAAGGAAAGCATTTGAGTCAGTTCTGATGAGGTGGATGAACCTAGAACCTATTATACAGAGTAAAGTGAGTCAGAAAGAGAAAGATAAATATCATATTCTAATGCATATATACAGAATCTAGAAAAATGGTACTGAAGAATTTATGAATTTTCAAGGCAGCAATGGAGAAACAGACATAGAGAATAGACTTATGGACATGGGGACAGGGGAGGAGAGGGTGAGATGTATGGAAAGAGTAACATGGAAGTTACATTACCATATGTGAAATAGATAGCAAATGGGAATTTGCTGTATGGCTCAGGAAACTCAAACAGGGGCTCTGTATCAATCTAGAGGGGTGGGATGGGGTGGGCTATGGGAGGGAGGTTCAAAGGGGGAGGAGATACATGTGTATCTATGGCTGACTCATGTTGAGGTTTGAAGGAAAACAACAAAATTCTGTAAAGCAAGTATCCTTCAATAAAAAAAAAAAATTAAAAAAAAAAACACAACCCCTCTTCTGCCAGTCTGATCTATTTAAATAATTTTTGTCTTTATTCACTACTTGCCCGTCTTTGTTGGTAAGTATACCAGTACTTACATAATTTCAAGAATAGTTTATGTACACATAGAATTTTTTTCTATTTTTAATTTATTTTTCATTTAATTAATTTATTTTTTGGCCATGCCTCAAAGCATGTAGGATCTTAGTTCCCTGACCAGGCATCAAAACCATGCCCCCTGCATTGGGAGCATGAAGTCTTAACCACTGGACCACCAGGGAAGTCCCTATTTTTATTTATGATTATAATTTGAGTTGTTCATGTTGCCATTGGTCTTTGGTATTAAAGCTCCTGAAGAAGGCATATAATAATTAATATCACATTATCCCTATTGTTGAACATTTTTCATTCTTCCCAATTTTTTTCTCTAATTTTTTTTCTTGAATAAATTCTAAGTGATGTGATTTCAGGATTAAAGGCTATGAACAAGGTGATCTCTCCTGTGTGTTCAGTTGTTCAGTAGTGTCAGACTCTTTGAGACCCCATGGACTGTAGTCTGCCAGGCTCCTCTGTCCATGGGGATTCTCCAGGCCAGAATACTGGAGTTGGTTGCCATGACCTCCTCCAGGGGATCTTCCTAACCCAGGGGTCAAATCCAGGTCTCTCACATTGCAGGTGGATTCTTTGCCAACCATCTGAGCCACCAGGGAATCCTAATACACCTTAATAAACTGTCTTTTTCAGTTTGCTACATTTTCTTTTACAAAGTGAAATGGGAAAGAGAAGTACTGTGAGGAGAAAAGCCCTAAATTTAATAGGCTTGTAACTAAAGAACTGAACACATTTGTAGAAGGCACAGTGTTTTCAGAGATAACACAGCAAGTGAAAAGGAATGAGTATGGCTTGGTAACTGTTGTAGGTAAAACTATTGCCATATGTTAATGGATAGTAAGAATTCTCTCAAAGGATTTGCTGGTCTGAACTGCTTCTGAGCATGGAAACCTTCCTCTCCAATCTCCTTTTTCCCATGTCGGGGTCTAGTTTACAACAAGAGGCCCCAAAGAGCAATGGTATTTCCTGTGGGATTTTAAAAACCCTATTGCCTTTAATTGCATTTTGTTAAGCACCTTTCTAAGTGCCTGGAAAAATAACTGGGAAGAATAATTTGCTCATAAGCAAACTCAGTCTTAAATTATTTGGAGGAGAATAAACTGATTTGGGGCAAAAATGTTTTTAGACCTAAGCTTTTTAAATGTAATGTTCATTATGAATGAACATTATATACTTTTTCATATTTAACCAAGAAGGTTTTATACAACTATAGACTCCATTTGCATGACTGATATAAGACTGTTGCAAGTGGTGAAAGGGGTTTTGTATTTAATAGATTTGGGATATCTTTTGTGGATCTCATTATAGGAGGAAGAGTTTGAAAACTACAAATTTGAACTGAGATGTCAGATAATTCATATAATTAAATCATGAATTAAGCTGCCACCCCAAGCAGAGCCAACGATATTAAATTACAATGTCAATAACATTATGAAATACTCTGCTTTCCAAATACCTGAGTAAACTCAACCCTGAGAAAGATGGTCATAAGTGTTTGTTGAGCATGCAGTATGAACTTAGCAACTGTGTCAGGCACCCTTGGGGATATTAACAACACTGAAGAAAGAAGATGACAAGAAATAGGAGACACGAGTTCTAGTTCTGGCTATGCATGCCATGCATCCCACTTCCTCTTTGGGTCCTAATTTCTTCATTTGGAAAATGAGAAGCTTGGAGTAGATCCAGAATGACAAGTAGGTTTCATCTCAGGCATAAGTTCCACTGAACTTACAGTGGTAGCCTGGAGTGCTATGTTGAAATGATTGTTAAGATAACATCAGAGTCAGCAGCAAAGAGTGCTGTTGATTGATTAGCTATGTCTGTGTAGGTTCACACAGAGGTGTGGATACTTGTGCTACTACTTATTGACCCTGGTCTCAAGAGCTCTCCAACTCTGCTATTCTTTTGATGTTAATGAAGATAAGATTTGTGCCCTAAGTAACTTAAAATCTGCTCGAGGAAATAAGACCAACCACCAGAAATTAAATACATTGAATAAATCGAGGTGGAAAAATTATAAGGGCTAATTTGTGTGGTAGAGATGATAAACATCAAAACTGAGAGAATACAAAGATCAATTTATTAATTCAACCTTGGGTTGCTGTTGTTGTTTAGTTGCTAAGTCGTGTCTGACTCTTTGTGACCCTATGAACTGTAGCCTGTCAGGCTCCTCTGCTTGTGGGATTTCCTAGGCAAGAATACTGGAGTGGGTTGTCATTTCCTTCTCCAGACTTGCGTAGTCAGGGATATTTTCTTGGAGGAAAGGGGACTTAAATTGAGTCTTAAAGAACAGGGCAAGATAATAATAATATAAATACTAAAAAAGATGATATATTTTTTATTATAGCACTTTAGAATTTACACATCATCTTGCAATACATTATCAAATTTTGAGAAGATATCAGAGTTTTGAGAAGTTTACAGAGTTTTCACAACCATTGTAACATTTAATCTTCACAATAACCCTAGAAGTAGGTATCATTAGCCACATCTTAAAAATGAGGAGCAAGACATTTAGTAAAGTTAAGTAACTTTTTCAAGAAATGTCACAACATTAATAAGGGGCATAGTCGGAAACAGACCTACAGAACTAGACTAAGTGAGTGTATTGATTAGGGCTGAGCCTTACAATAGGTTCCCATTAACTTTAGGAAAAGACTGATATATAACTATGGTAATGAGAAGTCACAAAAACTGGTATTAAACCTGCTTCATTGATCAACAACTTGCTGCACTGAACATATTTCTAAAACCAACCATCCAGTATCTACCCTCACTTCTGGAGGCTAGTCAATCAGATGGACTCACTTCCGTAAGCCTGCCTCTGAGTGACTACCAGTCAACAACTATCTCAGCTGTATCAGCCAGCAGCTGCAGAGAACCTCATCAGTTTTGCCTCAAAAAGTCCTCCAATCCCTGACCTCCATGCTTTCCCCAACACCCCTGAAAGATATTAGCAGCCTTCTCTACTCAAAATGGATATGCCTGACCAACACAGCCCTCTACCTATAATGGGCAATAATCTCACTTTTGTTTTTCATTTCAGATATCACTTGTTGACAGGTCCAATCATGAAAATAAAACCACTTTGGGTATTTCAAACAAAGATAAGAAAATATAGGGAATTGCTACCACAGGGTGGGAAGGACTGTGTCTGCAAAAAAAAAAAAAAAAAAAAGATATTCAGGTGACCCAGAGATGAATAACTCTAAATGAGGTACAAGCTTCTAAAACATGGTTATATGAAAGTATGCAACTCATGTCAAGCCTTCTTCCAGGCACTGGAATACAGAAAGGAACAAGAAAGAGGGGTCCTGGATCCAGGGGATTGGAGACAGACAGTAAATGAGTTTTAAAAGATAGCTAAACAAGGTATGGGAAGTAACGTGAAATGACACAAGAGTGATGTGATAGACTGGCGACAGGGAAGCCCTGTCTCAGGTGACGGTGCTGATATGGAGACCGAGGTAGGCCAGCCGTGGTAGACCTGGGGCAGGGCATCTCGGACTGAGGGAAGAGCCCCTGCAACCGCCATGACCACCCATCCTAGAAGGAGGGGTACCCTTATGATGCTCTGTCATCAGCACCTTAATATTGTCCTTCTGGTCGAATTGTTCACTCCAGAACATTGAAATCTCTCTGAGATAAGCATTAGCAATTCTTTTGTGGATATTTTTTTCCTTTTTATTTAAAGTTGGAAACAGGATAAAGCCCAGGAAGGGTTTATAACTCTGGCTGACTGATTAACCAACTGTTTTTCTCATAAGATAACATAAAAAAGAAGAGAAGGGGAAAAAAAAAATCCTGGGGAGGAAAATACAGAACAGATGGTGATGTTTATCACTTCATTAACCTTTGCATATGTGAGAAATGCTTGCGAAATTTCTAGGAACTTGGCATAGCCAGAAGAATATAGATATTTATGTAAGCTAATTGCTGGTAATAACAGCATCAATAAGCCTAATCACACCTGAGGTGGTTGAGCTGGAAACAGAAAACCCAGCTTATCACATACTTATAAACCTGTCACTTATGGTAACCAACGCTTTAAAAAGAAGCAGGGGAGGAGGGTTTTCAGAGAGTAGCTCTGCTACTATTTCTCAGCAGTGGAACTATTGATTGAAATAATTATGAAATGCTTCTTCTTTAAAAGCAGGTGTAAAGAGATAAAGAAGAAGTAGGGAAGGCATTAGGTGGGCATGATGAGAGTGAAAGACTGAAGAAGGGTGAGATTATAAATAAAAGAGATGGTTCCTCTCCCGGTTCTGCTCTAACAAGACCAGTGACTCCTCTGGGCGCTGTCCCCCTAATATACGTAAAGGGAGCATTGGACAAAAGAGGTGGTTTCTAAATGGACTTTTTCAAATGAAATTTTACAAAGAGACTCTGCAAATGAAATCTTACAGAGAGATCTAACATCAATGCTCATTTTAAAGATGAAGTTGCTCTGGTTGATGAAGAGGTGAGGGACCCAAAAACCCATTCATTTATTCATACACTAATTCAACAAATGTTTTTTTGAAATCCTATTATGTGTCAGGCAGTGTTCTGGAAAACATCAGTGAGCAAAACAGATAAATATCCCTGCCCTTATGAAACTTCCTTCTTAGCAAGAGGGTAGATAAACAATAAACAGAGTAAATCAACATATAGTAAATATACTTAGTATGTTGGTAAATCATGGTAAAAACAATGGTATAAATAAAAGGTGATAAAACAAGAAAGAGAAAAGTAAACTAGAGGAAGGAGAATCCAGAGTGCCCAGCTGATGTGGGGAAAATTGCAATAGAGAAGGAAGTCAGAGATGTTCTCATAGAGAAAGTGAGGTTTGAACAAATATTTCAGAAGGGAGTGAGGAAACCACCAAATAGGTGTCTGGGAGAAGAGCACCCAGGAGAGGGAGTAGCCTGAGCAAAGGCTCTGCATGGAAGCACACCTGCACAGTGGAGCAACAGCAAAGATACCAGGGTGGCAGGAAGGCAGTGGGCGAGGAGGAGAGGAACGGGAGAAGAGATTGGAGAGGTAAAGGGGGCTAGACTGTGCAAGGCCTTGAAGAGTCTGGCCAGGAATCTGGCCTTTATGTTGAGTGAAATGGGGAAACCACTGTAGGGTTCTGAGTCAAGGAGTTGCCTAACGTGACTTCTGTCTTAACAGACTCACTGTAGCTGCTGCATTGAAAATAAACTAGATGGCAATGAGGATGAAAGCACAGACATGAATTCAGGGCAGAAGCACTAGAGAGAGTGAGAAATATGTCAAGGATCTGGACATAGTTTCAAGCCCTCTTAGCCTCCTATTCACTCCCATAACTGCTTCCAGAATCCTCCTGGAATCCCTTGGACTTCAAGAGTGCACTTTGCAAATCCATGGCCATTCTGATGTGCTGGTTTCCCTACTGGCTGTGGTCCCCATCTCCAGTAGAGCCAGAGCACTAATCGCTAATGTTAAAGGAGCTGCCTAGGGGATGGTATGAACCACTGGACCTAACTTTTCCTCCAAGCTAAACATTTAAATTTTGGATAATGAGAAATACTTTGGCTTCTAAGTCATCATCAGAGTCTACCTCAAGCCTCCACACCATTAGTTCTGGCTTGGAGAATAACCTCATGTGCCTTGCTGTAGACGAGAGCTCCAGTGAGGGCCTCCAGCATGCGGTGGGCTCTCGTGTGCAGGTTCCGTCCATCCTTCCTGCTCCTCTGATGACAGGGAACAGCATGCACTTGGCCCCACAATGCCCAGATCCCTCTACAGACTGCTTCTGTGCTTTCTGCACTGTCGTATTGGTGATACCTCCAGGTATTACACACAGCAAGGTCTCAAAGCAAACATGTTGTGTTGATTCAAATCCATGCCAGTAGTTCAACATAAAAACTACTTTACGGGACTTCCCCGGTAGTCCAGAGGTTAAGACTCTGTACTCCCAATTCAGGGCCTTGGGTTCAATCACTGGTCAGGGAACTAGATCCCACTTGCCACAACTAAGAGTTTGCATGTTGCAACTAAGACCTGGTGCAGCCAAGTAAATTAATCAAATAGTTAAAAACAAACCCCCCCCCCCAGTATATTATAACCAGCAAAATCAGAGTCATAAAGAAGGATGGGTTTTTGGTTTTGTCCACTTGAGTTGAACCTCATAGACAGTTGCTTGTGATTTAATTTGAGGGGCACATAGGGCCCACCTGGCTAAATTATTTGCCCCATAGGCTTCTATTATTTCTACAATTATCTCAATTTAAACCAGGATGACAAATAGAATTTATTTCAAACATCAAATGTGATCAATTAGGAAAGTCTATCTGGAGCAATGTGTTGAAAAAGAGAAACCACATCTGGGTTCAGCAACAAGGAAAAGAAAAACTGTAATTTATCAATAATGTCTGCCAAGAATGTGAAAAGAAGGTATTGTCACACATTTTATTCCTATTTTAAACCTTTTTCTTATACTCAAAAGCCCCATATTTACAAGGTACCAATTAAAATACAAAGACAGAGAAACTTATCAGTAATGAGGCCAGTTGAACATCCATTCAAATGTTAGTTTTAAGGGGGTAAACTCCATTTTTAAAGTATGTATCTGGTGGCACTAGTGGTAAAGAACTTGCCTGCCAATATAGGAGACATAAGAGATGTGGGTTCAGTCCCTGGGTTGGGAAGATCCCTTGGAGGAGGGCATGGCAACCCATTCCTGTATTTTTGCCTAGAGAATCCCATGGACAGAGAAGCCTGGCCAGCTATAGTCCAGAGGGTGGTGCAGAGTCCAACAAGACTGAAGCAACTCAGCTAGCATGCACACATGCATCTGAATCTTTAAATTGGATATTGCCTGGTCCAAATGTTTGATTAGGAAGTAACTGTTGAATGAAAATCTGGTAGCATTCAACCCAGCCATTTTGTCCATTGCCTTTTGACATCATCTCTTTCATTGAAGTTATTTTTTGAGCACCAAATGTTTTCAAGGCACGGTTTAGGTACTTGCCATATATTATCTCAACTTCTCACCACAATTCACCCATTATATCTGTTTTACATAGAAGACTCTGGATTGTCACACAGGTACAGGTAGAAGATCCAGGTTCTGAATCCACCTCCAATGCTTTGTTCTTTCTTTCAAATTTGAAATTGGCACTTTAAGCTCATGCACATAATTTGCAGAGATAAATTACCTACTAATGGATGTCACCAGCTGACAAATAATGAAGTTGTTCATCTCTAAGATGACTCTAGTAACGTAAGCCTGGTGATCTTTGTGATTTCACTAAGTAAAGCCCCAAGGGCTATTAACCCTGATTCAATAAATGCTGAAGCCCTTACACAACCCTTTGTTTGCGTCTCTTCAATAAAATGAAAATGTCAGCTGGATGTGACGCACCTCATTCTGCTGGTGATATTTTGAAAGAGACAACTGTTTTCTCAGAGCTCATATTTCCTCTCCAGTTCCCTCCCTTCCGTGGTCCTCCCCAAGCCACCACCTGTTGGATGGTTGCTGGGAAGAAGAAGGTCAGGCTTTCAAATGCTGAGCCAGGACTGGGGAACTTCCCAGAAAGTGTGTCTGATTTTCAGGTCTTCTGATTTTATAGGGCAGAAACATAAGGCTTCCCTGGTGGCTCAAACGGCAAAGAATCTGCCTGCAATGCATGACACCTGGGTTTGAGCCCTGGGTCAGGAAGATCCCCTGGAGAAGGAAATGGCTTCCCACTCCAGTATTCTTGCCTGGGAAATCCCATGGACAGAGGAGCCTGCCAAGCTGCAGTCCACGGAGTCACAAAGAGTTGGACACAACTGAGCGACTAACACAACATTTAATGTAGGTTTCCACTGTCACAGATAATGTGAATATAGGGCATGAAAAGCAAAATTCCAAATGAGCATTTTTGCCTTGAAAATGAAAGTCGCTCCGTTGTGTCCAACTCTTTTTGACCCCATGGACTATATAGTCCCTGGCATTCACCAGGCCAGAATACTGGAGTGGGTAGCCTTTGTGTTCTCCAGGGGATTTTCCCAGCCCAGGAATCAAACTCAGGTCTCCCACATTGCAGGCGAATTCTTTACCAGCTCAGCCACCAGGGAAGCCCAAGCATACTGGAATGGGTACCCTATCCCTTCTCCAGGGGATCTTCCCTACCCAGGAATCTAACTGGGGTCTCCTGCATTGCAGGTGAATTCTTTACCAACTGAGCTATTAGGGAAGCCCATTTTTTTTCCTTATGCATCTTTAATAATGCTTATGAATCAGGACACTGAGTCAAAAAATAGCAGGCTTCACCCACAGGCATTTAATCCATAAGTGCCTACTCGGTGTTCCTCCTCACACAGTGTGTGATGTATCATCAGCCTCTTTGGAGGATGCTAGAGGGACAAGGGACTCAAGGTTCACAAACCTTAAACTCTACCCAGAGAGGCAACATGGACATCAAAATTGGAGAACATTGGACATTTGGAGAACATTAGGATGATAACAACTAACACTTACATACTAAGAGACAGATCCTTCTCTAAATGCCTTACATATATTACCATGTTAATGCAGGCAACAATGTCAAGAGTGAGGTACTATATTTTTATCCCCACTTTACAAATGAGGAAACTAAAGCTGAGGTCACTAGAAGAGGTCAAGCTAGAATTTGAACCCAGACTCTTAACCACACTCTGTGTTGCCTCTTATGTTAACCTCTTGGAGAAGTGGCTATAAGGATAAATAAAGCTGAGATAATAGGGAGTTTAATATCACCTCTGTAATGCAGGAGGGCTTCAAGGAAGAGGCATGAATTCCTGTGTCTGCATCTCTCATATTGGAATCTTGGAAACCTCACTGAGGCTGTGGGGTGCAACTTCCTAACTTTGGATGTCAGCTCTGTCTCTAGAAAATGTAGTCTTGGACACATTTCTTAACTTCTCTGTGTCTGTTTTCTCAACTTTAAACTAGAGGCAGTATTTCTGCTAGGCTATAATAATTCTGCAGTGGTTGTAAGAACAAAATAGGACACTGGGACTACAGGGTTAAACAAACAAGCTCAGTAAGTATTCACTGTTACTCCTTTTACTATTATTGTTTACAGTTGGGAACAAGGTTGAGATAATGATTGTGATATGCTGGCAATAAGGGTGCACAGGGTATTGTCAAGCAGGATACTAAACCACAGCAACCCGTCTATGTTTATCTCTGTCTCTCACTCCATCTCCAGTTCTCCTCCCGTGATCAGGTTTCCTCCATGGAGTGGAGAAAATCACGGGTGGAGGCCACGGCTGCCAACATCTTCAGCATATATTAAACTAGCCTAACAACCTCAGAGGAAAGAAGAGCAACACCATTCCGAGGGAAGCCTCTGCCTGGCATAGCCTAGTCACAGGATGCTCCCTGGGCCAATCACCATGGCCAAGGAAGGGCACCACTGTGGCAGTGGGACCAAAACCTCATGGAGTGATGGAGGGCCAGTTCCTCCAAGAAAGGGGGTGCTATCCCAGGAGAGAGAGCACAGGGATGCCAGGGAAAAACAACAGATGTTCATCCTCCAATACCCACCCCTAGTACATAAAAATAGGCTTACTTTGTTACACATGGGAACATAACTTTATTAATAACCAAATACCATTATTTCTTCTGAAGGAAAAATTACTATGTTTATCAACTTGGAAATTTGAAACCACCAGCAACAAAAAGTAAAGAAGGTATTCTTTCAATACAAAACAAACTTTAAAATGTGAATCATATCACTGATAATTTTATAACTTCATTTTTATTCTGCTTTTTTGTTGTTTAGTTGCTAGTAAGGGCACAAGTATTATGGCCAACTCTTTGCAGCACCATGGACTGTAGCCTGCCAGACTCCTCTGACCATGGGATTTCCCAGGCAAGAATACTGGAGTGGATTGCCATTTTTTTCCCCAGGGGATCTTCCCAGCCCAGGGATCTAACCTGTATCTCCTGCATTGGTGGGCAGATTCTTTACCACTGAGCCACCTGGGAAGCACTTTTAATTCTAAGTTGTGGTAACTTGTTAAATTTTCTTTTCCTTCAGAGTTCCTTAAAGAGTTTTTATTTGGGAAGAGAGAAGCTATTCTGCTAGTAATGCAAATTGTCAAAAACAAGACTTGTGAAGAATATGCTTCAAAAAACTTTGCCCGCATTTCATGGTATGTAATGCTATGGTAGCACATTTACAGAAAATTTCAGTTTCTCTTTTTGATGATCTTGATGATCTTTGATGATCTTTTTGATGTGCAAGTTATTTGAAATACATCTCTTGTATCTTTTGTCAAATTTGTATTGCCTGATTCAATACATTTTTCTTGAAGTTATGTTATTTTTTTTCACCAATTTAAATGACATCATTTAGAGTCTGGAATGTGAACAAGTCAGTACTGTTCTAGACCTTGAACTCTTATAACTTGCTGAGTGGTCCTTTGACTTTATTAGTGCACTTTAATCATGAGAACAGAATTGAAGTGCTCCTAAAGGAAAATATGATTTTTGTATTTATGTCAAAGAACTAATTAAAGGCATATAATTCTTTTAGCTTGCAGTTTTTCCCTGGGAAGGTCACATCCAATGTGCATTGTCAGCTGAAAAATAAAAGCAGCTCATCAGAAATCACAAGAAAAAAATGCTTAGCAGACTCTAAATAGTGACTCTTCCAACTGGCCTCAAGATAAAACTGAATCTCTTACAAGGCAAGAGGTTACAGTTTCCAGCAAGATGCAGATTCCAAAGCAATTATGTTTATGTAGGAGAAAGTCATGTACGTCCCAATTTTTAAAATGTCTAAGGTATTGATTCTTTCTCCCAGTCCTCGTATCTCACACAATTACTAAGATATTGGTAGGAGACCAGTTGAATTCCTATTGGAAAACCATCTGCAATAAACTTCAGCAAGTTATCTATCTCAAGTTACTAATCCAAAAGCAGCAGCCAGGGAAATACGCAGCACACTTTCTTTTCACAAACTTAAATTATGAGTTCCTCAAGAGACCCTGTCTTAATAATCCCTTTTGTGTTTCCCTCTCAGGGCTGAGCATAGAGCCTTACACATAGTAGGAGATTAATAGGCGTTTGCTGAGTTAATTCAGAGTCAGAATGGTTACAATCAGCAGTGACCAGGAGGAGCCACGGCCTGATTCATACAGATTGAAAAATCCAGGGCTGCCCAAAGGTTTGAGCCAACTGAGTACTGAGGGTGGGGGAGGGGAACATTCACGCTGTAAACCCTATAGATCTGTGGATTTATTACAACAAAATCAGCATATTATGGCATTTTCCTACTGAAGCATCTTGAGGGTGTCTTTTAGTACTTTATAGGATGGCATCACCATCACCATCATGTGGGCTAGCAAGGGCCTGGACAGAGGAATTGATGAATCAGCATTCAACCCTCCAGAGATCTTGAATCCTTCAATCACTGGAAGTGGGAGGAGCAGCAAGAGGAATCCTGCTGAATAAGCTGTTATGTTCATGGTAAAAGTTTAGGAGTCAAGACCTATCCTCTGATGGGGTATGTGACAGAAACCTCTCCTTCTCCCTCTCCCTGGCTCACATCCCAGTTGGTGGACTATGTGCTGCTCGCCCTGTGTGCAGTACCACACACAGCAGCTGGGCCATGTCCCAGGAAAGCCACATCAGCCGTGCACTGGACAACAGGCATCAGCTCAGCCCCTGTGGTCACCCTGGCATCGGAGTGGGGAGGGGAGACAAGCTCTTGATAGAACAGCTGGGGAAGAGTCAGATAAGCTCATCTTATGACTTAAGCAGTGGTTCTTAATGGGATGATATCATATCTCGAGGTATTTTGGTAATTTGAAGAAGGGATTTTGGTCAGCACAGTGACATAGGAACACTGTCCTCCTGTGGTGGATATACTGGGAATCCTAAGTGGCCTGCAATTTGATAGTTTCAGATAAGGAAGAATTTTTCCAAGTCTGGCATGACTATTAAATGTTCCAGCAGGTATCCACATAGTGGAAGAACCTCTTTATCATTATATGAGCCTGGGGTTTCCTAGGTGGCTCAGTGGGTAAAGAATCCGCCTACGACACAGGAGACGTGAGTTCAACTCCTAGGTTGGGAAGATCCCAGGATCTCCCAACCGGGGAGGAGGAAATGGCTACCCACTCCAGTATTTTTGCCTGAAAATTCCATGGACAGAGGAGCCTGGTCCATGGAGTCGCAAAAGTCAGACATGACTGAGCAACTAAGCATGCACAGAACCTACCTCTATTTTTACATGTAACTTGAAGTCAGTTTGGATTTATCTTAACAGAAACTGATTTTTTTCATGAGTATAAATTCTATGGAAATCAGTAATTTGTTTTGTTCAGAAATATATCGAAAGTTGTTCATCACTGTGGAGAGTCAGTCCACTTGCTGATTTGGTACTGCACACACCTGTTAGTCTGTATTTATAACTATCTCATGTAAAAATGTAACTAAAGACATTTGAGACTCCCTTCAGCAGATTCTTAAATAGATTTAGATCCAAATGTTATTAAAATATGCTCAGTCATGTCCCCATGGGCTGTAGTCTGCCAGGCTCCTCTCTCCATGGGATTTTCCAGGCAAGATTACTGGAGTGGGTTGCCATTTCCTACTCCTTATTAAAATATGGCTATATGTTAACATATGTTTATATATAAACATCATGAATTTTCCTAGTAAAACTTTTTCTTAATATTCACAATTTTGCTATCACTTATTTATAATTTTTTAGAAGTGATAAGAATCCTAGTATTGCAATTAAACATTTAGGATTGCCTGGGTTCTTCTCCACCTTACTCTACTAATAACCTTCAATGTCTACTCCTGAATGATGGTTCTTCTTCCAGTCTATCTTTTATCTTTCATCACCTACTGAAGTATACAGTCTCCAAAGTCGTTCTTGTGCACTAGAGATGGAATTTAAAAAAACTCAACATGTGGTAGGATTTAAAAATAGGAAAACTAATACAGTTATGTAAAGTCTAAAAATAAAATAAAATTTAAAAAAAAAATAGGAAGTTTGCCATAAAACCCAGTTCCTCCTCAGTTAATCTCGTAACAAATCCAACAACTGATACTATATTTATAAGTAAGTCTGAGTCTGTTAGGGAGATGATGTCACACTTCCTCTTTTTCTGCACTATGTTAGTATGTAGTTTATCTTGGCATGTTATCCCTACTTCAACTAAGGTTGCTTCCCACTTTCTCTTATCACAGATAAATGACTCTGTTCTGCTAATATGTATCTTCATACTAGTTCCTCCTGCAGTGACTTCCCCAGCTACTATTGCTCTTTTATTCTCCCTTATATCTCATATTTTGGATGATATCTGATCTGTTTTATTCTTTTAAAGCCTGACTCATTTATTAGGTATACAAACAACCACCTGATCAATTCACTGTCTTTTAGTGAAGTGGTTCCCTACCATTTAAATGTTGAAATACATTTTATCATTGTTACATTTCTTTTATGTCTCCATTATAGTTGTGGTGGGCTTCCCAGGTGGTGCTAAAGGTAAAGAACCCACCTGCCAATGCAGGAGACATAAGAGACGTGGGTTCAATCCCTGGGTTGGGAAGATCCCCTGGAGAAGGAAATGGCAACTCACTCTAGTATTCTTACCTGGAGAGTCCCATGGCCAGAGGAGCCTAGTGGGCTACAGTCCATAGGGTCACAAAGAGTCAGACATGACTGAAATGACTTAGCAAGCACACATAGTTGTGGTATCATATTAATTTTATAAAGTTATGGACTTACCTGGAGTGGTCCAGTGGTTAAGACTCTGTGTTTCCAACACAGGGAGTGTGGGCTCGATTCCTGGTCTGGGAATCAAGATCCCACATGCTGCATGGTGCAGCCAAAAAAAATAAAAATAAAGTTATAAGTATAGGTAGGTTTTTCTTATTTATGAGCTTTATCTCTGGGTCCATTTTATTTGCTATAAAATCTAAAGATACCAACAGCCAAGGCCAGGTGAAGAATATACTTTAGCTAGAAACTCCTGAGTATCTTGGATCTTTGTCCTTTTTACAGCCAGGTAAGACCTTTATTTGCTGTACAGTCATTAGACAGGAATTAAGTATATGGCAGTGGAGGTGGTGGGGGAGCACTTCCTTCCTTCCTTCCCCTGCTTAGCGAGGTCCAGCTAGTTCTGTGCTCCAGGAAGTGATGGGAGTCTACCATCAAAGGTTCAGACCTGGAGAGCAGTCATGATGCTGCTTTACAGCTAGGTCACCTGAGATCCAGAGCCCACATTCTCCATCTCACCTGCATGTAGGTAATTTCTCAGACACTTTATTATTTACCCACTCACAAGGCCATACTTATCTTTGGGTAAACACATAGCTGGCTCAGTGGTAAGAAGCTTCCTGCCAATGCAGTAGATGCAGGAGACTCAGGTTCGATCCCTGGGTCAATAAGATCCCCAGAGTAGGAAGTGGCAACCCACTGCAGTATTCTTGCCAGGAAAATTCAGTGGACAGAGGAGTTAGTGGACTATAGTCCATGGGGTTTCAAAGAGGTAGATGTGACTGAGCAACTGAACGTGTATGCACGCAGACACGTAGCAAAGCATTCCAGCTGAATATAACTGGGATTCAGAGAATGGTGACTCAGTCAGGGTCTAACCTGAAAGACAGAAATGACCCTCAGTACTTAGAATCATGGAGCTTTAAGGCAAGGAATACATTACACAGGAGTTGGGAAAACAAGGAGCCAATAGAAGGAAGTGTTTTAAAAGCAAGAAAGCCCAGGAGAGGCAAACCCACCCTGAGATCTCTTTGCTTGTGTTGGTAAGCATTGAATGAAGATCTGGGAGGAGGAGGAAGAGAGGAGATTAGAGATAGAGATGGCAGTTTATCAACCCTCCAAATTAAGGATATCTGAGCCAGAGACTGGGGAGGCTACTAGGATTTTCCATGACTTAGTACTACTTTCTCAGTAAACAGAGCTGTGATTCAGTCCTGGGTGATTATATGTGACAGAAATTCCTCCAAGCTGGTCATATAGAGGACACTTTCTCTGACTTCAGAGTTCATGCCCAGTGTCTTCTATTTTTATCTTCCTTAGATCATTTGAGTCAGTTTCAAGGAAGTGTGGGCAGTTGGCTATCCATTCTTTTGCCTCTATCTTGCCCAGTATTATCCCAGATCTTTGTGTGTGCAGGACAAATTCTTCAATAACCATGTCCTAAGAGTTCAAATCTCTTCTAAACCCTAATTAACAGATTTTTAGAGCACTTTATCCTTTTATCACTTTTTCATTAAAATGATGTGCATAAGGAAAAGAAGGTGAGTCCTAAAGTGAGATATTTGCCGTTGGTGTGATGGTGGACACACCAAATGAACAGCTTTATTTTTTTAATTTTTGAAAATTACCTATTTAGTTGGCTGTACCTGGTCTTAGCTGCAGCATGCTGGATCTCCCATCTTTGTTTCCAGCATGAGAACTCTTAGCTATGGCGTAGGGGTTCTAGGACCCTGACCAGGGATCAAACCTGGGCTCCTGCACTGGAAGTGCAGAGTCTTAGCCACTGGACCAACAGAGAAGTCCCCGATGATCAGCTTTAAACCTTAGATTCCTAAGTGCTAAAATAGGAATATTAAAACTTAGCTTGCAAATAAGTTCTGGGAAGCAACTTCCACAATGTCAGGGATGTAGTAGGTATCCAACAAATAGTGGATGTTATTACCAAAATGAGCTGTGACAGTATTTAACTTTCATTGAAAGATTTGTGGTAATAGATGAAAACAAATAAAGATGGTAAAGTGATCCATGATGATGGCAAAGTCATCTTAAAAACAAGAGTCCTGGGACTTCCCTAGTGGTCCAGTGGTGAAGACTCCTAGCTTCCACCGCAAGGGGTCTAGGTTTGATCCTTGGTTGGGAAACAAAGATCTTGCATCCTCAAATCCAGTAGCTTTCAATTTTTCCTTATGACCCACCATAAGTAACACATTTATATAATAACACATTTCATGCATGAAACTAAGACATACATAGAACACTCCTACTCTTACTATGTGTGAAAGATGCTGAGGTTTTCTATTCTATGGCACTCTATTCCATTTACTAAAAAAAAAAATTCTGGTCATGAGTCAGTATGCTTCAAGTGAATGGAAAATTCTAACTCATTAGATTCTTTTATTTTTTTAATGTGTTTAGAAGGAAGTCTGCCTAATTCATTGACGTCAGAGGAAGTGAAGCAGCTATGGACAACTGAAAAGGCAATTACTGCTCGCCAGGAGCTTAACATGAATGTAAATCCCAACCTCAGCTACACACTCACTCGGTTTTACCACC
Organism: Bubalus kerabau; assembly: GCF_029407905.1. NCBI lineage: Eukaryota > Metazoa > Chordata > Mammalia > Artiodactyla > Bovidae > Bubalus > Bubalus kerabau. Next base: position 52,918,945 of record NC_073633.1, on the reverse strand, counting down.
AGAATACAAGTTCTAAATCATGCTTTACAGCTGCTTGTCATGTAACATTTGGGCAACCTCGGAGGAGTCCCATTGACAGGGACTTGTCTCTGGCTGAGTCATTAAAAAATGGCATATGTCCCAACATCTCTATTTGCATCCATCAGGAGAGGGTTACTGATTTTTCTATTTTAAGCAGTAAAGGATGTGCCTTTGCATTCAAGGAGATTCTGAGCCCTCTAATTGCCAATAGATTTGGTGTGATAAGTATGCACTTAGTGAAGTCACATTATAAAATGAGTTGCTCAAATATTTAATCAGCTGTGCATAAAGCCCAGCCACATGGTTCCTTTGGTATAGCATTCTATCCATCATGGCGAGGAGTTGCTATGGGTTACAGTTCTCCTGTCAAACATGAAAAACCTGGATTTGGGAGATGAGTTCCAGCAATGGCTTTCTCTTAGCTGAAGAAAGATTTGCAAGTAAGATGCTTGGGCCAAGCATGCAAAAGTCTTAGATTCTTATCACACGTATTCTTAATGGTTTCCTGGGAATCATCATTTTTTTTCCCTCAGCCTCATTTGCTCAGAGGGAAGAGCATATATTCTGCATGAAGCATGTGCTGAGACCTTTCATAAAGGTTAAAATAATTTGTCCAAGGATATTTAATCAGCCAGGGAAAGAAGTGAGACTCCAAATCTGGCCAGGCATTTTTGGGGAAAATGCAGTATAAGAAAGAGCTTTTGAAGGAGCTTGAAGTCTAGCGGAAGAGAGAGATCCATAAACACATTGACGTAGACTTAAAAAAGAGCTCTCATGATCGGAATGAGTCAAGTTGCATGGGAGATCAAATGGGTGAATAACTAATTCTGTCATGAGTTCTTTCTATCTATCTATCTATATATGGGGATTCCTGGTGTCATTGAAGCTTTGAGAAATAAGATTAATAAAAATAATAAGCCAAGTTCCCACTGAATATGAACTTTATTTTTTATCCTAATATTTGAAATCCTAATATTTCTAAGCCCTGCCTTTTAAGAAGGGTCCTCCCAACTCAAACACTCTATATACTAAATGTTACTCAAAATAAATAGGTCACTGGGTTAAAGTTTATGAACCCTTTTGGCAATAAAGAGATTAGTTTGTCCTACCCTTGGCTGGGCCCATTATTTATTCTTAAAAGTCAAGAATCTGGATGTCTTCCTCTACTTAAGAGAATTAAACTCAGTCTTTCGCTCATTCTCTTCGGTTCCCTTTTTCGTATCTTCTTTCCTTTGGTAGTAACCATGACATCCATCAGTCTAACAAAGATATTAGATAAAAATCTAACATGTTAGATTGTAATATTTTCTCAAATATTATAAAGGAGCAAAAAAGGCTAAATTTAGCCCAGCTTTCTTCCTTTCTCCAAACTAGTTCACACAGTCCTGCAATTTCTTGGACACTTTTAATACTTTAACCTAAAACTTTCTTAGGAGGCAGCAAACATCTCTTTCCCAATAGTTTCAACAAAAGACTCCCTGAATATCATAAATTCTGACTGAGGCTCATGCCCATTCCAGAATCAAAGATGGTGGCCAGGAGGCTTTATATATGGGACAGGTGCTCCAAACCTGGAAAATCCCATGGACAGAGGGGCCTGGCAGGCTACAGTCCATGGGATCACAAAAGAGTTTTACACGACTCAGTGACCAGACAACAACAACCCATTTCACTGTGTATTTCACCAATACAGGGGGGAAGAAAAGACCAAAAATATTGTTGCTAGAAACAGGGAGAATAGATGTTAGGCTACCCTAAAACCACTACCATGAGTATATAAGACCCTACACAGAAATTGTAGAAGTCTTGGAAAGGGGCACTGTATTTTTTAATAGAGCCTGGAATAGAAATTTGAACTAAGTCTTATAGAGATCTTAAGAGGCAGGAAGACATCATCTAATATGTAGTTTGTGTTGGGGAAAAGAGTAAGATAAGGGAGCTCCCTGGTGCTTCAGCAGCTAAGAGTCTGTGCTCCCCAAGCAGGGCCCTGGGTTTGATATTCAGTCAGGGAATTGAACTAGATCCCACATGCTGCAATGAAGAGTTTGTATGTTGCAGCAAAGATCCCGAGTGCTGCAACCAAGACCCAGAGCAGCCAAATAAATAAATAAAATTTTTAAAAAGAGGTAGGGCTACCACGAAGCTAGTGAAGCTTAAGCTTTCCATATTTGACAGCAATCCTAAAAACATTCCACGACACTACCATTAATGAATTATAATGCTGAAATAAACTTTTCCAAACCATCAATAGTAAAATATTTAATTAATTCATACTAAAGGGAATAATACCTATTTTTTCTCTGTATAAAATTGATATTATTAAATTAATGTAATATACAGAAGTGATCAAATAGTATATAGCCTAAAACTTGGGGAAAGTACTTTCGAGGTGTGTCAAATACTCATTCATAAAAATTTTATGCTGTTTATCAGGATTTTGCTATGCCTGTAGTATTTGTCAGTTCTCTCTAGCTTGTTATTTGTCTTCTTTTCTCTATCAAATTAAATATTCACATAGATACTTATGTATTTATAATTATTGTTCATTTTCTTAAAGAGATCACCAAAACTGTATAAGCTGCAGACCTCACAGAACCTGCATTTACCCTTGGATTCATCCTTTTAGAAGGACCCATAGAGTGGCCCAGAGCTTCAAGCTTACTTTCAGCGTTAATTGCTCAGTTGTGTCTGACTCTTTTTGACCCCATGAACTGTAGTCCATCAGGCTCCTCCTGGAGTGGGTAGCCATTTCCTCCTCCAGGGTATCTTCCTGACCCAGGGATCAAACTCAGGTCTCCTGCATTGCAGGCAGATTCTTTACCATCTGAACCACCAGGGAAGCTCCTTTCCCAGCAATCTCTGACCAGAAATCTTTCACCACAAACTTAAGGAGGAGAAGGTATCTGTGGCTCTGCATTCCCAGCTTAATTCCCTAGGTCACTCCTCTTGGGCAAGCCTTTTTTTTAATGTATATATATATATATATATAAAAAAAAAAAAAAAGCATTTATTTTTGGCCCTGTGGCAGACAGCATCTTAGTTCCCCAATCAGGGATCGAACTTAACAACTGGACCACCAGGGAAGTCCCTGGACAAGCTTAATTGCCCTCTCTTTGAACCAACCAGCCTATGGGAAAGAGATATATTGACTGGTTTAAGCCAATCACAGCCCATTCCTGGATTAGGGGTGGGATCAGTCCCACCCAAACCACACAAGTAAGAACAGAGACAGAGGGTTAATTTTCCAAAGAAACTGGGTGTCCTGGTACCAAGGAGAAGGAGATGCTGGACAGAAAGCAGTAGGTATCTCAAAGCTGAGACTTGCATTGGGTGTAAAATTTAAGAGGGCACCAAAAACTCAGCAAGTTAAATAATATTTTAATGCACTTAAAAAAAAAAAAAAAAAAAAAACTGAACCAGAAAACTACAGCCTGCAGACTGGCTGCTTAAAAAAAAAAAAAAAAAATGAAACGCTTCAGGAATTTGCTTGTCATCCATGCAGGGGCCAGGCTAGTCTTCTCTGTATCGTTCCAATCTTACTATATGTGCTGCCAAAGTGAGCAGCTGCCTGCATTTTTTGTTTTTTATTAATAAGTAACTTTTATAACAGTGTCTGGGCTACCTCCCTGGGAAGTTAGGCTCTGCCTCACCATTGCCTTAGAAATTTTTGAAGTTCTAGAAGAAACTTTCTGGGTCCTAGGGCTTCTTGGAACTCAGGAATTGTGAGGTGTTCTTATCCTACATGCATGCATGCTCAGACGCTAAGTCATGTCTGATTATGGGATTTCCCAGGCCAGAATACTGGAGTGTGTTGCCATTTCCTTCTCCAAAGGATCTTCCCAACCCAGGGATTGAGTCTTCATCTTCTGCATTGGCAGATGGGTTCTTTACCACTGAGCCACCAGGGAAGCCCTTCTTATCCTATACCTGTTCCTATGTTAGTCACTCAGTTGTGTCCAACTCTTTGTGACCCCATGGACCATATCTCACCAGGCTCCTCTAGTAATGGAATTCTCCAGGCAAGAATACTGGAATGGGTTAGAGAAGATTCCCTTCTCCATGGGATTTTCCCGATCCCAGGGATCAAACCTGGGTCTCTTGCATTGCAGGCAGACTCTGTCTGAGCCACCAGGCTATAAGTCAGCCCTAAATTGGCCTCCTGATTCAGAGAGGTGTGGGAAAGCAGAGGATGCTCCATTTCCCTAACAATTAGGATCATCCCTTGTTGCTTAGCTGGTAAAGAATCCACTTGCAAATGCAGGAGAGCTGGGTTCAATCCCTGGGTTGGGAAGATCCCCTGGAGAAGCGAAAGCCTACCGTCTCCAGTATTCTGGCCTGGAGAATTCCATGGACACTGTCCATGGGGTCACAAAGAGTTCGACATGACTGAGCAACTTGGGCATCCCTGCTAGCTCAGTTGGTAAAGAATCTGCCTGCAATGCAGGAGAGCCTAGTTTGATTCCTGGGTCAGGAATATCTGCTGGAGAAGGGATAGGCTGCCCACTCCAGTATTGCTGGGCTTCCCTTGTGGCTTATCTAGTAAAGAATCCACCTGCAGTATGGGAGATCTGGGTTGGGAAGATCTCCTGGAGAAATAAAAGCCTACCCACTCCAGTATTTTGGCCTGGAGAATTCTATGGACTGTATAGTCCATGGGGTTGCAAAGAGCTGGACGCAACTGAATGACTTTCACTCATTCCCATATTAATAGCACAAGCCATTCACTTGATTTTGAAGAAAAAAGACTGATGGGAGGCCTTGGACTTAAGCAGAGACTCTGCCCTGTAGCTCTAGCCCCACACTCCTCCTCCTCAACCTCAAGCTGACGAGGGCAGGCTCAGCCAGCTTGCTGGCAATGCCACATGAGATCTGCTGGGGACAGATGGAGGAAGAGGCAGGCAGACCCTATCCAGCTTGCTGCCAGCCCAAGGCAGGCCTTGTTATTTGATGTGGGTGCACTGTGTGCTTCAATTATTGGGCTAGGCTTTATCTTTTCTGACAGCTCACAAAAAATCAACCCCGTTGCATGCTGTCAGAAGCTTGTACCTAGAAACAGCCCCAGGTATTGGTGAAAGGGAAAAATGCATCCTTCCTTCTGACTGCATATGAGATTAGAGAGCCAGAATTTCATCAACAGGACCACAGATAACCAGTAAAAGTGACTAGTAACTCATAGGTGATCCAAACATTTCATTTTAAATAACAGTATCTATTTACTTCTAAAAAACAGGTTCATGGAAATGTCAATAAGAGCCATTTGTCAGCTCTGTGACCTTGGTGAGTCACCAGGACACTTAACCATGTGGGTGCTCTGTCTCTCCAAATGAAGGTAAGGGGAAGAAATTGAGTGATCATCTCTGAGGTCCTTTTCAGCTCTGGCAGCTATAGTCTTACGAGATTGGGGTCACTTCCCTCCCTTCCCTTCCCAAACAGAAGTAGGCAGCCCCAAGACAGCTGTGTTGCCCAGAGGACCATGGCAGAAAACATGGTCAGGGCATTAAAAACCTGTCTATACTGGCAAGAGAGACTGATGTGTGCTTTAAAACCCAGGAGCCACAACTACTGAGCCCACGTGCTGCAACTCCTGAAGCTTGCACGCTCTAGAGCCCATACTCTGCAACAAGAGAAGCCACCGCACTGAGAAGCCCATGTACCGTAACTAGAGAGTAGCCCCTGCTCACTGCAACTACAGAAAAGCCTGCTCAGCAAGAAGACCCAGCAGAGTCAAATATAAATAAACAAATTATTATTTTTAAAAAGTCTAAAGATAATCTCAGGAATATATTACATATCACATTTGTGATAGCTCGGTTCCTTTGAGAAGCGGATGCCAAGAGGGGCTTAGACATATAGGAGATTTATTGAGGGAACACCTGTGAGGGAAAAGGTACAGTGGGAGCCAGGGGAGATGGGAGAGAGACTCCAGACCCCAGAGCAGGGCTGTCACTTGTGAAAGGAAAGGTGACGCTGGGAGGTCGGGGAGGAAAGGTCTCAGACTGTAGGTGCTCTAAGAACATTTCGGATAGACTGAAATCAGTTTCCTAGGGCTGCCACAACAAAGGACCATGGACTGGGAGACCTAAAGAATGGAAATTTTCCTATAGTTCTGGAGGCTACATTTCTGAGATCAAGGTGTTGGCAGGATTGGTTTTATTCCAAGGGCTTTCTTCTTGACTTGTAGACACCTGTCCTCTCCCTGTGTCTGTACTTCATTTTCCCTCTGTATATGTCTATATCATAACCTCCTTCTCTCTTTTTTTTTTTTTTTTAGGATTTGTTTGTTTGTTTGTTTGCACTAAGTCTTAGGTGCAGCATGCAGGATCTTTTATCTGTGGCATGTGGGATCTAGTTCCCTGACCAGGGATCGAACCTAGGCCCCCTGTATTGGGAAAATAGAATCTTAGCCACTGGACCACCAGGGAAATCCCCCTCATCTCCCCTTCTGATAAGGACACCAGTCATATTGGATTAAGGTCCACCATCATGACATCATTTTAACTTGTCTTTGTTTAGTCAAAAAGTTGTGTTCGACTCTTTTGACCCCATGGACTGTAGCCCGCCAGGCTCCTCTATCCATGAGATTTCCCAGGCAAGAATACTGGAGTGGGTTGCCACCTCCTTCTCCAGGGGATCTTCCAAATCCAGAGATCAAACCTGCATCTTCTGCTTTGGAAGGCCGATTCTTTACCACTGAGACACCTGGGGAGCCCCATTTTAACTTAATTACCTCTTAAAAGTCATATTCAGAGGTACTGGGGTTAGGACTTCAACATATAAACTTTGGGGGAATGCAATTCACTCCATAACAGGCAAGAAGGGTATCCTCAAGCCAGTTGCCAATTAGAGGAGCCATGTGTCTCACAGCAATGGGACACCTGGAGTATCCTCGCCATGTTCTGTTCTTGGCTGGAAGCCAGCCCACAGGACACATGGCCTTGTGCAAACACTGTGGTGGATTCAAAGAGGCCACAGCTGGGGCCCTCAGTTAATTATCCCACTGCTGGCAGGAGATCTATGGTGCATTTCCATGGTCACTGTGACATTCAATCTCCATTTATTAAATTGCTCAAGAAAAATAAATTGACCACCTATTAGGTACTAGGTGAGTGAGTCTCAGCCCTGATTGTCTGACAACAAAATTACTGATAGAGATTTTGTTTTCCAGTGCATTTTTCTGGGCCCATCTCTGCAGGGGGTCACTGTCCTTGAGAGCTGGTGTGTCAGGTGCTGGGGTGAGGAGGGTGCTGAATGGGACAGCCTCTGCCCACCAGAGCTCCAAGCCAGCAGACAGAATTAACAGCTTCAAAAACCTCGTGCACAGAATTGCAGCCACATTACAATGCCCTGGTTAAATCAGTAACTAGAATCAGCTGGAGGCAAGAAGGACTTGTTATGACTGTTGTCAATCAGTAACAAATATAAAGTTCCATGAGGATAGGTTCAGAGGTTCTCATTCATCTTGTTTTTCCCCTCAGTTCTTCCTTGCTAGGAGCTTCATCTGCATGTCTTCTGGCTGAAACCACAAGGAATGACTCAACTCAAACTGTCGTGAGATTCCTTACAAAGGTCAAACCCCAGTGCCAACAATGCTCATTCCCACAGCGCATCCTCCAGCTTCATCCGGTGGCTATCATCTTGGCTGCATTCACAAACCTCCAATGTCATGGAAGCACATTCCCCTCCTAGTTCCAGCAAAGGGAAAAAGGGCTACAGGCTCGATCCTCTACCCTGATGTAGAATGTGAAGGAAAGACCAGGCTCATCAATCCTGTCTTGCCTTTTCCAGGCAGACCGCTGGGAGCAAAGTATTTAGTCTCTTGACATCTCAATTACCTTACCTATTATTTGGAAGTAATAGTAACTACCCTGCAAAGTAGTTGTAAGGATTAAGACATCAAAGGTAAGAATGTCCCCTATGACTATGAGCTCATAGTTGGTATGTTATAAATATTGAGCCTTCCCACCCCAATCATCAGCAAATTATTTTCTCTAGAGTCAGAACAAAAATTCTCTTGCCAAAAACCATTGAGGAAATCCAAAAACTCCAGCTTCCATTTTCCTTGAAATTCCCCCTTTTACCTCCTTTATGTACCTGGGAGCTGCCACAGCAGCCAAAACCTGCTCTCTGGAAAGGCTCTGACGTCAAGCTTTGCCACCTCATATGAATTTCTACTTCTCTGAACATTCCATCCAGAAGCATGCCATGATAACTATTCAGCCTCACCAGGGAAAAAAGAGGCTTTACCTCTTGGTAAAGAAAACCACATCAATAGCAAGGACTTTTCTGGTGGCCTCAATCACACCAGATAGGTGTCCTCCTCTTATGGGGTGGTCTTGGTTGGAAGGGCAGTGTAAGGTAGGAAGGATCATCCCCCCGGGAGAGTGCAGACATTTCTAGAAGGAACTATCTCTCTTCTTTCAAACTAAATCTTACCCTGGATCCTGATATTTATAAAACAGGAACATATCCTATTTCATCAATATAAAAATTTTCAGTGCAATTGTATAACCTTTGCTCATTATAACCCAAAAATGTATGAACAAGAAGATTGTGTTGAAATTAGGACATTAGATGACAGTTACATTTTCTATCATCTTCAATAACTTGTTGTTTGAGTTGTTCAGGATCTAGGAAACTGGGCTGCATGTTGTTAATGGTCCCAGTCTTTTAACAGCTCTTCTGTCAGTCTTGGGAGACACTTTGAGAAAAAACATCCCTAAAGCTTGTATAGGTCCATCTAGTTAAAGCTATAGTTTTTCCAGTAGTTATGTAGGGATGTGAGAGTTGCACCATAAATGAAGCTGAGTGCCAAAGAATTGATGTTTTTGAACTGTGGTGTTCAACAGACCCTTGAGAAGACTTCTGAGAGTTCCTTGGACTGCAAGGAGATCAAACCAGTCAATCCTAAAGGAAATCAGTCCTGAATATTCGTTGAAAGGACTGATGCTGAAGCTGAAGCTTCAATACTTTGGCCACATGATGTGAAGAACTGACTTACTGGAAAAACCCTAATGCTGGGAAAGATTAAAGGCAGGAATAGAAGGGGACAACAGAGAGTGAGATAGTTGGATGGCATCACTGGCTCGATGGACATGAGTTTCAGTAAACTCTGGGAGTTGGTGATGGACAGGGAAGCCTGGTGTGCTACAGTTCATGGGATCACAAAGAGTCAGACACGACTGAGTGATTGAACTGAACTGAACTGAAAGCTTGAAGATATATATACGTATATGTATATATCTATGTGTGTGTGTGTATATATATATGTATATATATATATCCATCAGCACCAAGAATGGACAATCATTGCTTATTATCTATAACATAATTTTTCATGTTGTAACATGTTCGTAATTTACTAGTTATCAAGTTATCACCTAGGTGAGAATAACTCTGTAATGATGCATTTGCACTTGGCCCAGCCTTCAATCCAGTGAGGTCCACACAGCTGTGCTAAGACACATGCATAGCCTTGACCTTCACACAAGACCAGCAAGGAGTGGCAAGCTTCCAGATCAATACACATCTACAAGAGATTTCAATATATGCACGGCTGAGATGTTTCGACAAGATTTTTCCCAGGGCTACAAAAAAAGTTCACATGTAAATATATATTCATATGCTCATATCTCCTATGGTTAAAATTACACTGGATCTGTTTGATTATGCTTACTGTCTTTTATTCTTGTTTAAAGCCACTTTCATTTTTTAATGAAATTTGACTCAAGAGTTTGCAGAGTTCCTGAATCATTGGAAAAGCAAGAGAGTTCCAGAAAAACATCTATTTCTGCTTTACTGACTATGCCAAAGCCTTTGACTGTGTGGATCACAGTAAACAGTGGAAAATCCTTCAAGAGATAGGAATACCAGACCACCTGACCTGCCTCTTGAGAAACCTGTATGCAGGTCAGGAAGCAATAGTTATAACTGGACATGGAACAACAGACTGGTTCCAAATAGGAAAAGGAGTACGTCAAGGCTGTATATTGTCACCCTGCTTATTTAACTTATATGCAGAGTACATCATGAGAAACGCTGGGCTGGAGGAAGCACAAGCTGGAATCAAGATTGCCGGGAGAAATATCAAAACCTCAGATATGCAGATGACACCACCCTTATGGCAGAAAGTGAAAAAGAACTAAAGAGCCTCTTGATGAAAGTGAAAGAGGAGAGTGAAAAAGTTGGCTTAAAGCTCAACATTCAGAAAACGAAGATCATGGCATCCGGTCCCATCACTTCATGGGAAATAGATGGGGAAACAGTGGAAACAGTGACTGACTTTATTTTTCTGGGCTCCAAAATCACTGCAGATGGTGATTGCAGCCATGAAATTAAAAGACGCTTACTTCTTGGAAGGAAAGTTATGACCAACCTAGACAGCATATTAAAAAGCAGAGACATTACTTTGTCAACAAAGGTCCATCTAGTCAAGGCTATGGTTTTTCTAGTAGTCCTGTATGGATGTGAGAGTTGAACTATAAAGAAAGCTGAGCGCTGAGGAATCGATGCTTTTGAACTGTGGTGTTGGAGAAGACTCTTGAGAGTCCCTTGGACTGCAAGGAGATCCAACCAGTCCATCCTAAAGGAGATCAGTCCTGGGTGTCCATTGGAAGGACTGATGTTGAAGCTGAAACTCCAATACTTTGGCCGCCTGATGCGAAGAGCTGACTCATTTGAAAAGACCCTGATGGTGGGAAAGATTGAGGGCAGGAGAAGAAGAGGATGACAGAGGATAAGATGGTTGGATGGCATCACCGACTCAATGAACATGAATTTGGGTAAACTCCAGGAGCTGGTGATGTACAGTGAGGCCTGGCGTGCTGCAGTTCATGGGGTCACAAAGAATCGGACATGACTGAGCGACTGAACTGAATTGAAGCATCTCTGCATGACCCCGATCCCTGCCTAAATTGAGCCCAATATAGTTGGAGGAATAAGGCCCAGAGAAATGTGGAGTCCTGCCCGGCTCACACAGCCCATTCATGGCACCACTACAATGAGAACCTTTAACTTCAGCCTCCTTGGGCAGTGCTCTTAACAAGACGCCAGAGTTCCAGGAGGTTCCTAGTGCCCCACAATAAGGGCAGTGACAGATGTCAGCACATAGCCAAGCCTGAAATCCTTTCCCAAAGGAGGGAGAAAATTCTCGAAATGACTGGTGGCCTTTATGACTCAGACTGTGCTGTGGACCATGGAAAAATAATGGTTTGTTTGATTTGGTTTAGTTTCTGAGAAAGAGAGGCCAAGCTACATCACACCAAGGTGTGGTGATGCTGAGTCTGAGCTGTGACCCTCAGTGATGTGGGGAAGGGATTTGGCATCCATGGGCTGGGATGGAAGATAGAGGGTTGGGGACCGGGTTTGAGTCTGGGCCAACAGAAGGGCAAGCCCAGGAGGCCTGAGGCAACAATCTCTCCATCTGCCAGACAGTTGCAACAGCTATTCTAAGCCCTGGCTTGAGGCCAGCCTTGATTGATTTCAGCAATAAAATTACATGTTCCAAAACTCATCTGTTTTGGACCATCAATGACAAAGAAAGCTATTACAGAATGTTAAATCTATCCCTGTGTTTGGGACAGATCTCTGTATTAATACTTATTTGGCCTCTACAAATGATTCATGTGGGGCAGCGGAATGACTGAGTCACTGTCAGAATAATTTACTCACATCCCCCTCATCATTATTGTACATTCTTTCCTAGAGCCAAACATTACTCACATGTCTCTTTGACCCACGTTAATATGAATGTCACCGATGGGCTGTTTTCTCTCTGCTGAGCTGAGGTGTGGTAAACAGGAAAACAAGATGAAAAGCATTTCCAATGATAGTTATGGAACCCTGTGGTTAAAGGGTCAACCCACATTTTCTAGTCATGGAACAAAGGAATGATGATCAAACTTGGCATTAACAAATTCTACCTCTGTCCACACCTCAGCTATTTCAAAGGGTTTTCTAGTGCTGCTTCAGTGAAGTCAGTTTCCCTCTCCTACCCACAGGCATCTTTTTGCTGCCCCAGGCTCAGGAAGCAACTGTGCACTGGCTAAGACTCTGCATTCCCAATGCAGGGGGCCCAGGTTTGATCCCAGGTCAGGGAACTAGATCCTACATTTGCAACTAAAAATTCTGCATGTCATAAATAAGACCCAATGCAGCCAAATAAATAAACATTAAAAAAAAAAAAACCCAAACAAACAGAGACTGTGTTGAAAGGAAAGTAGGGTTTGTCTCAGGAAGCTGAGCTAGTGAGGAGATAGGACATACTTGGGAGAGCTAGAGTTCCTTCTCTAAAGAGATACATTTTTAACAATTTAAGGAGACGTGGGTAGGAGGGTCACTGAGCTCCTGTTGCCAGGTTAGAGGAAGAAGTATGATGTCAAGGAGTTTGACAGTAAGTCCAGCCCCACCTGACGCTGCATCATGGGGAGGAACAACTATAATTACACGACACAAGAAACCCACGCTTCACCTACTTCTACCCATGCCAAGTGGCCCTTCTTCTGTTCAAATCTGGCTCAGAGCATGGACTGTGCCCCACGCACCCTGTTATCCATCCAAACACAAGGACTGCAGGCTACATTCCAAATACCCAAGACCGAAATCTTCAGTTCTGCCTAAGAGAATGGCTCGATCTTTGAAATTTTATTGTCTTGTACAGGGCATTCTCTGTACTAGTTTGTTGTAGTTATAAAACAGTTAGCAAGACAGCTTACATTTCCATTTAATCAATATTTTCTATCCTATACATCTCTGCCCCCAATTTTTTTTCTCTTCAAAATCTATTCTTTAAAAGAAAAAAAAAATCACTGGAGAAATGTGTGTTAAAAAACAACAATAAAAACCATCTAACAACTGACGTGCCAATAGTCAAGTCTGTGACTTGTAGAGAAGGTGGTCAAACAGTGGCACATGATATACCTATACCCACCCACCAGCACTTTAAGGCCTGCCCTCAGCCAGGACCCAGGCTCACCATCAGACACTCAGGGTCAGGCTGACTAGTGCTCCCCAGGGCTAGAGGGACTATGCTCTGGTCCCCAGAAACCTGCAAAGTGCCTAGAATCTCATTAGCTTCTCTCTTTGCTTTTCTCCATTGTTTCTAAATAGCTTGCCACACCCTTCTCATTTTGCAGGGGGCAATTTTATGACTTCATGTACAAGTAGTCTGGCCCTGTGAGTGCCCTGAAAATGGAAGACATAAGGCTTGTATGGAGTGTAAAGGAAGCTCTCCATCATTAATTGCAGCACATAACCAGTGTTGTTGTGATGTGTTTTCTCACACTGGGAAGGTTGACTCCCATGCATCCATTTGGATTTAAGGTTTTGTTTCTTCAAAACATGGGTGTATTTTTTCCAAGATACTCCTCAAAATATTGAGTTGGCCTAAAAGTTTGTTTGGGTTTTCCATAACATCTTATGTAACAAACCTTTGGCCAACTCAATATGAACAGAGGATGTTCATGAGTGGAGGAAGCAGAGTAGTCGCGCTGCTGTCCACTGGGCAAGGAATATGGGGAGAGTCTGAGAGTAGAGAGGACATGGAAGGGCAAGAAATTTGGCCTAAATGGTTGCTTCCACAAGGAAGTTGGTTAGTGTCTAAGCATGACTTGCCATCATGTGCATATGTGTGTGCTCAGTCACTCAGTCACGCTTGAATCTTTGTGACTCCATGGACTGGAGCCTACCAGGCTCCTCTGTCCATGGGATTCTCCAGGCAAGAATACCAGAGTGGGTTGCCATTTCCTACTCCAGGGGACCTTTCCTACTCCAGGGATCAAACTTGTGTCTCGTGTATTGGCAAGCAGATTCTTTACCACTGTGCCACCTGGGAAGCCCATGTGACTAGGAAACACAGACCAATCTCATTTGCACTAACACCCCTGGAGCTCCAGGCAGCTTCCTTGAGGGGTAGGGGGCTTGTTAGGTACAACCACCATTTTTCTGGAGATGATATTTCATCTCCTGCACAAGGAGATATTCTATTAAATTAATGGCCCTGGAAGGACAACTAGTGGCCTTGACCTGCCAGCCATGGAGCTGTCAACCCTGGACCCACCCACCGTTCTTGTCAGGTTTTCCTACGGGAGTGTTTGCCCCAACCCTGCTTAGAAATAGGGCACTGGCTTTGGCCAGTCTATCACAGTTGAGAAAATAAATGAAAAAGAAAAAAGGGGAACATAGAAGCCAGGGAAAGGAGAAGAGCCCAGATGAACTTCCTTTCCAGATTCCCTCTGTGGACTTCCCTGGTGGCCCAGTGGTTGAGACTCCACGCTTCCTTTGCAGGGGGCACGGATTTGATCCCTGGTTGGGGAACTAAGATCCCACGTGCTGTAGGACAAGGCCAGAAAACAAAATAAGACCAAAAGACTCCCTCCATGCCAGGCACATGCTTTCCATCGGGCCTGGGAATCCACTATTCTTTCTGACAACACGAGAGCTGGTATACTGTGCCCTTCAGACTAGAGAGGAAAGAGAGGCTCAAGGGGTTAAATGACCTGCCCATGGACACACAGTTGACTAGGGGCAGAGCCGAGATTCAACCCTGAGGCTCTCTGCCTTTCAAGCTCATGAGCACTCATCACCGTCCCCACTGCTGTGGAGTATCTCCTTTTCCTCATCTGGCTGCCAAGGAGTAATTACCTCGCAATTCCCTCCTGTCTCATTCTTTCCATTACCGTCACCCTCACACGTTAACACAGATCAGGCTCTGTCAGCTCGTGGTCAGCCGTCCCCTCTGCCGATGGCTGCCCCATATTGGTCCCTTAGGCCAACAGACCACCTGTGCATCCCACGCACTCTGCCCATATGGTGGCCCCAGCTGTCTCATGACCTGCTCCCGCTCACTTTTGCTCTGGTTCCAACTCCACCGGTGTCCTAATTGTTAAAGAAGACAGCTTCAGGGACAAGAAATACACAGTGACCAAAACTGTCAGAACCGCCTGCCCTGAAATTCATGGGCACTAAGGGGCAATCCCACAGTGGGCTGGAGGACAGAACATGCAGCGAGGAGAGGGCCTGGAACCCGGGAAATCTGCCCTTCCAGCCCCCTCTGCTGCCTTCCTCCCTGTGGCTGGTGCCTGCTTAGCCAGCCTGGGAGAGGACTCCTGTCCACAGGGCCTGGCCCTGGCGCCCCCTAGAGGCCACTGAACGCAGCAACCCTTATTCAGTCCAGGAAATCACTGTCTATAGCCGGTTCTTCAGCCTGGTTGCTCTCATAGCTCCAGTGATAGGGAGAGTACCACCTCTTTTCACTGCCAGACAGCCCTCATCATCAGAAAGACCACACCGATGTTTTCATGCATTTCTAGTCCTGATCTTCTTACCCAGATTTATGAAAACGACTTCATTTTCCCATAGGTCTTCTCCTGTATTTCATTTTTTTTAAGCAAAAGCAGTCTTTTTTTTTTTTTTTTTTTTTTTTTTTAGCTGTGCCGGGACTTAGTAGTGGCATGTGGGAGCTGGTTCCCTGACCAGACATTGAACCCAGGCCCCCTGCCTTGGGAGCACGGAGCCTTAACCACTGGACCACCAGGGGTGTCCCAGATCTTCTCCTATACTCATCAATCATTGCAAGACTGTACATTTCCATCCATGACATTCCACCTTGATGACATCAGGCAGCTGTTCCACCTTGCTGAAATTATTTTGGGCCCTAATTCTACCATCAAACTCACTATCATTTGTCTTTCTATAAATCTCAAATTCGATTAAGACGTATAGTGTGAATCTGAGTCACTGATATGAACACTGAACTTGACTGTTAAAGATCAAAGCTTTTCAGAATGTATTTAAAAGTTTTCTTCCAGTCTGTCACCCATTCTTCAATCAATAATGTTTTAGATTCCGTCTTTTAAAAAGTCACAGATTAATCTCTCTCTTAACTCAATCAGCATTTCTTCATTTTATAAATTTAATGGCTCTTTACAGTCCAGATATACCATACCTGCTACATACATACCCCCAATCTGATCGACCAATAGTCCCATTGGAAGGGGAAATGAAAGATCGCTGGGTATGATTTACAGCAAGCCACTGCTGGCTCCTGGTAAATTTCTACTTGCTTGACTAAGAATTCACAAAACATTCACTTAATTCCCTAGGGAGTTTCTAGATTCTACCTTCTTTCCTTTTTTTTAAGTCTTTATTTACTAGAATATTGCTTTTGTTTTATGTTTTGGTTTTCTGGCCAAAAGGTATGTAGGATCTTAGCTCCCTGACCTGGAATCTAATCCAAACCCCCTGCATTAAAAGATGAAGTCCCAACCACTGGGCAGCCAGGTTAAGTCCTGATTCTACCTCCTTTCCTTTTTTGACAATTAGAGCAGTGTTTTCTTTCTTTCTTTCTTTCTTTCTTTTTTTTTTTTTTTTTTTTGAGGTTGGAATTGCTTTTATTGGGGCAAGCATGGCAGGCCCACCATGGTCAGCTTAGTGTTCTGCCCTCCAAGGCAGCCAAAGCCAGGCTCCTCCACCCGCCACCTACATGGGTTAGTGGAACATGCAGAGCTCAATCAGAGGGTGGAGGCAGGGGGTCAGGGGGGAGCTGCCAGGGCCTGGGGCCGATGGAACAGGAGCAGGTGGCACCGGCTGGCTGGCCTTGGCCAGCATGGACTGCCTAGGCAGTGTCCCGGGCCAACATGGGGGCTGAGAAGCTCCCTGGGGGAGGCAGGCAGCACCTGGGGGCCCACAGGCCTTGGGGGATACTGGGCCCACGGTAGGCAGAGGCCTGCAGGAGCCCAGCCATACCTGGCCAGCATGCCTGAGAGCTGGGCAGTGGCAAGACTTTCACCAGAAGGGAGGCAGCTACCACCCCAGGTCTGGGTCCTTGGGGCCTGGGATGTGAAGGGGGACACAGAAGGCACTTACTAGGGAGCTGAGGCTGGAAGGCTGAAGCCAGAGGCCTGGGGATGGGGGCCCTGGCCCAGGCTGGCTGGGTCTAGAGCAGTGTTTTCTTACCTTGAGCCTTTCCATACTTCCTGTTTTTCATAATTCCTCAGAGATGACTGACAGGCATTCTAGTCCATTTACCTGCAATTTGACTGAACCAGGATATGAACTTATTCAAAACAAGTGGGTTTTTTTTTTGTTTTTTTTTCCCCATTCCTTCCCCTACCTTGGGCTTCCATTTCCTGGTCCCCATGTTTTGCATTGTGTTGATCATTAACCTTGATAGAATGGCAAAGTTAAAAAACAGGTGCGTTTTCTCTTTGTCACTTGTAAACATGATATCATCTATCCCAAACAGGCTCATGCCTTTGTAGTTCTTCCTGCCCTGAACCAAATAAAAGCAGTCATTATTCTTGTTCTTCAAGCCCAAGTTCACCCTGCCCTTTATTCATCCTGTTTCTATCTTTACAAATTTATTCACTCATTCACCCACTGGATGAACTTTTGTTAGGAAATCTATATCTTGTTCCCCAAATAAGATAATTAATTACATCCTATTGACACATTCTTCTTTTGCCAAGTTTTGGTATTTGCATGCATTATTTGTTTCTTTACACACCTCCTCAGCACCCAGGTTATCAGATGTCACTTCTTTGGATATAATTGAGGTTGGGGGAAGGGAGGGAGAGAAAAAAAGAATTATAGTCCATATAGCAGGTCAGGAGTAAAGGTATTTACAATGCATCCTGGGGAGAGAGATTAAAAATGACAAGGTGTTCTCTGGTGGTCAGTGGTTAAGAATCTGCCAGCCATTGCAGAGGACATGGGTTCAATCCCTGCTCTGGGAGGATTCCACATGCCATGGGGCAACTAAGCCAGTACACCACAACCACTGAAGCCCGCACACCCTAGAGCCTGTGCTTCGCAAGAAGAGGAGCCACCACGATGAGAAGCCTGTACACCACAAGTAGAGAGGAAGCCCCGCTCGCCACTAGTGAAAACCAGTAGGCAGTGACAAAGACGCAGTGCAACCAAAAATAATAAATAAATAAAATTTTAAAAACTGAAACAAGACAAAGAAAGTAAACCCTGGTATTTTAACCACATCCCCCATTTCTGAGAAGGAGAGTTAAGGCGTGCGTTTAAGTGAGTTTCTTTGGGGACAAGGTGGGAGCTGATGATAAGAACCACCAGTTTCAAGTCATAAAATCAGACAAGGAAAACAAAATACCTTTAGGCATGCATATTAATGTTCATATAAGCTTCTCGCTTAAACTGCAAGGGAAGCAGATTCTGAAACATTTCTAAGGAATTATTACTTAATATGTATAAAAATATTACCAATGGTTTAGTAATGGTATAGTTCCTGTTATTTTAGTTAGTTAAGCATAAAAATTAAAATAAGAGTTTTTGGTGGATCTGTGACCTCAGTGTCTCCAATTCTATGTTTCACTTAAGACCTTAAGTTATTTATTTAAATTGGTTAAATATTTAATAAACAGAATAGAAAAAAAATAGTTTTCCTTTCTAAAGAGCAAGAAAAATTTCCTTTCTTTGTATTAAAAAGATACATTTTACTATCCAAATATTTGTATATCTTTCCAGGGAAATGAAATCTGGCAAGATTTATGTCTTTCATATAATGAAGATCATAATATTTAAAAAGTGCATTTACTATGAAAGTAAGTAACTTTCTCAATTAGTGTCCCAATTGAGACAATTGTGTCAATAGAGACAATAGTGTCCCAATTTCTCAATTAGTGTCTTGATTGTCTCAAAAGTGCAATAAGGATGCACTTTCACAATCCAATATAGAACTCAAAATGTTTTACAGCCCAATAGTAAATGTAAGTTTCTAATTTGAATGAAGTCTAAAATATACAAGTCAGGACTCTGACCATACAAAAGGATAATACTCAGAGAGAGCTCACAGTTCAGAATCATCCCACTGGTTTTAGAGTCACAGCAATTTCGGGGGGGTAGTAATTAGATTTTTTGGAGAAGGAAATGGCAACCCACTCCAGTATCCTTGCCTGGAGAATCCCAGGGACAGAGGAGCCCAATGGGCTGCCGTCTCTGGGGTCACACAGAGTCGGACACGACTGAAGCGACTTAGCAGCAGCAGCAGTAATTAGATTTAACATTATTATCATTCTAATGAACAAGTTAAATCAGAGAGCTCTCAATTTTGGAATTCCAGTATTAATCAACTATAAGTAAGTGTTAGCCTGTACGTATCACCAATGACTGAGATGTTTCTTTCTAATGAATTGACTATTACATTTCCTAAGTTCTGAAAGGCCAACAGACCAAAGAAAGAGACTTCTCTAGATTCCCGCTTGAAACCAACAGCTTCAGCAAACTGCTAGCCTTGATTCAGGACCCAGGGCTTTAAGATATTTAACTGTAAAATTCTCTCATCTCATCTCATCCCATCCCATCCCATCCCATCCACGGGGTTTCAGACACCGAGTCCTTGTGCATGAGGAGTCACCCATGAAACCATAGTTAAGTGAAGCCCAGTGAGTGAAGAAGCTTCTTGGGGCAGCAGCAATGGAAACAGACCTTCAAGGCTGAGTTGGAGATGAAAGGGTGTTCTGAACAGAGGCTCTGACTTGTGCTAAGGCATGTAGGGTGACCCATATGACACAGAAACATCAAGAACTGACTGAGGGGAGGAGAAGGGAAGTCTGGCCAGTGGAAATGGGCCCTTGACTGAAGGGCCTAAAACGTCCCAGCAGCAAGCCCAGAATTTCTCCTGAAAGGAAAGGGGAATTAACATGACTTGTGTCATAATCTGACATGTGATTTCAAAAGACAAGGTGGACTTCCCTGGTGGTCCAGGAGCTAGGGCTCCACACTCCCAGTGCCAGGGGGCTGGGTTCAATCCATGGTCAGAGAACTAGATCCCCTATGCCAAAACTAAGAGTTCACATGCCACAACTAAAGATCCCACAAGCAGCAACCAAGATCCCACATATGCCACACCAAGCTCCCGCGTGCTGCGACTAAGAATCGATGCAGTCACGCACACACATACACACACAAAGAGAAGGCAGGAGACAGTTTGCAACATGAGTTCTCTGGGAAGTGACTCTGGGAGGCTCCATGTTCTGTTTTTCCTCTCTTACCTTTTTTATATATTATCTTTAAGATAACATTGACAGTGTGTTAGGCTAGGCCACGAAACAGGAGTTTATTCACTTCTGTCTCTGGAAGGCCAT
Organism: Bubalus kerabau; assembly: GCF_029407905.1. NCBI lineage: Eukaryota > Metazoa > Chordata > Mammalia > Artiodactyla > Bovidae > Bubalus > Bubalus kerabau. The sequence continues at coordinate 52,898,819 of NC_073633.1, read as the reverse complement.
GAATCACTCTTTCAGGCAGCAGTTCCTCTGTCTGTTAAATCAGACCACAGCACCTCCCTGACTACCTCTTGGCCAAGAAAAGCTACCATATTTTTAATATCTTAGTTGTATGCAGGCAGGGTACACAGGCAGTACCCCATTTAACCCTTCTATCAACCTTACCAGGGATGAACTATTACTATCCCCACTATACAGATGAAGAAACCGAGGCTCCGGAAGGCCATGTGACATCCTTAGATCTTATAGGTGGAAGCGGTGTAAGCAGGAGTGTTCTTTGCTGATCTTCCCAGTAAGTCAAGGGGCAATGGTTGTAAGGCTTCCCACCTCCACTGGATTCGAGGTGTTACTGTGGTTATAGGAAGCCAGGGGAAGACTACTTTCTCCCCCCAAAGCTTCCACCTTCTGCACAATGTGTTTCCTTTCTCTCTCCTATCAAGGTGGTGCTGTCATTTTGTGTTTAGGATATGGGGTTACTGATTTTAATTGCAGACCCTCCCCCGCCCCCCGATTTTAATTGCAGGGCCAGACTGAGCTGGCCCTGACTCCTGGCATGGTTCTCTGCCAGCCAGCCAGCCATGCTCAAGAGATGGATCCCCCAGCATCTGTCAGGCCAGTCTCAGGGATTAGGAACAGAGCAGCTCCCCTTGCCTAGGCCTCTCTACAATTCAACACTTTGGGAGCCATAACTCAGCTCAGGCCTTCAGCAATACTGCGACCCTGTTTGGATTCTTCTCACTTACTCATCACACCAATGATTCAGAAACGTGCTGTTCTTATGGTAATTCGTGTTTGTGCTCTCGTGTACCGGTGTTGGCAGTGACTTCCTGTTAGTGCTCTGCTTTTATTTTTGCCTGAGCTGGGATTAAATGACTTCGCTTATAAACAAAAGTGGAACCACAAGTCCCTGGGCACCCTGAAGCAGAACCGGTCAGATGGTTTTGAATTTGTGATGTTTTCCTTTGATGAAAAATAAGGTAACATAATAACATAATTAAGAGGTGGCTGTGGTGAGATGGGAAGAATATTAAGAGGTGAGGTCAGGAAATCAAGTCTCCTCCCCACTTTCTGCTGAATTTGAAGTTATTTGTGATAATTACTACTTCACATTATATGTATAACTGAATCACTTTGCTGTACACCTGAGACAAATGCACGATTATAAATCAACCATACTACAATAAAATTTTTAAAAATAAGTGTAAAAAAAGATAAAGTTCATAAGCCATAAAATTCACCCTCTAAAAGGGCACAATTCAGTGGTTTTTAATATACCCTGAAAGTTGTGGAACCATCATCCCTCTCTCATCCTAAAACATTTTTCTCGTCCCAGAACGTAACTGCACACCCGCTGGCTGTCGCTCTCCATGCCCTTTCCTGTGTGCCAACACCGCCTAGACTTGCTTGGCCCCTCACCTTCTCTTTCCGGCCCCCTGCTAAATCAGAGTCCCCAAATCCCCCAGTCATCACCAGCCAGGTCACCAGAGATGAAGTCCCTCTGGCTGAGCGCAAGGCCAGGGTCATTGTCCTTTCACCAAACAACAGGATGGCTCTGCTGTCCAGCATAATGTCACCTCTAATGGCAGAGACCCCACACTCCACTTTGCTACAACTGTTACCCAGGTGAATAAGATAAATAAGCTGTCGGAGTGGGATAGGAAGAGATTGAGCTGGCCCTGACTGCTAGCATGGTTCTCTGCCAGCCAGCCACACTCAACAGATGGATTATCCAGCAACCGTCAGGCCAGTCTCAGGGATTAGGAACACAGCAACCCCCCTTGCTTAGGTCAAGAAGTATCGCTCGAGGAACTCACCCACATTTCCTGCCTCCTGTGTGACTCCTATTGAAGGGAAAACTTATTCCCCAGTCCAGGTTTTCATCCATAGCAGGGAATTCGTGCTCTAAGCCAGAGAAGATGTAATGTGTAAGAGACACCTCTCTGACCCCACCTTCTCTCCTCCCTTAGGGAGGAGACTCAGCATCACTTTTTAAAAATGTATGTATGAGGGACTTGCCTGGTGGTCCAGTGGTTAAGACTTCATCTTCCAATGCAGGGGGTATAGGTTCCATCCCCGATCAGGGACCCAAGATCCCACATGCCTCATGGCCAAAACAGCAAACATAAAACAGAAGGAATATTGTAAAAAATTCAATAAAGACTTTAAAAATGGTTCACATCAAAAAATATATGTATGCGTGATGTGATATGGTATGGAATGATGTGATATGGTATAATATAGTGTATCAGTTCAGTACAGTTCAGTCACTCAGTCATGTCTGACTCTTTGCAACCCCATGGACTGCACCACACCAGGCTTCCCTGTCCATCAGCAACCCCCAGAGCTTGCTCAAACTCAGGTCCATCGGGTTGGTGATGCCATCCAACCATCTCATATAGCATCTATTATGTACTACATACTCATGTCTTTGTTTCCGTCTGTTCCTCCAGTAAAGCATAGTATCCAAGAGAATAGAGCTAGCCCCACCTCCAGTGCCTAGAACTGTACCTGAACAATAAGAAATAAGATGCTGTATGAAAATGTCTTGAGTAAACAGAGGAGATTCATGACAATGGAAAAGTGGCATGAGGTCAGAGGCCAAAATTGAACACAGAAAATTTGCCACTAGTATGAGAGGCTCTGAATACTGAGACTCAACATTTCTTTCAAAATTATATTTTTATCATGTTTTAAGATTTAGCACAATAGGACCATTGTTTGGTGAGCCCAGCCCTGTAGCCAGAGTTGGCTGCTTCAGCCTCCGGGCTGCTCTTCTATTCTCAGGACTTAGCTTTTAGTCCTGCCCACCCATGCTCAGCTGGACAAAGAACCCCTCAAAGAACCCCCTCTCTGGTGGCTATCCCAGCGTGTGGGCTCAGAACGGGCATCCTGGGTTTTCTTCCCGGTACTGTTGCAGGAAGGCGGACCCCTTCCAGGGCCCAAAACTGGGCTCTTGTCCAACACTCGGAAATGAATTGTCCGAGGAGACATGTGCTGACAAAGCAAGAGATTTTATTGGGAAAGGGTACCCGGGTGGAGAGCAGTAGGTAAGGGAAGCCAGGAGAACTGCTCTGCCGCGTGGCTCGCAGTCTAGGGTTTTGTGGTGATGGGATTAGTTTCCAGCTGGTCTTTGGCCAATCATTCTAATTCAGTCTTTCCTGGTGGCGCACGCATCGCTCAGCCAAGATGAATGCTAGCGAGAGGGATTCTGGGAAGTGGACGGACACGTGGTGTCTCCTTTAGACCTTTCCTGAACTCTTCCAGTAGGTGGTGGCTTATTAGTTCTGTATTCCTTATCAGGATCTCCTGTCATAAAACAATCATGCAAATGGTTACCATGGTGCCTGGCCAGGGTGGGCGGTTTCATTCAGTGTGCTTCCCCTAACAGTACTACTGGTTTTCTCCAGCAGGTATCTCTGGCCAGTCATTCCCCTAGGGCGGTCCTCTATACAAGGCACAGAAGACCCACCAGAAACGCAGAAATTCAGAGAACATCACAGTTACTGCAACATGGTACTGTATGCTATTATATACTAATGCAGCATTTAGATCCCCAAGAGGTGTGCTCTGGTAACAAAGAGCAGTAAATACCTCAGCTGCCTTCAGAGTTTTGTTTTGGTTTTTTTTGGCTTTGCTGAGTTAGTGTTCAGTCACCAAGTCGTGTCTGACTCTGAGACCCCATGGACTGCAGCACACCAGGCTTCCCTGTCCTTCACCGTTTCCTGGAGTTTGCTCACTCATGTCCATTGAGTTGGTGATGCTATCCAACCATCTTGTCTTCTGTTAGGAGTCTACAAATTTGGATCCAGAGCTGAGTAGCCCAGACCAGAGAGGAGAGGCTCTTGGTGGTGACAGACTTAACCTCATTTCTCTTCCTTCCAGACAGAGCACTCCTCCAACATAACGTCAAACAATCTCTGAAGGGGCTCTAGACTGTTATCCTGCCCACAGTGCCCACGCATCTCCATTCACTCCTGCCCCCTCCCTCATACTGTTCCCTGCAGCATGCCATTTCTCCTAATTCCAATCTTGCTCCTGACTCCATGGTGGCCTGAAGCATTAAGAGCTATTAACACCACTGGGTAAAAAAGACTGACATTTGTTTTAGCCAAATTTCCTCTGTAAGGGTCTAATCTACATTTGATATAATCCAAGGGCATCTCAGGCTCAGCCTCAAATTTCATTTCAGTGGCTCCTAGAGGAGTGATTTCACAATCACACCAAGTCTTTGACCCAAAAAAACCTTTGTCTCTTGGCATCCATAGTAACTCAAATCCAAACATAAAAAGAGAAAATAAAGGCCATATGGAAAGAAACTGGGTCAGCATCTCTCAGTGGTGTTCATTCAACAGAGGATTTGGGTCAATGATATTTTGCCTTGGTCCACATTGGAACAGAGCCTTTCATTAGCCGCAAAGCTCCAGGCAAACTTGATTTTCTTGACCTCTTTGAATGCATTTCCTCTTATCCCTGGCAAAGAAAGTGGAAAAACACTTTTAGAAGTCAGTCTACCAATTTTACCCTTAACAGGTTGAGTGACCTACTTGACCCTGGGTTTCATTGTCCACCAATTGCCCAAGGGCATCTGGATGGCAGGTTTGCAGCCACCCTGAGTTTTTTTATAGCCTAAAATTTTAGAGCCTCTTTATCTTTTTCTCTTAAGGAAACAGCAGAACAACAACCAGAGTGTGTTTAACAATGAAAGAATGAGGGTAAACAAATTTGATTTTAAGACCATAACGTCAAACAGGGTAAAGCATCAATTTGGTCTTGCAGGTTTAAGCCTAGAGTTCACATAGGTTTGAACCTGCAGGGTTCCCACAGTGTCAGTGAACTCCTTGACATTCGCCGTTCAGACACACAAGGAGAGGCCAGTAGACTAGGAAGTGTATTTGTCCCTCAGGTAAATATGCAAAGCAATCTGTTCTTGAGATGTGGTCATGGCAAACATTGCTTTGTGACATTAATTTTATGGCAGGCAGCAACATTCACGATCAGTTCAGTTCAATTCAGCTGCTCAGTCGTTTCCGACTCTTTGCGACCCCATGAATCGAAGCACGCCAGGCCTCCCTGTCCATCACCAACTCCTGGAGTTCACTCAAACTCACATCCATTGAGTTGGTGATGCCATCCAGCCATCTCAACCTCTGTCGTCCCCTTCTCCTCCTGCCCCCAATCCCTCCCAGCATCAGAGTCTTTTCCAGTGAGTCACCTCTTTGCATGAGGTGGCCAAAGTACTGGAGTTTCAGCTTTAGCATCATTCCTTCCAAAGAACACCCAGGGCTGATCTCCTTTAGAATGGATGGGTTGGATCTCCCAGCAGTCCAAGGGACTCTCAAGAGTCTTCTCCAACACCACAGTTCAAAAGCATCAATTCTTCAGCGCTCAGCTTTCTTCACCATCCAACTCTCACATCCATACATGACCACAGGAAAAACCATAGCCTTGACTAGATGGACCTTTGTTGGCAAAGTAATGTCTCTGCTTTTGAATATGCTATCTTTGGTCATAACTTTCCTTCCAAAGAGTAAGCGTCTTTTCACTTCATGGTTGCAGTCACCATCTGCAGTGATTTTGGAGCCCAGAAAAATAAAGTCTGACATTGTTTCCACTGTTTCCCCATATATTTCCCATGAAGTGATGGGACCGGATGCCATGATCTTCGTTTTCTGAATGTTGAACTTTAAGCCAACTTTTTCACTCTCCTCTTTAACTGTCATCAAGAGGCTTTTTAGTTCCTCTTCACTTTCTGCCATAAGGGTGGTGTCATCTGCATATCTGAGGTTATTGATATTTCTCCCAGCAATCTTGATTTCAGCGTGTACTTCTTTCAGCATTTCTCATGATGTACTCTGCATATAAGTTAAATAAGCAGGGTGACAATATACAGCCTTGACGTACACCTTTTCCTATTTGGAACCAGTCTGTTGTTCCATGTCCAGTTCGAACTGTTGCTTCCTGACCTGCATATAGGTTTCTCAAGAGGCAGGTCAGGTGGTCTGGTATTCCCATCTCTTTCAGAATTTTCAGTCTACCAATTTTAGCCTTAACGTGTTGAGTGACCTACTTGACCCTAGGTTTCATTGTCCACCAATTGCCCAAGGGCATCTGGATGGCAGGTTTGCAGCCACCCTGAGGTTTTTTTTTTTATAGCCTAGAATTTTAGAGCCTCTTTATCTTTTTCCCTTAAGGAAACAGCAGAACAATAACCAGAGTGTGTTTAACAATGAAAGAATGAGGGTAAGCAAATTTGATTTTAAGACCATGATGTCAAACAGGGTAAAGCATCAATTTGGTCTTGCAGGTTTAAGCCTAGAGTTCACATAGGTTTGAACCTGCAGGGTTCCCACAGTGTCAGTGAACTCCTTGACATTCGCCGTTCAGACACACAAGGAGAGGCCAGTAGACTAGGAAGTGTATTTGTCCCTCAGGTAAATATGCAAAGCAATCTGTTCCTGAGATGTGGTCATGGCAAACATTGCTTTGTGACATTAGTTTTATGGCAGGCAGCAACATTCAATGTGGCCTCCCCTTAACAAAACTATGTAACTATTCATGCTAAGGTGCTTTAGTCCTGTCTGACTCTTTGTGACACCATGGACTGCATGGACAGCTCTTCTGTCCATGGGGATTCTCCAGGCAAGGATACTGGAGTGAGTTGCCAAGACCTCCTCCAGGAGAATCTTCCCAACCCAAAGATCCACTCTATGTCTTTTATGTCTCCTGCATTTGCAGGCGTGTTCTTTATCACTAGTGCCACCTGGGAAGCCCATATGACTATTAGGAGTAATTTATAACAGAGTAAATTTAAGTCCACATAAATCTCATCACCCCAAAATGCAACTTCTAGCCTGCCAGTATGGTTACTAACATTTTTCAGAATCTCTGGGTTGTTGAGGTGAGAAATAGAGTATTTTCTGCCATATCAATAAACAAAGATATCACAGCTATCAATGATTCCGACCCTCCAAATATTAATTTCTGAGCCCCGAGAGTGCATAGAAAGAACAATGCCCACTCTCCGGCAACCATCAAGTTGCCTCCACTCCCTACCACAAGCACTGAGACCCAGGATACTGGCCCCATATAGCTGAGATGCATAGAAAGGAATGATTTCAGCAAGCCCAAACTCGTCCCATACATAGAAAAGTGCTAAATTCCTTAAGTCTAAGATAACTGGTTTTCCTTAATTAACAATAATCTTTTGATGTTCAGACTACCTGCCCTTGTTGCAAACTTGTATATAACCTGACTGCTCCCACCTCCCGCCGCCACCACCTCCTCGGAAAAATTCTCTCATGGTCACTTGAGACGCTGTCTCCTGGGCTTGAAGTCCTAAAAACTCAATAATTAAAACACAAACTCTCAACTTTTAGCTTGACTATTTTCTTTTGTCAACAGGGGTTAATTTTTCCTTGAAGATTCAGGTCAAGCAGTCTTCCTGATTTCCATTCCCCTGTGTAGAATTGACCACTTGTTCCCCATGGTACCCTGAACGTGTCTTTACTGAAATGAAATTATTGAGGCACCCAATTTTGTCCATGTCTTTCTTGTAGGAATTCTTTCTCTTTCTCTCTGCCCCAGGGTAGAGAGGAATCTCTTCCTCCATATAATCTCATTTCTACCAAATATAATGTTTGTTGAATTAGTAAACAAAGTTTTTTGGAATGGTGTGGAATGCATGATTTCTGCAGTCATCTTAAATTTTCCCATCATCCAAACCACGACCAACGGCCAAAGTTGAAAAGAGTTCAAGTGTAGACAATAATAACTTCCCATTTCTCATTTTCTTCAGCCCCCAAATTTACTTCCAGCTACCCTTTTCCTTCCAAGAGCATTTATTTTTTAGATCCTTTTAAGATTTTGTATTCTATAAGGCTATAGAGCATACAGTGATGGATACAGTTAACAATACAACAAGAGACTCTTGTTTTTGTCCAGACTCTGACACTAATCACCTGGGTCACACTAGAAAGGTCACTTCCTTAACTAAGAGTGGCAGATGGGTTTCATTTCAAGGATCCACACCAATCACTTGGTAGTGATCACGTAAGATACCTTGTTGGAGGACTCAGACTCCTGAGTTCCGTGGGAAAGAATTTCAGAATCGATTAGTGATTATCTGCCATAGTGTAAAATAGGCTAGGTATTTACCATCCTCACAGAAATGATCTCAACCATCTCTTCCAGGCTCTAAACTTCTGATTTATTTTTTAGTCATTCACAGACCACCCAGGATCTTTTAACATTCCTCTTACACGTGTTATATACAACCACGATGCATTCAGTGTTTACTGGATCCTGGTACTACTCAAGGCACTTTGCTTACATTATGTCATTTTATTCCCACGACAATGCTGGGGGCCCATGCTACTATTATTCACATTATGTAGAATGAGGAAACAGACCCAAAGAAATTGAGCAGCTTGCAAGATTACAGGGCCATAATACTGAAATCAGGATTCACCCACTGAGAGCCCCTCTCCAGAAACTGTGTTCTTAATCACTATGTTGAGGTGGCCTTTCTACTTTAGCTTTTTTCTCAACAAAAGATTAAAAGTCTGCAATAGGGAAAAATACAATAAGCCTGTTCAGAGATTAGGAAACTGCTTGTATTCTACTGACAGGTAATCATTTGCAACCTCAAGTAACACAAGGCTGTACAAATATTGACTGCTCCTGAATCACTGATACTACAGGCAAGCTGTTAGAAATGCATAAATCCTTGGAAAAATTCAGACCCATATCATTTGCAGGGCTTCACCAGTGGCTCAGATGGTAAAGAATCTGGGTTCGATCCCAGGGTTGGGAAGATCCCCTAGAGAAGGGAATGGCTACCCAATCCAGTATTCTGGCTTGGAGAATTTCATGGACAGAGGAGCCTGATGGGCTATAGTCCATGGGGTTTCAAAGAGTCAGACATGACTGAGCAACTTTCACACTCAAACAATCATTTTGCAGAAGTACTAGTGAGTAAAAGAAGTTGTGATATTTTAGGTAAAATGAAACAGGAAATCACTCCTTATCTCACTTTTCTACCTGGACAGAAGATTAAGAACTTCACTTGGGGCCTTGATGTGTGTGCTCAGACACTCAGTCGAGCACAGTCAGTCATGTCTGACTCTTTGCAACCCCATGGACTCTAGCCCACCCAGCTCGTCTGATCATGGGATTCTCCTAGCAAGAATACTAGAGTAGGTTGCCATTTCCTTCTCTAGGGATCTTCCTGACCCATGGGGCCTTGATGCTCATTGGCAATTCTTTCAGCAGCTTCCTTGACACACTATCCTCAGCCTTTCTCTGTTCCACACTTCCTGATGCTCAGCAGCTGATCTCCTCTCTAATTTGCTCACTTTATTCTTAGTCCTTTAGACCAAGTAGACCCACCCATATATTTCGACCCTGTCAATCAATCCATTGAGGCAAGCCTTACCTGTCAGCAGCTTCTCTTGGCTCAGCTCAAAAGAGGATTCATACAATTTAGCACAATGAGTTACCAGGATGGGTATAAAGGAACAGTTCCCTCAAATTCAATGGACCAATAGATGGGATGAGGGGCCTGGTCACATTTCCTTTATTTGAAACCTGAGGAGAACCCTCCCCCAACCTGCCAAGTTTAGAAAAAGGCATTCCCGCTGGTACCCAGTGTGTGAAAGGATGTGTGTACCACTTCCTAGAGAAAGATGCTATCTTTTGTTGTATTTTGCACATTTTCTCCTGTCTTTATTCATTATTACTACATTCACTCCTCTCCATCCAAGTTTAAACTTTGTGTCACCTATGCTCTGGACCTCACCCTTTTTTTTCCAATAGTTTTTTATAGTGGTAAAATTTCCATAATATAAAACATTCTATTTTAGCCATCTTTAACTGTACAGTTCAGTGGCACTAAGTACATTCACACTGCTGTACACCCTTATCCATCTTCTGGATTTTTCACCTTCCTAATCTGAAACTCTGTCCCCTTAAACACTAACTCCCCATTCCCCTCCCCACCCCACTCCCACCCTCTGGACTCAGCACCTACCAATGTACTTTCTGACTCTATGAATTTGACCTTCCACCTTATAAGGTAGAAGTCTTATAAATGGAATCAAACAGTATTTGTCTGCACCTAAATTAGGGGCTTTCCAGGTGGCACAGTAATAAAGAATCTGCCTGCCAATGCAGGAGATACAGGAGACATGGGTTTGATCCCTGGGTCAGGAAGATCCCTTGGAATAGGAAATGCCAACCACTCCAGTATTCTCGCCTGGGAAATTGCATGGACAGAGAAGCCTGGTGGGCTACAGTCCATGAGGCATGCATGTGAAACAAGTATATTGGAATGTATTTTTAAGGTTAACTTAATATACTGGATCTCATTCTTTAAAAGAACTTGCCTCCCTCCTGAACTGGGGGTTTTAAATTAATTTCCAATTATTCATTAATGACTCTAATGGATTTTTTCATTTAAGAAATTAAGATATTACAGATAAGGCTAAAGTCAGGGAGGTAGTTGAGAATAAGAATTTTAAAGGAGGGGACTGGGAATGATAGCTTACGTGGTCATTGAAGCTGTAACCATTGATCATATTCTGGAGACAATCTTCTCCCCTGTCTTCAGTTCAGTTCAGTTCAGTTACTCAGTTGTGTCCAACTCTTCGTGACCCCATGGACCACAACACGCCAGGCCTCCCTGTCCATCACCAACTCCCAGAGTCTCCTCAAATTCATCTCCATTGAGTTGGTGATGCCATACAACCATCTCATCCTCTGTCATCCCCTTCTCCTCCTGCTTTCAATCTTTCTCAGCATCAGGGTCTTTTCAAATGAGTCAGCTCTTTGCATCAGGTGGCCACAGTATTGGAGTTTCAGCTTCAACATCAGTCCTTCCAATGAACACTCAGGACTGATCTCCTTTAGGATGGACTGGTTGAATCTCTTGGCAGCCCAAGGGACTCTCAAGAGTCTTCTCCAATACCACAGTTCAAAAGCATCGATTCTGTAGTGCTCAGCTTTCTTATAGTCCAACTCTCACATCCATACATGACCATTGGAAAATCCATAGCCTTGACTAGACGGACCTTTGCTGGTAAAGTAATGTCTCTGCTTTTTAATATGCTGTCTAGGTTGGTCATAACTTTCTTTCCAAGGAGTAAGCGTCTTTTAATTTCATGGCTGCAGTCACCATCTGCAGTGATTTTGAAGCCCCCAAAAATAAAGTCAGCCACTGTTTCCACTGTTTCTCCATCTATTTCCCATGAAGTGATGGGACTGGTTGCCATGATCTTAATTTTTTGAATGTTGAATTTAAGCCAACTTTTTCACTCTCCTCTTTCACTCTCATCAAGAGGCTCTTTAGTTCTAGGGGGTGTCATCTGCATATCTGAAATTATTGATATTTTTCCCGGCAATATTGATTCCAGCTTGTGCTTCTTCCAGTCCAGCATTTCTCATGATGTACTCTGCACTTAAGTTAAATAAGCAGAGTGACAGTACACTCCCTTGACGTACTCCTTTCCCAATTTGGAACCAGTCTGTTGTTCCATGTCCAGTTCTAACTGTTACTTCTTGATCTGCATACAGATATCTCAAGAGGCAGGTCAGGTGGTCTGCTATTTTCATCTTTCAGAATTTTCCACAGTTTGGTGTAATCCACAGAGTCAAAGGCTTTGGCATAGTTAATAAAGCAGAAATAGATGTCTTTCTGCAACTCTCTTGCCTTTTCAATGATCCAGTGGCATTGGCAATTTGATCTCTGGTTCCTCTGCTTTTTCTAAAACCAGCTTAAACATCTGGAAGTTCACAGTTAACATATTGCTGAAGCCTGGCTTGGAGAATTTTGAGCATTACTTTGCTAGCATGTGAGATGAGTGCAATTGTGCAGCACTTTGAGCAATTCTTTGGCATTGCCTTTCTTTGGGATTGGAATGAAAAGTGACTTTTTTCAGTCCTGTGGCCACTGCTGAGTTTTCCAAATTTGCTGGCATATTGAGTGCGGCACTTTTACAGCATCCTCTTTTAAGATTTGAAATAGCTCAACTGGAATTCCATCACCTCCACCAGCTTTGTTCGTAGTGATGTTTCTTAAGGCCCACTTGACTTCACATTCCAGGATGTCTGGCTCTAGGTGAGTGATCACACCATCGTGATTATCTTAGTCATGAAGATCTTTTTTGTATAGTTCTGTTTATTCTTGCCACTTTTTCTTAATATCTTCTGCTTCTGTTAGGTCCATACCATTTCTGTCCTTTATTAAGCACATCTTTGCATGAAATGTTCCTTTGGTATCTCTAATGTTCTTGAAGAGATTTCTAGTCTTTTCCATTCTACTGTTTTCCTCTATTTCTTTGCCTTGATCATTGAGAAAGGCTTTCTTCTCTCTCCTTGCTATTCTTTGGAACGCCGCATTCAAATGGGAATATCTTTCCTTTTCTCCTTTGCTTTTCGCTTCTCTTCTTTTCACAGCTATTTGTAAGGCCTCTTCAGACAGCCATTTTGCTTTTTTGCATATCTTTTCCATGGGGATGGTCTTGATCTCTGTCTCCTGTACAATGTCATGAACCTCCATCCATAGTTCATCAGGCGCTCTGTCTATCAGATCTAGTCCCTTAAATCTATTTCTCACTTCCACTACATAATCGTAAAGGACTTGATTTAGGTCATACCTAAATTTCCCTACTTTCTTCAATTTAAGTCTGAATTTTTCAATAAGAAGTTCATGATCTGAGCCACAGCCAGCTCCTGGTCTTGTTTTTGCTGACTATATAGAGCTTCTTCATCTTTGGCTGCAAAGAATATAATCAATCTGATTTTGGTGTTGACCATCTGGTGATGTCCATGTGTAGAGTCATCTCTTGTGTTGTTGGAAGAGGGTGTTTGCTATGACCAGTGCGTTCTCTTGGCAAAACTGTATTAGCCTTTGCCTTGCTTCATTCTGTATTCCAAGGCCAAATTTGCCTGTTACTCCAGGTGTTTTTTGATGTCCTACTTTTGCATTCCAGTCCCCTATAATGAAAAGGACCTCTTTTTTGGGTGTTAGTTCTAAAAGGTCTTGTAGGTCTTCATAGAACCATTCATCTTCCAGCTTCTTCAGCATTACTGGTTGGGGCATAGACTTGGATTACTGTGATATTGAATGGTTTGCCTTGGAAATGAACAGAGATCATTCTGTTCCTTTTGAGACTGCATCCAAGTACTGCATTTCAGACTCTTGTTGACCATGATGGCTACTCCATTTCTTTTAAGGGATTCTTGCCCACAGTAGTGGATATAATGGTCATCTGAGTTAAATTCACCCATTCCGGTCCATTTTAGTTTGCTGATTCCTAGAATGTCGACGTTCACTCTTGCCATCTCCTGTTTGACCACTTCCGATTTGCCTTGATTCAGGGACCTAACATTCCAGGTTCCTATGCAATATTACTCTTTACAGCATCGGACCTTGCTTCTATCACCAGTCACATCCACAACTGGGTGTTGTTTTTGTTTTGGCTCTGTCTCTTCATACTTTCTGGACTTATTTCTCCACTGATCTCCTGTAGCATATTGGGCACCTACCGACCTGGGGAGTTCATCTTTCAGTGTCCTATTTTTTTCCCTTTTCATACTGTTCATGGGGTTCTCAAGGGAAAAATACTGAAGTGGTTTGCCATTCCCTTCTCCAGTGGACCACATTTTGTCAGAACTCCCCTATCTTAAGCGTTTTAAAAAAGAGTTTCTTCCCCTCAGCATAAATAGCTTCAAATCACTCTCATCTTGAGAAACAAACACCAAGAAAACAAGCCAAAAATCCCTTTTCCGAAGCCTTTCTCCAGTTATCATCAGCCTCTTTCCTTTCTCTCCTTCCATCTACTCCTTTCAAGGTTTTCTCTGTATCCTCTAACTTTTACAGTTTCACTACAGTGTGTCTAGCTTTTGTTTCTGTGGGTTAGACCTAGTATAGACAGCACACATTTACAGCAAGAGTTTCAATAAAACTCAAATGTATTTTATTGTTGCCTTCTACTGCCCCTGACCCAGAGAGCTAGGAGTAGGAGTAGGGAAGTGAGAAGGCACCTATACAAGTATACCCATCCAGCTGCATTCCCAGCCAGACCAATGGTAGGCCCCCTAAAGCTACGGGGTAGGGACTTCCCTGGTGGTCCTGTGGCTACGACTCTGCTCTTCCAAAGCAAGAGGCCATAGTGTGATCCCTGGTCCAAGAACTAGATCCCACATGCTGCAACAAAGAGTTCACTTGCCACAACTAAAAAAGATCCCGCATGCTACCAAGAAGGTGGAAGATTCCACGTGCTTCAACTAAGGTCTGGCACAGCCAAATATTTTAAACATAAAATAAAGGTAAGGAGTAGCTCCTTCCTTCCAGGGGACACAGAGCACTTGTGTCTGGAGTTCCTGGATGGGCAGTGCTCCCCTGAGCACTTAGCACAGGTAGAGAGCTGGTCATTGCCAAGATAAGCACTTGTTTTGTCAAGAGCTTATCAGGGTGTAACTGTGATTACTACCAAACATGCCCAGCAAGCTCATTCTCTACTCCATTCCAGTCAATCAATCATAGTTACATGTTCACTCTTACATCATGTATCATCATCAAAAAATTGTTTATATTGTAAGCCACCTAAGACCCTTCTAATTTATTCTAGTGACCCTCTAAAAGGAGTCTCATATCTTAAACCAGTAAGTCTCTGGACCAAAAGGAAAAGCCCCAAATTGCCTCTGACTCTATCGTTACATACGTTGTTGTTGTTCAGTCATTAAGTTGTGTCCAACTCTTTGCAACCCCATAGACTACAGCACCCCAGACCTTCCTGTCCCTCACTATCTCCCAAAGTTTGCCCAAGTTCATATGCACACACATACACATACAAATCAGGAAGAAATTTTCTGTATAAAAGGATAGCTAGTTATCTTGATAAAAGTTAATAATGTTACCCATCCTTCTCTCAAACATTTAAAATATTACCTTCCTCAAAAACCTAGTTTTCATGTATGCAGGGCTGTTTTGGTTTGTTTTTAGGTTCTTTGATCTCTAGTTCTTGGCCAATGTCAGTATCATACTGTTTCATATGCTATAATTTTTCATTTCATTTTGATATTTAGTAAGTCCTCCTTACTAAAGGACTGTCACATTCTGACAGAATGTGGTCCACTGGAGAAGGGAATGGCAAACCACTTCAGTATTCTTGCCTTGAGAACCCCATGAACAGTATGAAAAGGCAAAATGATAGGATACTGAAAGAGGAATTCCCCAGGTCGGTAAGTGCCCAATATGCTACTGGAGATCAGTGGAGAAATAACTCCAGAAAGAATGAAGGGATGGAGCCAAAGCAAAAACAATACCCAGTTGTGGATGTGACTGGTGATAGAAGCAAGGTCCGATACTATAAAGAATAATATTGCATAGGAACCTGGAATGTTAGGTCCATGAATCAAGGCAATTGGAAGTGGTCAAACAGGAGATGGCAAGAGTGAACATCGACATTCTAGGAATCAGCAAACTAAAATGGACCGGAATGGGTGAATTTAATTCAGATGACCACTATATCTACTACTGTGAGCAAGAATACCTTAGAAGAAATGGAGTAGCCATCATGGTCAACAGAAGAGTCTGAAATGCAGTACTTGGATGCAATCTCAAAAATGACAGAATGATCTCTATTCATTTCCAAGGCAAACCATTCAATATCACAGTAATCCAAGTCTATGCCCCAACCAGTAATGCTGAAGAAGCTGAAAGATGAATGGTTCTATGAAGACCTACAAGACCTTTTAGAACTAACACCCAAAAAAGAGGTCCTTTTCATTATAGGGGACTGGAATGCAAAAGTAGGACATCAAAAAACACCTGGAGTAACAGGCAAATTTGGCCTTGGAATACAGAATGAAGCAAGGCAAAGGCTAATACAGTTTTGCCAAGAGAACGCACTGGTCATAGCAAACACCCTCTTCCAACAACACAAGAGATGACTCTACACATGGACATCACCAGATGGTCAACACCAAAATCAGATTGATTATATTCTTTGCAGCCAAAGATGAAGAAGCTCTATATAGTCAGCAAAAACAAGACCGGGAGCTGACTGTGACTCAGATCATGAACTCCTTATTGCCAAATTCAGACTTAAATTGAAGAAAGGGAAAACCACTAGACCATTCAAGTATGACCTAAATCAAATCCCTTATGATTATACAGTGGAAGTGAGAAATAGATTTAAGGGACTAGATCTGATAGACAGAGTGCCTGATGAACTATGGACAGAGGTTTGTGACATTGTACAGGAGACAGGGATCAAGACCATCCCCATGGAAAAGAAATGCAAAAAAGCAAAACGGCTGTCTGAGGAGGCCTTACAAATAGCTGCGAAAAGAAGAGAAGTGAAAAGCAAAGGAGAAAAGGAAAGATATAAGCATCTGAATGCAGAGTCCCAAAGAATAGCAAGGAGAGATAAGAAAGCCTTTCTCAGTGATCAGTGCAAAGAAATAGAGGAAAACAACAGAATGGAAAAGACTAGAGATCTCTTCAAGAACATTAGAGATACCAAGGGAATATTTCTTGCAAAGATGGGCTCAATAAAGTACAGAAATGCTATGGACCTAACACAAGCAGAAGATATTAAGAAGAGGTGGCAAGAATACACAGAAGAACTGTACAAAACAGAGCTTCATCACCAAGATAATCATGATGGTGTGATCACTCACCTAGAGCCAGACATCCTGGAATGTGAAGTCAAGTGGGCCTTAGAAAGCATCACTACGAACAAAGCTAGTGGAGGTGATGGAATTCCAGTTGAGCTATTTCAAATCCTGAAAGGTGATGCTGTGAAAGTGCTGCACTCAATGTGCCAGCAAATTTGGAAAACTCAGCAGTGGCCACAGGACTGGAAAAGGTCACTTTTCATTCTAATCCCAAAGAAAGGCAATGCCAAAGAATGCTCAAACTGCTGCACAATTGCACTCATCTCCCATGCTAGTAAAGTAATGCTCAAAATTCTCCAAGCCAGGCTTCAGCAATATGTTAACTGTGAACTTCCAGATGTTTAAGCTGGTTTTAGAAAAGGCAGAGGAACCAGAGATCAAATTGCTAACATCCACTGGATCATTGAAAAAGCAAGAGAGTTCCAGAAAAACATCTATTTCTGCTGTATTGACTATGCCAAAGCCTTTGACTGTGTGGATCACAAGAAACTGTGGAAAATTCTGAAAGAGATGGGAATACCAGACCACCTGACCTGCCTCTTAAGAAACCTATATGCAGGTCAGGAAGCAACAGTTAGAACTGGACATGGAACAACAGACTGGTTCCAAATAGGAAAAGGAGTATGTCAAGGCTGTATATCATCACCCTGCTTATTTAACTTATATGCAGAGTACATCATGAGAAACGCTGGACTGGAAGAAACACACGCTGGAATCAAGATTGCCGGGAGAAATATTAATAACCTCAGATATGCAGATGACACCACCCTTATGGCAGAAAGTGAAGAGGAACTAAAAAGCCTCTTGATGAAAGTGAAAGAGGAGAGTTAAAAAGTTGGCTTAACACTCAACATTCAGAAAACTAAGATCATGGCATCTGGTCCCATCACTTCATGGGAAATATATGGGGAAACAGTGGAAACAGTGTCAGACTTTATTTTCTGGGGCTCCAAAATCACTGCAGATGGTGATTGCAGCCATGAAATTGAAAGACTCTTGCTCCTTGGAAGGAAAGTTATGACTAAAGATAGCATATTCAAAAGCAGAGACATTACTTTGCCAACAAAGGTCCATCTAGTCAAGGCTATGGTTTTTCCTGTGGTCATGTATGGATGTGAGAGTTGGACTGTGAAGAAAGCTGAACACTGAAGAATCGATGCTTTTGAACTGTGGTGTTGGAGAAGACTCTTGAGAGTCCCTTGGATTGCAAGGAGATCCAACCAGTACATTCTAAAGGAGATCAGTCCTGGGTGTTCTTTGGAAGGAATGATGTTAAAGCTGAAACTCCAATACTTTGGCCACCTCATGCACAGAGTTGACTCATTGGCAAAGATTGATGCTGGGAGGGATTGGGGGCAGGAAGAGAAGGGTTGACAGAGGATGAGATGGCTGGATGGCATCACCAACTCAATGCACATGAGTTTGAGTGAACTCAGGGAGTTGGTGATGGACAGCGAGGCCTGGCGTGCTGCAATTCATGGGGTCACAAAGAGTCGGACATGACTGAGCGACTGAATTGAACTAAACTGAAGTCCTCCTTTGATGTTCTTTATTGACAAAAATGCTTGGGACTGGAAATCTAGTCTATACATTTTGTCTTCCACATAGACATTAGAATAGTTTGCTAATTAAATAGCCTTTTGTAATGAGTGGAGGGGTATGCTATATCAATGAGGATGAGCTGGACTTGTGAATTTCCAGTTTGGGGGAGAATTGGATAGCCATATAGAAAGAAAGATAAAAGTCTATCCATATGTCTCACTGTTTATCAGGATTCTTGTTATTGTTGTTCAGTCGCTAAGTTGCATCCAACTCTTTGCAACTCATGGACTGCAGTTCACCAAGCTTTCCTGTCTTTCACTATCTCCCAGAGTTCACTCAAATTCATGACCACTGAGTCAGTGATGCTTTCCAACCATCTCATCCTCTGCTGCCCCCTTCTCCTCTTGCCCTCAAACTTCCCCACCATCAGGGGCTTTCCCAATGAATGAATTGGCTCTTCACATCAGCTGGCCAAAGTATTGGAGCTTCAGGATACTTCAGAGGCTTAATGTGTCAGGAATTTAATTTAATTAATGTATCAGAGATTTCCCTGGAGAAAGAATGGCAACCCACCCCAGTATTCTTACCTGGAAAAATCCCATGGACATAGGAGCCTGGCAGGCTACAGTATGTGGGGTCACAAAGAGTTGGCCATGACTGAGCAACTGAGAACATCAGCACATCAGAGATTTAATTTATTGAAGATATAAGGAAAACCAAGGGGACACAGGCTCTGCCTTCTGCCTCACTGGGGGAGACAGATGCCTAGGTGGGGTTGCAGCAAAGGTTATTAAGCAGATTTGTACCCAGGAAAATCCCCAGGAAACCCAAGAGGGAGTTCAGTTCCACCTGAGAGTACTGAGAAGATGTTGCAGCCCCCACCCCATCCCCGGGTCACAAATAAGAAAGGCGGCAGGTTCGGCCTGGGGGAGAGGGGATGTCGAGCAGCGGTAAAGTTACAGGGATACAGGAGGGAACCTGAAAAATCAGGGAATTTCAAAGAGTGAAGGGTATGTAGCCAAGAGGGTTGATGTGAGGTTGAGAGAGGGCTAGACTGCATCAGTTCACAGAGGGCTTTGACCTTGGACTGCAGAACTAGGCAGCACAGGATTACAGAGCCCGTGTCTAGGAATTCACCCTTGGGGCCATGAGAAATTCTTCCCTGGTCCCCTGATTAGGTATTGCAGCCTGTTCACTGAAGACCAGGGAGAGGAGAGGCCTCAGCCCTGACACTTTCTGGGCTCCCCCTAGCTCCTGGTTTTATCTTAGCACAAGCCCAACACCCAGTCCCAGGATCTTGGCAGCATCTCTGTGACCTCCGCTGAGGCTCTAAGTTGGCCTGAGTATTGGTCCATTCTGCAGACTTTAGCACTATAGCAATAATCAGGAGCCTTCGGGATTTTCCTCTGGGTTCAAAACACTTCAGTTTTACCTAGTGCCAGCACCTGCCAGCTCTGCAGCTTGGAGCCATCACAAACAAATTCTGTTCAGATAACTGCCATAAGCCCCCTGCCTCTCTTAAACTAACAAAAACACCCTTATCTCCCAACCAAAAAAAAATCCCTATTATTGTTCAAATGTGCCAACTTCCTATTTTCCCTGGCACACTGCCCCTTCTTCATTTCAGTTTCCCAGCAGCAGCCAACATTCCTGGCAACTTGAGCAGCAAAGCAGGTAGGTTCTGCCCAGGTGGGTACAGGATCCAGGGTGTGGGAGGAGACACCATGGCAGGCACAGCGGGGTTCCTCCCAGCTCTCCAAGAGCCCGAGGCATTTACAAGGCCAGCATGGGGAGCCAACCTGCAGCCTACTCTAAACAAACACCCCCAAACTTGGCTGGAGTCACTGCAAGTCCTGTGTGTTCCGTCTGTCATATACATTAACTCTTGATCCTCACAACAACTCTGTGAGGCAATTTTCAATTTTGGTTTCAAGGATGAGGAAACTGAAACTCAGAGTATTTAAATGGCTTTCCCCAGGCCACCTGGTAGAGATGGGACCTAGGCTTATGATTCTGCCTAAATCCTGTGGGTGTGACCCTATCCTTGGCATCACAGAGAGGATGGAATGCTTTGAGAAGCCCCAGTAGATGGGTGGTGAGTGTGCACGCGCGCACACACACACACACACACACAGAGTCATAGCCATCATGGCACCTGTTCCACTTTAAGAACCTCACAATGAATGAGCCAAATAACTGAGCAGAGTGCCTTCATCGGGGTAGGAGACCATGCTAAGATCACCATCAATTTTTACAAACAAACTTGACAGTATTTTATCACACTGATGGCAGTCATCTCTTTGTAAATCTGCTCCCCTCACCAGGCTGTGAGTACTCAGGTCTCCACAGGCCTCAGCACACCACTGATCCTAAAAGCACATTAAAAAAAAAAAAGTAATGAGAATGAGAAGCATGAGGACAGGGAAGGTGTCACTTTGGTCACCTTGCTCAGGCTATTGTGTTAATGTTAATGCTGCTAGTGACTAGCCGGCTCACAGACCCTTAGGTCAGGCCAGTCTGTTGGAGGCAGGTGGAGGTAAAACCAGTCTGATGGAGGTGGGCAGAGACACAGCCAGCAGCACCAGGGGCATCAGGACTGAGTGCCGAGTGGTGGGTCTCGGGGGGCACAGCCAGTGCTGAGACAGGAAGTTCAACAGGAGACATGTTGGAGAGCACGGGGAAGCCCAACCTGAAAGATGGCAGTGCTGATGGGAAATGGTTAGAGGGCAGTGGTGTGACAGCCTTGGCCTGGAAAAGAACATGGTACCCACATTAACTAAGTCACCAGTGGGTGACCCTGCCATCAGGGGAGGGTTCCCTCTGGCCTCTTCTTACTGTACATCATCCTGAAGGTGCCCTGCTCCCTCCAGTGCACAGCTCTAAGAGCAAAGGTGTGTGTGCATTGAAGCTCTTAGGTCACCTAAAGAAAGTGGAGGCATTGATGACAACGCCTTCCTTTGTCCAGCTCCAGGAGAGATGGAAGTCTAAACACAATTAGAGTAAAGAAGCTCGGGCGCTTTTACTCCATGATGCCCAGTTATGACTCCCAGTCTTGTACCCAACTCGTGGGCCGAGATGTGACCATGGAGTGATGTCAGTCTCAATTCTGGCTGACACAAGACAATGTCCAAGATGATAGATGGCCACCGTGTAGGCTGCATGGACAGCCCATGTGGATCTGAGAAAAGAAGATCAGATTCAGAAGATTCAGAGACAAAAGCATTTAGGAAAGAAAAGAAGTTTCATGTCCGAATCTTTGCGATCCCATGGACTGTAGCCTGCCAGGTTCCTCTGTCCATGGAATTCTCCAGGCCATAACACTGGACTGGGCAGCTATTCCCTTCTCTAGGGGATCTTCCTGACCCAGAAATCAAACTGGAGTATCCTGCATTGGAAGCAGATTCTTTACCAGCTGAGCTACCGGGGACGCCCAGGAAAGAAAAGAAGTTTACTTTAAAAAGGATTCAAGGGAATCTGTCTTCAGAAGGACAGGTTGGCAAAAATTAAAAGAAAATCCATAGAGATATTTAAAGAGGGAAAACACTCAATATTAGAAAAAGCCACCTAGTTTCAATTAGCTATTGTGGTAGAAAAGCAGCATGTGATTGTCATAACCTCAAAAGTCATAACTTGCGGTCAGATGTCAGCAGGGTAAAGTTTTTGTTCAAGTCAGGTAAGAATCAAATGACAACTCTACCCCTGAGGAAGCAGTTACAGTGGCTAGAAACCTATTATTGGACAAGGTCAAGGCTTCCTTTATTTGGGGAAGCAGAACTAGACATAGTGATCGATTTATTTTAATCTCCCATTGCAACCTGAGTTGACTTTTTTGTTTTCTTTGGTTGTGAAAAAATGATGTACATATTACTTAAAATAGCAGCACGGCAAAGTATCAATTTTGCTTTCAAATTTCCAGGTAGCTGGAACTCTTGTTACCACTTGCAAACCCCAAAAGGTAACAGTCGGAGAGCTGGAGAGAACTTGAAGATTGGAGCATCTCTTTGGAGAACTGCCAGGGCGCTGTGAGTCCAGTCAGAGAGCTGGAGAGAACCTGGAGATTGGAGTATCTCTTTAGAGAACTGCCATGGCGCTGTGAGTCCCAGCCCTCATGCCAAAGAGGAAGATGTGTGTGTGATGTGGACAGGAAGGAGGGGGCGGGAGAGCCATGCTGTTTGCTCAGAGGACTGCATTTGTCAGTGAAACAGTTCAAGAGGAGAGGTGGCGGAAGCAGCCTGGGCCAGTAGAAGGGGCTGCTGTTACGGTGTCAGTGCACTCCTGGAGGCCCAAGGATGTGTTGGTGTCTGCCCAGGTCCAGATGGGAGCCCTAGCAGAAAGACCTTGGCTGGAGACCTTGGGGTCCCACCCCAGGGGTCTGCCTTGGAAGAATAAGGGCCAAAGTTGTACTGAGCGTCAGGGGGTAGAGGGAGGAGTTACTAAATGACCAGCCAGACAATACACATCTACCACCAACAAGGGAATGGAAGGGAAAGGATTTTCAGCCTGGAAGAAAGAAATCCATCTTTCTTTCTTCCTCTCCAAGAAAACCACCAAAGAGAAACTCATCCTTAGACACTTGCCAGGTCAGACAAAACTGAAATCAGACCAGGGCTGGTCAAATAAGACCCTTCCTGTCTTTTCCTTTCCTTCCTCTCACCACTGCAACTTTTGGAGTCATCTGACTGTAGAGCAAGTCTGATGTGCAAAGAAGCAGTGATGTCAGGAAAGCCAGTGTCCAAGGCAGGTTTGTTCCCACCAGAGGTCCTGGCTGGGGAGACAGAGAAGATTCATGTTTAAAGTTTAGGGTTTGTTTGTGTTTTAAAAATGAAATTACACAGGGCTTCCCTAGAGGCTCAGTGGTAAAGAATCCACCTGCTAATGCAGGAGACACAGGTTTGACCCCTGGTCTGGGAAGATCCCACATGCAGTGGAGCAACTAAGCCCATACACCACAACTACTGAGCCTGTGCTCTAGAGTCCAGGAACCACAAGTCCTGAGCCCATGTGCTGCAAGTACTGAAGCCCGCAAGTCCTAGAGCCTGTTCTACACAAGAGAAGCCACCGCAGTGAGAAACTGCACCCCAATAGAGAGTAGCCCCAACTCTCCACAGCTAGAGAAAAGCCCAAGCAGCAACAAAGACCCAGAACAGCTAAAAATAAAAATTAAAAAATTACATTGTAATTGACATTTTAATTATTACTGGAGATGATTTAAAGGGCTAAGGTGACTGGGGACTTTTATTACATAGGAGAAGTTATGGCACCAGCATGAGATTTCATCTCAGGCCAAAGAACCAGCCCCACAGCAGGAGTGGGGTGAGAAAAGATGAGGTCTCTGTAAGATTGCTGTTATGAGTCCTGCCCCCTTGATGACCAGTTGGAGCAGTGGACTAGCTTCCTACAAGTGCTGTAACACATGACTGCAAACTCAGTGTATTAAAACATCACAAATGTATAATCTTACCGTTCTGAACATTAGAAGTCCAAAGCGGGTTTTACAAGCCAAAATCAAGCCTGTGTTCCTTCTGCAGGTTCCAGGGGAGGATCTGTTGCTTACCCTTCACAACTTCTAGAGGCTGCCCACATTCCTTGGCTCAGAGTCTCAAATCACGTCATGGGTTCTAGTTCTCCCTCAGCTTCCATCATTATGTTGCCTTCCATCTAGCTGACTCTCCTGCCTCCCTCTTTAAAGACCCTTGTGATTCATCGACCACTCCTCTCCTAATAATCCAGGGTAATCTTCCCATTTCAATATCCTCCACGTAATACTTCGGCAAAGTCTCCTTTACCATGTAAGGTAAGGTCTTCATGTTTGCTTAGTCGCTCAGTCGTGTCCTACTCTTTGCAACCCCATGGACTGTAGCCTGCCAGGCTTCTCTGTCCTCTGTCCATGGGGATTCTCCAGGCAAGAATATTGGAGTGGATTGGTTGCCCTCCTCCAGGGGATCTTCCCAACTCAGGGATAGAACCCAGCTCTCCCGAATATACTGTATGAGCCACCAGGGAAACCCAATGTATCCATAGGTTCTGGGAACTGGGATGTGGATATCTCTGGGGAACCATTATCCAACCTACCACAAGTGGACAAGTGAACTTAAAAAAAAAAAGCCACTTTATTCTCTGAATCTTTCTTTTTTCCTTTGTATATGGGGATAATAATACCTACTCTTCAAGATTATAGGATTTAAAGAAGGTCTGATGTGAAACACTGCAGAGCATCTCAGTAAGTGCTTTATAAGAATTCATACTTTACATGCACTCACTTGATAAATTTGTTAAATCCCTATTACGTACTGGGCAGTGTTCTGAGTGCTGAAATATGCATTGCTAAAAAGAAAGGAAATTGGGAGAAAGTGAGGGCTTTGGATGTTCTAAAAGAAGTAGGTTCTGAGATTGGGAAAATAATTCAGAAAAGTGAAGCAATCACCTGGTTGATTTTATCAAGTACTGATGATAATTAATCTAAGTGGTGGGGGATCGCATTAAAATACTTGGCTCATATCTGCTTTCCAAGAAATATTGACCTATGTGTATGTGCTGCGTGCGTGCTTAGTCGTTTCAGCCGTGTCCGACTCTGCAACCCCATGGACTGTAGCCTGCCAGGCTCCACTGTCCATGGGATCCCCCAGGCAAGAATACTGGAGTGGGTTGCCATGCCCTCCTCCAGGGGATCTTCCCGACCCAGGGATCGGACCCATGTCTCTTAAATCTCTTGCATTGGCAGGCATGTTCTTTACCATTAGCACTACCTGGGAAGCCCCCAAGTATATATACTAATGGGATACAAAATTAAAGTGCAAAATATTCTCATGCCCTAGATGTTTGTAGAGATTAATTCTGAGGCTTAAAAGGACTCTAAGGCAGAGCAATGACTGCAGTCTGGAAGCAAATTAGTTTGTAAATACACAGAATTAAGGCTAAGTCCTGCCTCAGGTCTAAGGGGTTTATATATCAAACCTTCCTGGGGTCCTGTAAATGGTGTTAAACTAATTAAACAGGGAGATCATCAGACTGAGGTGGCTCTAATGCCATGGCAGCCCATTTACGCAAACCACACTTTATGCCTGTGAATGTCTCAAGATTACAAAATCGAAACATAAGGACAACCAATCACAAATAGCCACCGAGGCTTGCAGTTAGAGCCCATCAATAATTTCCTTACCTTGCTTCCGCCTTTCCTCTATAAAATTCTCTCCCTAAGTTCCTGTCCACAGAGGGCTCCTAACCATTTGCACTCTGGCACCGCCCAATTGAAATTGATCTTTGTTCAAATAAACTCTTAAAGTTTTTAATATGCTTCAGTTTATCTTTTAACAATGAGTACCTAACAGAGGTTGAATCATAAAGTTGAGGCAGTGACTTTATAGGTTTGGCTCCCCAGAGAGAATATGGAAATAATACTAAATTAAGAAGCAAATGAGAAAGATAAGGATTGTAGGGGAAAGGGAAAGCGGCCCAAGAATTGCTAAACAGAGCACAAAACCTTTACTGTTGGTAGAATTATAACCCTTCCTATCTAGAGGAGTCTCCAAATTCTATACTGGCTATAATCAAAGTGGATGTCTTACATCTAAGGAGCAAGGAGCATTCCATACACATTTTTTTCCTGAGCTTGACTTTTTTCCACTTGGCAATATATATATATATTGAATTTTTCTATTTAAAATAAAGAGATGAGGAATACTTTTTTATGATGAAGAAATCTGAGGCTAGCACAGGGAACTATATTTAATATCCTCTAATAAACCATAATGGAAAACAATATGAAAAAGAATATAT
Source organism: Bubalus kerabau (assembly GCF_029407905.1). Classification (NCBI taxonomy): domain Eukaryota; kingdom Metazoa; phylum Chordata; class Mammalia; order Artiodactyla; family Bovidae; genus Bubalus; species Bubalus kerabau. Next base: position 52,872,824 of record NC_073633.1, on the reverse strand, counting down.
ATATTTGTATAACCAAATCACTTTGCTGTATACATAGAAACTAACACAACATTGTAAATCAACTAAATTTAAATTAAAAGAAATCTGAATATATTTGTAAGACAAGGAAAAGAAATCAGTGAAGGAAGCAAAACAAGCAAAACATGCCCATGAAAACCATAACTATGAAGACTGTAAAATGTGGAAATGACAACACTGTAGGAAGTGTACAACCGTAATTTTGAAAAGTTAGCAGATAGGGAAGGAGATACGAAAATATTCTAGCTGTTGTGATAAGGTGGCAGAATTGTGGTTGATCTATCCTCTTTGTTTCCTAACATTCTGAAATGTTTGCACAGTATTCAAATTAAAATAATTTCAATAAGTTACTTTTGATAAAACAGTACAGACAAAGGCATAGCATTTACAACTGAGGACCTTGAGACTTCTGATCCCATTTTGTAAGCTTTTCTGTTGGGCATTACTTCCACTCTTACTCTCTTAAATCTTCAAATTTTTACTATCATTCCTTGTGTTTTTATCAGATCTTCCCCTAGTGTCACTTTAAAATTGTTTCTCATTTGGGTTAAGCCAGCTCTTTAAGAACAAAAAATTTCTTTTAAAAAGAACACTTTATTTTGGCTGTGCTGGGTCCTCATTGCTCAGGCTTTTTTCTAGTTGTGGCAAATGGGGGTTGCTCTCTAGTTGCAGCATGCAGGCTTCTCGTTGCAGTGGTTTCCCTTGTGATGCCCAGGCTCTAAGGCACAGGCTCAATAATCGCGGTGCATGGGCTTAGTTGCTCCGAGGCATGTGAGATCTTCCTGAATCCGGGATTGAATCCTCCTGCATTGGCAGGCAGATTCTTCACCACCAAGCCATGAGGAAAGCCCAATGGACTATTTCTTTCATTGTCTCTAGCATTTTGACAATTTATAATTAAGCCCTTGAACCCCATATTTCATCATAAATCCTCATTTTGATACAGGTCCACAAGTAAACACTGGCTGCACAGCAATGTCATCAGAATTCTTGAAATCTTTTTGCTTGAAATACACCATTAAGATACTGTTTACAAAATACTAAAAAGAGGTGAAATTGTAACAGGATTATCAACATAGCAAAAAAACTGCAATAGAGACCTTGTTTCTCTGGGCAAGCAAAAATATGGCTGGCTAAGAAATATGGTTCAAGTAGACTGTTATCATACCTGAAAAAGCCTTCTTTTTTTTTTCCTGTTAAAACACATGTCCATTAATATCTAGTGGAAATGTAAATATCTTATCAGGAGACTGGGCTCTGCTTACAGGATATCAAAATTTCACTGATGTCTTTCTTTACCTTTTAAAATTTGGTCTCAGAGGCTCCTATTCATCTCAGAGGCCCAAGAGAAAAAACAAATAACATGTGAAATAAATTTAAAATGCTAGTATTTTGTCTACACTCTCCACACATAACCTCTCCAAATTCACATCTTTCCATAGCTGGGAGAGTAAAAAATTAAAACTCTTTCTTTTATAATGGAACTGGCCTTTGGACTTCTTAGGAAATCACTTTAATTACCTCCAATTCTGTCAGCACATTGAAAGCATTGTTATTGTCCCATTTTACAGATAAGAAGACTGAGGCTCAGAGAGATAAGTGTCTTTCTACGAAGAGACCAGACCCCAGAAACCTGACCAGGACTCTTTCCATAGTACTACACTGGGCATAAATGGGCATTATCATGGCAATAACATGGTAGCTACAAACATTAAAAGAATTGATGCAGGTATAAATCTGAACAATTCCTTTATATTCTCCACTGGGACTTTCATATAGTTTGTTTCTACCTTCCAAGGACAGAGCTATTTCAAAAGTCAACCATGATCTTGTCAGAGCTTTGGTGTCTCTTTGGACCTTTTGCCTTTGAATCAAGCCACCCTACCTGACCAACTCCACCCTCCTTTCCAACCCTCATCCTAATTTTGGTCTGACCTTAGGCTCTCCCTAAGACCAACATCCAATCCCTGATTCCTTCTGCTTCTAGCACTTCAGTCATCATCAGCTTCTCTTGACCTCCCCAACCCTGCTCTGGAATTTCTGGCTCTGGTCCCTTCAAGAAGCTTCAGAGCAGAGGCCAGCACCAAATTCTCTGGCCTTCCTGGGCCTGAAGAGAGAATCTTTCCTTCTCTCCCATCATCTCTGACTCACACCAAGCCCAAGTCTAGACCTCCTTTACATAAGAATCATAAAGAATCAAGGACACTGGGCCTTGCTTTACGCACTCAGACTGGTGGGATTCCGAAGTTCCAGGGAAGGGGAGAGTCCTTGAACATGAGGATTCTGGGAGACAGAGGACATGAAAGTATTTGGTGAGCAAAACCTAAAATGAAAAGCATATGTGTCAAGACTGTAACTGCTGGAGACTTGAGATACGGGGCGGAGCCTGGAGCCCAGCAGTGCCTTTAGCTCCGTCTTCCAGAGGAATGCAGCCCATGGGAGTCTGTGGCAGGGAGAAGTGAGAGCATCTCCAGAGTGTGCCTCGTGCCCTGACTTGACCACGAGCCACTCCGCCTCATAAATTTCCCCTACCCCAGAGAGGCCTCCTAGACCCTGCTTCCAGCTCCATGATTATTCTCTCATCATTTTCCATGCAGGAAACCAGGAAAACAACTTCTTTGAACATAGCCAGACTACCTAGGAGATGATATTTCAGTCTTTTTTTTGTAACTTGAAGGAACAAAGACCCATCAATCCAGAGCATACATTCACTGAATATCAACAAGAAGGTGTATGATGTGCTTAATGCAAAGAAGTGTGCAGTGTGGTCCATGCCTTCTGGTCTAGTTGGGGTGACAGGACACAGGCCTGTGGGACTCTTATCACACTGTTATACTGTGATTCAAGGCAGCAGATGCTGGGACAGACTCTTGGACCCAGCTTGTTTCCTGGCCAAAGCTGGAGAATCTGCACCAGCAGGGCCATTCTTGTTCCCAGTTCCTGGGCCCTACCGTGATCCGATGCAAAAAAGTTTAATCAGACAGATTGTGGAGTTCAGCACAACCTAGCAACTAATTTAGCCCCAGATTTGATAACTGTTGGTGTCAACCAGTCCCCTTTTGGAACACCTCACTATCAAGACCCAGGGTCTCATGCTACCCATGTGAGCATGAGAACAACTGTGGCAGCTGCAGAGCACTGCCCTCAAAGTCATAACATCCCACTGAAAGTAAAGCCAGTCATCAAAAGGCTACAAGTAATAAATGCTGGAGAGGGGGTGGAGAGAAAGGAACCCTCCTACACTGTTGGTGGGAATTTAACCTGGTGCAGTCACTACGGAGAATAGCATGGAGGTTCCTTAGAAAACTAAAATATAACTGCCATAGGATGCAGCAATCCCATTCCTAGGTATATGTGCAGAGAAACCATGGTTCAAAAGGATGCATGCCCCACAGCATTCATTGCAGTGCTGTTTACAATAGCCAAGACATCACAGCAGCCTAATGTCTATTGATGGATCAATGGATAAAGAAGATATGATACATATATACAGTGGAATATTGCTCAGCCATTAAAAAGTAATGAAATAATGCCATTTGCAGCCACATGCATGAACCCAGAGATTATCATACTAAATTAAGTCAGAGAAAGACAAATATATGATTTCACTTATATGTGGAATCTAAAATATAGTTCAAATGAATCTATATACAAAACAGAAACAGACTCACAGACATGAAAATAAACGAAGGGGAGAGGGAGAGGGTAGGGATAAATTAAGAGTATGGGTTTAACAGATACAAACCACTATACATAAAATTAACAAGCAACAAAGTTTTATTGTATAGCATAGGGAATTAGCACAGAAAACTATATTCAATATTTTGAAATAACCTATAATGGGAAATAATCTGAATATATATATATATATATATATATATATATCACAAAGTAATAGCTGAATCATTTGCTGAAGCTAACATAATATTGTAAATCAACTATACTCCAATTAAAAAAAGAGAAAGAGTGAAGCCAGGCTCTGGCTTGTGTAACCCAATCCTAGTTTTTCACCTCAGCCACCTGTTTCTTTAGAAACTGCCAACTTAGACCAAAGTTCAAACAAGTTATAATTCCCACAAGCAGCCTCATTTCCATTAAACAATTTAGTTATCAGGTTAACTTTGACCCTGACACCTGCCAGGCCAAACCAATATGCAAGGATTTTAGAGAGCCCATGTTCTGAGGTTTTGTTACCCATGTTGTTTTTTGAAATTACATAATTTTAAACACTTGACTTTAGATATCATGAAAGCTTTTTGTCTGGAGGGATTTCTGCATCGTGCGTGTATGTGTGTGTTAGGTTTAAGGTAACTCCATAATTCTCACATTTAAACATGGTGAATTCAGAGTTTAAACTCCATCAGTTCAAGATTTCCCACCTTTCTCTACCTTTCATTCCTCCTTTCACCAGGGAGGTGTATGTACAGAGAACCGATGTCAGAGGTGCCTGGCTGTGCTGAGTGGTGGTTTCGTGGTGCTCAGCTGGTCTTCATTCCTTTGAACCGGTCACAGTATAGATGCTCACGCCTCATCATGGCCTCTGCTCACTGGGCCCACACACTCTACTTCTTGGTTCTGACACCAGGCCTTTCTGGGTGGACCAACTGGCTCTCAGTTACTGCTGAGCTCCTCTTGGGGTGCCCTGGGGAATTCTATATGCTTTCTGGGGCCTTATCACACCACGTGAGCTTACCCCAACTCCACAGGTTGGCATTACTCCCTCAGCCACTGCCATCCTCCCAGGAAGGCCCCACGACAAGGCATTCATCTAGTAGCATTTAAAAAGTGATGACCAGGGCTTCCCTGCTGGCTCAGTGGTGGAGAGTCTGCCTGCCAATGCAGGAGACATGAGTTCAATTCCTGGTCTGGGAGGATCCCACATGCGGAGGAGCAACTAAGCCCATGTATCACAACTATGGAGCCTGTGCTCTAGAGCCCGGGAGCCGCAGCTACTGAGCCCAAGTGCCACAACTCCTGAAGCCCATGCTTCTGCAACAAGAGAAGGCACCGCAACAAGAAGCCTCCCTGCCAAAACTAGAGAATAGCCCTGCTTGCCGAAATGAGAGAAAAGCCTCTGCAGCAACGAAGACCCAGCACACCCAAAAATAAATAAATAAATAAAACTATAAAAGAATAAAGTGATGACCAATGTTGTCAGAGATCTAAAAAGAAAAAATATAAATACACACACACACACACACAAGACATAAACATGTCTTCTTCTTTGCCTAAACAGTTTACTGGAAATAATCTGACATGTATTTTTTTTTAATTTTATTTTATTTTTTAAACTTTACATAATTGTGTTAGTTTTGCCAAATATCAAAATGAATCTGCCACAGGTATACATGTGTTCCCCATCCTGAACCCTCCTCCCTCGTCCCTCCCCATTCCATCCCTCTGGGTCGTCCCAGTGCACCAGCCCCAAGCATCCAGTATCGTGCATCGAACCTGGACTGGCAACTCGTTTCATACATGATATTTTACATGTTTCAATGCCATTCTCCCAAATCTTCCCACCCTCTCCCTCTCTCACAGAGTCCATAAGACTGTTCTATACATCAATGTCTCTTTTGCTGTCTCGTACACAGGGTTATTGTTACCATCTTTCTAAATTCCATATATATGCGTTAGTATACTGTATTGGTGTTTTTCTTTCTGGCTTACTTCACTCTGTATAATAGGCTCCAGTTTCATCCACCTCATTAGAACTGATTCAAATGTATTCTTTTTAATGGCTGAGTAATACTCCATTGTGTATATGTACCACAGCTTTCTTATCCATTCATCTGCTGATGGACATCTAGGTTGCTTCCATGTCCTGGCTATTATAAACAGTGCTGCGATGAACATTGGGGTACACGTGTCTCTTTCCCTTCTGGTTTCCTCAGTGTGTATGCCCAGCAGTGGGATTGCTGGATCATAAGGCAGTTCTATTTCCAGTTTTTTAAGGAATCTCCACACTGTTCTCCATAGTGGCTGTAGTAGTTTGCATTCCCACCAACAGTGTAAGAGGGTTCCCTTTTCTCCATACCCTCTCCAGCATTTATTACTTGTAGACTTTTGGATAGCAGCCAACATGTATTTATCAGATAATATTGATAGAGTGCCTACTATGTGGCAAGTACTATTCTAGGTACTGGGGATACAGTATAATCAAGACAAGATGAAAATCCTGATCTCATGGAAGTTAGAGTCTAACGTGTCAAGGTAGACAATAAGCAGACTTCCCCTGTGGCGCTAGTGGTAAAGAACCTACCTGCCAATGCAGAAGACACAGAGATGAGGGTTCGATCCCTAGGTCGGGAGGATCCCCTGGCAGAGGGCATGGCAACCCACTCCAGGATTCTTGCCTGGGAAATCCCATGGACAGAGGAGCCTGGAGGACTATAGTCTAAAGGGTCGAAAAGAATGGGACACAACTGAAGCAACTTAGCAACCATGTATACACATTTCACTGTGAAAACAGCTTATTTTAATCCTTACCTCCAAACAACCCATGAAATAGTAAACTTTCCCTGAAACAGGACACACCTAAAAGCTTCTGAGCAATTCTCACGGTGTCAGAGTTATAGATTCCCAGGATTGTGCCTGCTGTGGATTATTTATCAAAGTATTAAAAGTACTGAAATGATCTCTTTTACAACAATATAAATATCCATTACCAAGTGCTTGTTATGTGCCAGGTCTTTGCATGTATTATCTTTAATTCTTTGTACAATCCGAAATTAGATGGATGTTGTTATTCTCAGTAATAAACTTGAGGCTGATACAAGTTTAGTAAATTACCTGAGGTCACTTAGGTATTAGGTGGCTGAGCCTTAATGGAACTCAAATGGTCTGACATCGCTCTGCCTCTGCACAAATAGTAGGGGGATGCATAGAAAGAAAAGCAAAATTCTAAGTAGGAATTCTTGGAGTGCTCCTTTAAACAAAACCATTTCTTCACATTTAAGAGTGTGCACATGTGAGCTGGAAGAGTTAGGGAGAAGTTTGGCTTGAAGAGGAGAGGATGAAACAGAACATTTGTTAAATCTGAAGTTTGTAGAAACTGACAATTGAGGACCAAACAGAAACGGTAAAACATCTTAGGAAGTATAATACAGGAAGGCGTAAAAATAGAATCCATTTTGCAAATGTTCAGGTCCCATATAAGCTTCTGGGAACAGAGCTTGAGGAGGTGGGAGAGGAGGTAAGGAAGCTGACCCAGGGCAATTGTTGTGTGGGCATGAGCTGCGCTGTGCTTAGTCGCTCAGTTGTGTCTGACTCACTGAAACTGAATGGACTGTAGCCCTCCAGGTTCCTCTGTCTGTGAGAGTTCTCCAGGCAAGAATACTGGAATGAGTTGCCATGCCCTCCTCCAGGGGAGCTTCCCAACCCGGGGATTGAACCCAGGTCTCCCACATTGCAGACGATTCTTTACCGACTGAGACACCAGGGAAGCCTGGTGTGTGTAGGCATAGTGTGTGGGCATAGATACTGCCATAGTCCTTACCCCCAACCCAAATCCTCATTGTGCCCTCCTTTGTTCCTCACACCCCAAAACTGAGCAAGCCCTCTCCAGCCCCAAGGAAGCCAGCCTTCCAACAAGATGGCTCCCTCTGTCCCTGCATCCTCTGTCTTGGCCCTGGACCCAGCCTCCCAGGCACAGGCAAGTTATCCCAGGCTGTTCCACCAGTCCATGCCTCCCCACGCTCTGGGTGAGGCTCCGTGAAAATCAAACTCTCCACCTGTGTCCCCCACTTCATGGTGCCTTCCAGTGTGTGCTAGGAAAGTACCCTGGGAACTGAGTTAATCTCCATCAGAATCAGTCCTGGGTGCTGTGTTCCCACTCAGGAAGCCACAAGGGAGAAAGCAGAAGTAAGAGCACAGATCAGCCCTGCCCGGGAGGGGGCCTTGTAGCTAATAAGCCCTTCAGCATCTCGGCTTCTGCCCCTATTGGACTCTTTCACTTTGTCTTGTCTTGTAGACATGCCTTCTCTTCCACAAGATTATAAGTTCCTTGAAGGCAGCCCAGAGGAAATGCTTCCTAAACCTTCTCTGAAATGAAGTGGAAAGTCGCTCAGTTGTGTCTGACTCTTTGTGACCCCATGGACTGTAGCCTACCAGGCTCCTCCGTCCATGGAATTCTCCAGGCAAGAATACCGGAGTGGGTTGCCATTCCCTTCTCCAGGGATCTTCCCGACCCAGGGCTCGAAGCTGGGTCTCCTGCATTGCAGGCTATCCTTTACCATCTGAGTTACCAGTGAAGCAAGCCCAAGCCTTCTCTAAGTTTCCATAATCACGCTCTCCTCTTTAGAAGAGGATGAACCAATGGGGACTCGTCAGTCCAGACTAACGCACTTTGGGGTGAGCTCAGGACGTCAGGAAATCTCTCTGCTCTCACCCTCTCCTCTTTTCCTCACCTGGTCCTTTCCCTTTCTGGATTTCTATTCCTGGGAACAAAAACAACATTGTAACCATGACCACATTACAGTGAATGGAAACACAAAGAACAGAACTGATTAAACTGTTTGGGGTTTCTTGTCACGTGATGTACCTGGAACCAAATCCACATCAAATGTTCTATTCACATCTCTTTAAGATTTTTAGCCTTTTCTGTGCATTAGTTCTTTTACTAATTATTTTTATTTGTCCCCTTTCAAAGAATGTATCTACTTTTTATTTTTTAAAGTGTCCTTAAGATATCTATTTTTAGAAAAACTTTCTGGAAGGTAAACATATGTTTGCTTTCCAGAATAGTTATAGCATTAATATCTCAGGGTAAAGTACATTAGGACATTCTTTCTAAGCCTTATTTCCACAGGATTTACTTTTTAAGGTTGTGTCTGTGCTTAGTCACTCAGTCATGTCTGACTCTCTGCAACACCATGGCCTGTAGCCACCAGGCTCCTCTGTCCATGGGATTTCCCAGACAAAAATACTGGAGTGGGTTGCCATTCCCTTCTCCAGGGATCTTTCCGACCCAGGGATCAAACCCAGGTCTTCTGTATTACAGGTAGATTCTTTACCATCTGAGCTACCAGTGAAGCCCAAGCCTTCTCTACAGTTCCATAATCATGCTCTCCTCTTTAGAAGAGGGCAAACCATTGTGGCCCATCGTCAAGGAAAACTCAGTCCAGACTAACGCACTTTGGAGTGAGCTCAGGGTATCAGGAAACCTCTCTGCTCTCATACTTTCCTCTTTTTCTCACCTGATCCTTTCCCTTTCAGGAATTCTGTTCCTGGGAACAAAAATGACATTGTAACCATGACCACATTACAGTGAATGGAAACACAAAGAACAGAACTGATTAACCAGTTTGGGGTTTAATTTGCCCAGGTCTCCTGGGATTAGCAGGTGGATTTTTTTTTTTACCACCAAGCCACCAGGGAAGCCCTTTTTAAGGTTAGTGCCTGTAAAAAGGTTGGGAGATGGATGAAATTTGTTTTCAAATTCTCCCTGCTTTGCCAACCCAATGTCTCCACGTGCAACAGGCTCCTTAGCCCACGTCTCTACTGCTGCTAAGTCACTTCAGTCGTGTCTGACTCTGTGCGACCCCAGAGACAGCAGCCCACCAGGCTCCCCCGTCCCTGGGATTCTCCAGGCAAGAACACTGGAGTGGGCTGCCATTTCCTTCTCCAAGGCATCAAAGTGAAAAGTAAAAGTGAAGTCGCTCAGTCGTGTCCAACCCTCAGCGACCTCATGGACTGCAGCCTTCCAGGCTCCTCCATCCATGGGATTTTCCAGGCAAGAGTACTGGAGTGGGGTGCCATTGCCTTCTCCGTAGCCCACATCTAGAGTCTTCCAAAGAGAGGAACTAGGGTTAAGAACTGGACCTCTCCTGCCAGCCTGCCTGGGTTCAAATCCAAGCTCTACCCCTTCCTAGTCGTGTGACCTTGGGCAAGATACTAGATTCCACTGTCGCTCATTCTGCTCGTTTGCAAAGTAGGAACAATAATGCCACGAGCAGTGGTCCCCAACCTTTTTGGCACAGGGACCAGTCTTATGGAAGACAGTTTTTCTCCATGGGCACTGGGGATGGGGGAAGAGGCAGTGGTTTGGGGATGATTCAAGAGCATTACATTTATTTTGCACTTTATTTCTATCATTGTTACATCAGCTCCACCTCAGATCATCAGGCATTAGATCCCAGAGGTTGGGGACCCCTGGCCTTGAGCATGAAATATCTGAATAAATTTCAAGCACTTAGAACAGTGCCTTGCACTCAGAATGAGATGGTAAATAATAATACTTTAAAAAATTGTGACCTTCTGCCCAAATAAGACCTCCAAAAGAAGGATCAAGAATTGTCCCTCTCAATAGGGTCCTGATCACCCCACCCCATCACAGTTTCCTTTCCTTCCTGTTCTCACCCTTCCTCCAATCGCACATTGTTTGGCAGTTGCAGGAAGACACAGCTCCAGGACGGCTGTATCCTCCCATCAGTCCTCCCCTTATCACATCCCTGAGTGCTGGCAGCACCCACTCCCGTCCTAACACCCTTGTCTTCCTCGCTCCCTTGTCTTTCTTTACCCCCAGGCAGCTCTGGGTAGGGGCTACATTCACCAACCACTGCTTGGCCTTCCTGCCAGGCTCACCAGTAAGCTAGCAGCCCCATCCCAAAAGGTACCCACCACAGAAGGCTTTCAGCCCCAAGCAGCTTGAAAAGATCTTGAAACAGGCTTCCTACTTAGAAGCCTGATCCTCTGTGACCAAGGTTGGTTTTCTCTGGGAGTCAAGAGATTGCCCAGCACTGCCCTTCTCCTCCTACTCAAAACAACCTCACTTCCAGAGGCAAAAGCGTTGCCTTTTGCCATGTGGGACAGAGTCCAAGCCCTCCTTGCTGAGATTCTGGTGAGAGACCAGCTCATTTTCACGCACAAATCCCTCACTGTTGATTTTTTTTCCGCTTTGCTTTGAGGAGGGGCCCAGCCCAGGACATCCAAAGAGGTAAATGTACTTTTTCATCACACCCCTCCATAGATGAACCTCTGCCCCGCACCTAACTCAGGGGTTTTCTCCAGCAACAATGTCCCTTCTCCCAGCATTGCTTCCCAGCCCCACCCAGTCTCTGAGGTCCTGATGCAGACAGCGTGGGGAGCACACAAAGGTTCCCTTCTCACACTCCGTTCTCCCAAAGGTAGGCACACACACACACATGTGATCAACACCTATAGTCCCTGGTGATCACTCCAGAGCCAGGGACTTGGCAGGATATGCAGAGTCAGCCTCGGCATCTCCACCGCAGGCTGGGAGTAGGCTGAGTGGGCCCAGAGGTACCAGAGTCAGAGGATGGAGGGATACAGTGGGACGAGGCTGGGGGCTGAAACACAAGTCCACCCTGTGCAAAGTCAGCTGGGAGAGCTGAGCTTCTAGACTTCCAGCTAAGAAGGTGGACATGAGTTCCCTGGTGGTCCAGTGGCTAAGATTCCTCACTCCCAATGAAGGGGACCTGAGTTTGATCCATGGTCAGGGAACTAGATCCCACAGGCTGCAACGAAAAGTTCACATGCTGTGACTGAAAGATTCTGCAAGAGGCGACGAAGGCCGAAGCTCCTGTGTGCCATAACCAAGACCTGGTGCAGCCAAATACATAAACAAATAATTTTTTAAAGAAGGAGGTCCCACTGTGACTCTGCGTCTGCAAACATCCTTTCATTTCAGCCCTGGTCTAAAGGGAACAACCTGACAGGTGCCTGAAATAGGCTAGTAATTAACATATTTATTGATTTAATCCTCCCAAGAACTCTCCAGGGTGGGTGGTGGTACACCTTGATTTCACACTAAGGAAACACAGGGAAAAAAGTAAATCTCTGAAGGTCACATGGCTCATAAGTGGAAGAGAGATGGTTAAAATCCAAAATCTATGCTCTTAATCACTACCTTGTTTATCCTGGCTCAGAGGCCCCACTGCTCTGCAGTCACCGGGCTTGAAAATCTAGGCTTTTATTTCTGAGCCTTAGTTGTCTCTTCACACACATATTTCACAGTTCGTTGTGAGAATTAAATCTATGCATGTAGATCTATGCATGGTGCCTCACTAGTAAACACGAGCAATGTGAGTTATCAACAACATCGCCATCATGACTATTACTAAGGGCCAAATGCCCACAGATCCATGTTTCCAGGTTTGCCTGCCCCTCACACTCTCCCTCACCTGTTGCCCTGCGCTAAGGTAGGTCTCTGACACTCACAGTTACTCCCAGGCTGTCTCCACCTTAGTTTTCAGGCTACTATGTAGCTCAGTGGGCTTCCCTTGTGGCTCAGCTGGTAAAGAATCTGCCTGCAATGTGGGAGACCTGCGTTTGATCCCTGGGTTGGGAAGATCTCCTGGAGAAGGGAAAGGCTACCCACTCCAGTATTCTGGCCTGGAGAATTCCATGAACCGTATAGTCCATGGGGTCACAAAGAGTCAGACACGACTGAGCAACTTTCACTAACTCACTGACTCATGTAGCTCAGTCGGTAAAGAATCTGCCTGCAATGCAGGAGACCAGGGTGCAATTCCTGGGTCAGGAAGATCTCTTAGAGAAGGAAATGGCAGCCCACCCCAGTATTCTTGCCTGAAGAATCCCATGGACAGAGGAGCCTGCCTGGCTACAATCCATGGGGTCACATGGACTGACTTAGTGGCTAAACCATCACCATGAATGTACACAGAGCTGAGGCTTAGCAAGATTAAGCACTGCGCTCAAGGATCATTCTTTCAGGTTCTAAGACAGATCTCTGTAAAATCGAGTAGGGTGTTTTAATGGTTTTTTAAATTATAAACTCAGCTTTGAAAAAAAAGATTATGAATAAAGAAAAGCATGACCACAAACGCACACTCCTAATAGCAGTAATATTCATGATATGTATTACTTGCTGAGTTTTGTCTATCTCTGCAAAGACTGACTTTTCTCCCGATTTACTGCCTCTGTGGAGCAGTGGGGAGTGTTCCTCACTGCAGCATTGAGGGAGCCCAGAAATACTCACTGTGGGATTCTACAGTGACCATGGAATAAACCCAGAATGACTCCAATTTGACCCTGGGGGAAAAATAGCATAATCAAGCATGGATATAAAATTAAGTCAAGCAAGTGTCCCTTTAGAGACAAATCTGTCTCTTTCAGCCATTAGTTTTTAAAATATTTTAATTAATGCCTTTTTGACAGTTAAAAACTGTATATATCTAAGGTGTTTAAGGTAATGTTTTGATACATGTATGCCCTGTGCAGTGATTATCACAATCTAGTTAACACACCCATCACCTCCCACAGTTACTTTGTGTATATTTGTGTTGAAAAACTTGAGATCTACTCTCTTAGCAAAGTTCTAGTGTGTAATACATTACTATTAACTACAGTCACCATGCTGTACAGATGGTGTACAGGATTCCAGAATTTATTCACCTTATAACTGAAAGTTTCTATCCCATGACTAATATCTCTGAGCCATTATTTTATAGTCTAAACTACACTGTAGCCAAGCTTCTAGGTGAACTGCTTAAATTATGTAGGCATATAATCCAGTGATATTAATGTATTCTGTAAATCAAAACCAAAGTTAAAATAGGAACTTCTGTTTCTTTTTTCCTCTTTATCATTAACTAACCACATCAAGTCCAGGTTTTGGGGTGGGGGGCGCAATTTTGATTTTTGTTTTTACTTTAATTTTTTTTAAGCTGAGATGATCAGAAACAAGGACCTCCTATAATAAATTTTACAGAGTTTTCAAAATTTGTGACTGACACCCAGAACATCCTAGAATATGGGTTGTGGAAGTGAGAGGAAGAATAGGGAAGGAAGGCTAGTGGTGATAAAACTCTGGTTTGGTCTGAGGGACCTCTCACAACTGCTCAACTGCCTGAAGCTCCAAGGGACATTTCTCTATCCTGTCCTTTTTTTATTTGGTCCCCAAATGCCCAGCACAGAACCATTTCATCTGCATTCATTGCAGGCTTACCTCATGGAATACAGCTGGGCTGGGATGGGCAGGGGAGGGGCAGTGGGCGGTGGGCATTGGCAGGGACATGTAAAGATGTGTGAGAAATGGACCTTGATTCAAAGAGCTGACAATTCCACTGGGACATGCTGATAATAATCAGAAGACCTGAGACTGATTCCTGGTTCCCTCACTTACTGGGCTTGCAGGAGTAATTTATTACAATTCTTAATCTGTAAAACAGGGCAACTGGCTATAACAGTAAAAGTATCTACATCTGACTTAAAGGGTTGCTTGTTTGGATCAAGAGCAATAAATTAAGTGAAAACATTTTACAGACTAGAAAGTGATAGGCAGGAAATTCTTGTTATTATTCATATAAAATGTTTTCACAACACAAACAGCACCTCTCAAATTTTTGTCCCTTTGCAAGCTTCAAATTTCCAAGATTATCTTTTCAGAGACCTGTTTCCTACAAGATGTGATGCATGCAATTCAGGCGAGCTGCTGCCAGGTACAGTCTTACCTGGAAAGTATTTGATATTTTGACACGGTCATCTTGACATGGGCATGTTTTGACCTGGCCCACAAACAAATTTTTAAACTTCTAGATGTTTTTTTTTTTTCTTTTTGAGTGACCAATCAACACATTAAATATACATACTTACCCCATTGTCGAGTCTTGCTCTATTCTTCACCTCACTCCATCACTGACTTCCTGAGTTAGAAATCAAGGATACAAGTAGGGTCCATAATGGGGAGGAGATGAGAAATAAGGTGAGCTAAAGTTCTGGCATATCCAGTCAAAATTCTTTTTTGATGTCGTGACAGAAAGTCCAATTCAAACCCAGTTTAACTGAAGAGAGATGAAGGGTAACCCAGCTACAGCCACAGCTAGATTCAGAAGGCAAGTGATGTCGCTGGGATGCTAACTTTCCACTTACCATTCTGCTCCCCTTCACGTTGTCTTTATCCTTGCATTCAATGCACCGGCAAGAAAGCAAGCAGGAGCTCCAGGCCTGCGTCTCGTCAGGTTCAAATTCAGTAGCAAATAATCTGTCTCTTGCTCAACACAAATAGTCTGTCTCTTTCTCTCTCTTTCCTCGAGAAGGGAAAGGCTACCAGCTCCAGTATTCTGGCCTGGAGAATTCCATGGACTATATAGTCCATGGGGTTGCAAAGAGTCAGACACAACTGAGTGACTTTCACTTCTCAACACAACTCCTGGGTTTGAATCTCACTGAACCAAACATGAGCCTCACTGGATCACAGTTCCATCCTCAAACCAATCATTGAGGCCAAGAGTAAGAAATACTCTCATTGGCCAGGCAGGAGTCAGCCTACCCCTGAAATGATGCAGAATCACCTGAAACATATCAACTGAGAGAACTGGTAGAGAGATACCACTTAAGAAAATCAAGATACTGCTGCCACAAGGAGTAATTACTTATCAGTAAATACCCACTACTGATCCAAATTTTACAGGACAGAGTGCTCATTAGAAGAGAGTGGTCAGAAATCACTTGTCAGACAAGTTACAAGTATTGGGTTGGCCAAAAAGTTCGTGTTTTTTTTTTTGATACAATGTTTAGAAAAATAGGAATGAACTTTTTGGCCAACCCACTACAAGGCCTCATATATTTACTATGCTTTGTTGTTGTTCAGTCACTCAGTTGTGTCCAACTCTTTGTGACCCCATGGACTTCAGCACAGCAGGCTTCCCTGTCCTTCACCATCTCCCAGAACTTACTCAAACTTATGTCCATTGAGTCAGTGATGCCATCCAACCATCTCATCCTCTGTCATCCCTTCTCCTCCTGCTTTCAGTCTTTCCCAGCATGAGGGTCTTTTCCAGTGAGTCAGCTCTTCACATCAGGTGGCCAAAGTGTTGAAGCTTCAGCTTCAGCATCAGTCCTTCCAATGAATATTCAGGATTGATTTCCTTTAGGATTGACTGGTTTGATCTCCTTGCAGTCCCAGGGATTCTCAAGAGTCTTCTCCAACACTGCAGCTCAAAAGCATCAATTCTTTGGTGCTCAGCCTTCTTTATGGTCCAACTCTCACATCCATACATGACTACTGGAAAAAGCATAGCGTTGACTAGATGGACTTTTGTTGGCAAAATAATGTCTCTGCTTTTTAACACTCTGTTTAGATTTGTCAAAGCTTTTCTTCCAAGGAGCAGGTATCTTTTAATTTCGTGACTGCAGTCACCATCAGCGGTGATTTGGAGCCCAAAAAATGAAGTCTCTCACTGTTTCCATTGCTTCCCCATCTATTTGCCATGAAGTGATAGGACAAGATGCCATGATCTTCGTTTTCTGAATGTTGAGTTTTAAGCCAGTTTTTTCACTCTCCTCTTTCACTTTGATAAAGAGGCTCTTTAGTTCCTCTTTGCTCTCTGCCATAACAGTGGTGTCATCTGCATATCTGAGGTTATTGATATTTCTCCCAGCAATCTTGATTCCAGCTTGTGCTTCATCCAGCCCAGCATTTCTCATGATGTACTCTGCATATAAGTTAAATAAGCAAGATGACAATACAGAGCTTTGACTTACTCCTTTCCCAATTTGGAACCAGTCTGTTGCTCCATGTCTAGTTCTAACTATTGCTCCTTGACCTGCATACAGGTTTCACAGGAGGCAGGTAAGGTGATCTGATATTCCCATCTCTTTAAGAATTTTCCACAGTTTGTTGTAATCCACACAGTCAAAGGCTTTAGTATAGTCAATGGAGCAAAAGTAGATGTTTTCCTGGAATTCTCTTGCTTTTTTCTATGATTCAATGAATGTTGGCAATTTACTAGCCTCAAAAAGGCTAACATTTACACTCTCTGCTCATTCTCTATGAATTCCTCTGTTTGTATTAGAATTCTTCGATTTCTCTGTTAAGGATCGAAGCAATTTCTTTCAGGGAATAAGTAGATTCATCTTCCTAATAAGTACTTGATCTCCTTGACAATTAAAAATCTAGAGGATTGGATTCTATGGATTCTATGCACCCTAGGGGAAAGATAATCCATTTCAGAGAAAAAGATATCAATATAGATATTTATGTTTTCATCTTAAAAGCAGGAGATCAAGTTTTACCAACAGAACTATCGGCACTGTCGCTGGTGGTGTCTGGACCGTCATTGGTCCAGACGTCAGAGGTTCTCAGGAAAGATCGGCGGTGAACTTCCCCGATGGTCCAGTGGTTAAGACTCAGACTTCCAACACAGGGGGTGAGGGTTCAATCCTTGGTTTGGGAACTATGATCCCACAGGCTGTGGGACGTGGCCAAACAAAAAAAAAAAAGTAGAGCAGGTGTTCTGTACACAGAGGGATAAGTAGGGGCCTTCTTGCTTTCAGCATATTATGCCCTTACAATGGCTTTGAGGGGTAAAATGGCACATGTACACAACTTATTCTGAAATCTTTCAGGAAAAAAAAGACAGATGGGTACATAGAAGAGATTATAAATAAATAATGATAATGATAAAAATATGGAAAATGTTATCACTTGGAAAATTTGGGTAGATGAAAGGTATATGGGAATTTTTAGTGCCATTTTTGCAACTGTTCTGTAAATCTGAAAGTATTTCAAAATAAAAATTAAAAGTTTGATGATGGTGAAGAGGCAATGCAGAGCAGCCCAAGCGGAGGAAAGAGGGTGGCTCCAGCCGCAGTGACCAGGAGGAGGAAGGGAGAAGGATCCTGAGCATTGTAAGGGCAGTTCTGACAAACGAGGCACTGTTGCCTGACAGACTGGAGAAGGCGATGGCACCCCACTCCAGCACTCTTGCCTGGAAAATCCCATGGATGGAGGAGCCTGGTGGGCTGACGTCCACGGGGTAGCGAAGAGTCAGACACTACTGAGTGACTTCACTTTCACTTTTCACTTTCATGCATTGGAGAAGGAAATGGCAACCCACTCCAGTGTTCTTGCCTGGAGAATCCCAGGGACGGCAGAGCCTGGTGGGCTGTCATCTATGGGGTCGCACAGAGTCAGACATGACTGAAGCGACTTAGCAGCAGCAGTAGCAGCCTGACAGGTGAAGACAGGAGACGCTGCTTCTTTTTTTAAAAGTGTTAGCAATCTGCAAAATAAATCCTATTCTTTTTACCAAGTAAAATAAAGTTTGGATTTTCTATATCAAGACAAACAGTGTCTGATCACCAGGGATATTTATCAAGCACTTGCTGTTCGCAAACGATGAAACCTCCTCGTGGTAATGGCTGGATTTTAGAAGCACACACCAGCGGAGCTGTTGTTCCTCTCTTGGGAACACGGCAGATGGAGTCTGAAGGGCACAACCAGTGGAATGGAAAGATGCAATTCTTTGTGTTTATGTCACTTAGTGCAGCCACCCAGACAGGTTCCCAGTAGCCTGCCCTTTGTACAGACTTTAGACTAGAACCACAGGTGAACATAAAACCATTCAGCAAAATGATACTCATCAGCAAGCGCTGACAAAGGGTGTTCACAATATATTCGAAAACAGAAGGGCCCCTCCCTCTGTTAACGCAAAGCTTCCTGGGATGAAATGGAATTCTCTATTTTAACCCTGGCCACCTTCACACAGTAGATCCAGGGGACGAGGGTTCGATCCCTGGGTCAGGAAGATCCCCTGGAGGAGGAAATGGTAACCCACTCCAGTATTCTTGCCTGGAAAATGCCATGGACAGAGGAGCCTGGCAGACTACAGTCCATGGGGTCGCAAAAGAGCTGGACACGACTGAGCAACTGAGTACACACACATGTCTTCACACTCAGTATTTTAGAAAAGACAAAAACCTCAATTCAAAGAAGTTAAACATTTGCCCCAAGATCAAACAATTAGTTGGCAGCAGAGCCAAGATTTGAAGCGAAGTCTTTTCAGCATCAGGCTTTCGGCTTATTTTAATACTCCACATCATTTCCCGTTTTATTTCCTAATAGGAAGAAGCATGGGCCTCAGTAGACACTGACCTCATACTCAGCGACAGATTCAATTTGTGCCAATAAAACACATGGAGAAGTTCGCTGGGGTTTTCCAGGGAAATTCATTCTTAGTCTTATGGAAATGTTTGTAGAAACAAGGCCTTCTCACTAGCCTGGTCTCTGATGAGAAATCAGAGGGTAGTCCCGGCATCCTCGGACTACAAGTGTGAGCTGCCCCAGGATGGAATGATGCATGGATGGCAGAAGGGAGCTGTGGAACAAGAGATGCACCAGGAATGTGTGTTCTTTACCCTGTTTCTACCCACTGGTGTTCTGGACCCTCTCTTGCTTTTATAACACTGTACTTCCATAGTTATTGCCGGTTTTCTTTCTCTTCATTATCAATACCTCCCTCCATCCTGGGAATTCCAAACATGTGTTGGATTCTTTCAGATTAAAACAAAATGTGGGACTTCCCTAGTGGTCCAGTGGTTAAGACTTCATCTTCCAATGCAGGGGATGCAGGTTCAACTCCTGGTCAGGGAGCTAAGATCCCACATGCCTTCAGGCCAAAAAACCAAAACATATAAGACAGAAGCAATATTGTAACAAATTCAATAAAGACTTTAAAAATGGTCCACATGAAAAAAATCTTTTAAAAAGTTTTTTTAAGCAATGATTATCTTTGACTCTGTATTCTCTTCCTGCTACAGCTCTTTTTCTCTCCTTTCCTCGTCCAAAATTTTGTC
Source organism: Bubalus kerabau (assembly GCF_029407905.1). Classification (NCBI taxonomy): domain Eukaryota; kingdom Metazoa; phylum Chordata; class Mammalia; order Artiodactyla; family Bovidae; genus Bubalus; species Bubalus kerabau. The sequence goes on along the minus strand of NC_073633.1, from coordinate 52,853,249 downwards.
TATGCACTCTCTCCTTCCACTCATGTTTTAATCCATTCTAGTTTGGTTCCAAATGTCACTATTCTACTAGACTTGCTCCTGTCAAGTTCGCCACTGACCTTCACCTTCCCAATGTCAATAGGCATTTCTCTGTTTTCATTTATCTAGACTTTCCAGCAGGATGTAAATGAGTTGAATACCCTCTTCTTATTGGAATACATTCCTATCTTGCCTTCCAGGACTCTGTGCTACCCTGGCCTATCCCCTACCTCATTGGCTGCTGCTTCTCTGTCCCCTACACTGACATTTCCTCCTCTACATTTCCAAATGTTGGACTGTCTCAGTACTTGGTCCTAGGTCCTCTCAGTTCAGTTCAGTTCAGTTGCTCAGTCGCGTCCGACTCTTTGCGACCCCATGAATCGCAGCACGCCAGGCCTCCCTGTCCATCACCAACTCCAGGAGTCTGCACAAACCCATGTGCATTGAGTCAGTGATGCCATCCAGCCATCTCATCCTCTGTCGTCCCCTTCTCTTCCTGCCCCCAATCCCTCCCAGCATCAGAGTCTTTTCCAGTGAGTCAACTCTTCCCATGAGGTAGCCAAAGTATTGGAGTTTCAGCTTCAACATCAGTCCTTCCAGTGAACACCCAGGACTGATCTTTAGGATGGTCTGGTTGGATCTCCTTGCAGTCCAAGGGACTCTCAAGAGTCTTCTCCAACACCACAGTTCAAAAGCATCAATTCTTTGGTGCTCAGCTTTTTTCACTGTCCAACTCTCACATCCATACATGACCGCTGGAAAAACCATAGCCTTGACTAGACGGACCTTTGTTGGCAAAGTAATGTCTCTGCTTTTAAATATGCTATCCAGGTTGGTCATAACTTTCCTTTCAAGGAGTAAGCACTCTCCTCTATTTATTCAATCTCTTCCTTGATTCATTCAACACTCAATCAATACTTGTTGAATATCTACTATATGTCAGACTCTTTTCTAAGCACTGGAAATAGAGTACTGAATAAATAAACAAATCTGTCTTTATAAAGCATGCATTCTAGTTGAAAAGAAAATAAACAAAAATTAATAAGTCTATAATATAATGTAAGTAGTGCTAAGTGCTATGGAAAAGAATAAAGCAGTGCCAGCGACAATGATGCTTTTTAAAAATACGATGGCTGGTGGAAGATGCTCTAAGGAGGTGACATTTACATCTAAGAAAAGTGGAGGGTGTGTGAGAGAGCTGATTCCAGGTTTCTGGTCTGAGTGAAAGAAAGAAGGATCATACCATTTAGTAAAATAAGGAAAATCAGGGGAGGAAGAGATTTGGGAGGAGAAAATCGAGAATTCTGGTTTGGAGATATTGATGAGTCATATGTCCATATTAAGCCGTTATTTGGATAGGTCAGATTTCTCTTGTGGATGACTCCTTCCTCAGATCTTATGGAGACTTTTCTGACCACTCTGTCCCAGAGAACATCCCACTTGCCACCTCCCCAACCCACAGGATCTCTATCACCCTCCATAATTTATTGTCTTTCTGATAGTCACCGCAAACTATAATAACAAAATTTGGCTTTGGTTTGGTACCCTTACAAAAATTAACTCTTGGGGGAACAGGAACTTTATCTTGTTTATAGCTTTGTCCCCTGACCTTGGTACCATTCTTATTCAGATGTAGATTCTTATATCTAATTGTTGAAGGAAAAAAACAAAGGGTAGGTCAGTCCTCTGCAGAAGTCAGGACATCTTGGCTCTTGTCTGAGCCCAGCTAGTCACTGGCTTTGGACCTGTCACTTCTGCGGTATATTATCAGTTTCAGAAGTCATTTGATTAGCTGATTTCTAAGGGCTAATTTGTCAACTTTGAAATTATGCTTAAAATGCAGGATTTTTATCTATTTATTCTAACCAAATTGGTACCTAGAACTTCATTTTGCTAATAATAATGTTGAAGTGCATTTTGATGAAGCATGAGTGCAAACTACTGTTTCTGGAGAAATTCACCACGGGGATGCTGAACAGTTCTATAACCCCACCTGGGCTGCCCTAAATCCTCAGTCTCAGGTGGCCATTTGTTCTGCTAGCTTCCACCCCAGGATGGAGGACAAACAATTAGAAAGAAAGGAGAATAAATGAAGGAGTTCATTTTATGGAACATCATTGAGCACCTGTTCACTAGTACAGTTCAAGTCTTTTCAGGGATGATAGCATATTTCAGGTGTATTTAAGGGTTATTTGGATGTTAAGGCATATCGTCACAAAACCCGGTGAGGTAGGTTACTCCTCCTTTCACTGATTTCCAGGAGATGAACTGGTTTGTCATAGTACAGACAAGTGACAAGCACCAGATAAAAGACTGAAATCTAGATCACTCTCTAACCTCCTCTTGCTCTCCATCACACCATAGATACCTATAGTCAAGGGCATACCTTCTTGGGTATAATCAGTTTCCAGTAGACTCAGGTCTATTTGTTGAATAAACAAATGAAAATAAATTGGATTAAGAAACCCTCTCTTAGAACCCTGTTTTCAAAAAACTAGCAGTTTACATTTCAACTCGTCTGGGAAATCCAATAGGATTAATTACTATGTACAGGGCTTTCCCAGTGGCTCAACAGTAAAGAATTTGTTTGCAAGAGACACTTGATCCCTGGGCTGGCAAGATCCCCTAGAGTAGGAAATGGCAACCCATTCCAGTATTCTTTCCTGGAAAATTCTATGGACAGAGGAACCTGGTGGGCTACAGTCCATGGGGTCTCAAAGAGTCAGACAGGACTGAAATGACAGAGCACCTTACATATAGTTGGGCAGAAATAAAGCCACAAAGCAAAATATCACCTTGTTTACAGACAAGAATGAATTCCCTTCTGAAATAGCTTGTATTTCCCAGGGCTCCTTCTGGAGAAGGCAGAAGGGGAGGCCAGGAGTATCTACTGCCCACATACCATCCACTGGAAGTTCCTTTGCTTCCTCTCTTTTCTTTTTCCTCAGCCATTATTGAAGACTCCACTTTCAAAAAGATCCTGTTCTTTCTTCATGGGAAAGGAATTCTTTTCTCACCAAGGTATCCGTGTGACAGAAGGTTCCCACCCTGAGGTGTGTGCGCACGAATGAGAACATGAACCCGCACCACACCAAACATGGAAAGCTGTCTATGTCCATCCTGGCCTTGGGCATAATGCTGAAGGAATACCATTTTTTAAAAAACCCGTAAGTCGTTTGGTACTGCTATATTAATAAATTAGGAATGACAAAACAACGCAGATGGAGTGTCGTTGTTTTTCCTTTCGTCCAGCCACAAGCCAATCTCTTATGTTTAAAAAAAAAAAAAGGCCTGGAAAAAAAGGATTGAGTGTTTTGAATAGAGAAGGGAGTCATAATTTTATCCTTCCCTACCAATAAACGATGGCAAATCCGGATATCTACGAATTAAAACGGCAACAAAGCAAGAACATGATTAGAAAAATAAATAAATAACATTTATTTTGTACAATATCAGTGGCTATCAGTGTCCCAGAGGCCCCGCGGCAGAGCGCGCCCTCAGAGGAGCAGGAGCGGGCCCAGCAGCAGTTCGCCCTGGCCCAGCAGGCGGCCCCGCTCCAGCCCGCGGCCCCGGTTCTCGGCCTTGACGCGCACGGCCAGGCGGCGCACCTCGTCCTCCGAGAGCCCGTCCAAGCACAAGTCCTGCTCCAAGATGGCCCTGCGGCTCCGCCGGACCACGGCGCCCCGCGGCTTCAGGACGAAGCTGATCCGGCAGCCGACGGGGGCGCGGGGCTCAGCGGCCCCTCCGGCCGGGCCCTCAGCACGGAGCAGCCGGACACGGAGGCGCCCGCTGGCCCGATTGTATTCGGCGGCCAGACGCAGGGCGCCCCCGGCGCGGCCCAGAGTTACGGTGCCCTCGGCCTCCAGGCGCTCGGGACGCGGGTCGCGATGCGGCGAAAGGGATGTGACTGGGGCCTGCGTCGGGGACCCGGGGCTGGCGCGGCTTTCGTCCTCGTCATCATCTTCCCCGTCCCCGCTGGAGACGGAGCGGGCGCGGGCCAGGCCTCGGCTCCTCCCGGCCCGCAAAGCTCGGCGCAGCAGCCCTTCCGGGGCGCGTAGGAGTCGGCGGCAGCGGGGCGGCGGGGCGAGCGTGTCCAGGGACGGGCTGGGGCCACCGCGGGTTGCGGGGGTCGCAATGGGGGATCTCGCCCCTGGAGCGAGGGGGGCGTCTCCGCCGCCGCCTCCGTAGGTGTGGGCCCGGGGACGGGGCGCGGGAGGGAGCGCGGCGGAGCTCGGGCTCCCGAGGAAGAGTGACTCCTTGCGGCGGGTGTGAGGGCTCTCAAGCAGCGCGCAGAAGCCGTAGGCAGTGAGCGCCCGGGGCAGGTGCGGCAGCGAGAGTGCGGCCTGCGAGCGCGGGTCCCAGTCCGTACGCCCCGCGCCGTCGTCGGCTCCTCGAAGCCAAAGGTCTGGCTCAGCAGCGCACCTCCGGGGCAGCGCGGCGGCCGCGGGGGAGGACTCGGGGGCATAGGGGGTGGGCAGCCGCGGCGGGATGAAGAACTCGGGGATGCGGTTCGGGGTGAGCACATTGGAGAAGGCAGGCTCCAGAGGCGCGCTGCTCGCCGCCGAGGCGCGCAGTTTTCCGAGGAGCCGCATCTTCCGAGGCTGGGGCTGGGAGTGGCGGGAAGAAGCGCTCCTGCAGGAGGAGAGAAGCGAATGAGTTTGGGTTCCTGGGGCCTCTCGAGAGTGGCTGGACACCCATCCAGAGCCCTCGGGGTATCAACGCGCCAACGATCCCCTGCCAGTCCCGGCAAGCTCGCTCGCGCCCACAAAGCCACCCCCCTTCCATTCATTGGTACTAATTAAACAAAGAAGTAGAAATCAGACCTTTGCCTCTTTTTCAATCCCTCTGGTTCGTAAGTTTCAAGTTGCCTTCTAGTGCCTGCTGACGCTCCAGCTTCAGCACTGTAGCCGGGACAGGGGCGCTCCCCCTTATATTGCAGCCTGAGTCCCGCCCAGCTGGCCAGGAGTCCAACCCTTGGAGGCGCCGGCCGGCTCGCCCTTCCGGCGGCCCCTTCTCGCCAGAGCTGTTGGGGCTCGCGTGGGAGCGAAGCTGTGGCGAAGGCCAGCCCCCTTCTGCTCAGCCCTGGGGCCTGCATCCGCTCTGCATGCAGGGAACCGCTCACATGGGCCTGCGAAAGTTTGCCGGTAGAGGGAGAACGCTCGGGTCGGCCTGCCAGGAAGAATTGGCGGCTGAAAAGGCTGGCGGCTTCTCGGAAAAGGTGAAGGATAAGGAAGCAAGAAGTTCTTTTTAGCTGGGAGCTAAATCCTGTCCCCCTCTCCTCACCCCCAACCCCACATGTGAACAACACACACTAGTAGCTTCTGTTTTACCGCCCCCATGAACCTGCAGTCTGTAGACCAGTATAGTTCCCATGGTACTCGTGTACTTATTTATGCGTCGGTCTCCCTCTGCTAAACCTTGGCCTTCTTAAAGCGTATCATTGACTGCCTCAGTCAATGCCATAAATGTTGGTGGAGTGGGTGAATTAAAGTATGCAAAAATCTCTGAATGACTACCGGCTCTGCCTATCAACTTAAATATTTATTTGTCTTGGTTTCGGCATGTGGGATCTAGTTCCCTGATCAGGGTTGGAACCTTGGGTCGCAAGCTCTCGGAATGCAATCTTAGCCACTGGATCACTAGGGAAGTCCCTGCCTATCATCTTGATTGTCACAAATGATGGGTTTTTGGCTCATGCCCTAAACATGACATGATAATTCAAAGCTGCCCTTTTCTCTCTGCTCCATCATGAAGGTATCCAGTTAGAAAGCACCTAACAAAAAAAACCCACGTTGCCTCTCGACCTCTACCTCCCTCCCAACCTTTATTTTCTAAGATGAGAAAACTGGAAGTCCAGTGGGACTTGATGAAATCCTGTAAAGGGTTCAACAGAACTAATTAATGGCAGAAGCTGGAACTAGCAATTTCCTGTCGGTTTGCCTTGGCACGTGACACTTCCTGTTATCTGAAATGCCCTTCTCTGCTTTTTTTTTTTTTCCTCTATAAAGAACTCCTTTTGTTTTACTTCAGCCAGACATCCTCCTGTTCAGAACCCTTTACTGGACTCCCTCACTACAGTTCTCCATGTCTCCTTATTCCCTTCATGTGCATTCTATGTACTACCACTGCTGCATTCAGCAGCCTGCTGTGGAATTTTTGGTTGACAAGTTTGTCTTCCCTACTAAACTAGGAGTTTCTTGAGGGCAAGGACTGTGGTAAGATGACCAGAGAGGAATCTGCGGGACCTACTATCAGTATATGTAAAATAAAGAAAAGGGCTACTGTCTAGAACCTGGGTCAGCCTCCATCCCAAAGCAGACCCCTCTAAGGGACAAGCCTGGCTGTCTTATTCATCTCCTCCACTTTCAGTGCCTGGACATACAATGCTGGGCAAATAATAAGTGCTCAGTAAATATTTGATGAATTATATTGTGTTGTATTTAGCCTGATCCGGTCTTATGACTGTCATGTGCTTTTAACCACATCTCTCTCTGCTTTGTTCAATTTCTTTCTCACAACAAACCAATGCGGTGGACATTGCTTCTGTTTACCATATAAGAAACTGAGGCTCATCAGTCAAATTATGAATCACAGCCCAGGTATTGTAAATCCTAGCGTTTTGCTAATTTCTTCCTTCTCTTTCCTTTCTCCTTCCATTCATCCACTCAGTTCATTTTCATTCACTGAGTTCACTATGTGTCAGAGATAGTGTGCATGTTTTGTATTGCACTTAACATCCAGAACGTTCATTCTTAAAGCAACTTGGTCTCCTAAGTATTTTCCATTATCTTTGCTTTGGATTAAGTACCATTATTTCCAAATTTTTAAAGGTAAGGAAAGTGAATGTTTTCCATAAGTGAATAGTTAATATTTTCTTTTAAAAGTGATCACTGTTGTTCTGTTTTTTGAGAGGGCAAGTGTGAATCAATATGCAGCCAGGGAGTAGTAACCATACCTGATGAAGTCAAACTTGCAAGCAGAAGAATTCCCAGAGGTCTCTGACTGGATCATTTCCTACTGATTCTTCAGGCCAGTCTGCAAGTTCTCGGGTGAATGGCCTTCTCTAAGCATAGCACACTCGCATGATATGCCCAGGAGCCAGCTCACTTCCAATGAGACCTCAGTGAAAATGGCTTTTCCTCTCCTGAAGGTCTTTGTGACATGAACACACAGAACTTCTGTCAGCGAGTAAATCCACTAAAAGCAGGACATGAGATTTGAGAAATTATGCTACCAGTACAGCCATGTTCATGGAAAAACATAAGCACACCTATAAACACAATCTCTATATAGAGGATTTTCTAAAACAATTAGTTTTCCATAGATTAATATTCTACAGAAGAGAACTAAGATACAGGACAATTAAATTACTTACACTGGGATGCACTTCAGTCATTCATTCATCTAAACCAATAGCTATAAGCTGAGTCCAGAGTTAGAGGCCTGGTATCCTTCCTGATTCTTAAATCACAATAGTAGAAAGTGAAAACCCCCTCCCCCAGCGGAAACTCTGATCACACCATTATTTCATTATCTTGTGTCTTATGGCAGAAAACAAAGAGGAATTAAAGAGCTTCTTGATAAAGATGAAAGAGGAGAGTGAAAAGGCTGACTTAAAACTCAACATTCAGAATGCAAAGATCATGGCATCCGGTCCCATCGCTTCATGGCAAATAGATGGAGAAACAATGGAAACAGTGACAAACTTTATTTTCTTGGGCCCCAAAATCACTGCAGAAAACTAAAAGAAGCTTACTTCTTGGAAGAAAAACTATGACCAATCTAGACAGTATATTAAAAGAAGAAACATTACTTTGCCTACAGAGGTTCGTATAGTCAAAGCTATCGTTTTTTCCAGTGGTCATGTATGGATGTGAGAGCTGGACCAAAAAAAAGATTGAGCACCAAAGAACTGATGCCTTCAAACTGTGGTGCTGGAGAAGGCTCTTGAAAGTCCCTGGGACTGCAAGGAGATCTATCCAGTCAATCCTAAAGGAAATCAATCCTGAATATTCATTGGAAGGACTGATGCTGAAGCTGAAGCGCCAATACTTTGGCCACCTGATGCTGGAACGATTGAAGGCAGGAGGAGAAAGGGACGACAGAGGATGAGATGGTTGGATGGCATCACCAACTCAATGGACATGAATTTGAGCAAGCTCCAGGAAATGGTGAAGGACAGGGGAGCCTGGTGTGCTGCAGTCCTTGGGGTCACAAAAAGTTGGACACAACTGAGTGACTGAACAGCAACAACAAATAAATACAAAAGGTTCACCATCATCTTTTATTCAGGCTCTGAAATTGTTAAAGAAACTATACCATTAATGATATTAATGTTTACCGAACACTCACTACATACTGGGGTCTTATTTAATCCCTAAACAACCCTCTAAAGAAGGTAGGGATTTAGAAACTGCAGCTTGTAGAGAGTAAACAATTGTTCAGAATCTCCCATCCGGTAAAAGTGGCGCTGGGACTCAGATTCAGATCACTTCGGCTCATTCCCTGTGTGCTTTAACCGCTTCAGTATAGTGCCACCCTCAAAGCTGCGTTTCCTGAACCCATCTCCTCTCTAGGTAGTTAGACAAAAGGAAAAGAAAGCCTTATCCCAAGGCCTTGCATTGAAACTACACCTTATTGATGATACCAGCACCTAAAAGATTAAAGCATGCAATTGTCCTAAGCAGGAAGTCACTAGTAATACCACTTGCAGACAGAATCCTTGTCTTCTTGGGAAGTGTACTGATTCTCTGTATTTATACCATACCTTGGTTCCAAAATAGGATTTGCGGTGATCCACATAATAAAGACCCAGAGAATTTATTGTCAGCTAATGCCTGACATGGTGAAAATGGAAAAGACATGCAATTAGCTAAGAACCCTGAGTGAAGTCACTAATTGACACTACCTATGACCCCAAAATGGGAAGAATAACGTATGAAAGCAGTTGAAGAAGCCCCCATGGGAAGGCTGGGGATAACTTTATTTTTTCTCAATTGAAGTATAGTTGTTTTATAATGTTGTGTTAGTTTCAGGTGTACGGAAAAGTAATCAGATATATATATATATATATATATATATATATTCTTTTTCAATTATTTTGCATTAAAAGTTATTACAAGATATTGAATATAGTTTCCTGTGCTATACAATGGATCCTCATCATAGTATTAACTTTTCATTTCCACTCTAAGTTAGTATATTCTTTCCTGGGGTAGTTGTGTGTTTTTTCCGGTGGTGCTTGTCTTAATTATTGCTTAATCCAAGTTATGTACAGTGTCATTAATGTTATTTCAATCAAATATGTAAGTCAAATAGTCTTTTAAAATTTTAACCATGTACGTACATTTACATTATGATAGTGATTATGATACCTTCATATTAAATCAAGTACTTGATATGACTTATTAAAATTGGTGAACACAGTAATTAATGCATAGCAGCTTATACTTCCTTATGGGCTGTCTAGAAAATAAACTCTTTAGTCTTGATCCCCAGTGAAACGCTTGATCCTAGGTAGTCAGTCACTGATTTATCTCTTTCCTCTGCAAATAGCAACCAAATTTTTAAGTATTCCATTCTCTTTCCTATCACTACGTTAATGCTGAGCAGAAGTAACATTCCTGTTGAAGACTTATTTTTGTTCTTTGTCTGTGGTATCTAGACTCCATTCACATTTTCTTCAATTTTTCTTTTCTAGGTTTTAGAAAAAAAAATGCATTTCATGTATGTAAAGACCAAAGCATAATATAGTGAACACCTGTTTACCCACCAACCAGCTTAAAAAATATATATATTTTCAAAACAGTTGAAGCTCCCAAGGTAACACTTCTTAACCACAGTCTTGTCTCTTCCCCAGATTTAAGTATTATCTTGAATTTGGGGCTATTGTTCTCTCATTTCTCTCCCTCTCTCTCCCCCACCCCTTTATTTTGTTTATTTGTTTATTTGGCTGTGCCAGGTGTTAGTTGCAGGCGTGCAGGAAGATCTTCAATCTGCATTGCAGCATGTGAGATCTAGTTCCCCGACCAGGGATCAAACCTGGCCCCCTGCATTGAGCGACACATCTTAGCCACTAGGCTGCCACAGAAGTCCCTCCCCTCCTCTTTAAATATTAGTTTTATTGCATATACACATGTAGGCTTCTCTGTTGGCTCAGTGGTAAAGAGTCTGTCTACCAATGCAGGAGACTTGAGTTCAGTCCCTGGGCTGGGAAGATATGCTCGAGAAGGAAATAGCAACCTGCTCTAGTATTCTTGCCTGGAGAATCCCATGGACAGAAGGGCCTGATGCACTACAGACCATGGGGTCGAAAAGAGTCAGAAGACTTAGAGACTAAATAATAACAACATATATACATCAGATCAGATCAGATCAGTCGCTCAGTTGTGTCCGACTCTTTGCGACCCCATGAATCGCAGCACGCCAGGCCTCCCTGTCCATCACCAACTCCCGGAGTTCACTCAGACTCACGTCCATCAAGTCAGTGATGCCATCCAGCCATCTCATCTTCTGGCATCCCCTTCTCCTGCCCCCAATCCCTCCCAGCATCAGAGTCTTTTCCAAGGAGTCAACTCTTCGCATGAGGTGGCCAAAGTACTGGAGTTTCAGCTTTAGCATCATTCCTTCCAAAGAAATCCCAGGGCTGATCTCCTTCAGAATGGACTGGTTGGATCTCCTTGCAGTCCAAGGGACTCTCAAGAGTCTTCTCCAATACCACACTTCAAAAGCATCAATTCTTCGGAGCTCAGCTTTCTTCACAGTCCAACTCTCACTTCCATACATGACCACAGGAAAAACCATAGCCTTGACTAGACGAACCTTTGCTGGCAAAGTAATGTCTCTGTTTTTGAATATGCCATCTAGGTTGGTCATAACTTTCCTTCCAAGGAGTAAGTGTCTTTTAATTTCATGGCTGCAGTCACCATCTGCAGTGATTTTGGAACCCAGAAAAATAAAGTCTGACACTGTTTCCACTGTTTCCCCATCTATTTCCCATGAAGTGGTGGGACCGGATGCCATGATCTTCGTTTTCTGAATGTTGAGCTTTAAGCCAACTTTTTCACTCTCCACTTTCACTTTCATCAAGAGGCTTTTTGGTTCCTCTTCACTTTCTGCCATAAGGGTGGTGTTATCTGCATATCTGAGGTTATTGATATTTCTCCCGGCAATCTTGATTCCAGTTTGTGTTTCTTCCAGTCCAGCGTTTCTCATGATGTACTTCTCCCTAAAATTATTTTTTCCATTTTTTATAAAAATAATTCTAAACATTCTTTCACAATTTGCTTTTTTTCCATTCTACATTGTAAGATTCATGTACGTGCACATGTAGAGCTCTAGTCCATTCATTCTTACTGATGTACAGCATTCCATTGTGTAAGCATGCTTCATTCTCTTGCTGATGGATGCTCAGATTGTTTCCAGTTTTTCCACAGCTGGTATGAGCTCAGGTATATAGGTCTTCTCAGTCACCTGTGCAAAGATTTTCTAGAGTCCATCTCTAGTGTATTTGAACCTTCAGTTTTAATGTGAAATTACTTTCCTCACAGCAGTATATAAGATTTTCTATTGCTCCCATCTTCAACTACATGTAGTATGATCAGTTTTTTTTTTTTTAATAATTTTATTTATTTTTGGCTGCACTGGGTCTTTGTTGCTGTATGGGCTTTTCTCTGGTTGTGGTGAGCAGGGGCTACTGTCTAGCCATGCTGCACAGGCTTCTCGTTACAGTGGCTTGTTCTGAGGTGAATCACCAGCTCTGGGGCACTCCCGCTTCAGCAGAAGTGGTGGTTCCTGAGACCTAGAGCACAGGCTTGAGAGTTGTGGTGCAGGGGCTTAGTTGCTCCACGGCATATGCGATCCTCAATATATGGGATTGAACCTGCGTCCCTCCACTGACAAGTGGGTTGTTTACCACTGAGCCACCATGGACGCCCCAGATTTTAAAATATTGCTAATATGGTGAGTGTTGTGGGCTGAATTGTGCCCTCCCCAAATTCACAATGTGACATCCTAACCTGTAGTGGCTCAGAATGTGACTATATTTAGGGACAAGATCTTTTAAAGCTGTTGTTGTCGTTGTTCAGTGTCTCAGTCGTGTCCAACTCTTTGCACACCCATAGACTGCAGCACACCAGGCTCCACTGTCCTTCACTATCTCCTGGAGTTCACTCAAATTCATGTCCATTGAGTTGGCGATGCTATCTAACCATCTCATCCTCTGCTGCCCTCTTCTCCTTTTGCCTTCAATCTTGCCCAGCATCAGGGTCTTTTCCAATGAGTTGGTTCAGGTGGCCAAAGGATTGCAGGTTCAGCTTCAGCAACAGTCCTTCCAATGAATATTCAGGGTTGATTTCCTTTAAGATTGATTGGTTTGATATCCTTGTTGTCCAAGGGACTCTCAAGAGTCTTCTCCTACACCACAATTTGAAAGCATCAGTTCTTTGGCACTTAGCCTTCTTTACCATCCAAGATTGCCGGTTTAAAGAGGTATTTAAGGTTAAATGAGGTCATTGCTGCTGCTAAGTCACTTCAGTCGTGTCCGACCCTGTGCGACCCCATAGATGGCAGGCCACCAGGCTCCCCCTTCCCTGGGATTCTCTAGGCAAGAATACTGGAGTGGGTTGCCATTTCCTTCTCCAAAATGAGGTCATTAGAGGGGGCCATAATCTGATGTGACTGATATCCTTATAAAAAGAGATTAGAAAAAAAAAAAAAAGAAGAGATAAGATTAGAACAGACACGCACAGAGGGAAGACAATATGAAGATGATGGTCACTCGAAAGCCAAGGAGAGAGTCCCTTAGAAGTCAACACTGCCAACATCTGGATTTGGACTCCTAACTCCAGATCTGTGCAGAAATAAATTTCCATTATTTAATACCTGTGGTCTGTAGTTCCTTGTTATGACAGCCCTAGATACTAATACAGTGATTTTAAAATAGTAAATTATCATGTTAATTTGCATTCCTGTCATTGATAATTGAGGTGTAGCAATTTTGCATGTAATTAATCATGCAGCTTTCTTCTATAAAATTCTTTTAAATTTTTAAAAAATACATTATTGTGTCATTTCTTTCTCTTGTACATATATACACGCATTGAACACTACTTCTCGGTCACTTTTAAGTACTGTACCTATCTCCCCTGTGACTTGGTTTTCATGATGTCTTTTGAGAAATAGAAAACAGAAATTGTCTTCTAACTCTGGAGGCTAGAAGTCTAAAATGAAGATGTCAGCAGAGCTGTGCTTCCTCTGAAACCTGTAGGAAGTATCCTTCCTCGCCTCTTCCTGGCTTCTGGTTACTTGCTGGAAGCTCTGGGAGCTCCTTGGCTTACAGCTGCAACTTAGTCTCTGCCTTCCTCTATGCATGGCATCCTCCCTCCTGTGTCTGTGCCTCTGAGTTTCACCTCTTCTTAAAAAGACACATGTCTTATTGGATTAAGGGTCTACTCTACTCCCATAGGACTTCATCTTAACCAATTACATCTGTAAAGATGCTATTTTTCTAAACTTGGTCACAAGAACTCCAGTTCTGAGGTACTGGAGTTAGATCTTCCACAGATATTTTGGGGAGAAACAATTCAACCCACAACAATGACTGAATCATACCATGTCTGATCCATCTGTCATCAGTGACGTCTCGGGAATTTCTAAAAGGGGAAAAAATGTAGGAATCCCCATAAAAATTGAACCACCCCGTTATTCCCAGCACAGGAACCGGAGGCCACTTCCACACCTCTGCTTCTTGGGTAGAGATATTTATAATTGTTGCCTCTTCAGGGGAAACGTGAAAGTTAGCCAACTCACTTAAGGCTCGGCCACTTTCCTGAGGCTGCTTCCAGCTGGCTGACAACCAACTGTTGCTGTTTAAAGAATAAAGTCCGCTCATCATGAATAAGGAAGTGACTGAATAAAGCCTGGAATTTCTAGAAAGGAAATAGGTTGTAGAGCATTTTTCCTCCACGTGGGGAGCTGTGGAGCCACATGAGTACAAAGTAGAGCATGGAAGGGCCCAGGCCAGCACAGGGCAAGGGGTCCCTCAAGGGAGAAGACTGCTAAGGCCTGGGCAGGGGGTCCCCACCCCCCTGTCAACTTTTTGTCAGACCAGAGACCTGGGATCTTGGTACAGCCCAAATGGTAAGGAAAGAGCCATGCATGCATGCTAAGTAGCTTCAGTGGTGTCTGACTCATTGTGACCCCATGGACTGTAGCGGCCAGGCTCCTCTATTCATGAGATTCTCCAGGCAAGAATACTGGAATGGGCTACCATGCCATCCTCCAGGGGATCTTCCCAACCCAGTGATTAAACCTAGGTCTCCCACATTGAAGGGTGGATTCTTTACTGTCTGAGCCACCAGGGAAGCCTGGAAAGAGCCATAGAGAAGGAGAGATACAGAACATTTTTAGTTGCCTTCTCAAGCAAGAAATCCAGCCAGATCTCACTTAGAAGGGAAATGTGACATTTCTAGTAACACCCGAATTGTGCAGAAATCTGTAACTATTACAATTAGAATAGTTGAGTTGTTTCTATAAAATATACACATAAACTCTTTGTCAGATCAATAAAATTTTAAGTGTCTGTCACAGACTAGGTTCCCTGAGAAACAGTAAACTAAAGATGTGCACGTTAACTGTGTTATTGGAAAATGCTCTTGAGAGATACACCTGTGGGGGGTGAAGACAGCAGGATTGGGCCAAGGCATGAAAGTGGCGAGGCAGTCCCCACACAGGCCTCCGCAGATTCCACAAAGAGCTCTGGAACTAGGAGAGGCCTGAGGAGTTATCTCAGTGGGGGGTAAGGAGGCAGGCAATTATTATCCCTCTTGCCCTCATCGATCAATCATTGGCCAAGAGGTCTCCCAGGGAAGTGGGCATGACCTTGATCATGGTTGAGTCCCTCAACTAAGGCAATTCCTTCCTGGAGAAGAATTTACCTGTGTTTTGTTAGCTGCTAGGAGAATGAGTGCCTAGAAACTGAAGTGGGGGTGGTAGTCTGAGCAACACACCATAGCCTCATAAGTGACTATTCTCACTCTGGAGTGACTACCGGAGAGTTGACACATTCAAAACACACACACCATGGCCACTCTGCACATGCTGGCATCCTTCACTCCATTTGCAGAAATATCTAATCCTAAAGATTCCTCCACTTAACACAATTCACCCATCCCTCATTTAATCACAAATGCACTCATGTCCTTCCTGAGAGGTAAGACTACTTAAGGTATATCCAGATAATATTCATTTCTTGTCTAGACCAAGTTCTCATTTCTGATAACCTCTGGGCTGACTGGTTAAATAAACTGAGATATAACATCCATGGCTTCAGTAGTGAGGAATCTGCCTACCGAGAAAGAGAAACGGGTTCGATCTCTGGGTTGAAAAGATTCCCTGAAGAAACAGCAACGCACTCCAGGATTCTTACCTGGGAAATCCCATGGACAGAGGAGCCCAGCGGTGGCTACTGTCCATAGGGTCACAAAAAAGTCAGACACAACTTAGCAACTAAACAACACAATAATATCCGCTATGTTAGAGATTACTTAAACTGAAGTTATAGGTGACAATAATTATAACAATGTGCACCATACGATCTCATTTCTGGGTAAAGATATACATATGAAATCTTTCAGAATGGCCACTAAAACAGGGTGGGTAGTTATCTCTGGACAGTGGGATTATGGAGTACTCAAATTTTTCTCCTCTTGCTTAAATGTATTTTCTGATCAACCCAATAAGCATGTTACTTCTGTAATAGGACAAAAAACCGTTTCTCCTCTGAAGAGTAGATACAGTGTGGGAAGAGCAGGCCTTATGACTATGTTAATCAAGTAGTGATTTGTTTAATCACCAGGGGCAGAAATTAGGAACAGGACTTTAAATGGAATTTGTATATTATACTGGCCACTTCAGATCCCAGGAAATTTAGGAAAGGAGAGGTCTGAGTAAGAGAAGAAGGTTTAGACCTGTGCTGTTCAAAACAGTGACCATCGGCCACATGTGACTTTTGGGCACTTGAAATGTGCCTGGTTCAAACTGGAATGTGCTTTAAATGTAAAGTACAAGATTTCAAAGATTTAGTATTAAAAATGTAAAATTTCCCATTAATAATTTTAATACATCTTGAGATAATATTTTGGATATATTGGGTTAAATAATATACAATATTAAAAATTTCTATTTCTTCCTAGTTTAGAAATTCGTCAGGAAGCATGAGTTCTCTGAAATACTTCTCCAAAGCATAAACAATTTGAAAAAGTAATTGTCTCATGCAATACCCACTAACATTGCAGTTTTACTTGGGGCTTTCCTACGGCCACCACCAAAGAGTGGTGGTGGAAGCAGCGGCTCATTGGGCTGACAAAAGAGCACATCAAATGAGCTCTGTGTGCTGCAAGGCCGTTCAACACAACACCTAACTGTGTGCATGTCAGTCTATGCCCCTGAAGTCTATCAGCTCAGAGAAAGTTAAGGAAACATGCCGTTACAGACAGACATTAACATCTTCCTGTGGGAAAAGCCCCCACGCCTGTCATGGGACGCTGCACAGGAACTGCCCATTGCACCTACATGCCAGGGTTGACTTGAGTTGAACTGAGCATGTGATGGAAGGATTCTGACCTCTCCCCAAGGAAGAAGATCAATACCTTGGGAAAAGTGCCTTTAAGGAAGAATGGTTTACTCTTACAGTTTTGTCTTTGATTAATTTATTCTTGGTTTTGAATGCTGATCAGTGTCCAAAATTAAGATGCAACCAGTGGTTACTCCCAGCTATGTTTACATGGAACATATTTAGTTCAGAGAACACTAAATATATCTCAATTATCATTTCATCTTCTCAGCTATCTAGGAGGTATTTTTCTACCTCCAGTAAATAAAAGAGCGTAATGTGTAGCTTGAGCTTGGAACTAATTCCAAAGGCCCAGTCAGAAGAAATTTTTTTTTTTTCTTTTTGTGATGTGACATGCAGGGTCTTAGGTTGCCTGACAAGGGAACGAATCTGTGTCCCCTGCATTGGAAGCATGGAGTCTTAATCACTGAACCTCCAGGGAGGCCCCAACAAATTTTTGTTATAATAAGATACAACTAATAAGGTGATTGCTGCCTGAGTGGTGCTCCCCAAATCTCCCTTTATTCCAGGTTGCAGAAATTCCTCCTCACAGAGCACCACCTGATGCCTTACTAGGTAGGCACTCAGTGAGAGCTGTGGTCGGTTATTTTTTAGCACCGTGCTTCTCAAACTATACTCCCTCTGGAGCTATGGAATTATGTACATTTTCTGTAACTTTTATGAGAAAACTTTTAACATGTAATGGAACACACAAAAAAACAAGCATTTTGGAAAACCCAAAGAGGATCCATTTTGTATGGAGAAAACAGAAAATTTTTATTACAGTAAATAGTAGTATTTGACCTAAGACTTTAGAGATTCATGATAATAGCCAGGTTCAGCCACACAGCAAACAAAAGTGGGACGTTATTCCTGTTGCTATTATTACTGTCAGCAGTATCCATTCTCATCAGTTGAGAAGATGGCACAGCTTCAGTGCTGGGACACAGACAGGCATCGTCATAGGAACCAGATCAATGGTGCACAGCGTAGCAAAGAGAGATCACCTCTACACTTCTGCTTTTCAACAAGACTATTCAAATCTGTTTCCCAAGGGAAACATGAAAATTTCTCAATTTGGCCAGGGTCTTGCCTCATCCATGAAGCTTTCCCAGATTTGCTAAAGAACAGTTGCTGCTTAAGGAAATTTAAAGGGCTATAAAATACTTTTCATTCTCCATAATATAAAGGACAAAACTTGGTTCGACTTAAGAGCAATTTTTTCTCTTAAAATGCCAGACATTCTCTGCAATTAGCGTTTCTCTTAAATACATTTTATTCAAATACTGTTAGCATAATCTGCCATGTCCCTGTGCCTTCTTTTAAAGTTCTGTGTGCTGTGAAGGGGGTCTTTTTTAAGAGAGATGACTGGAGTGCCTTGTTAAAAATTAAAAGTCTCTCTATGCTTAAGTACAGTCTGACATTTGTCTTGAGTCATATTTTCTGGTTCACAGTTGGAATGATACTGTGTGCATGTTTCAAGCCAAGTGCAGATAAACCAGCTTGAATAACCCCTTTCGTCACCACTTTGTTTAACTAGATGACAGAGACCCAACAAGGCTCTGAGGATAAACTGCCCAACTTGAAGAAAATATGGATTCTGGATCCACTGAGGTAGCTGGGCTTTCCAGTTTGGATGGTAGCTAATATAATAATATTATCACTCTACTCACATTCAGCACCCCGAGACAGAGGCATCTTGGAAGGGAGAAAACATAATGGCCCCATGGGAAGCTGTACACCGTGGACATAGCTTTTGAGAGTAGCAGTGCTAAGTTCACTGCAGCCAGCCCAGCCCAGGGTCAGTGGAGTTCAGGCATCTTCAGAGTGAACCAATGACTAAAAAACAAAAGCTCCCCACATTCCCTTGAATATTTTCTCAGAGTTAAGACTTTGTGCCTTGGTATAGACTAAATAGTGAAGGGCCCTCCAATGGCTAATACATAACACTTATTGCTGCCCTTTGCAAGTGAGGGCTTCAAGTTGTATGACATTTTTGTATATAAGTAGTATGAAGAAATCCTTATCTAAAACATATATAGTACTACATATTACTTAATTTGTGTCATCTTTGAAAGATATTTCACACAAATAAACGCTTTGACAGATCACATGTCATCAAAAGACCACTTTATTACAATGCTCTAGTATCGCCTTGAAGTACATATGTTGTGAGATAGCACAAATGTCAAGAAGGTTTCAGTGAATCGTTTATATACCTTAGTGCCAGGCATTCTATGGCACCATTTGTTTCATGAGTGGAAATGCACAGTTTCAAAGAAACCTCACACAAAAGAACTCAAATATCCCACACTTAAAAGCACACTTGCCCTCTCACTCAGGAGACGGAGCAACACAGGGGGTCCCTGTTCTCAGTGTCTCTAGTCTCTGGTTGGTGTCCATTCACCTTCCACGTGAAAATCCTCCTGGAATGGGGCCTGTGGACAACAGCAGATTTGTTAATTTGTTAACAAGTTTGTTGATTTATTAATTAAATTAAAGCACGATTATATGAAAGATCATTAAAAAAATCAGTGTGGTAGACAGAATTGTACTAAATGATCCTGTTTCTGAAAGAAAAAATGTATATAGGGCAAACACTGTGGGAATATCCACTAAAATGTTGCCAGCAAGTTGACTCTGGATGGTTGCAGATAATTCCAATCTTTATGTCATTGCTTGCTGGTATTTTCTAGATTTACCAAAATGATAGTATTCCACAATAGAACACTTGTCCCTTAAGAAGTAGGTACTTCTCTAGGGAGGTGGACATGAAGCTACTTTAGACAATGAATGTGAGTAATAGTTGATGATATTAGGATGGAGTTTTAAATATAGTCAGTGTAACGGTTGCCACTGCAGAGCCCAGGAACTTGGGAAAGGACAGATCTGGGTAAAATAAAAAGGCTTTAGGCAGATGGGAAAGTACATGAGTTCACTGAAAGCTCAAGAAAAAGTGAAAATGTTGTAGCTTGAAAATAATGTAGCTTTCCCTGATTCCCTTATAGGTCAAATGGTGGGCCCCTGCCAGGCAGAGAGAGACCCACACTACTTAACTGCTGTATATGTGAAGCCATACGACTAGGGGCTTGGTAATAGAGCAATGGACTTATGCTGAAAGGGGAAAACCAAGGACCATGAGCCTGTGGGAGAACTGAATCAGGCCTGGCCCAGGGCAGTGGATGGAAACTAGTCACAAGAGTCAATCAGTAGTGTAGATCTGTGTGGAATGCCCCATCAGACAGGTGCATCCTGGCCCATTCCCTAGGAAGAAAACCAGTAACCCTGAGGATGTACATGGTATGAGGAGTGAATCAATGTAGTTTATAATGAATGCCATGTCATTTTGATTTGGGTTATTTTGTTTGTTGACCTTTGAAAGTAGTGTCATAATTGACATGCAGTTGATGGTTAGCCCAGAGAGGTTCTTTCAAAAACACACAAATTGGTTAAATTGATCCAAATGAAGCCAAATAAGGGAGAAAGTACTTTGACTACCTCCAAATTCCAATTCTATATTCAGGTAAGAAACGGGTGCAAGCTTTTCTAGTTCTTAGTTTCTTTAATTTCATTCTTATTGTCTCTCTCTTTCTCCCTTTCTAAAATATTCTGACCCTCCTCACTCATAAGGTTTTGAATTCTTGAACAGATATTAAGTCCAGACCGAAATGAAGATTAATAAAACATTGTTTTGTACTGCAAGTTAAAATTGAACACTGCTTAAAAACTACCATAAATCTTGTAGTTCACTTTATTTAGTGTTAATGGAACTTTTCAGTCTTTGTGACAACCTAGAGGACCTGGAGAAGATCAAATGGTAAAGGGAGGAAGCAGAGAAAGGAGAACATAATGCACTAGGGAAATAGCACAATATAGAGTTAAGAGCCAGATTCTGTTTCCACCTGTATAAGCATCTTAGCTAAGTAACTTAAACCTCCTCAGCAACTCTACAAGAAAGCTGTTATTAACATCATTATCATCCCCATTTAGTAGACAAGGAGACATTCTCAGAGGAAAAAACCCATAACACAATACCCGGAATACAATTACTGCTATGCAAGTGTCAGTTTTAAATGCACTTAAAGTGAGTATTTAACACCCAGCCAATCAAGACTATACCTGGTTTGTTTCCAAAGAAGCAAATCTCAGCCAGTGCTGTTTCTAAACCTAGGAGCCAGGTATTCCAATGTCTGAGAAATCAAGCATAGTTTCCATCAATTAATTTCCAGACTAACAACGAAATTTTATCAGTTGCTTCTTCATGCCACATATTTAATAATCACACTTAAAAAAGAATTCCCAGTTTAAGGATTAGGATTACAGATGGGGAGAAGCTGCCACTCTTGGCTTAATTTAATCTAGGCCATATACAATATGTGAAAATGTATTACTCCTTGAAAAGTATTCTGTAACAATATTCTAGAATAGGAGATTTGCAAAGGTTTTTTTTGGCAAAGGCCCAATAGATAATTTTGGTTTGGTGATCATATACCTTTTTGTTGCTACTAAAGTTGCTTCTTTTTACAACTATATAGCCAATCATGTAATAATGTTAAAATTATTTTTAGTTCAGGTGGCCAGACTAAAATTTTAGAATATAAGCTAAGAATAGTTAAAAAAAACAAAAACAAAGAATAAGTGACAGACACTGTATGTGGCTTACAAAGCCTAAAATATTATCTGAAATATTAACTACAGAAAAAATTTGCTGATTGCTAGAGAATCATAAAATAAGGATATCACTATTAAAAAAGTAACCTTTTGCTCCTAAATTTTTCTAGTCAATAGAGCTAATTTATTTTTTCAAAATAACCACAACAACAATAATCATCTCAGAGGATGATAAGCCATTTGACAAAATCCAACATCCATTCTTAAAATTCTCAGATAATCAATAATGGAAGAGAACATCCTTAATCTTATAAAGGACATCTAAGAAAATCTATAGCTATCATCATAATTTTAATAAGACTATACTTGTCGGTATAAAATAGAATGCATTCCTAAGTTCAGGAAAAAGAAAAACATGTTCCCCCTCACCATTTCTATACAGCAGTGTACTGGAGTTTCTAACCAGTACAATAAGGCAAGAAAAAGGAAAGACATCCAGAATGGAAAAGAAATAAAGCTGCCTTTATTCACAGATAACAGGAAAATCTGATGAAGTCTTAAAAATAAAAAACCTAATAGAACTAGTAAGTTAGCCTAGTGAATTTGCAAGGTGTAAGATCAATATGCAAAAATCAATTATATTTGTCAAAATCAGCAACAAACAATTGAGAAAACAATACCATTTACAAAAGCATTGAAAAATATGAACTACTTAGGATAAATCTAACAAAAGATGTACAAGATCTATAATTGAAACTGTAAAACATTGTGGAAAGAAATTAAAGAAGATCTAACAAGTAAGTTTCCCCGGTGGCTCAAATGGTGAAGAATCTGCTTGAATTACAGGAGACCCATAGAGAGCTATTCCATAGCTCATAGTTCAGAAGACTCAGTCTAAGAC
Organism: Bubalus kerabau; assembly: GCF_029407905.1. Taxonomy (NCBI): domain Eukaryota; kingdom Metazoa; phylum Chordata; class Mammalia; order Artiodactyla; family Bovidae; genus Bubalus; species Bubalus kerabau. Next base: position 52,831,107 of record NC_073633.1, on the reverse strand, counting down.
AGAAATTCTCCTAAAATTGAGCTATAGATTCAAAGTAACCCTAATAAAAATTCCAGAAAGCATTTTTTGAGAAACTGATGATGAGCTCATTCTAAAACTTACATGGAAATGCAAAAGACCTAGGAGATTCAAAACAACTTTGAAGAAGTCAGGAGACTAATAATACCATCTGATTTTAAGACTTACTGTAAAGCTACTGTAGTAGTAATCAAAACAATATATTGGCACAAAGATGAACAAATCAATGAAATACAATAGAAAGTTCAGAAGCACACATATATTAACAAGTGATCTTTAACAAAGTTGCAAAGCAGTAGAGAGAGAAATGATCTTCTCAGTAAGTGGTGTTGAAACAACTGGATCCCCGTATGCCAATAAAAAGTGAACTTTGAGTTGTATTTTTGAAGGACTATATACAACGTTTTTTACCATATACAAAAATTAACTCAAAAAAAAAATTAAAAAAAATAAAAAATTAACTCAAAATGTAAAATCTAAAACTATAAAACTTTCTAGATGAAAGCAAAATAAAACCTTTGTGACCTTTAGTTAGACTACAGTATTTTTTAGATACTACTCCTAAAATACAATGTATATATATATATGTATATATATATATATAAAACAAACTGATAAACTAGACTTAATCAAAATTGTAAATTTCTGCTCTTTAGAAGACACTGACTGCTAAATGAAAAGACAAGAAACATACTGAGAGAAAACATCAGACATATCTGTAAAAGGGCTTATATCTAGATTTTTAAAATTCTTGAAACTCAGTAATAAGTGGAGAGGAGGACAACCGATTTGAACGACACTTCAAAGAAAATAGAAAGTGAAAGTCGTTCAGCCGTGTCTGACTCTTTGCAAGACCATGGACTATATATAATCCATGGAATTCTCCAGGCCAGAACACTGGGGTGGGTAGCCTTTCCCTTCTCCAGGGGATCTTTCCAACCCAGGGATCAAACGCAGGTCTCCCGCATTGCAGGCAGATTCTTTACAAGCTGAGCTATGAAGTATGTGTGTGAAGAGAAAACTAAGGCTCAGAAATAAAAGCCTAGCTTTTCAAGCCCGGTGATTGCAGAGCAGTGGGGCCTCTGAGGCAGGTTAAACAGGTAGTGGTTAAGAGCATGGATTTTGGATGCTTTACCAGCTGAGCCACAAGACAAGCCCTCAAAGAAAATGTGAATGGCAAATAAAACAATGAAAGATGTTCAGCATCACTAGTCATTAGAGAACTGAACATTTAAACCACAATGAGATATCTCAAAATCCATCCGAAGGACAAAATTAAAAGGATAATGTCAAGTATTGGTGAGGATAGAATACTCACACGCTGTTAGTAGGAATGTAAAGTGGTACCATCAATTCAGAGAACAATTTGGTAATTTCTTTGGCTGCTAAATATACACGTACTACATGATGAGACAGTCATCCTACATGCACAAATAGCCTCAAGCCAGTTAAAGAAAAAAACAACCCACAAATACTGAACCCTATAGTGAATGCAAACTATAGACTTTGGTTAATAATCATATATTGATAAAGAAATTTAAGAATATTAAGGTTTTATGCTTAAAATTCCTCATGTGGGAGTGGGAATTCCAAGGCACCCTTAAAAACTACAGTCTTGGGGTTCTCTTCACCACTCCAAACAGCCTTGCCATTCCTTGACTTACTTGTAGCTTCATATGTCTGTAGAGCAGCATGTTCTGGAAGTAGGTAAACCTCCTGATGTGGAAAGTGGGAAGACTCCAGGCATTTGCTCCTGTGAGAACTGGAAGAAGTTTTGAAAGTTCTGGGAGATGATGTGTTCTCTTGTTGAGGAACAGCTTGTTCTGGCAAGTTAGTCCCATGGAGAAAGGTGAAGGCTAAGCCTCTGGTGCGTCAGAGTCTTTTATCTCAAGTAGACCCCAGCTCTTCTACTGCCCAGAGTACTCTGGCTCTTCACCTCAGCAGGCCCGCGTTTCCACTTTTGCGGAGGGTTGGCTTCCGGGATGCTCACTCGGACACTCCCTCTCTTTCCTCTTCCACAGAGCCTGTTTCATTTTGTCCTCAGTAGGGTTCCATCAAAGTCAAACTTTGGTCTCACTTTCCTAGAGAATTCAACCTAGAATTCAACCTTGAAAATCTTTAAGGTCGAATCTCTTACTTCACAAATAAGGTAACAGATTCTATGAGGTAAGGTGACTTTCATGGGGCTAAATAAGTTAATTTGTTTTACACGTACCCTCACACTGTAGGCAATTGGATAATCTAATTGCTACCGTGACAATATACAATATGTCCAAGATTTTCAGCCCTGATTTCAAATATTCTGTATAGTCATCAGGCCACATTAAGAATTTGACTATCTAAAAAACGTTGCAACTACTGCAGATGTGTTAAAAGGGACCTTCTGGAAGCAATAAATTTCTGTTACTGAATCCAACTTTCCAATTCCGAAGTGCTGAATTTTAACATTTTTAGGGCAATGAATCCCTTCTTTAGGAAACATGAAAGCTATGAATCCTTTCCACCCAGAAATATTTACCTGAAAACATAAAATTTTGTTCCAAAGACAACTATACAATACATGACAGTGAAAATCCTTAATCTGATAGCAGAAATGTCAGCATATCTGCTATGTAGCAAGGGAATATTCTTAAAGAACTCATATCCTAACAAAAAGTTGCAAATATTTATATGGTATGACATATTATAGAGCACATTTAATCCTCACAACAACCCTGTGAGGTAGGTATAATATCCCAATTTTCCCCATGAGGAAACCAAAACCCAAAGCAATCTGAAGATGTGCCAAAATTCACACAGCTAATAAGTCTGCAGCCTGGACCAGAACATAGGCTTTTTGTTCCCTGTTCAAAACAGTTTCACATATAATATTTTCCATTTTGGAATGAGGGTTCTACCCAGGGAAAACTCATTGGCAACCCATTTCAACAAGCAGTTATTTTTAAGATTGAACAGCAGGTAGGAGAGGACTGTAAGACTGCAGGCTGGCGCCCTATCGTGCTGTTTATAGTGGCACTCTGTGTCACGGTCCAGGCACAGCTTGGAAAAGAGTTTCCAGACATGAGACAGAATGAGAGGGAAATAATTTATTAGAGTGGGAGATGCTGTTAGAACAGCGGGCAGCTCAAGGGAGAACAGGCATTGAACAGGGATCCTTAGTCCACTTTTATACCCAGGGTACAAGGAGTGGGACAGGGGTCTTGTGGGTCATTTGCTGATTGGATGAGACACGTATATTGGGTGGGGGAAGAGTAAGGCAAATACCTTCTCCCTGTGGCGAGTAGGAGGGGAGAGAGGTTGTACTGCTCAGGAGGACCTGAAATCCATTAATAGTTACAATATGGGGGAGGGAAGGACAATAAGGGTCTGGTTTCTCCGTTACTACATTCCAAGACCCTCCTTGGTTTTATCTGCTCTTTAGTCCTTGGGTCACCATACTCTGCAAGCATTACTCCCAGGCTGGGTTACCAGAAAAATGTCATTAGAATTACAGGCTTTGGAGTCCAGACACTAAACACCATTTAAAGGAAAACAAAACCAGATGCCAGAAGTGGTGAGGTACACAGGTTTGTTTTTTGTTTTTTCCGTAGTTAGGAAATATCTGGCCTTTCCCAAGTAACAGCTTAGTTGTGAGAACAGCCAATAACATCTTAGGAAAGGCATAATGTATACCAAAAGGGAGCTATGAGAGCTAGAAAAAGACTTGGAAGAGTCATAGGAAGACTAAGATGTCAGGAAACTTGCTAAACGGCCAGAGAGACACCTCCAGTAGGGCAAAGCAAGGTGAGAACCCCTAACAATTCATAAGTCAGAGATTTCAGAATCTCTGTAAAGTCTCTGGTCACACTCCCAGAACTCTTCCTTTGGCTATCTGCTCAAAGAAATGAAGATGGGGAATCTCTTGTGACTTTATGCCATTGTTGCTGGCGTGGGTCCATGAAAACTAAATACTGTCCAAGGACTGTGGCAATTTTTTGAAAGTTTTCAAAGGCCCATGGTAATGGAGCAAATATGGTGGTGCTGCTCTTGTTGTAGTGAAGACATCTGCCCAACCTAACATGCTCTCCATCATTACAGGACTTTGGTACACAAAACACTCAAAATATTTGGTAAAATGACAGCAGTACAGCCAATGTCCTTCATCTGACTTTGTGTCTATAGGTTAGACCGTCCATCCATTCAGTACATTAGTTCCAGGGTCTTTTGGGCTCTGGCCAGGGACCTTGAGGCCCTCTCTCAATTTGCTTCAACAGAAGGGAATACCTTCAAAACAGAGCATGTAGGAAAGAGTTCCCAGATCCACTCAAAACCCACCAACCCTGTTGCCCAAAACTCAGTTACTTTTCAATGTCTGCTTTATAAAACTAAAAACCTAGATGCATAGTAAACCTTTAGTCTCTCAGAAGGCTATTGTTCTGGAAACTCTGTATACTCTTCCACCTGCAAGGATATGGAAGATCTTAAATACCTTCATAAAAGTACCTCCCCGCGAAAGACTCTCCCATCAAGGGGTGAAAACCTCGGCTCTTTCTGCTCTGTCCCACCGCCTCCCTCCTCAGTCTCAGCAAAGACTCTTAACAACCCTTAAATATTGGCGGTCTCTTCTACAAAAGTGTGGGGGTGGGGGGTGGGGGGCGGGGTATGTGTTCTCTGGTTTTGGGGCTTCCTGGACTTTAGGAACCCATAAATTGGATACCAAGTTGTTCTTCTTCAGATTATTATTATTTTGTTGTTGTTGTTGTTATTTGGGGATAAAGATGCTTCTTCATCCTTCTTTGTACTTCCCAATTTTCTCACAACTTCTTTTACTCTCTTTTGCACATAGCATGACAGCCAAGCAAGAGCCCAAGGTGCGTTGCTGCTGAATGACCTGCAACCTCACAGAAGTACTTCAGGGAAAGATGTGATCATTGACCCCTCTCGCGGTGCCTGGTGGGTGTGGCATCCAGACACAGGAAACATCCTATCCCTGACTCACTTCAGACCCCTGCCGGGTGCCTATAACATTTCCCCAAAATACAATGCAAAAAGAAGCAGTGAGGAGAGTCTGAATCCTTAGACCATACATATCAGCTGGTCTTCCACCCTCAGGCCAATAACAATTAAAAGAGAAAACTTCAGGATCCATTCCAGGGGCAGAAGTCTTCATTTTCTTAGTCCCCTCTTTACCTATACATGGAAAAGGGAGTTCCTGGAAACCCACTTTTCACTCCACAATCCTACAGACAGCCTAGACATTATCTCCCCACTACATATGAGCTTTTATGGAGCAGGGAAGGACTCTTGCTCATCTTTTATCCTCAGTGCCTGTACAGGACTCGGCATGTAGTCAACATTCACCGTAGGAAGGAAAGCAGGGAGGAAAGCAGCAAAGTAGAGACAGAGGGAAGGAGGTTTAGTTCTTCCTGTTTTGCGTGTGGGTTTCTTATGCTTCTGCCCTAGCAGCCTCGCTCTTCTTAGCCTTCGCCCTTTCCTCAATATTCCTCTATCTTTTCTTTCACATAATCTCTAACCTGAATCAATTTTTCCTCCTAATTCCCCTCCCCCCAAGTTTTTCTCCTCTCTCTGCTGTTGTAACCTAAACTCCCTAATGTTTTTATTCTCTACAATTTTCCTTGTTTCTCCTCTCCTTACTCTAGTTTTTTAATCATTCATGGCCTCATTTATTTTTCCTTTATGGTAAGGATTGACAGACCTAAAGCAAGTGAGAAGAAAATAAAATTCTAAAAAGAGGAATACCTCAAAATGATGAAAAATGAAGCAATAGCCAAAAAGAAGAGGCCCACAAAAGCAAGGCCCAAGGGTTCAGTAAATAGAAATCATTCTTTCCCCTGCCTTTTTCTTATCGCAAAGAATAAGACATTTCCATTCAGGTATTTTCTAGCCTATCCTCTGGCTTCTTCAAAGTAACCCTAAAAACTCTTCTAGTTACCATCAACCTGGGAACTGATGCTTTCAGGGGTATGTCTCCTCATCCAACACAAGGATACCTGGTGCTTTTTCTGCACACTGCTCCAAAGAGGCAGCTCGAGGCCCTGTTCTGAGTGACAGCAAAGGCCCCAGCCAGCATCCTAACTTAGGCTGCAGCCAAGCCCTTGCTCAGCACCACTGCTACGCATCTCATGTCCCTCCCCATTTTCTGATCATAATGCAACCTCCTTCAGGGCTGCTGCCTCTGCAGACTCCCTCTTCCCAGTTCTAATCTGGGTTCCAAAAGTGTCTGGCCTCATCAGATGATCTCACAACTGGAGGAAGGGACAAGACTTACAATCCTTACAAATTCAACCCTAGGTTCCCACTAGAATCCAACACTCTTTTCCACTTCGTCTGGTTTAACAGCATAGAGGGCATGTTTTCAGTGGGGGGACAACAGCACAGGCTAACTTTAGGCACTTTGCTGGTACAAACACGGAGGGGAGAGCTAAAAGGCCAAAGCAGCAAATTACCAAGAAAGACTTCCCCAGTTTACAGCGTGGGTGCATAGCTGACATCATACATCCAGGCTCCTTCCTGTTAGGCAGAAGATGTAAGCAGACCACGGAGATGCCATTTATAGTGACAAACTGCCTAACGATGAATATCATATGTCCCCTTCTCCACCAGACTCCTGCTACTCTGACTCCCACTTCCCAGACCTTAAATGCTAAATGGCATTCAGTCTCAGGATTGGATCCCAAACTCTTAACAACCCTTAAAATTGCATTTGACTGCCATTTCGTTCTGTCTGCAATATTGTTTCCATCTTCCAGGCCCAGTTACAGAGACAGGGTAATAATTCAGGAAGGAAGAATTGGTCTTCCTGTAAGCCCACATGTGTCTCTTAGGTCAGGAACAACTATCAGCAGGGATGTGCCATCCCCTTTTCCTTTGGGTCCCTGAAGACTGCAGTTAAGTCTTTTCTAATGACTATTACCATGGATGTGAACAGTTCCTATACTGGCTTAACCTATTTTAAAACAAGTTCTAAGAGCGGCCCCACCACAGAACCTTAAAGGCAGCCTTTCTCACTACCCCAGGTATGATCTATTTTATTTCCCCAGTTCTGGTTTCTGGGAAAAACACCCATCCCCAATCCCATAATGCCCAGCAACTCTTGGTAAACCTAGATCCAGATCCAGTCCAATATCATTTCAGGGCTCCAGTGCAGGACCACCACAAATTTTGCCTCATCAACAGACAAACTTCAGAGCCTTAATGCAGCTCACATACCCCACTTAACCTATAAGCCAGAATGTCTGCCTTACTTAAGACACCAGACTCTTCCTCCCACTAGGAAGGGAACCCACTGGAGGGCAATATTCTTTTGTCTCATCCCCTGAACCTTAACAGCATGCTTAACTGTTAACCCTAATTGTAACCCTAACCATAACCAAGTGACTTCTCCAATGACATCAGAGTGACTTATAAGTCATTTGGGGAATTCCTCATATCTAGTAAGAAGGGGAAGAGAGGTTAAACTATTGTATCCTAAGAGATGAAGAAGGAGAGGGCTTTGATAGGGAAAAGAAAGGAACGGAAGGAAACTAGAGATGGCCTGAATGACAACGGGAACCCCTAGGCTTGTCTCATGGGGACAGGAATCTGGGTACAGAGGCCGAGTCCATGAAACCCTAACTATGTGGAGCTGTCACCAAACTGATGGCAATGATCCCATCAGTCACTCATAGCAGAAGGCATGTCTGCTCCCCTCTTGGAATCAGAAAACTTGGCTAAAAATCCTCAACCTTGAGCTAAAGAGAAGTCATCAGCTCAAACTCTGTATTTATGGGTGTAACTACAAATTTTACCCAATTTGACATCCACCATATAACCCCCTGCCCAGGATAAGGTTTGAAATGTTCCCGCGGTTCCTCCAAGGCCACCCCATAGGCCGGTTGCATTATATTAATAAAGCTTGCACAGCTCCAACCTAATCATCCTAGAGGAAGAATTCTTTTCCTAAGGCCACGGTCACCACAAGAATATATGGCTCTGCTACAGTTCAAGGCCTAGGCAACAGTTTAGTTTTTCGAGTCTCCAACCTCCACAGCCTCTCGACCGGCAAGCCTGCTGCAGCCTTGAGGGCGTGTGGCCAACCTTGACTCCAGCAGTGAACTTAACGGCAAGAAGGCTGCGGAGGGGCTCGGCCAACGGCCAACGCCTTTCAACGACAGCCCGGCCCCTCGTGCCCTTCCCAGCCCTCTCCCCCGCCCCGCCCCGGAGTCTCCCGGGTGACTGGGCAGGGGCCAGGCTGGTGCGCAGGGTTCTCAGAGCTTCCCGGCCGGGATCTGACCAATGACCGGGCTGATGTCCAGGTGAGCCGTCGGTGGTCTCTCTCCTGGGCAGCCCCGCCTCCTTTCATTCCTGTGACCTTGGAGTTCTGTGCGCGAGCCCTACACCACGCGCTGAGACGTTGGGGGTGTCACATGGACGCTCTCGGCTGGTCGCAGGCTGGGGTTCTGTCCCGCTTGTGGTGGCTGTCTGCCCATCTCCCCCGACAGCAACGAGACCCCATGTGGGCCCTCTGGATGCCAGATTAGCAGCTCTACACTGCACCTGGGGAGGCAGACCTGTATGCCTTCTCCTTGCCCTCTTCAGCCCTTCTGGTCTCATTTTTTTTAACCTGATGAGTTGAACAGTCTTTGACTATTCTGGATCATGGGGGCAGGGCAGGTGCCCCTTTCTCACCTCCTAATCCTCCCCAGAAATGAAGCCATTTCTCCTTTGTCCTGCTCCACTGGATTCTTAGGCAGGCATTTAAGCCTCATCCCTGACCCCTTTGCCCAACTGGCCCTCTGGCTCTCATCTGCAGGTAAGAGGGCTCTGGCTGAGCAAAGGTGGTCATACAATCCCTTGTTCTGAAGCATCTGAGGCATCTGTGCTCCTGTCACTCCCGTGTTCCTGGCCTCTCCTGGGTCTTTTTGGCATTTTCTATGTCCTTTCATCACCCTCTCCTGGGTCTCAGTTACTCACATGTCCTTTACCTGGCTACCCTTCAGATCCAAAGGGCTTCTGCCCATGGCAAGCACTACCTGTATGTCTTGTGCTTGGCTTATTAAACTCAGGTATTTAATGAATACCATTTTGAAAAACATTTTTAATTGAGCATTACCTGTTGATAACAGGTTTAATAAACATCACCTATATTATCTAAATTACAAAGTTAGTATGGTGGAGTCTTTTGAACAATGGGTTAAACAGCCAACACAACTTCTTACAAGAACTATAGGCTTTATAACCTCTAACCTCCACAAAGGCAACAATTAAGCTTTGCTTCACAGACCTATTCTTTCCCAGGACAGATGGAGAGAGATTTGCTATAATGGGAACAGTGGTTATTTAGTAGTGATGAGATTAATGCTTTCCATTTTCCTTTTATCTGTGTTTTCTACAATGCAAGTATATTTTAAAAGGCTTTTTAAGAGATATGAAGAGACTGTGGGAACAGGGAACCAAGCCCTTTGACAACCTGATCAAGAGATACCTGTTTGCTCTTGCGGGGAACTTCCTCTAATACTCACAGGCCTTTCCCACACAGTATGGTTCTAACAGAAAGAGGAGGCAAGGGCAGCTTAGGGCAGGGGATGAGGAACTGGTATGGAAAGGGTTAGTGGGGATTCTGACCATGGTTTGGGACCGAGGGACCTGAGTAATTACACCTTTCCCTAAGAGAAGGACCAGAGGACAACCCACACTGCATACTTGTGAACTGGGAGCAGACTGCCCTGTCACCAAGGGATCTCCTGTATCTTATTTATTCAGTCCTTGGGTAGCTTCCCTATTCACTGGTAAGTGTAAGGCCATATCCCAAATTATGGCTACCAGAGTATTCAAAACAATTTGAGAGTGTCTAGAGGTTAGGACTTGGGCTTTGAAATTGGACAGGATCAGCTTTCATCTAAGCTTTCCACATGGATGAGGTGTGCTACCTTGGGCAGGCCATCCAATCAGAGACTCTGGTTTTTCATCTAAATGAGTGTCGACAATGCTTATTGTCAGGATTTTCATACTTCACAGTGCCTGTCAGGTAGTCCATGCTTAGATGAGAATTAGTAGCCTCTTTCCTGCTTCCCCACCACCAAAGGAGCCATAGCCTCCTTTAGTGTGCACCTTATTCTCGTCTGTATGCCCAACACTCTATGAGAACCCAGTATTAGATAGTGGAGCTGAGATGTGTTCCTTTTCACAGAACCCTTTGCAGACCCTGAGAAAAGGGTACCCCGACCCTCACTGTCCTTTAGGGTGTGCTGGGGTCTAGGATCCTGGGTCTTTGGAGTAATCTGACCAGAGCTGGAGAGTCCATCTTCCCCATGGGGAATGAAGAGTCTCACACAGGCTCTGAACCAACCTCTTAAATATGCAGTGCCCAGCCGAGGGCAAAGCATAGAGGGGCCTGCCCACTCCCAATCTGAGGCTGACTGACCACCCCAGAACTTCTATGTTCCCTGAAAAGAAACACTAGAGTCACAAGACCCAGGATACTGTCCTCTCCTCCCTGGTTAAAACTACATCCTCCATAGTAGGAAAGCCCCTGTCATAGAACTCAGTCTTCCTGCAGTCCTGCCTCCCCAGCAGGGCCTCTTTGTTTACCTTATATGCCCCTCCCCGAGCCGTGATCCTCAGGAGCACTCTTCCCCTTCACGCCTTACCCTCCTCCCTATGAGCACCGAAGCCCCCAGCACTCCGGCTGCCTTGAGGACAGGTGCATCAAGTCTTGAGAGAGGCATCTCCAGCTTTAAAAATAGGGCTTTTGGGCTGTTGGTAACTGGGAACTGTCAGATCTAGTCTGTCTAGAGACAGCGTTGGATGGGGGTTCCTGGAGTCCCATTCTCAGGTCTGAGCCCACTTTGCTTACCTGCCCTACCCCTCCTCAGCCAAATATGGCTGGGCAAAGTCCTCTATCTGTGACAACATATATAGAATTTGTGGAGGGAGTGGAGGAAAATTTGTATCTTTTTATTTCCCAGAAAAGAAACATGCATTTGATCATGTGTGTCAGAAAGTGGGAGGAAATGACAAAATGGATAAACACAGTAGAGTTTCTAAATTAGCCAGGAGAAAGTGAAAACTAAGGAAAGCGAAAAAAAAAAAGAGTGGAGAAGGGGATACCCTTGGTAAATGGTGAAAATAAAGTAGAATGAAAGGAATAAAAGGGAGATTAACAATATAGTTATTATGAAATGTAAATGGGCTGAATTTCCCTATTAAAAGACAGTATGCAACTGAGTTAAAAAAAAAAACAAAAACCCGTTATATGCTGTTGAACAAGAAACACACTGAAAATGCTTTCAAAAGGCCTGAAGAATTTAAAGAATGGTCAAATGAAAATATATAAACAAGAAAGCATAAATACTATCACTAAGAAGCTAGGTTGAATAAATTATGTCACAAACTTATTTACACCTAGGGATACAGCTACTAAGTGTATCAAGCAAAAACTACTAGCCATGCAATGAGAACTTGATTTCTTTAAATATTTGTTATGATGGAAGATTTTTAAAATACCTCAAGAATTCTTTTGTTTATTGTTCCAAAATCAGATAAGATGATCTTAGAATTCACGTGGGAGAGTAAATGTCTAAAATAGCTAAGAAAATCACATAAAAGAAGACAACTGAGGAATATCACAAGATGTGGCATATTTTATGAGATGTGGCATAAGGGTCTCAAGAGAGCTCCTGAATGCCTGGGCTTGGGGCACAGAAAGGTCTGTGAAAGGACTCAGCCCAGGGCACTGCTGTGGAGAGGGTGACTCTGAGCAGATCAGCTGAGGAAGCTGCCACCACCAGGAGGGAGACCAAGGCAGAGCTCACCCTGCTGGGTGCCCTGATTGAGGGTGAAACCAGCAACAGGAAACTTAAAATCTGCCGTGGCTCAGATTTCCCTCTCTAGGATCGGGGAACATGCAGAGAAATGTGAATTGACTAACCAGTGTTTGAACATTCATTTAAGAAACAGACACTACAGGCAGAATGCTAGCAATGATGTAGTTTTCCTTTGGCTGCAGCTACTGGAGAAGACATTTTCCTTTAAGATAATACATAAATTTCACGGCTCAGATTTAAAGGTGTTGGAACTGACTGGGTCCTCTCAAAACCCAGTTTATGGCCCAAATTCATAATTTCTCAGTTATATATAGATATATACATATAAACATATATGTTATGAAAGAAACATCTATGTAGAAGATCTATATCTAGATAATGTGTACGTAGGTATATACACACATGCGCATACACATGTATATGTATATATGTCAATAAAACATTTCCACAAATGTTTTTTCAGGGCGTTGGGAGAAGAAGGAAAAAACTAAGATATGGTGCCTCCCTTAGAGAAAAGCACACTATTGTTACAGAGCAGTGGGGAAGGCTTACTGATATGTGATTGGTTTCACCTAAGTTTCCTACCTAGAAGTGCAGCCACCAACGTGGTTACCAGAAGGACTCCACAAAAACCTCCACCTAAACCTTTCTTCCATGATTAATTAAAAAAAAACAGATTGACTTGAGAAGCCAGAAGAAACACCCCCAAGGAACCAAAGCCTCTTAAGACTTGGAGGAGGATGCAGGTAGTATTTGGGCTTGTAGAATCCCCAGATCAGCAGAAATGAGCCACTGTTTCAGAGAATGATGTGGTAAGAGACTAGCTGGTAGGGAAGCATGCCAGAAGCAGCCTTTTTTCTGAAATGAAGTAAAAGTCGCTCAGTCAGGTCCAACTCTTTGCAACCCCGTGGACTATACAATCCATGGAATTCTCCAAGCTGGAATACTGGGGTGGGTAGCTGTTCCCTTCTCCAGGGGATCTTCCCAACCCAGGGATCGAACCTAGGTCTCCCACATTGGAGGTGGATTCTTTACCAGCTAACCACTAGGGAGGCCCAAGAACTGGAGACCTTTTTTTATTCCGTTAAAAGGAAGTAAGTCTGGAAGTAAATCTTTGCCTCCAAGGAGCTAAGTCTAATGGGGAGACATATAAGATAAAAGGCAAATGCAGTACACATGACTGTTGCTTCAACAGCAGAAAGACAGGCTGGAAGCCCATCTTAGACACCTGGGTGGTCACTGATTGCCTCCTGGAGGAAGCAGTGTTTGAGCCTAGAAAAATGAGTGGGAGTTGGCTGAATAGTGGGTTCAGGGTGGCACATTCTTTCTAGCAAAGGGAATGGTACCTGCAAAGGGTAGAGCAAAGAGCCAAGGTGCTTATGGCTACAGTATCACGTTGGAGGGCACAAGTGGCCAAGGCCTTTAAACCACGTTAAAAGAGAAGAGGAGTATCTTTTTTTTAAATATAAATAAACAAACCTTACTGAGCTCTTGCTCCCCTCTGGGCTCACCGGACCCCAAAAAAAAAATCAGCATTAAAAAACAGACAGACACACAAACACACACACAAAACAGACACAGACATAACTTCAGTGAGATAGATGCAGAAAAAGTAAGCTGAGGAAAAATATTCCAGAGATGAACATGTATCAGGAGAAGGGGAACATGCAGAGAAAAATAGATAAAGCAATGAAAAAATGGAAATGGGTATTGGGGGTGGGAGGAGCCACAGGCCAGGAGAGTAATGGCGGAGGAGACAGAGTGATCAAAAAGCAGGAGCGGGGAGGGTGGAAGAGAGCAGGTTCCCCCAAGAACATGGAGAAAATTTAGACACTGGAGCTCAGATCCTGCTGACCACACAGGATCTCTCTGACCTTGCAAGGAGTCTCTCTTGCCAAACCAGACCTCCTCTTCAGTTCTCTCAGCTCGAAGGGAAAAGGAGAAAGACGTTTGCAAGTCCTCGAGGTTGGGGAGCAGGTAGCAGGGCAAAGTCCAGGTTAGAAGGGGTTGACTGAATGGGAAAAGTCAGAGAAAATGTTGTCCCAGGAGGACTGCGGCGACCAAAAGTGGTGTTCTGCAGCTAAACGAATAAAATGGAAGGGAAAGTGAAAGGAAGAAAACATTGATGGAAAAGAAATCTTGCCAGAGAAATTCCCAGTCACCATGGAAAGATGCAGGCACTAGAGGTCAGAGGCTATAGCTAGACTGTCAGAGTTCAAGTCCTGCTATTATACCAACTGTGTGACATTGAGCCAGTTACTTGAAATCTCTGTGTTTCCTCAACTGTAAAGTAAGAATGAAATAATAATTAGTACCAACCTCAGCGTGATGTAGGGCAGGTAAAATGAGTTCAATACAAGCAGAATGCTCTGTGTCGTTAGATGTTACCATCTATCAACGCTGGCTGCCATTACTCCTCTACCCAGTGATAGTGCTGGCACCCTTAAAGTCCCATCCAGGCTCTTCTGGTCTATTGGAGGGATGCGGTGAGGAGATAAACAAGGAGCAGGAAGGGGTATCTTGGGTTTAGGAGGATATTTAGAACGGAGAGATGACCCATCACTCCCCTGAAAGCCTGCCATGCCAGCTGGGCTCTGGTCTTGCCTCTCTTAGAGCGTGTCTGTTGTACACATCACTTCTAGTACTTATTTGGATCTTGTTTGGATCTTGTTTTCAGGGTTGGCCTGAGGGCCAGCTATTCAAAAGGGAAGTCTATTTGCAGTCTTTTCATACCCATCCAAGCCCCCTCTTCCTCTCAGTTGCCTAGTACCACCTGGTCCTCTCTCTACCTTTCAAATCTCAAAACCTGCTCTTGCTTATATCTCTTTTGAAGGGGATCTGATTGCTCAATGTAGGGTTGTAAAAATGTCTGATGGAAGCTGGACATCTAGGGATTTTATTGGGGGTCAGTTCTTTGAAGAGAGATGTGAAGCTGGCTGGAATCTCACTATTGTGGAAAGAAGGTTCTGACTGAGGAAGGCTCTTGAAGATGGGAGAGGCTTAATTCCATTCCTGGTGTATTTCATTAGAGACTGTATTCCTCTTTGGTTGTGGTTCATGGGATCTATTCCCTGTAACACATATGAAAATGTGGTGGAAAGTGTGGCTACAAGACCAACAAAGATTGGGGTAGGACTGAGCTGTGGGCTAATAGCCTTTACAGGTTTTTTCTCTTTGAAGAGCCTGACCATTGCCCCCAGTGCACAAAGTGCCAGAGAGGGTCTGAGAACTGTAGCTGGTGTGGTAATGATAGATTTATTCAGTCTCCTAGTGCCATTCCAAGGAGGTCTTTATAAACTTTTTGAAAGAACGTGGAACAGAACTGCTACCAGAGACTCTGTAAGGAGCTGGTCCCCAGCCTTGGAGCTAAAAGATTTTCCCTGAACTGTTGAGCTTGGAAGGGAACCAAGGCTATACAGACTTAGGGACCCCATGGGAGTTAAAGGCAGGAGGAGATGGTGGCAGCCCCCACCAGCAGGAAAGCCTAAGGAGCAGCTCTGCCTGTGAGCTCTTGGAGAGAGCTCAGTGATATCATACTCATATTCATAGAAGACTGAAATCTTTGCCTTAAAGATCAAGAACAAGATAAGGACGCTCACTTTTACCCCTGCTATTCAATATTGTACTGGAAGTCCTAGCCAGCGCAACCATGCAAGGAAAAAAAAAAAAAGGCAACCAATTGAAAAATAAGTAAAACTCTCTCTATTCACAGATAACATAATCCTATATATAGAATAGTCTATAAAGAATCTATTAAAAAAATGTTAGAGCTAAAATTCATCTAAATTCATCAACTTTATACAAGATCAAATATCAGCTGTATTTCTATAAACTGGCAATAAACAGTCCAAATGGGAAATTAATTTTTAAAATTCTGTTTGCAGTAGTATGAGGAAGAATAGAATACTTAGGAGCAAATTTAACCAAGATGTGTATAATACAAGGAAAACTACAAAACATTCCTGAAAGAAATTAAAGAGGTTATCTAAAATGAAAAGACATCTCATTTTCATGAATTGAAAGACTTGAAACTGTTAAGATAGTGATAATACCAAAAGCAATCCACAGACTCCATGCAATCATTATTTTTTAAAAAAACAAAACCAAAGATCTATTTGCAAAAATTGAAAAAAAAATCATTCTAAAATTCATACAGAATGGAAAGGAGACCAAAAAACAAACAAAACAAAAAAAAGTCAGAGTTGGAGGACTCACATTTACTTCCTTGTTTCAAAATTTACTACAAAGCTATAATAATCAAGACAATGTGATACTAGAATAAGATTGATATATAGATCAATAAAATAGAATTAAGATTCCAGAAATATAAATTGAATGTTAATTGATTTTTGACAAGGATGCTAAGACTATTCAATGAAGAAAGAATAGTCCTGTCAACAAATGGTGTAGGAACAACTGGATAGCCATATGCAAAAGAATGATGCTGGATCTTACCTCACACTTTATGCAAAAATTAATTCAAAATGAACTAAATATAAGAGCTAAAACCATAAAACTCGTAACAAAATATAGGGGTAAATCTTTGTGACATTAGATTTAGCCATGGTTTCTTAGATATAATATCAAAAGCACAAATAATTTTCAAAAAATAAATTGGATTTCATCAGAATTAAAACTTTTGTGAAGATCAATGAAACTAAAACTGGTTCTTTGAAAGGTAAGCAAAACTTATAAGCTTTTAGGCAGAATCACAGACTCATAAAGAAGCAAAGGGAAAGGGTACAAATCAATAAAATACTGCAAACAGAAATGAAAAAGAAGTTGCAGCCAGCACCACAGAAATACAAAGGACCATAGGAGAGGACTTCCCTGGTGATCCAGTGGTTAAGACTCTGCATTGCCACTACAGGGGGTGTGGGTTTGATTCCTGATTGAAGAAGTTCTGCATGCTATGGGGTGTGGGCCCAAAAAAAGGTATGATTCAAATTAAAAAAAAAACAGCAACTAAAAACAAAGGACCATAAGAATCTTTACAAGCAACTATATGCCAATGAAATGGACAACCTAGAAGAAATGTATAAATTTTTGGAAAGGTAAAATCTCCCAAGACTGAACTGGGAAAGAATGGCAAATATGATTGAAACTGAATCTGTGATTTAATAACTCCCAACAAACAAAAGTCCAGAACCAGATGGCTTTACAAGTGAATTTTACCAAACATTTAGAGAAGAGTTAATACCTATTCTTCTGAAACTATTCCAAAAAACTTGAGAATAAAGGACACACACCTCTGAATTCATTATATGAGGCCACCATCAGCCTGGTACCAAAACTAAAAGATTTGTTGTTTTTGCTGTTTAGTCACTAAGCTGTGTCTGACTCTTTGTGTCCCCATGGATTGAAACCTGCCAGGCTTCTCTGTCCATGGAATTTCCTCAGCAAGAATACAGAAGTGAGTTGCCATTTCCTTTTCCAGGGGTCTTCCAGACCCAGGGATCAAACAGAGTCTCCTATATTGGCAGGTGGATTCTTTACCACTGAACCACCAGGGAAGCCCCAAACCAAAGATATACGACACAGAAAGGAAAAGTACAAGCCAATATCAATGATGAACATAGCCACAAGCAAAAAAATACTTGCAGATCAAATCTAACAATGCATTAAAAGGGTCATACACCATGATCAAGTGGGATTTATTACAACAATGCAAGAATTTTTCATTATCTACAAAACAGTGTGATACACCTCATTAACAAACTGAAGATGAGAACGATAAGGTCCTACTGTGTATAGTACAATATCCTGTGACAAACTATAAAGAAAAAATACGTGAAAAAGAATATATATATGTGTATATATTACTTAGTCACTTTGATATACAACAGAAATTACCGCAACATTGGAAACCAGCTATACTTTGATAAAATTTAAAAATAAAATAAAAACATCAAATTGATGCTACAGCAAAGAGTTTGCATGTTACAACTAAGAGTTCACATGCTGCAATGAAGACTGAAGATTCCATGCGTAGCAACTAAGACCTGGAACAGCCAAATAAATATTTTTTAATAGCAAATTGAAAAATAAAACCCATATAATCATCTTCATAGATTCAGAAAAAGCTTTTAATAAAATTCAACATCCATTTATGATTAAAAAAAAAAAACTCTCCAGAAAGTAGGTATATAAAAGCCATAAATGACAAAACCAGAGCTAACGTCATACTCAGTGGTGAAAGGATCCAGGAACAAGACAAGGATCCCCATGCTTGCTTGCCACTTTCATTCAACATAGTTTCGGAAACCCTAGTCACACCAATTAGAGAAGAAAAAGTGAGAGGAATCCAAATTGGAAAAGTAAAACTATCCCTATTTGCAGATGACAGATAATTGAACACTATATGTGTTGTTTAGTCACTAAGTCATGTTCGACTCTTTTGCAACCCCATAGACTGTAGCCTGCCATGCTGCTTTGTCCACAAAATTATCCAAGCAAGAATACTGGAGTGGGTTGCCATTTCCTTCTCCAGGGGATCTTCCCAACCCAGGAATCAAACCTTTGTCTCCTGTATTAGCAGGTGGATTCTTTACTGCTGAACCACTTGGGAAAGCTCAGAAAACTATACATAGAAAATACTAAAATCCTACTAGAGCTCACCAATGAATTTAATACAGTTGCAGGATACAAAATTAGTATGTAGAAATCTGCATTTATATATACTAACAACAAAGGATTAGAAAGAGATACTAAAGAAACAATCTTATTGACCACTGCATTAAAAAAAGAATAAAATACATAAGAATAAACCTACCTAAGGAGGCAAAAGACCTGTACTCAGAAAACTACAAGACCATGATAAAAGAAATTGAAGATGACACAAACGGAAAGATACACCATATTCTTAGACTGGAAGAATCAACATTGTAAAAATAACTATACTACCCAAGGTCATCTACAGATTCAGTGCAATCCATATCAAATTACCAGTGGCATTTTTCACAGAACTAAACAAAATTTTTTTAAATTTGTATGGAAGCACAGAAGACCCCAAAAAGCTAAAGCAATCTAGAGAAAGAAAAATGGAGCTGCAAGAATCAGGCTCCCCAACTTCAGATCATACAATAAAGCTACAGTGATCAAAACAGTATAATACTGGCACAGAAAAAAAAAAAATAGACCAGTGGAACAGAATAGAAAGCACAGAAATAAACTCATGCAACTATGGCCAATTAATCTATGACAAGGGAGGCAAGAATATACAATGGAGAAAAGACAGTCTCTTCAATAAGTGGCGCTGGGGGAATTCCCTGGTAGTCTAGTGGTTAGGACTGCATGCTTTCACTGCTGTGGGCCCAGATTCGATCCCTGATCCTACAAGCAGCGCCACACAGCCAAAAAACAAACAAGCAAAAAAGTAAGTGGTGCTGGGAAAACTGGACAGCTGCATGTAAAGGAGTGAAATGAGAAGTCTCTAACACCACACACACAAATAAACTCAGAGAGATTAAAACCCAAATGTGAGACCAGTTAATATAAAACTCCCAGAGGAAAACATGGGCAGAACACTCTTACATAAATCACAACAATATCGTTTTGGATCGGTCTCCTGCTGCTGATGCTGCTGCTGCTGCTGCTGCTAAGTCACTTCAGTCGTGTCCGACTCTGCGACCCCATAGACGGCAGCCCACCAGGCTCCCCCGTCCCTGGGATTCTCCAGGCAAGAACACTGGAGTGGGTTGCCATTTCCTTCTCCAATGCATGAAAGTGAAAAGTGAAAGTGAAGTCGCTCAGTCATGTCCGACTCTAGCGACCCCATGGACTGCAGCCTACCAGGCTCCTCCGTCCATGGGATTTTCTAGGCAAAAGTACTGGAGTAGGGTGCCATTGCCTTCTCCGAGAGTAATGGAAATAAAAATGAAAATGGGAGCAAATTAAACTTAAAGTATTTTGCACAGCAGAGATTTCACCGGTAGTTCAGTGGCTAAATAAAGACTCCCAGCTGCCAATGCAGAGGACCCGGGTTCAATCCCTGGTCAGGGAACTAGAATCCCACATATGGCAACTAAGAGTTTGCATGCCTCAACTCAGAGTTCACATGCTGCAACTAAAAGATCCCACATACTTGGGACTACCCTGGGGGTCCAGGGGTTATGAATCTGCCTGCCAAATGCAGGGGACATTGATTTAATCCCTGGTCTGAAAACTAAGATCCCACATGCCACTGGGCAGATAAGCCCACACACCTGGACTATTGCACCCAAACACCACAACTACTGAAACCCATGTGCTCTGGAGCCCGTGCTCTGCAACAAGGGAAGCCACTACCATTAGAAGCCTTCACACTGCAACTAGAGAGTAGCCTTTGTTTGCTGCAACTAGAGAAAGTCTGTGTGCAACACCAAAGAGTCCATGCATTGTGATGGAGAAGACCCAGCACAGCCAAAAATAATAAATAAGATTCTGCATGCTGCAACTAAGATTCAGCATAGGCCAATTAAATATTTTTTTTTAAAAAAAAGAAAAAGCTTTTGCACAACAAAGGAAAATTATAAACAAAAGACAGCCTACAAACTGGAAGAAAATATTTGCAAGTGATGTGACTAAAAAGTGAGTAATTTACAAAATGTACAAACAGCTCATGTGGTTCAATATCAAAAAAGCAACCAAGTCAATCTTAGGTAGAAGATCTAAATAGATATTTCTCGGTCCTAGAGGAGTATTCCAAATGGGTCTCAGGGAGCGTAGGCGGTCTGGTCCACGTCCGGGGAAAGAGAACGCAGGCGCCAAGAAAGGTCCCAGTCCAGGGAGAGAGATCGGAGAGGAAGCCACTCTCGCTCCCTGCACAGAAGGCGTTCCAGGTCCCCAAGACGACACAGATCCACATCTCCTTCCCTTTCTCGACTGAAAGAAAGAAGAGATGACTGAAAGAAAGAAGAGATGAGGAGGACAAAGAAAACAAAGAGCAAAGAACGTGAGATAACTGAGTAAGCAACAGAAGAGAGGAAGAACTAGAAATGATGAAGTTAATGGGATTTGCCTCCTTTGACTCCACAAAAGGGAAAAAGGTGGATGGCTCTGTAAATGCCTGTGCCATAAACGTGTCTCAGAAGAGAAAGTATAGGCAGCACATGAATGGAAAAAGGTGGATTCAACAGACCTTTGGATTTCATCGCGAGAACTGAAGTGCTGAAGAATGATGTTTCTTCTCTCATCTTGATCAGAACAGTGGATTTTTGTATTTAATATGCATCAAAAACAGGATCACAGTCCTTCCTCCTTGTAAAGTAAGAAAATTTTATTTATGATATGTGTAGTTCACTTACCCGCCTCAAAAAAAAAAGAAGTTAAATATTACACTTTTTTTCCTTTAGGAAATATCATTTGGGGCAGTCATCAACCCCATTTTTTTGTCCTTATTCCTATGGAAACTATATATGTTTTTTTTCTTGACTGCTCCTTATGACTTTTTAAAACACAAAAGTAATTTGGAAGTAAGTTTCTCAAATAAAGCAATAATTTCTAAAAACAAAAAAGCCAAACAAACAAAAAAGATATTTCTCTAAATAAGACATACAAATGGCCAAAAAATACATGAAAAAAAAAAACCTCAACATATCTAATTATTCAGTTCAGTTCAGTCACTCAGCCGTGTCAGACTCTTCGCAACCCCATGAACCACAGCACGCCAGGCCTCCCTGTCCATCACCAACGCCCAGAGTTCACTCAAACTCATGTCCATCGAGTCGGCGATGCCATCCAGCCATCTCATCCTCTGTCATCCCCTTCTCCTCCTGCCCCCAATCCCTCCCAGCATCAGGGTCTTTTCCAATGAGTCAACTGTTCGCATGAGGTGGCCAAAATACTGGAGTTTCAGCTTCAGCATCAGTCCCTCCAATGAACACCCAGGACTGATCTCCTTTAGGATGGACTGGTTGGATCTCCTTGCAGTCCAAGGGACTCTCAAGAGTCTTCTCCAACACCACAGTTCAAAAGCATCAATTCTTCGGTGCTCAGCTTTCTTCACAGTCCAACTTTCACATCCATACATGACCACTGGAAAAACCATAGCCTTGACTAGACGGACCTTTGTTGGCAAAGTAATATCTCTGCTTTTCAATATGCTGTCTAGGTTGGTCATAACTTTTCCTTCCAATAGACCAACACAAATAAAAACTATAGTGAGGTATTAACCTCATTCAGTCAAAATGGCCATCATCAAAAAGTTTACAAATAAAGGCTGGAATGTGGAGGGGATGCAGAGGGAAATATACTCTCCTCTACTGTTAGTGGGAATGTAAATTGGTGCAACCACTGTGGAAAACAGTAAGGAGCTTCCTTGGAGAACTAAAAACAGAACTACCATATGATCCAGCAATTCTACTCCTAGGTATATATCCAAAAAAGATGAAAACTCTAATTTGAAAAGATATATGTATTGCAATGTTCATAGCAGCACTATTCACAACAGTCAAGATATGGAAGCAACCTAAATGTCCATTGACAGACGAATGGATAAAGATGTGATTTATCTGTATATGCTGCTACTGCTGCTGCTAAGTTGCTTCATTTGTGTTTGACTCCGTGTGACCCCACAGACAGCAGCCCACCAGGCTCCCCCATCCCTGGGATTCTCTAGGCAAGAATACTGGAGTGGATTGTCATTTCCTTCTCCAATGCATGAAAGTGAAAAGTCAAAGTGTAGTCGCTCAGTCGTGTCTGACTCCTAGCGACCCCATGAACTGCAGCCTACCAGGCTCCTCTGTCCACGGGGTTTTCCAGGCCTGAGTACTGGAGTGGGTTGCCACTGCCTTCTCCTTATCTGTATATAGTGGAATATTATTCAGCCATAAAAAAGAATGAAATAATGCCATGTGCAGCAACATGGATGGACCTAGAGATTATCATATTAAGTGAAGTAAGCCAGACAGATTGAAGGCAGGAGGAGAAGGGGACGAAAGAAAACGAGATGGTTGGATGGCATCACCACCTCAATGGACATGAGTCTGAGCAAGCTCCAGGAGGTGGTGAAGGACAGGGAAGCCTGGTGTGCTGCAGTCCATGGGGTCACAAAGAGTCAGACACAACTGAGCGACTGAACAACAACAAAGTCAGAGAAGGACAAATATCACATGATTTTTGCTTATATGTGGAATATATTTTTTTTAAAGATACAAATGAACTTATTTACAAAACAGAGACTCACAGACATAGAAAACAAAATTATGTTTACCAAAGGGAAAAGGAGAGGAGGGATCAATTAGGAGGTTGGGACTAACATATAAATAAATACTACTACACTCAAAATAGATAATCAATAAATGCCTACTGTAGCACAAGAAACTATACTCAATGTTTTGTAATAATCCATAAAGGAAAAATGTGTGTGTGTAACTGAATCACTGTGCTGTACATCAAAACTAACACTGCATTGTAAATCAATTATACTTCAGTAAAAAAAAGAAATTAAAACATTTGTGCATCAAAGGACACCATCAAGAGAGTAAAAAGAACACCCTACAGAATAGGAGAAAATATTTTAAACTCATGCATCTGATAAGGGTCTATTATCCAAAATATATAAAGAACTCGTAACAACAAAAAGACAAAACACAGTTTAAAATGGGCAAAGGACTTGAATGGTCATTTCTACAAAGGAAATAAACAAATTGCCAAAAAGTACATGAGAAGATGCTCAACATAATTTGCCATTAGGGAAATGCAATAAAAACCACAAGAGGGTACCACTTCACATTCCCTTAGGATGGCTGTAATTAAAAACAGAAAACAAGTGTTGGTGAGGATGTGGAAAGGTTGGACCCTTCATATACTGTTTGTGGGACTGCAAGATGGCGCAACCACTATGAAAAACAGTTTGAAAATCTCTTAATAAATTAGAATTACCATATAATTCATCAATCTCACTTTAGGCTTACACCAGAAAAATTGAAAACAGGTGTCAAACAAAAACTTGCAGCACTACTTTTAATAGCCCCAAAGTAAAAACAACCCAAGACATGGAAGCAACCTAAGTGTCCACAGACGGAGGAATGGATAAAGAAGATGTGATTTATCTGTATCCTAGAATGTTACTCAGCCATAAAAAAGAATGAAATAATGCCATGTACAGCAACATGGATGAACAGCACTATTTATAATAGCCAAAAAGTAAAACCAACCCAAAGGTCCATCAACTGATGAACGGATAAAATGTGGTATATTCCATACCATAGAATACTATTCTGACATGAAAAGGAGTGAATCACTGACAAATGCTACAATATGGATGGACCTTGAAAGCTTTATACTGAATGAAAGGAGACAGACACATACATAGGTTATTGTGTTGCATGATTCAGTTTTTAAGAATATCTATATAAGCAAACCCATGGAGACAGAAAGCAGATTCATGGCTGCTGGGTGGTCGTGGGAGGGGAAGAAGCAGAGGATGGGGAGTAACTGTTTATAAAGAGAATAGAGTTTCTTTTTGGGGTAGTGAAAATTGTCCAGAACTAAATGGTGGTGATAGTTATGAATATACTAAATGTCGCTAACAGTAACTTTTATATTAAGTACATTTTACTGTTGTTGTTCGGTTGCCAAGTCATGTCTGACTCTTTGCAACCCCATGGACTGCAGCACACCAGGCCTCCCTGTCCCTCACCATCTCTCAGAGGTTGCCCAAGTTCATGTCCATTGAATCAGTGATGCCATCCAACCATCTTATCCTCTGTTTCCCTCTTCTCATTCTTCCTTCAATCTTTCCCAGCATCAGGATCTTTTCCAATAAGTCAGTTGGCCAAAGTTAAGGAGCTTCAGCTTCAGAATCAGTCCTTCCAATGAGTATTCAAGGTTGATTTCTTTTAGGACTGACTGGTTTGATCTCCTTGCTGTCCAAGGAACTCTCAAGAGTCTTCTCCAGAACCACAGTTTAAAAGCATTCTATGGTTCAACTCTCACATCCATCCATACCTGATTACCAGAAAGATAATAGCATTGACTATACGAACTTTTGTCAGCAGAGGAATGTCTTTGCTTTTTAATACACTGTCTAGGTTTGTTATAGCTTTACTTCAAGAAGCAATTGTCTTCTAATTTCATGGCTGCAGCCACCATCCATGGTGACTTTAGAGCCCCTGAAAGCAGAAATTTGTCACTGCTTCCACCTTTTCCCCTTCTATTTGCCATGAAGTTATGGAGGTGGATGCCATGATCTTAGGTTTTTTTTTTTAATATTGAGTTTTAAGCTGGCTTTTTCACTCTCCTCTTTCACCTCATCAAGAAGCTCTTAATTTCCTCTTCACCTTCTGCTGTTAGAGTGGTATCATCCACATATCTGAAATTGTTGATACTTCTCCCGGCAATCTTGATTCCAGCTTGTAACTCATGCAGCCCGGCATTTAGCAAGATGTGTTCAGCATAGAAGTTAAATAAACAGGGTGACAATGTACAGCCTTGTTGTCCTCCTTTCTCAATTTTGAACTAGTCTGTTGTTGCTTCTTGGCCTGCATACAGGTTTCTCAGAAGACAGGTAAGATGGTCTGGTATTCCCATCTCTTTAAAGAGTTTTCCACAGTTTGTTATGATTCACACAGTCTAAGGCTTTAGCACAGTCAATGAAACAGAAGTAGATGTTTTTCTGGAATTCCCTTGCTTTCTCTATGATCCAGCAAATGTTGGCAATTTGATCTCTGGTTCTTCTGCCTTTTCTAACCCCAGCTTGTAGATCTGGAAATTCTCAATTCAAGTACTGCTGAAGCCTAACTTGAAGGATTTTGAGCATAACTTTACTAGCATGGGAAATGAGTGCAATTGTCTGGTAGTTTGAACATTCTTTAGTACTGCCCTTCTTGGGAATTGGGATGAAGACTGCCCTTTTCCAGTCCTGTGGCCACTGCTGGGTTTTCCAAATTTGAAGACATACTGAGTGTAGCACATTTAAAAAAATACAGAAACACAGGGCAGGAAGCAGTCAGGCAAGATAGAAACTTGAAAAGTTTCTATAGAAACTGTAGACATTGTGAACTGAAGAGAAGAGCTTCTGGAAGCTGCCACAAGCAGAAGAGAGCCCTGGGGACATCTATCAGTGATGACCATTAGCTCCTACACTTTGTCCTCTTAAACACCCACTGCTAAGCTCAGTGAGAGAGAGGCATGTTGTGGGTGCTCCAATACATAGCTTTATGAATGAAGGAGTGAACTGTTAGAGGGGCTGAGCCTGTCCTTGCTGAATGAGCCAGCACTCCCAGAACTCCTGACAAGAAGCCCCCATATGCTAAATGGAAAACTTGACAATATCCCTAGGATATTTGATGGCCCTTGCCAGGAAGCTTGTCAAGAAGCCAAGTAAACTCCAACCCCTGACCTTCCGTCAGACCTTAGGGAGTGTTACCACCTAGAAATGTCTGTTACTTTAGTTACATTTGGTCCAAAAGATGGTAAAGATAATTGACTTTGTAAAGAGCCGCTACTGTCGAGAGGATTCCCCCCTAGCAAATAGCAAACTGGAAAATTAAAAACCTCGGTAGCTGAGAACTTGAACTGTAGATGGGCCCACACTTCCCACATAAGCTGTGGCCTGAGACCTGACCTTAGAATGAGAGTGGGTTTGAGCTGCAGGAGTCTATAAAGCCTATTAATAGGACAAGCACATGGTGGCTGTAAATTAAACTCCAAACTCAAACTTTATTATGGGGAAAAAGAATGACATAAAGGGTATTCAATTTGGAGAAAATGTACAGTTGAATTTAATAGATGTTGAATATGAACCACAAGGAGAGCAGATGGTTTGTTTAACTCAATATTGAGACAATTTTTTCTCCCTAATAAGTAGCTTTCTTGATTACAATTGTTGAGGAAAACCTACTTCTTGTTCCTTTAGGGATCTGCAGGTCACAGATTTCTCCATTCCCGGATGCAATTGAGATCATCAAAAATGTGCATCTGTGCCCAGCTTACAGTCTATCACAACCTGGGGCATCTCCTGTCTTGAATTTTCCTGTTTTCCTTCTCTCCTCTCATGTTCCAATCAAATCCTACTCATTCTATACTTTGCGTCACACAGCACCACCACATGCTTTCCCTTCTATTTGTCACCAAATCTAGACGATACACTATAGAGAGTGAACCCTGATTTTTTCTGGTATATTTAGAGAAATCATTTTAGTCAATTATGGAGCATTTACCATGTGCTAGGCTCACTGGAGCATTATGAATGAAACAATGGATGAGTTTTGGTCTCAAAGGATTCCCTGTCCAGTGGAGCAACTAACTTTGCTTTTTAATGGGGTAAGGGATTTTGACATTTGGGTTCACCTGGTATGAGGCAGCATAAAACTTTGAGGTTGTCTATTTTTTAAAATAACTTAACAGTTTTTAAAAAATATTCTCTTTAATAAATTATAATAATAATATCTATATAAAACATCAGCCTTATGGCATACTTCTAAACTTTTCTCTAATTTAAATTTTATTTTTTATTGAAGGGTAGTTGACCTACAGCACTGTTAGTTCCAGGTGTACAACACTGTAATTTGTTATTTCTATACATGCAGTACAATGGCCATGAGGATTTTCCATTTTTAGGGCCAACATATGACATGGCCTTCAGAGTTGTCCTTGGAATGTTTCACATCACGTGATCGTTTGCCTTGGGGTTGGGTGGAGGAGCCGGCAGAAATTCTAGTCTGCTGAACTGGGTCTGGGGAGAGAGTCACTGGAACAAGAACTTGGGGAGATGCCATCAGTCTAAGAGGCAAGAAAAAGATGTGTATGAAGAAATCAGCCTTTAAATAACTAGTTCTTGTGGCGGCCTTCTACAATGAAACTGAACATTTTTCTTTGGAGTGGGGGAGACTAAGATTACACTTTCTGAAAACAGTAGAGCTTCCATGATGATGGAATTTGGAGGGTACTGGGTGTGCACTCTAAAGGAAACGAGGATGGGGCATCAACTAGAGCATCAGTTTGGCTCAAAGGGTCGGTCCATACATTAGAAAGAAATGATTTCCTTCCTCTTGCTGTCCTTTGTTCTTATAGGTGTGGGTCATGGCATGATTTGGGAGACCAAGGGAAAGACTGAGGATGAGCTAGGAAAACAGAATAGGGAGCAAATATAAGCAATGAAGAGAAGAGTATGAGAGGGCAAGGAACGGGACGACACCACAAAAAGCTGAGAGAGACGGATGAGGGGGAAAGGTATAGAGAGAATAAACACAGAAGGGCTGAACAAAGTCCAGACGTGGCTGAACAAAGTTCAGATGTAGCTGACCAGGCCCTCTGCCCTCAGTGGGTTGTTTGCAGGAAACAGCTCTTCACAGTAACAGCTTGAACAGAGAGGAGTGGAGCAGAGACAAGGACCACTCCTTGTCTGGAGTGGTCATCACTGAAAGGCCAGTGATGCTCTCACCCTTTTTGCATTCCTTCTTCGTATCCTGTTGTTCTTTAGTCCCTTCTTTCCATCTCCAGCCTCAGAACTTGCTCTCCTCTGCCTTTTGGACCCTTTTATTTGCTATGAGCTAACAGGCAATTGCTTAAACTTGGGAAATCAGAATAATGATGGAATTTCAGTTTCTCACTCATAGGCCTTTGAATTTAAGAGCCTTATTTTGGGGAAGGACAGAAATTTTGCTGTTGTCTCTAGTAGTCCACCATTAAGGCACATTCATACCCTGTTTAGAACCAGAACTGGACAGGCCCTGAATAAGTAGGATGTAAGAAAAGGTCAGGAAAAGTTTTAGACTAAGCTGACTCGAGAGGAACTACTGATTGGAAAACAATTCCAATGTGACTACACATACCATTTCCCCAATTTGGAGGTGCAGAGCCAAAGGGCAAGATGATTGAAGAACAAAGGTGTTTCTTCAAGACAGAAGCAAATACGAAGAGGACAGAAATGCAGATGCCACTGTAATTTTAAGAACAACTGCGAAAAACAATTTTAAGAACAAGAGCTAAATCACAAGGGTCAGAGAGTTGAAACGGATGAAACAGTTATGCAATTCCTACCCACGTCTACAGTGTACTGTGGGCCACACCAAATCCTAGGCCCTGCCGAAAGGGGAACAAAAATCTTGGACTTAATGTTCAACAATTTAAATAATAACAATGCAAGATTTAAACCCACAAGCATCATTTCAAGAAATATCCCTGGCATCAAAGCCATTCAAATTTCTTAGAGTTGAAAGAATTCAGACTGTATCAAAGACTACTAATTCTCATAAAGGGGCTGGTATCTGAACAGCAGGAGTCACTGGTTGAGGGCAATTTTATCAGACAGGTGGTGACCCTAGACAGTTTATTTTGTGTCTGCGTAATTAGATCCTCTTCCCAGGCACAGACGCGAGGATTCTGAAAAAGGGAAAGATGCCCTTGTGTGCTCCCCTCCACGTCATTAGAAATCAGATGCACCAACTTTCACAGGTACTCACTGACTGTAATCTGAAAACTTGCCATCTGAGTCTCCACATATAGCCATGCTTTTTCCACCATGCAAGGTTAGTAGCCCCGATCTCTGCCTGCCCCTACCTCACTCTGTAAAGGAAGCAACTATTTTTTCCTTACATTTTTGTGTGTATTATAATGCTTTAAAAAAATGAACTTTCAATTGTAATGGCAGACTTCCCTGTTGGTCCGGTGGTTAAGAATCCACCTGCCAATGCAGGGGCTATGGGTTCGATTTCTGGTCCAGGAAGATGCCACCTACCACTGAGGGGCAACTAAGCCCATGTGCCACAACTGCTGAAACCCCTGCACCCCAGAGCCCATGCTCCACAGCAAGAGGAGCCCTCTCTTACCACAACTATACAAAGCCCACATGCAGCAATAAAGAGGCAGCACAGCCATAAATAAATTAATTTTTTTACATTGTAATGCCTTTAAGGAAATTATTTTATTCTTCAAATAGAGAGAACCTACTGTGGGGAGTCACTCCCTGGTAATGCTAAGATTCAAAGCCCCTACTCTGTGAAGGTTCTTTTCAATTAGTGGAGCTGATCTTAGGGTATTTGAAAGCTGAAGTTGGGATTCATCCCTTAATTAAGGGCTAATCAGTCTCTGTGCATATCTAACAAAGTTCCTAGAAACTTCAGTACCAAGGCTAGACAGGCATGTGGGGGTCTCAGATGTCAGCTTCCAGGAAAGCAGACTGTGGAGAAAACAAGGATTTCTTTTGGCTTTTGAAGAAATAGGTCTTCATTGTAGAATATAGGCTCAGAAATAGGACCTGGGGCTTGTTTCTTTGAGATAGTGCAGTAGAGGACAGAAAGCTAGGCAGTGCCTCAAAGGGTTAGTTCCCTTGTTGATGGTAACTGGTAGACCGGAAGGGCGACCAGATATAGAGCCCAGAGGGTGATGGGGGTGGGACAGCTTTGAATTGTCCTTTCTGATTCCTAGGTACAGGCTAGGGGAAGAAGGATGAATGGGTCCTACCCATATGGAAAATTCCCAGATGACACTTTTGCTTTATAACTACTCTTTCACCCCTTTACTCTCCTGAAGCTGCAACATTCCTATTTAATAAGATAAAATGTTATCAGATGATAGAATAAGAGATCAAACAGAAAAAAATAGGCAGATGAGATATGCAAAAACCTGAGTAAGGGAAAAGCAGAAATGGTGAGAAAGTAAATATGGGTAAAAACAAGGCAAAAACAGGAAGAGATTAGGTGACATT
Source organism: Bubalus kerabau (assembly GCF_029407905.1). Classification (NCBI taxonomy): domain Eukaryota; kingdom Metazoa; phylum Chordata; class Mammalia; order Artiodactyla; family Bovidae; genus Bubalus; species Bubalus kerabau. The sequence goes on along the minus strand of NC_073633.1, from coordinate 52,800,654 downwards.
AAAAGTAAAGAAATAATTGGTCACTGGAAGAAGGATATAGGCAAGAAGAAGGAGAGAAAAAAGGCATGGGGTTAGAGTCTTTCAAGAGAGGACAGAAAGAGTACATAGTTGTATCCTTTCTCCCAGAAGCATGTTTTCTCTATCAGTCCTCGTCTCCCTTTTTCCCTTATTCCTTAATAAATACATATTGAGAGCTGACTATTCTGTGCACTAGGCTTAGAAACAAGGGGAAATCAGATGAGTGAGACCAGCTCCTTGCTCTTAAATTGCCTGCTGGTGAATTATGTGATACCCTGCCAAAGGCAGGAATAATGCCAATGTTCTTGCAGCTGGACTGTGGTTGAATGCAAGGCTTGGTGGGGTTAAGGCATTCTTCATGCATACTGGGCAGAAATTGATTTCAGTGACCCTAAATTTGGGTCCACAGACTATACTGGGACGGGGAGCCAGTTATGTGGCTAGTGGCTAAAGATTCAGACCTTTAAAGATTCTGGCACCACTGGAAGTGTTAATTGGGTACTTTAGGACTACTGGGCCCACGGCTGCCACATCCTCAGTTATATATATTGTGGGAGAAATTATGAGACTTCCTCTAGTTTCCCAGGTACTGATACTCTAGAATCAGTATCTACTAAGGGTGGGATTAAGCAACACATATAAGTACACACATGTCTACCATCACTGTAATTTGATGAAAGACATTTCAACACCAAACCATGGACCTGCATCCCCTGTCTTTTGGAACTCAGTTGACTGGTGGGTAGCACCTTAGGCCTACCTTTGGAGCTTTTTCTGAGATGTGCCCTGGTGTCTATGGAGCTTGGGTGCTATATTCCAGCTCCTCCTCTGCCCTTTCGATACTGTCAGTATTTTCCATGGCAGGCTCCTCTGCAGTACCCAGTTCCTTGATATCCTCCTGCCCACACAAGCTCACAATCATCCTTGTGAGTCATCACAGGTCACATCACTCACCATAAGTGAAATCAAACCTTCCCCACTGCTTCCTCTCCAAGGTGCTGCAGGGAGGGGATGGGGACAAAGATGGAGGTCTCAGTCTGCAAAGATGTGCCTTCCCTGCCTTAGGACAGAGGTGGCTTACGTCACTCCTCAATCTCTGGCTTGTGGAAGAGTTGTCATTCTGTCTGGTTTCAGACACACCCCTCTCTCTTGCTGTTAGTATCTTTGGGCCATAAATAACAGAGGGGTCCTTTTCTTTTGAGCTTCTGTGAAGTGTGGTCCTTTCCGACTTCTCCCACGCCCCTTTTCAAAGTTGAAGTATTTGTCAAGGCTTCCTCTTAGTCAACAAACACCTTCGTGTTTTGTCTCCTCCTTCTTTAGCAAAACCAAAAATCATGTGTCCTTCAGCAAGGACCAGGTGTATCACACCAAGGGGAAAAGGACCCATAGTTCGTCTTGATAGTCAACCTACAGCCCAAGGGAGAGTGCAATAGTCAACACGAATGTTGTCTGGACTTCAGGGATCTACACATTTCCCCTCATCCAGGCAGACAGAGAAGAAACATATTTTTGAAACCTCTGAAATACAGATGGGCTGTGCATTCTCACCATGCCTGCTCTGGGATACATCATACTGTAGCCCTAGAGCATAGTTAGAATCTTTCACCAGGGCTTGCCCCAGATTTCTCTGAGAAAGAAAATAAGGTTGTTTTCTTGCTCTCCTTCACTCGTCCTCTCATCTCCCTCTTCCATCTTCTTGATAGCCTTCCTCCTCATGCCCAGTGTCTTGATGTCCTCAGCACCATCCTGTCAAAACCTCCTTTAAGCTCTTTGGATACGAAGGCAAATAATTAGCGATTAGCACTTGTGGTCAGAGACATCCATGGTCCTCCATTTTTGCTAGTAACATGTTTCCCAGGGGAGAATTCTCCAGGGATTAGGAATGTCGCCAGGATCTTCTGTAGACTTCAACGAGGTCGGGGTGTTTGTCTTCCAGCCTTGCCCCCTCCCTTGCAGTGAATCTGAGCCCTCCTCTTGGGTAACCAAAACCTTCATGTTCTGTCCTTTCCTCCTTTATTCAAACCAACCCTCAGTTGCCCTTTGGGAAGCAGTCACATAACCTTCACAATGGCTAAAAAATAACAGCTTTTTCTTCTATTCTTCTTTTTTTAAACCAAGATTATAGCTGGATTCCCTTCCCGTCTCTCTGTTGATAGATGACTTGGCCTAAAGTGAGAATAAGTATATGGTAGAGGGTGGAGGCTTTCCCACAATGGCCTTCTTTGCATGTGTGTCTCAGAGGCGGCAGAAGGACATCAGATGAGGCCCAAGTATATCTTTGAGGTAATATAAGTATTATATATTATAATACTTAGGATGTCAAGTGATGTAGGTGTTAGCTGCAAGGTCAAGTCTCTAAAGGTGCTGCCATATCCTTTAGAGGGATCAGGGTGACATTTAGGGCTGTTGAATAAAAACCTGGAGTAGGGGATGGTTGATGGATATCTCTTGCTTTCACTCCCTATTTACAAACAGACCAGAAGAGGGAACGATGCTACCTCCTTTCCCGTCCCTGTTTATGTCCTCTTCTGCTGGGTGGTCCACGAAACTCTGCCTCTCCTCTGGCCCCTTCTCTTTCTGGCCATCCTACTGTCTGGTCTTTCCTGAATGAGGAATAGGAAAGGAAATTTTTTAAACATCTGGTAAATGCAAAAAAAAAAAAAAATCAGTTTTCACCCGAAGTAATAGAAAGTACTCTAAAGGAGAAAATCTGTATATATATTTGGGGCCCTGTTTGCAGGTCCTTAAACTCCTAAGGCTGTATATAGACCCTTGGTCAAAAACTTTTGTTCTTGTTGGTTCATTCTTAGAAATATTCAATTAGGGTGGAACTTGTGGTGGGGTGGACAGTTATACTTGATTTCACCCAATGTGAGAAGAATCTTGGGGGGTGGGATAGATTCTATTGTGAGACTTCCTTGGACTACGTGAGGTGGGTGTTCACATGAGCCAGTCTTCTGAGAGAGTCGAGTTTTGTGTTACAAATTGGTTTGGAGTATAGATAGCAGCAATGGTCAGGGGTTAGGGGGTGCCTAAAGGAGGCAGTTTTGAGAAACGAAACTGTATAATTAGGCAGTCAGACCAGTAACTCCTTCCTTATCAGTCTCTTGATATTACCTGCTCCTGCCGGTGTTATTTGAACATCCTTAGTACTCTTCGTCTGGCCTGAGCTGCAGCACAGCTGGGAGTGGATCACTGCCTGCTCCGGGTCTTCAAATCCTTGGAGCAAGTACAGGGAGGGGCAGCTGGGCTTCAGTGTACATCATGGAACTGCTCCTTCTCTCCTTGGTTCCTGTTTCTTCTTATCTCTATCTCCACATCATCCAACATCCCTGTGAAAAGAGAAAAAAATATTAAATAGCATCTGTCTCTACATATGGCAAGGTTTGGGGGAATAATTTGGAAAGCAGGTACAGCTTATTGCAACAAGGAAGGGAAAGAAGTGAGAATGTATATTTGGGCAGCACCCCAGAGGTCTGAAGGACTGGCAGGTCTTTCCAAAATAATCCTGTGCCCAGAAAACCCATTTACCATAGGAGTGGAAAAACAAAGCGAAGGGCAGGTGTCTGCTGATATGGGAGAACGTTTCCTGCCACCCCAGGCTTTTTTTGATGTGATGTTAAAAGTCAGCTGAGGATGCTGTGAATTTTCCCAGTATGTCTCAGACATGAGCAAGCAAAATTACACAACAAAACAAACAAAAATAATATAGGCTTGGCACTTTTAATATAGCCTCGTAAGAACATTTTAACAAAAATTCATAAAACCAAGTCACTCTGTATTCCCTGGTCATTTTTATTAAAAAAAAAAAAAATATTGACACCAAAAAAACAGAACTGGACTTCCCTGGTGGTCCAGTGGTTAAGAATCTACCTGCCAAAGCAAGGAACACAAGTTTGATCCCTGATCTGGAAAGATCCCACATGCCTCTGGGAGAGTAAGCCCATGCTCTGGAACAAGAGAAGCCACGGCCATGAGAAGCCCACGCACCTCAGTTAAGGAGCAGCCCCCACTTACCTCAACTAGAGAAAGCCCCACTGGTGCAGCAACAAAGACCCAGCTCAGCCAAAAATAAACAAAAGTTTTTAAAATTAGAAAGGACTAGCTGTAAGAATACAGCAAAAACTTTCAAAAGGAATCATTTGGCTTTAAAATTCAGTATACAGTTTTATCTTTTCTCCTCTTGCTTGCATCAGTAAAAACATTTTCCTGGATCTTCCCCCATTGCTTCAGATTGGGATTTGGCACCCCTGCCATTAACCCAGCTCTAGCTCCTCAGAAACCAGCTTGGTTTCACGTACGCCTCTCTATGCCTCTCTGAGCCACTAGAAAGAGAGGCTCAGATTCACAACAGGCTTACACACGTCTGTTTCCCCTGTCTAGGGCAAAGGTAGACGATGCCCCTTCAGTAAGCTCTGGCTTACAAAAAAGAATGTTCTGTGTCCTTTCCTGCCCGGCTTTGAGACATGGCAGCCTCTACAGCCTGTATTTCAGGAGTGTCTGAAACCCAGTTGTCCCACAACTTGCTCTAGACTGTTATGAACCATAACCATTTGCTTCTTGCTCTCCCAGCTACTGCTTGTGCATTTTTTTTTTTTTTTTGGCTTTCTTGGCTGCCACCTCCCAGGTACTCATTCTCTTTCTTCCCCCTGTGCAACAAAGCTAATTCCAAGTTGTCATTTTTTCTAAGAGGGCAGGGAATTCACTAAGGTAACGATCTCAGCTCCCTCCCCAACTACACGTGATATTTTGAGCTACTTCCCAAAGGAGAAACAAGGGCAGATCAGGAACATAGCTCAAGGCCCTTGGGGATCTACTAAGTTTAAAGCAATGAAGTTCAGTTACTCAGTCGTGTCCGACTCTTTGCGACCCCATGGACTGCAGCACACTAGGCTTCCCTGTCCATCACTAACTCCTGGAGCTTGCTCAAACCCATGTCCATCAAGTTGGTGATGCCATCCAACCATCTTATCCTCTGTCGTCTTCTTCTCCTCCTGCCTTCAATCTTTCCCAGCATTGGGGTCTTTTCCAATGAGTCAGTTCTTCACATCAGGTGGTCAAAGAGTTGGAGTTTTAGCTTCATCATTAGTCCCTCCAATGAATATTCAGGACTGATTTCCTCTACGATTGACTGTGTAGGTTCGATCTACACTTTGTCCCTTCTTGGGAGAGGTTAATGGTGATCATTTCTGAAATAATCTGATTTATAAACATAAGATCTTGTCCTGCAAGCTTAAAGCTTTACCATGTACTCTGTAGAGGGCATCTTGAGGACTTTATGAAGCTTTCCTTCAGCCTGCCCTAGACCCACAGAGGACTTTGGTGCTTGTTCTCAAGCTTCCCATCTCCCATTTTGATGCTCTATCTTTCTTTCTAGCCTTCCTTCAGGTACCCAGAACCTTCATGTTCTGTCTCCCACCCCCCCATCAAAACCAACTTTCATTCATCCTTAGAAAAGAGACCAGATGCCGAACGTGAAAAATACGCTCAAAATCTCACATCCCTTTTCTTTTCCCACTTTCCAAGCTGTCACTGAAGGGAGAGTGCAGTCACCAGGAATCTGGCCTGAAATACACAGGAACCTGTGCTTTGCCCCTATCTGAGGACACAAGTGACTGGCATCACTTCTGAAATTTCTGACTATGGGTAGGCTCAGGGTCCTCATCCTCTCTGCCTTAGGAAACTGCCACCCTCTGCAGGGAGGGGAATCTCTAGATTTCTATAGAATCTTTATTGGGGGACTGTCCTGGATCTCTTCATGAAATACAGAAAGTTGCTTTTTTGATCTTCCACCTCCTGTAAAGTTCTGGCTTCTGTGTTTTTCACTCTCCTAACAAGCGCTCTATGGTATCTTGGGATGCTCACTTCTTCTTGATAAATCGTTCAGCTGTCCCTTGGCACAAGGCCAGAATAACTCATATTAAGGTGAAAAAGACATGTAGCTCCCCACTGTGTCTCTTTGAGTTGCTTTATAAGTGATGAAGTCCAAGGATTGTCAGCAGTAAGACCCACATTTGTAAGGGTTTTAAACTTTCCCCGCTTGCCTGGGGTGGGTGAGAAGCACTGCAACAAGGATCACTGCTACTTCTTTTGAAACCTGACTTAATATACAGGGACTTCTAATGTCACCCCACTATCTTGCTTTAGAATTCTTTTCACATATGAAATAAGTAAAATTTGTTTGTGTGCCCTTTATTGTTCCCCTTCTCTAAGATTTTGGCAGAGGCTCTGTCTTCTCTCCGCTTGTAAACTCATCTCTCATTTGTCCTGTGGGAAAATAGGATAGACTAGGATGGAAAAAATCCATATTTTTTTCTCTTGGAGCAGTGACAGTTCTCAGAACCAAAGCAATCACGTTCTCATGGCTGCATGTTAGGTATCATTGCTTAGGCTAGCTCTTGGAGAAATATAGCTGTAGGAAGGCTTCATGTCAACCACCTCTGTGGAATCTGCCCTGGTGGTTATAAGAGCTCATCCCGAGTCACAACCAGTCTATTCTGGGAACTTCTCTGGGATCTTAGAAAAAGCTCAGAGGGTAGCTACAGGCTTATACTCCTTTGGTTTCGTAAGAGGTTAGTAAGCCTCTAACTGATATTGCTGTCTAAGGATATTTTTACAAAACCCTAAAAAGATCCACATCTTTAAAAAAAAGAACTCTTGCCTTTAGTTGTTCAAGAATGATCCTGAGACAAATCTGCAAGTAGTGTAGCTGAGACAGTGCTAGAGAGAAGATCTGTTTTAATTCTGACTCTGCCATTTTTCAGCAAAGTGGAATGGTCCCTGAAATTTTTGATCCTCTGTTTCCTCATGGACAAAATTGGTTTACTGCTATTAACTAACCACACAGTTCAGTTCAGTTCAGTCACTCAGTCGTGTCCAACTCTTTGTGACCCCATGAATCGCAGCATGCCAGGCCTCCCTGTCCATCACCAACTCCTGGAGTTCACTCAGACTCACATCCATCGAGTCAGTGATGCCATCCATCCTCTACCGTCCCCTTCTCCTCCTGCCCCCAATCCCTCCTAGCATCAGGGTCTTTTCCAATGAGTCAACTCTTCGCATGAGGTGGCCAAAGTACTGGAGTTTCAGCTTTAGCATCATTCTTTCCAAAGAAATCCCAGGGCTGATCTCCTTCAGAATGGACTGGTTGGATCTCCTTGCAGTCCAAGGGACTCTCAAGAGTCTTCTCCAACACCACACTTCAAAAGCATCAATTCTTCAGCACTCAGCTTTCTTCACAGTCCAAATCTCACATCCATACATGACCACAGGAAAAACCATAGCCTTGACTAGATGGACCTTTGTTGGCAAAGTAATGTCTCTGCTTTTGAATATGCTATCTAGATTGGTCATAACTTTCCGTCCAAGGAGTAAGCGTCTTTTAATTTCATGGCTGCAGTCACCATCTGCAGTGATTTTGGAGCCCAGAAAAATAAAGTCTGATACTGTTTCCACTGTTTCCCCATCTATTTCCCATGAAGTGATGGGACCGGATGCCATGATCTTTGTTTTCTGAATGTTGAGCTTTAAGCCAACTTTTTCAGTCTCCACTTTCACTTTCATCGAGGCTTTTTAGTTCTTCTTCACTTTCTGCCATAAGGGTGGTGTCATCTGCATATCTGAGGTTATTGATATTTCTCCCAGCAATCTTGATTCCAGCTTGTGCTTCCTCCAGCCCAGCGTTTCTCATGATGTACTCTGCATAGAAGTTAAATAAGCAGGGTGACAATATACAGCCTTGGCATACTCCTTTTCCTATTTGGAACCAGTCTGTTGTTTCATGTCCAGTTCTAACTGTTGCTTCCTGACCTGCATACAGGTTTCTCAAGAGGCAGGTCAGGTGGTCTGGTATTCCCATCTCTTGAAGAATTTTCCACAGTTTATTGTGATCCACACAGTCAAAGGCTTTGACATAGTCAATAAAGCAGAAATAGATGTTATTTCTGGAACTTTCTTGCTTTTTTGAAGATCCAGCTGATGTTGGCAATTTGATCTCTGGCTCCTCTCCTTTTTCTAAAACCAGCTTGAACATTAAGAAGTTCACGGTTCACATATTGCTGAAGCCTGGCTTGGAGAATTTTGAGCATTACTTTACTAGTGTGTGAGATGAGTGCAATTGTGCGGTAGTTTGAGCATTCTTTGGCATTGCCTTTCTTTGGGATTGGAATGAAAACTGACCTTTTCCAGCCCTGTGGCCACTGCTGAGATCTCTTCAAGAAAATTAGAGATACCAAAGGAACATTTCATGCAAAGATGGGCTCGATAAAGGACAGAAATGGTATGGACCTAACAGAAGCAGTAGATATTAAGAAGAGGTGGCAGGAATACACAGAAGAGCTGTACAAAAAAGATCTTCATGACCAAGATAATCACGATGGTGTGATCACTCACCTAGAGCCAGACATCCTAGAACGTGAAGTCAAGTGGGCCTTAGAAAGCATCACTATGAACAAAGCTAGTGGAGGTGATGGAATTCCAGTTGAGCTATTTCAAACCACACAGTAGTGGGAGGTTAAAAGGATCTTTCTAAGGTGTGAATATATAATATTCCTTGTCATTGTAGTACTTATGGTTTGAGTGCTGCCACCTCATATTTGCACATCTTTGTCTATTATGGTGCTTCCATCCTCTTGACCAATATTGAAATTTCTACTTGTAAATCAGTGTTCTGAACCTATACTTTGTAGACGTTGGTGCACTTTAAGTTGTCTGTAGGCCTCTTGACATTGCATGCAAAAGTATATTTGTATATGTGAGTAGGATTTTCTGGTGAAAAGGTTTCATAAATTTCATCAGGCTCTCAAAGAGATTCCAATATCTAAAGGGTTTCAGATTTGCAATTTGAGAGTTAAACCTTTGATTTTAACCACAGAAGTACATGTAGTGAGCCTAAGTTTCTATCAAATATAACAGTGATGTCTTATTGTGAGATATAGACTATTTGAAATTGAAACTGTGAGGGAAATTCTGTGATGTGCTCACTGGCATAAGAGTATCTGATTGCCTGCAAGCTGAAGGGCAAGGCAGAGACTCAGTCTGTGATGTTTTATTGTCAGCTGCCTGATCCTGAGCAAGACCCTTCCCCTCCCTGAACTTGAGTGACTGTATCTGTAAAATGAGGGGTTGAATGCATGGTTTCCCCAAGTCCCTCAACAACTCTAAAATAATATAATTCTCTTAGGAAGCAGGATGAAAGCAGATCCAGGTTCCTATTGTAAATTTAAAAAGAATTAGGGGAAAAGGGGGCTTTGTGCCCAGGGTTTCTAGATTCCAGGATTTCATCCCTGATAATGATCTAACAGTGAGTCTGCTGCCTGGATAGTTTCCAGCCAAAGGAAGTAGGCGGACAGCTCGGAGAAACTGATAAAGTAGACATTGGACTGCCTCCCATTCCAAGGGCCAGGATGGAACTGTCAGGGCTACTTCTCAGCAGAGCAGGTTTGTGCTGCCCCGATTCATCTCACACATCTCCAGGGAATCAGTGCCTGAGACAGAAGACATTCTGGCGCATGTGTCTTCAGACTTGTACCACAGATGGCTGGCTGGGGAGCACCGACACCTTCCTGCAAACACTTCAGTGCTCGGTAAGTCTGAGGGGACTGGATGCAGCAGGAGCAGGAAAAATTTGAACTCCTTTTGCTCTTGTGCATAAGAAATGAATTCTAAAGTTGTAGACCATCCAGAACATAATAATGATGAAAACATCAACTATCACAACCTATGGCTTTCAGCAGAAGCATTTCCCTGAATAAAATTCATAGATGTAAATTCTTCCATTAAGTAAAAAATAATTATAAATTATACATCCAGTTCAAAAATCTGGAAAACAGGAAGAGCTTATTAATAAAGATTAAAGTGGAAAGCATCACAATAAATAAAGCAGGAAAAGGATAGAACTAAAGAGCTAGTTCTTTGGATGATTAAATTTAAAGAGTAGGTTAACTCTTTGAAAAATAAATTATATAACCTAAACAATGAAAAGAAAGGTATAGACACCCAAAATAAGAAACACAAAAAAATTAAGCCCTCCCTAAAAGAAGATAATAGAGTCAAAAGTGATTATTTTACTCAGGCAAATATACTTGCAAATGTAGGTGAAACAGATGATTTTCCAGGAAACTGTCAGATAGTAATCCCTACTCTCCCAAAATGACCTGGGCCCAGATGACTTCACAGAGTAATTTTAACAAACTGTAGGGAACAATTTAATAGATCCAGAACTTAGAAAAAGGAAAAAAGCTACCAAAAAAATTTTTGAAGGAAGCATAACATTAGCAGCAGAGAATCTAAGATGACCATTTTTTAAATGAACAATAAAATTAGAGAGCTTACCCTGCCTGATTTCAAGATTTAGTATAAAGCTACAGTGATCAAGACAGTGTGGTATTAGGACTTCTTTGGTGGTTCAGTGGCTAAGAGTCCGAGGTCCCAGTGCAGGGGGCTGAGGTTCAGTCCCTGGTCAGGGAACTAGATCCCAGATGCCTCACCTGCTGCAAATAAATCCTGAGGGCTGCCACCAAGCCCCCAAGCAGTCCAATGAATAAATAAAGATTTTTTAAAAGACAGTGTGACATCAGCATAAAGATAAATATAGCTCAATGGAATATAAGAGAGCACAGAAGTAGTTCCATATATATATGGCTATGGGTTTCCAACAAAGTTCCCAGGGTAATTAACAGGAAAAGGATCATCTTTTCAAGGAGTGGTGCTGTCACCAGCAAAGCCCACTGGGGTGGGGGTTGGGGAGGGACGGGGGAATAAAAGGGAATCTAGGCGATGAGGTCTAACTTCTTTTTTGCTTAATTTAGTTTTACTTGCCTGTAAGTGCTGTGTGCAGAAGCCTTGTACCTAACACATCAGATGAGCTATCCCAGCACACAACTGCAGTGCCCAGAACTTCAGACCCGACAGAGTTCCTTCCAAAATGGCCGAACTGACACCTCAGCTCCAGGAGCGTGTGCAGAAGCGCTGGACATGACAACTCAGTTCAAGATGGTGCTGGCAGTGGGCCGTGTGCAGAGACACTGTGCCTGGCACTGAGGTCTGGAGAGTGCAAAGCAGCACAGAACTTGGCACCTGCCCCCTCCCCCACTGCCAAGACCCCCTAAAAAGCAGCCAGGTGCTCTGCCTCTCCAGGAGAGTCTGGACTCTAGAGCTTGAGCTCCCACCTCTCCATTCTTTAGTCAAAGAATGCTTTCCTTTGCTTCTGAACCCAACTCAGTCTCCATAGCTCACCAGCCAGGAGGACCCTTGCTGGAGCCCAGTTGGAAACTGTCAATAACAGTACTTGCCCAACTGGCTGGGTATCTGTGGGGAGGGGGGAACGCCTCCACTCTTATTTCTCACATTATACACAAAAATTAACTCAATATGTATCATAAACCTATATATATGACCTGTAACTATAAAACTTACTGATTCTACAAGAAAATAGAGGAGATATTCTTTGTGACTTTGGCTAGACAAAGATTTCTTAGATATGTTGTCACCAAGAACCCTAAGAAAATTTTTGTAAACTAGACTTCATCAAAATTTTAAACTTTAATTTTACAAAAGATACCCTTAAGAATGTAAAGATAAGCCACTGACTGGGAGAAATTATTTGCAAAGCATAAAATCCAAGAGAAGATTTATATATAGATTATATGAAGGACTTTTATAACTCAGTAAGACAGACAACCCAATTTTTAAAGTGGGCAAAAACTTTAAACAGACACTTCATCAAAGAAGAGAACATGAGTAAATCAACCATACTTCAATAAAAATAAAAATTTTAAAGTTTAAAAATTTCCAAAATAACATGAATAGTAAATAAATCTAGGGAAACAGGTTCACCGTGGCAAGCTCCAGCAACTCCACAGGCAAAGGCTTGAATCACAGCCTTTCTGAGTCTTGGCATAATGTCTCAGGAGAACAAGAGAGGACCGGAGGCTTGTGAGAAGCTCGAGGCAATCTTCCCTGGGAGGCCCCACCTCATCAGAAGAGTTGGCTGAATATAAAACCTCTTAGCCAAGTTTAGAACTGGCTCCTCAGTGATGGGGTTTCCCCTATTTCATGACACAGTCATCTGGCCCTTTTTGTCTCAGTCTCATTCTTTCTATTGTGTCAGGCAAGAACCATGGGAGCTGGTGCCTTTAGCTGACTCTTCTACTCACTACCTACATAAGTAACTGTAGAAACTGAAAGTGGCTCATTGTATCCTTACAAGTTGAACCACGCAGGCCTTGGCTTTGACTTGTGTGTGTGTGAGTCTGACAATCAGATCAGATCAGATCAGTCGCTCAGTCGTGTCTGACTCTTTGCGACCCCGTGAATCGCAGCACGCCAGTCTGACAATAAACACATGATAAAAACACAGCATGTTTAGTCACCAGGAAATGCAAATCAAAACCATAGTGAGATATCACTATACACCAATTAGAAAGGCTAAAATAAAAAAGATTGCTCATACTTAGTGTTGGAGAGGATGTGGAACAACAGAAAAGCTCAGGCACTTCAGGAGAGGAGATAGAAAATAGTAAAATTATTTTGGAAAAATATTTAGATAATTTCTTTCAAAGTTAAACATATACCAAGTCCATGATCCAGCTATTCCAGTCTCAGCTATTTACCCAAGAGAAATGAGAGCATATATCCACACAAAGACTTCCCATAGCTTTATCTTTAATAGCTTAAATCTGAAAGTGATTGAAATGTCCAGCAAAAGGTAAATGAAAAAACAAATTGCATAACATCCATATAAAAGATTGCAGGTATGCATGCTAAGTTGCTTCAGTCATGTCCTGTTCTGTGCGACCCTATAAACCATAGCCTGCTCTGTCTATGGGATTCTCCAGACAAGAATACTGGAATGGGTTTCCATGCCCTCCTCCAGGGGATCTTTTCAACCCAGGGATCAAACCCACATCTCTTACATCTCCTGTATTAGCAGAGGAGGTTCTTTACCACTAGCGCCAGCTGGGAAGCCCTTATGAAAGAATACTACTTGGCAATAAAAAGTAACTATTGGTAACAGAATGAAATCATTAAACCATACCAAAGATAGTATGTTATATAATCTCATTTACATCAAATTCTAGAAAATGCAAGCTAGTCTTCAGTGACAGAAAGCAGATTAGTGGTGACTTAGGGGGTGGGAAGTGAGAGAGGGAGGTTTGGATTGCAAAGGGTCATGAAGAAACTCTTAGAGTGATATGTTCATTAACTTTATTGTAGCGGTGGCTTCATGGGTACGTATGTCAAAACTCATCAAACAGTGCACTTAAAAGGTGCCGTTTGTCAACTATAAAGCCATACGAACATGCAACCTCATCTAACATTTTAACTCACTCTAGCTGCTATGAGAAGGAACTGGGTGGGGGCTGGGTGGCAGGTAGGGGTAGAAGTTGGAGGTGGTTAGAAAGCTGATGAACCCATCTGGGTGAGAGATGCTGGTGGCTGTGGCAACAGAGGAAATGGAGGGGAGTGGACAGAGTCAAGACATATTTTGAGACTTAAAAAGACTTGCTGGAAATTTAATGTCTCCTCTTAAGGAAATTCTCCCTTGGGTTTCTGGTCCAGGTCGTACAAATATGTAATTCAATTTTTCATGCTCCCTGTACTCATCTTCCATAGTACCATCAAAGTTTATAATTGTGTACATACTGGTAATACTGTTTATTAGGGTTTATCTCTGCCACTAGACCAAGCAACATAAGGGCAGGATTTGTATGACTCACCACTCTCCATCCCAAGTGCTTTGTCCAGTGCTTGATGTGGAGGGGTTACGTAGTGGTTTTAAAACATGCCTGCATATCCTTTAATTTTTCTACCATCAAGGAGTGTCAAATATCTTCCAAGGATAGGTCTTGAGAGGTAAGAGGACTTCTGCCCAGCTTTCTCTCTCTTGGGAAACTCATCCTGCTAGGAGGAAACCTGGGCCACATGCAGGGGTTCCAGCTGACAACTCCAGCTGGGGTTCTAGCTGGCAATATCAACTGTTAGACATGACACTAAGTCTTCAAGATGACTCCAGCCCCAGCCACTGTGTGACTGCAACCACACAAAAAGTCCTAAGTGAAACATACAGCTGAGCCCAGTCACCAACAGAACCATGAGTGGAAGTGAAAGTGCTAGTCACTCAGTCGTGTCCCACTCTTTGCGACCCCATGGATTATAGCCACCCAATCTCCTCTGTCCATGGGATTCTTCAGGTGAGAATACTGGAGTAGGTTGCCATTTCAGTTTCTTTCACTTTCAGTCATTAAGTTTTGGGGTAGTTTGTTACAGCAATAGATAATTGGAACTAGGTTAGTGAATGTTTTTTGAAGGAATGACTGAATAAGAGAGGGTCTGCTTCAACACCAGGTGAGTCTTAGCTGGTGAGTCTGTTGCCCTGTTCTGACAGGTCCTGAAGTTCTTGGAAGCCCTGGTTCACAAAAGAAAGTCTCTGTTCTTCAGATCTATTAAGAGGAGACACGGAAACTCTCTCCTCAGAACAGAGAACACAGCAAGCCCATGTTAATTCTGGCTGGGATTTCAGAGAGAAGCTTGTTTGTGAGTTCTTAACCTGGAGTCTGTGAACAGCTTCAGGGGAACGAGCATGCATACATTTTCCTGGAAAGAGAGTCCCCAGGCCCTAACTTTCATCAGATTTTTAAGTCTATCCCCAAAAATGTTAGGACCCTCTTCTCCAGTCCAACTACCTCAATTTCTAGATTAAAAAACTGAGAACACTTCCCTCTCTGGTAGTAAGGTGGACTAAGTGTCCTGAACAAGCATGCTTCTGAAAACAAATTGATTAAAAATTTTTTAATTTCTTAAACACACAGATGAGCTGGGAGGGAAAGTAAGAAATATTGAGGCCAAAACCCCAAGAATCTAGAAAGGTAAGCTATGCATTGCAATCAGCTTTTATCTTAAGAACTTCATAAAGTCAGCCAGAGTCAGATACGACTTAGCAACTGAACAACAACAACAAAGTCAGCCAATCAGCGGTAGACCTCCCAGTCTTGAAAAGGAACTTGAACTTCAATTTCCATAGCCTCATGGAGGTAAGATGATTAAGGGAGAAACCCAGGGGGCTCAAGGTGGAGGACCTAAACTCTATCCCCCATAATACAGGTACCCCAGAAGGACTGCTGCTGCTGCTGCTAAGTTGCTTCAGTCATGTCCGATTCTGCGCAACCCCATAGACAGCACCCCACCAGGCTCTGCCATCCCTGGGATTCTCCAAGCAAGAACACTGGAGTGGGTTGCCATTTCCTTCTCCAATGCATGAAAGTGAAAAGTGAAAGTGAAGTTGCTCAGTCGTGTTCGACTCTTCGAGACCCCATGAACTGCAGCCTACCAGGCTCCTCCGTCCATGGGATTTTCCAGGCAAGAGTACTGGGGTGGGGTGCCATTGCCTTTTCCAAATAGATGCTGCTGCTGCTGCTAAGTCACTTCAGTAGTGTCCAACCCTGTGCAACCCCGTAGACAACAGCCCACCAGGCTCCCCTGTCCCTGGGATTCTCCAGGCAAGAACACCAGAGTGGGTTGCCATTTCCCTTTCCAATGCAGGAAAGTGAAAAGTGAAAGTGAAGTCGCTCAGTTGTGCCCGACTCTTAGCAACCCCATGGACTGCAGCCTACCAGGCTCCTCCGTCCATGGGATTTTCCAGGCAAGAGTACTGGGGTGGGGTGCCACTGCCTTCTCCAAATAGATGCTAGGTAGAAGCATTTACCACTTCCCAACACACTGCAAAGAGAAGTGCCTATCCTAACTTGCCTCTTCTCAGGTGAAAGTAAAACATCCCTTGAGAATTCATCACTGGCAAGCATCCTTCATAAGGATTTGAAGCCCCTGCACCACGCTCCCCCTCCCCATACTTCCCTCCCTCTCTCTCCTTCCCTCCCTCTGGCTAGGAACCTGGGACCCTGTCTTTTGAATAAACCCCACAACAGAGTCTCTGGCCTCTTCTTCCCATGGCTGAAGTTTCTCGCAGGGACTCTAGCCCCCAAGTCTGCCAGCTGTTCATTGACCCATTGAAAACTGGGGTCCTGGGAGGCTGAGGGCTCTGGCCTCCACTGGGGAAACTGGACTCTGGGTGAAGCTCCCAAGCCAGCGCTATGTGGCCCCCGGAGACGACCTGCTCTCCTGCCTCTATTCAGGGCCGGGCTCGGGGGTGCATGCATCCCTGGGAAACCCTGCTCTCCAGTCCACCACCCCCAACCCAGGATGCCTGGCTCTCCCCGGATTTTCTTCCTCTGGACTCTGGAACCTTCTGTGGATCCTCTCTCCTCAGGATGAGGAAAGCAAATGTTGCTCTGCCTACCAGGTCCCCAGACATACCCCCACCCCAGGGCCTCCAGCTCTCTTCTCCTTCATTCTCCGACGACTGCAGCCCTTCTCTGCAGTGACAGGTGGCAGAGTAGGGTACCCTACCCCCACCCCAAACCCCACCCTCCGGGCCCAGGGCCTGCGTCTGGCAGGGGAGGCTGGGTCCCCATGGGGAGGACCCGGCTGCCCAGCAGAGGGGTCACCAAGGCAGGTTTGTGGGTCCCCGCCTGTGTTGGGGCTGGACTGGTGCTCAGAGGCATCCAGCTGTGGGCAGGGCCAACAGGGAAAGCCCAGGGCGCATCTGCAGGACCCTTGTCAGCCTTTTCTAAGTGCTTTCCCTCCACGGTGGAGCTCAGGCGTCCCTGGGGTCATATTTTCAAGAACATGGGGGAGTGGCACCCTCACTCATCAAAGCAGAAGCCTGGCCAGCAACCCCGGAGGAAGAGCTGTCCCCTCAGAGCGGCAGGTCAGGCTGCTGTGAGAATCATCTGCATTTTCAAACCATTATGGTCCCTGTGGCACCCACACCAGTTACATCAGAACCGCCCAGGGGTTGCGCAGGGTGGGATTTAAAGCTCCCAGATAGCCGAATGAGCGACAGCCGAGCCTCACAAGGACCCTGAAAGGCAGGGACTGTTGTCATCCCCACTGGGCTCAGAGAACTCAAGCCAGTTGACCAGGATCAGAGGGTGAGTGGGAGGGATGAGGGGTTCCCCCCCAACCCCTGCACCAGTGGAGATCCGGGCTTCCAGTGGGGCTTCGAGTGGGACCAGGAGGCCTCAGGCTGGCCCAGGAGCTGGTTCTGTCTCCCTAGAAATGGGAAGACATTTCTGCCCCCTCTTTCTCTGCAGCGCTGGGCTGGGCCTCCTCCAAGCTCCAGAGGTGGTGGGTCACCTCCACTTACCTAGCCAGGTCCTCTCACTGGAGAGGTGTGCACTTTGGTGAGGGGGAGGCTATATTTTTGAGGTGAAATATTGTATAACAGCCAGGAGCACAAAATATTAAAAGCCCATAGGTGCCAGCAAGGTTCGAACCAGAGTCAGAAAATTCGGAACAAGGGAGGAAGGCTCCTTTTGGTGGAGGCCCTGAGGTAGGGTGGGATTATCTGGTTCCCAGGCTGCCTCTATCCTCAGGGTTAGAGCAAGCCGTGTGCCATAAGAGGGTCCCGGGATAGTGCCCCCAGGATAGGGTTACCAGAGTATAGGCAGAATATATCCTGCATAATTTTGCCCTGAATCCTATGTTGATCATGTCAGAATGCCTTCAATGTCTTATATTCAGCTTTTTCCAATAAATTGCAAGAATTCAGCAATTAGAGCTGTTTTAGCTTTTTTTTCCTGCCACAGTTACTGGTACGTACATCACTTAAATGGCAACACGGGCTAAAAATCATATACATCCCTCCCAAATAAAGATCTGGACAATTCCTTATGATCCCTCCTGCAGATTTAGCTGAGGGAAGACCAACAGAAGGGACTGAGAGGTAAAAACGTTTATTTATTTATTTTTATATTTAAGAAAGAGAGAAACTATTCTTTAACCAAAATCCCAAATAAGGAAAATAATGACTGATAATTAGCGGTGACTTGGGATCAGTTCACAAGGAAGGTCTGAGAAACTGTCACAGTCAAGAAGGCCCCGAGGAGACGAGACGACTAAGTGTAACGCGGTGTCCTGGACGGGACCCTGGAATGAAAAGGGACTTGGGTGAAAAGGGAGCTGAATAAACTACGTGTGTGTTACTCGCTCAGTCAGACTCTTCCACCCCACAGACTATAGCCCACCAAGCTCCCCTGTCCATGGGGATTCTCCAGACGAGAATACTGGAGTGGATTGCCAGTTCCTTCTTCGGGGGATCTTCCCAACCCAGGGGTCGAACCCAGGTCTCCAGCATTGCAGGCAGATTCTTTACCATCTGAGGCACCAGGGAAGCGCAAATAGATAACAAGTATCAGTGTTGATTTGCCAGTTATGACCGAAAAGTCCAATAAGTGATGAAGTGGTAAAGAATCTGCCTGCCAAAGCAAGAGACACAGGAGACTTGGATTCAATCCTGGGTCAGGAAGATCCCCTGGAAAAGCAACCCACTTCAGTATTCTTGCCTGGGAAATCCCATGGAGAGAGGAGCCTGGTGGGCTACTGTCCATGGGGTCACAAAGAGTCGGACATGACTGAGCACACACAGACACATACCATATGAATGCAATGCTAATAACAGAGGAAAATTGGAACTTGCCAGGTGGTCCAGTGGTTGGGACTCTGTGCTTGCACTCCCAGGGGCATGGATCCCATCCCTGGTCTGGGAACTAAAATCCTGCATGCTGTGCAGTGTGGCCAAAATAATAATAGAGGAAATGGGTAAGTGGAGACTCTACTATCTTTACAATTCTTCTGTAAATCAAGAGCTATTCTAAATTATTTATTTAAAAAGAGGCAACTTTGGGCACTAAGACACTAATGGCCTTCCCTGGACAGGAACATTACACACATGTTGCCAGGGGAAGAGTATATTCAGTGTGACCCCTGTGAGAGGAAGAGAGCACTGGGAAACCCAGGCAGTGACTCTTCCAGACTCCACTGGTGTCTTCTCCCCTTCCGACCTGGCTGTGTATCCTTGCTACGGCTCTGTAACAAGTGAGGAACACAACTGAACGCTGAGTGTGGAGGTGGTCCAGCACCCCTAACACAGTTGTTACTCATATTCTTCCATTCTGTTATTTAAATCCTGTTGCCTCTCTTTAATAAAAGTGTGAGGAAATTTCCCTGGCAGTCCAGTGGTTTAAGACTTTGCCTTCAAATTCAGGGGGTGCAGGTTTGATCCCTGCTCAGAGAGCTAAAATCCCATATTGCCTTGGGGTCCAAAAACCAAAACATAAAACAAGCAATATTGCAACAAATTCAACGAAAACTTCAAAAATGGTCTATATTAAAAATAAAAATATCTTAAAAAAAAAACCTGCAGGTGTGAGAATATCAGTTTATTTGAAGTGCTGAAATAATAGTTAAATGTTAAAGAAAAGACCCCAATAATCCATTGAGTGAAGCCTACTTATGTCTTGTTCATAATTCTCAATATCTCTTTAGCAATAGGATTATGTATGCTGAAAGAACAAACAGCTTTACTATAGAACTCCATTACTTACGGGAATTTTTTGAAAGCAATAAGGAAAGTATTGGCAAAAAAAAATCCTTTGAGTGTCAAGGATGTTCTTAAAAGGAACCTTATTTATGAACAGGTAAAGAAATTCCTACCTGAAGTAGATAATTATTATGGCACTTACCCTTACCATAACTATCTTTTGAAATGATTTCATCCCCCACAGAATTCTGTCTTTTATATGGAGTTACTAAATATTCTCCTGACATGGGAGCAAGAGAAAGAGTCATATGTGGGGTTAAAGACAGGAATAAATTTTAAAAGTCATTGGTCAAGAGAAGCAATGCAATCCAGAAAATGGAAAAGCAGCTTTGGCCATGAAAGATGGTATTATGTGTTTCAACAAATAAAATTTGAATAACAATTCTCAGAGTTGTTTATATGCCAGTACATGCTCAGTAAACTGGCTCATAATGTTACTGTTGAATGTGTTTGCTCATTAATGAATGTTTAACAGACAAAATAGTGCACTTAGTTAGATGTGATCACTGTAGATGTGTTACAGTGCAGTGGAATTTAGATTGCTACTGTAAGGAATTTAATAAGCAAATTCTGCAAAACAAAGATCCATCAAGGAGAACGGAATCATCAGGGAAATCTAATTAAAGAGACATGTAACTTAGATACTTCTGATATTTCAGATAAATAATAAGCACACTTTAATCTAAGTATCTTCTACACAATATTGTTTCAGTATACATTGCATAGGCAATTAATTATCAACATACAGGGAGTGCCTTTTATGAGCCGTACACTTTTTAAAAATTAATCTGGCAGCACCAGGTCTTAGTTCCCGCATGTGTGATCTAATTCCCTGACCAAGGACGGAAACCCAGGCCCTCTGCATGGGAATCTTAACCACAGGACCACCAGGGAAGTCCCTAGCCATACACTTTTAATTATATTCTCTTTGGCAGAAAACCCCTGATGGGGTCACAGTTGAAACAAGGTTTTCCTTTTCTCTCCATCCCTTGTCCACTCACCCCAATATCACACTTCAGGGATCGGTGAAGAGCAGTCCTGGGAAACAGTTCCTGCAGCGGGGGTGGTTCTTCCTCACCTCTTCGTCTTCCCTGAGCTCCAGTCCTCCTCGTACGTACGTAGCCTGTAGTCTGGCTCCAATAGCTGCTGAAAGTTCTCTTCTGGCAGGCCTACCCCACTGTCCACAATCAGCTCTTAGTTTTGTTGAAATTCTGGGTACTCTCAGAGTAGAGTCAGTCCCTCTCACAACCTCAGCCCTTTTGAACCCTCACCCACTGGGAAAGTGCCTCACCTCCGCCACCAGAGGCACATTTACCCACAGAACAAGAACTCTGATCTCATCTTTCAGTTATTCAGGGCTGTACCATGCCCATAGCGCAGGAAGGCAGAGTGGATCTTCTCCCCATTTCACAGATGAGGAACATTCCCTCAAAAAGATCATGCACACTAGTGCGGTCGCATCAGTTCATTTAATGCTGAACTAATTCTAAGCCAAGTAGTACATAGCCATTGCCCGAAGACTCCTAAGTGCTTCTCTTGCTCCAGATGTCCCAGACCCTCCCCCAGGGCATCCTGGACCTCATCACAATCCACTAAGGAAGGATTAATGCTTAGCACAGCAGGAAACCTGGGGACTGTCTTCTGAAGAGCAGAGCCTGCCTCACGTCAGCAGAAACATTTTTAATATCACTCCTGATTACATGACTCACCAAGATCACATGACTAGATAGATTCCAGACATGGGGAGGAAACTTAGGTTGAGGAAAAAGATACAAACGAAGCTCTCTATTTAAGGAAAGGGAGATACAGAATAAAACCTGCCTTACTCTGTGTTCTACCTTCCCTGAGTCTCCGTTACGCAGCATCCTAACGTGATGTGTATATAAAGCATCCAATGATAATTCACTTTCTTCTTTAAATCTTACAATTGAAATAGTCATTCTACTTCCTTTGTGATTAACAGCATAGTCCAGGAGTTAGAGCTGGGCTGTTCCTTTTACTCTATCCAGTGAAGGCTTTGTAATTCCAGTATTTATCTTATTGATACAAGTCTCTTGGGAAGATACCTACATGTTGAAACAATCATCCTGGAAGTCACAATATCAGGAGCTACCAAGTACACTCACAGGCATTTCTACTGCTCATAGGCAGGTATATGTGATAAGTCATATATATCCACAGGAAGAAAATATCATCAAATGAGACCTGAAAGACCACATACATCTGTATTAGGGATTAAGGTCGCATCCCCACTTCCCTCTCCATAATGTCTCCTTGCTTATCATTGTGTCTGGATTATGATGATGATGGAAGGAGAACTTACCTAGGATGAGAAGTATTCAATACGGCACATGGGCTTTCAGCTACATTAAGCCTGTGACTAAGAGTACTCATTTGAACAAGGCTAGCAATACAGCTCGAAGAAGGCAATGGCACCCCACTCCAGTACTCTTGCCTGGAAAATCCCATGGACAGAGGAGCCTGGTAGGCTGCAGTCCATGGGGTGGCCAGGAGTCAGACATGACTGAGCAACTTCACTTTCACGTTTCACTTTCATGCACTGGAGAAGGAAATGACAACCCACTCCAGTGTTCTGGCCTGGAGAATCCCAGGGACGGGGAAGCCTGGTGGGCTGCCGTCTATGGGGTCGCACAGAGTCGGACACGACTGAAGCGGCTTAGCAGCAGCAGCAATCCAGCTAACCATGCAGCCAATAAAGTTTCCCAGGCTGCTGTGAGCTGAGCTGATCTCAGTACTCATGTTGTGACTCCAGTGGTCTCAGAGGCGACAGCTACTAACGTGGATGTGGGGTGGGCTCTGGAAATTGCCAGAAGTTCCCGCAGAAACACAACCAGATCAAGATTAAAAGGGCATTAGTCAGAAGGCTGAGTGGAAATGACAGCAGAGGAAAGATGGCAGTAATGTTTCACATGTTAGAAAATGAATGGACAAGTGGCAACTGATTGAGCAGATGTGAGAAAGTTGAAAACTAAGGTGAAAAAGAGACAGGACAAATTTGGTCATAGACTCATCAAATTGGAGACATCAGGTATCTTTGAACACAGGGTGCAGGTGAGGGTTGAAGGTAAGCTAGACAGACTAACTTGCTACTTTTTATTTATTTGTCTATCTCACGCCTCCCCAACCTCCATGTCAAGAGAATTCATCTTCTAACCTCCTACAGCATTTTACATATGTGCTTTACAAAGAATAGATACTAAATCTTTTGAATGAGGGAGTGAATGAATGAATGAAAACCTGGAGTGAGAGAGAACTTAAAAAAGAACAGAGTGGGTGACTGAGAACCAGCTGATATAAAGAGATTTTTCCTAAAGATATCTGAAGGTAACATCTATGAACACAGACCTTCTTAGAATTTGTGACCACGAGGATAGAGACACCCTCGGAAATCATTAACCCTTCTTGCCTACCCACAGCACAGCTTATATTATAAGCTCTTTCAACACAGTGAGAAACATCACTTTTCTGACCTAAAGGACAGTAATTGTTCCCATTCATTAAAAATGCATATATCTGCAAAAAGGAGTTCTTCAGAAACAGCTCAGTCAGGATAGGCTCAACCGCTGAATTGCTCCTGCTGCTGCTAATTAAAATGAATTCATCAGCCCCTAGGGTTAAGCCGGAGGTTAGGGTGCAATAGAGCTCAGTACCAACATCTCCCTGCTTCAAGATCTCTTTGTTCTTAAAGACCTAAAAGGAAACAAAAATATGCTTAGTTGGAATCAGTGGCTTGCTGGAGAAGCCTCTTTCCAGATTTCAGGTGCTTCGTTCATCACTGACCTGGGAGAAAAGCATCCTGTTCATGAACTCTACAGAAATGTACCCTCAAAACAGAAACTTGGAAGGGACAACCAGAAAATCTCAGTTCTTACAAAATCCTTCTGAAAGCTTCACCCATCTGGATCAGGGAACTATAGTTCTAACTTAACCCGTGTACACAGGTAACAAAGACCCCAGTTTTCTCTAGAACAGACTACCCTGTGTAGCACAGCCTCAAGCCCTGGCTGTGTCAGGCCCTGCCAGAAGTTGGAAGGTGCCTGCAGCCTTCTTTTGTAAGACAAGCAGAGCCACCTTGTGGTTGAGTTAGAAAACTGTGTTTGAGGCTGCAGTCTCGCTGAAACAGCGTTCAATGAGGATGACCCTGGAGGGAGGAGACAGGAAAAAACTGGAAAACAGGCCTCATTATCAAGGAAACTTGGAGTAAGTGGTATTTATTGCGTTTCAAAAAACGAAGGGTAGGGTTCCATTGGCAACTGAGTTTAGGAAATGCTGAGTTAAAGTTAAAACAAATTTGTTCTCTGGCCCTCTAATATGTCCTGATTGATGGTGAATCTCTCAGAATAGTATTAATGTATCAAGCAGTATTTAAAAATTGATTTGAGGGATACAGAGATAAATTAGAAGTTTGAGATTAACATATACACATTGCTGTATGTAAAATAGGTAACCAACAAGGACCTACTGTATAGCACAGGGAACTCAATATTCTGTAATAACCTATAATGCAAAAGAATATGAAAAATATCAAATATCAATCAAAAAAATATCAAAAATAGACACACACAATAAGGGCTTCCCTGGAGGCTCAATGGTAAAGAATCTGCCTGCAGTGCAAGACGCTCAGATTCAGTCTCTGGTCGGGAAGATCCCCGGGGAAGGAAATGGCAACTGCAGTGTCCTTGCCTGGAGAATTCCATGGACAGAGGAGCCTAGCAGACTACAGTCCATGGGGCCTCAAGACTCAAACACGGCTTAGTGACTAAACCACCACCACCACCATCATGTACACTAAATAATTCTATTGAGTCAATATTAAATTTTTCAATGACATGATGGTGTCATGGTTCTTTAGGAAAATGCCATTGTTCTTAGGAGACACAGGCTAAAACATATACGGGTGAAGTGTTACGACATCTGCGATTTACTTTTAAATGGTTCAACTAACAATGTATATGTAAGGTGAGGGGGAGGCAGATCTGGCAAAACATTAACATTGGTGAATTTGGAAAAAGAGTTTAAATGCTGTATGTGCTTTCATTATACTCTTCTTTCAAATTTATATAGGTGTGAAATTTTTCAGGGCTTCCAGGTGGCTCAGGGGTAAAGAATCTGCCTGTAATGCAGGTGATGCAGGAGACGTGGGTTTCATCCCTGGGTTGGGAAGATTCCCTGGAGAAGGAAATGGCAACCCACTCCACTATTCTTGCCTGGAGAATTCCATGGACAGAGGAGCCTGGTGGGCTACAGTCCATGGGGTTGCAGAGTAAGACAAAACTGAAGCAACTGAGCATGCACACATGCTCGAAATTTTTCAAAATGAAAAGATAGGAAGAGAAAAGAGTTAAATGTTTTTAAATTTTAAACATTTAAATGTCATTTACTTGGGCATTTAATTGGCCTAATTCAGGTGTGTGGAGAATCCATATATAGTCAAACAGCACAACTCATTACAGACAAATTAGGTTTTCCTTACCTGTTCACACATTACTTTAAGAAGAACTAGCTCAGTTGAGTTTTACCCATTTCTTTCCATTTAAAACAGACTAGGAGAATTTGAGATGCTGAAGCAATCATTTTCTTGACCTCAACTACATTTTTTAGGCCTGACTAACCTCTTTTGCTGACTATATAAAGCAAAAATACATACATTAAAAAAAAAAACTTAATGCCTAGGAGAAATTGACAGACTTGCCATCATAATGAGAGATATTAGTAATCTTCTCTCAGTAATTGTCAGGTTAAACACACAAAGCAATAATTGGCAAGTATACAGAAGATTTGGAGAACACTGTAACAAAAAAACTAAGAAATGGCTATCTTAAATAACAAATGACCATATAGTAAGCCATAAAGCAAATCTTCATAATTAATTTCAAAGAATCAGTGCCTAACAGGACCTATCCACTAATCACAATGCAATTGAGATAGAAATTAATTTATAAAAGATAACTTTTTATGAAGGGGAAATGGTGGGGGGCGGTGGTAAATAAAATTGGGAGATTGGGATTGACATATATACACTACTATAAAATAGTAATTAAAAAGGACCTACTATACAGCACAGGGAACTTTTCTCAATATTCTGTAATGACCTATATGGGAAAATAATCTTAAAAAAGAGTGGAGATATATATAGGTATAGATAAATAGATATTATATGTGGATATATATATGTAACTGATTCACTTTTCTGTACACCTGAAACTAACACAACATTGTAAATCAACTATCTGATCAGATCAAATCAGATCAGATCAGTCGCTCAGTCGTGTCTGACTCTTTGCGACCCCATGAATCACAGCATGCCAGGCCTCCCTGTCCATCACCAACTCCCGGAGTTCACTCAGACTCACATCCATCGAGTCAGTGATGCCATCCAGCCATCTCATCCTCTGTTGTCCCCTTCTCCTCTTGCCCCCAATCCCTCCCAGCATCAGAGTCTTTGCCAATGACTCAACTCTTCGCATGAGGTGGCCAAAGTACTGGAGTTTCAGCTGTGGCATCATTCCTTCCAAAGAAATCCCAGGGCTGATCTCCTTCAGAATGGACTGGTTGGATCTCTTTGCAGTCCAAGGGACTCTCAAGCGTCTTCTCCAACACCACACTTCAAAACCATCAATTCTTTGGCGCTCAGCCTTCTTCACAGTCCAACTCTCACATCCATACATGACCAGTGGAAAAACCATAGCCTTGACTAGACGGACCTTTGTTGGCAAAGTAATGTCTCTGCTTTTGAATATGCTCTCTAGGTCGGTCATAACTTTCCTTCCAAGGAGTAAGCGTCTTTTAATTTCATGGCTGCAGTCACCATCTGCAGTGATTTGGGAGCCCCAAAAAATAAAGTCTGACACTGTTTCCACCGTTTCCCCATCTATTTCCCATGAAGTGATGGGACCAGATGCCATGATCTTCGTTTTCTGAATGTTGAGCTTTAAGCCAACTTTTTCACTCTCCACTTTCAACTTCATCAACAGGCTTTTTAGTTCCTCTTCACTTTGTGCCATAAGGGTGGTGTCATCTGCATATCTGAGGTTATTGATATTTCTCCCAGCAATCTTGATTCCAGCTTGTGTTTCTTCCAGTCCAGCGTTTCTCATGATGTACCCTGCATATAAGTTAAATAAACAGGGTGACAATATGCAGCCTTGACGTACTCCTTTTCCTATTTGGAACCAGTCTATGTTCCATGTCCAGTTCTAACTGTTGCTTCCTGACCTGCATACAAATTTCTCAAGAGGCAGATCAGGTGGTCTGGTATTCCCATCTCTTTCAGAATTTTCCACAGTTTATTGTGATCCACACAGTCAAAGGCTTTGTCATAGTCAATAAAGCAGAAATAGATGTTTTTCTGGAACTCTCTTGCTTTTTCTGTGATCCAGCAGATGTTGGCAATTTGATCTCTGGTTCCTCTGCCTTTTCTAAGACCAGCTGGAACATCAGGAAGTTCACGGTTCACATATTGCTGAAGCCTGGCTTGGAGAATTTTGAGCATGACTTTACTAGTGTGTGAGATGAGTGCAATTGTGTGGTAGTTTGAGCATTCTTTGGCATTGCCTTTCTTTGGGATTGGAATGAAAACTGACCTTTTCCAGTCCTGTGGCCACTGCTGAGTTTTCCAAATTTGCTGGCATATTGAGTGCAGCACTTTAACAGCATCATCTTTCAGGATTTGGAATAGCTCAACTGGAATTCTATCACCTCCACTAGCTTTGTTCGTAGTGATGCTTTCTAACGCCCACTTGACTTCACATTCCAGGATGTCTGGCTCTAGGTCAGTGATCACACCATCGTGATTATCTGGGTCGTGAAGATCTTTTTTGTACAGTTCTTCTGTGTATTCTTGCCATCTCTTCTTAATATCTTCTGCTTCTGTTAGGTCCATACCATTTTACTCCAATATAAATTTTAAAAAAATCAAATAACTTTAAAATCTATACATTTGAAAATATAAAGATGCATAAATAATTAATAATCAATGACAAAAAATTAGTGAAAATTAGAGAAGTCTAAGAACTTTCCCATTCCCCCAACAAAAGATGTGCACATCAAAATGTGTTGAGATACAACTAGTGGGGGAAATCAGAAGAAAATATACAGCTGTGAAAGTTTATAATACAGTAAGCATAGCTTAGCTTGGACTTCCAGAGAAGGCAATGGCAACCCACTCCAGTACTCTTGCCTGGAAAATCCCATGGATGGAGGAGCCTGGTGGGCTGCAGTCCATGGGCTCACTAGGAGTCGGACATGACTGAGTGACTTCACTTTCACTTTTCACTTTCATGCATTGGAGAAGGAAATGGCAACCCATTCCAGTGTTCTTGCCTGGAGAATCCCAGGAATGGGGGAGCCTGGTGGGCTGCTGTCTATGGGGTGGCACAGAGTTGGACACTTCTGAAGCGACTTAGCAGCAGCAGCTTGGACTTCCCAGGAAGTACAGCCAAATAAAACAAAGCATTGTATTGGAGAGGGTGTTCCCTGGGGCAAAATTGAAAGAGGGAGTGAAGCTGGAGAGGAGGGAGGGAGATGTAAGGATGCATTTTGTGTTGCTGCTAGAGGTGCTCTGGGTCCTCCTTTGAGGAACTGGTGGAACTGCATCTCTGACTCCTGGCGGTAAAGAAAGAGAGGGTTGCCACAGGCTTCATCCACCATCAGTCAGAGGCTTGCCCCAGAAGGTGCTAGCTAAGTCCTTCCATATTTCCAAATTGAGCATCCAGAGCAGGAGGTAAGAGGTAGTGTTACACACCTGAAGCAAAACACTGTCAGGCCTCACCTGATTAGAACCCACGCATTGTCTAAAAGTTAAAGATGCACATACCTAGGACCCAGTATTTCCACCCCTAGGTTTTCCTTGTGTGCTAGTTGCTTCAGTCACACATGACTCTTTGCGACCCCATAGACTGTGGCCCACCAGGCTCCTCTGTCCATGGGGATTCTCCAGGCAAGAATACTGGAGCGGGTTGCCATGCTCTTCTACAGGGGATCTTCCTAACCCAAGGATCGAACTCAGGTCTCTCTTATTGTAGGTGGATTCTTTACCATCCGAGCCACCAGGGAAGCCCAAGAATACTGCAGTGGGTAGCCTATCCCTTCTCCAACAGAACTTCCCAACCCAGGAATCAAACTGGAGTCTCCTGCATTGCAGGCAGATTATTTACCAGCTGAGCTACCAGGGAAGCCCAAAGTATTCCCTAGAGAAATTTTAAATTGTGCACCAGAAAAACATTCATAAAGCCAGATTTGTTGTTTTACAACATCAGGAACAACTTACATCCCACCAAGAGTTGAATGGATTGAGTATGATGGTGTAAGTACAGTGGAATAAAATAGTACAATAAAATGAATGGACTACAGTTAACACATCTCAAAAGCAATATTGAAAGAAAGAAAAAGCCATTAACAGAAAAATACAATGTGATTCTAGTTATATAAAGGTCTACAACAAACAAAGCTTAACAAAATATTGTTAAAGTCTCCAAACATATATGTAAAACTATAAAGAAAAGCAAAAGAATGATAGATACAGATTTTAGGATAGCTGTCATGCCTTACGGAGAAGGCAATGGCACCCCACTCCAGTACTCTTGCCTGGAAAATCCCATGGACGGAGGAGCCTGATAGGCTGCAGTTCATGGGGTCGTGAAGAGTTGGACACGACTGAGCAACTTCCCTTTCACTTTTCACTTTCATGCACTGGAGAAGGAAATGGCAACCCACTCCAATGTTCTTGCCTGGAGAACCCTAGGGACGGTGGAGCCTGGTGGGCTTCCGTCTGTGGGGTCGCACAGAGTCGGACATGACTGAAGTGACTTAGCAATAGCAGCAGTCATGCCTTAAGGGATTCGCTGGTGCCTCAGATGATTAAAAAAAAGAAAAAAAAAATTGTCTACAATGCAGGAGACCCAGGTTGGATACCTGGGTTGGGAAGATCCCCTGGAGAAGGGAATGGCAACCCACTCCAGTATTCTTGCCTGGAGAATTCCATAAACAGCCTGGTGGGCTATAGTCCATGGGGTCGCATAGAGTCAGACACAACTGAGCAACTAATAGTTTGACTTTTATGCCTTAAAGGAGAGGAAAGAGTGCCAGGTGAGAGACAGAGGATTCAGAGTCCTCAGAAGTGTTGATATAATCTATTTCTAATGCTGAGTGCAGAGTACACAGGTACATGCCATTTTTATTCTTCAGACTATTCATGCATAATATATTCTCTGGTGTAATATACTTCACAAAAACTATTTATTTATTTTTGACTGTGCTGAGTGTTTGTTGATGTGCTCAGGCTTTCTGTAGCTACAGCAAGCCAGGGCTACTCTTAGCTGTGGTGCGTGTGTTGCAGGAAGGGGGACCCCTTCCAGGACCCAAAACTGGGCTCTTGTCTAACACTCGGAAATGAATTGTCTGAGGAGAGACATGTGCTGACAAAACAAGAGATGTTATTGGGAAAGGGCACCCGGGTGGAGAGCAGTAGGGTAAGGGAACCCAGGAGAACTGCTCTGCCGCATGGCTCGCAGTCTCAGGTTTTATGGTGATGGGATTAGTTTCCAGGTGGTCTTTGGCCAATCATTCTAATTCAGAGTCTTTCCTGGTGGCGCACGCATCGCTCAGCCAAGATGGATGCTAGCAAGAGGGATTCTGGGAAGTGGACGGACACGCGGTGTCTCCTTCCGACCTTTCCTGAACTCTTCCGGTTGGTGGTGGCTTATTAGTTCCATATTCCTTATCAGGATCTCCTGTCATAAAACAACTCATGCAAATAGTTACTATGGTGCCTGGCCAGGGTGGGCGGTTTCAATCAGTGTGCTTCCCCTAACACGTGGACTTCTCTTTGTGGAGGCTTCTCTTGTTGTGGAGTACAGGCTCTGCAGATGGTCACTGCAGCCATGAAATTAAAAGACGCTTACTCCTTGGAAGGAAAGTTATGACTGACCTAGAAGTCATATTAAAAAGCAGAGACATTACTTTGCCAACAAAAGTCCGTCTAGTCAAGGCTATGGTTTTTCCAGCAGTCACGTGTGGATGTGAGAGTTGGACAATAGAGAAAGCTGAGCGCTGAAGAATTGATGCTTTTGAACTGTGGTGTTGGAGAAGACTCTTGAAAGTCCCTTGGACTGCAAAGAGATCCAACCAGTCCATCCTAAAGGAGATCAGTCCTAAATATTCGTTGGAAGGACTGATGCTGAAGCTGAAGCTCCTATACTTTGGCCACCTGATGTGAAGAACAGACCTATTTGAAAAGACCCTGATGTTGGGAAAGATTGAGAGCAGGAGGAGAAGGGGACGACAGAGGATGAGATGGTTGGATGACATCACCGACTCAATGGACATGAGTTTGGGTGAACTCCGGGAGTTGGTGATGGACAGGGAGGCCTGGTGTGCTGCAGTCCATGGAGTCGCAAAGAGTCGGACACGACTGAGTGACTGAACTGAACTGAACTGAACAGGTTCTAGGTGCACAGGCTTCAGTAGTTTCGGCACACAGGCTCAATAGTTGTGGCTCATGGGGCCTAGAGCCTGAAGGCTTCAGTAGTTGCAGCAAGCAGACCATAGAGTGCAAGCTCAGTAGTTGTGGTGCACAGGCTTTGTTGTTCCATAGCATGTGTTATCTTCCCGGAACAGGGATCAAACCGTGTCCCCTGCATTGGCAGGGAGATTCTTATCCACTGTGCCGCCAGGGAAGTACACAAAAACAATTTTTAAAATTCGTTTTCTAAAAAAATCTCATGTCCTATTAACACCCTTACCTTTTCCCGATCTCACTTTAAGCAACAAAGTGTAAGTATTAATAATCATATCCATCTAGGACTTTAAAATTAACTTGGTCTAGATCTCCTCACATTTTAAAAACAAAACCCTGTATTTTCAGCCCTAGGTACTTACTTAAGTTAATATCACATACTTTCTGCTTTGGTCCCAGGCTATTTAACAAAACATGAATAGATTCCATTCATTCAGACTTTACAACTTCTACCATTCTTTCTCCTTTATGCCTCAAGGCATATAAATTGTTCATATTTCCTGTCCTGCTCAAATCAAATGATTTCCCTTTATATTCAGTAAATGGTGCCTGTTTACATGTAACTTTTAAAAATACATAATGGAGCAAGATCGTAGAGTTAAAACCCAAACACCTGGGTTTTAGGTGCCTAGAGGGAAAGACCATTTGAAACCTTTTTTTTTTTTTTGCATTATTTCTATAGGTTATGATTTTAAGATAGTGTAAAACATTGCTAAAATTTTTAAATTAGTACAAACAGTACAGCCTTGAACTTCTCTTAGTTTGCATTCTCATTATACAGAGAACCAGAGGAATGGTTTAAAAGTAGCCAGATAAGTGAGCAGTTCTTTTGCTTTGAAATCACAGCCTAGAATCCTGACTGGCCAACCTTGTTTGGTCACTAAGTCAAGCCTGACTCTGTGATCCCATGGACTGCAGCACACACACACCAGGCTCGTCTGTCCTCCACTGTCTCCCCGGGTTTGCTCAAATTCATGTCCATTGAGCTGGTGAAGCTATCCAACCATCTCATCCTCTGTCACCCCCTTCTCCTTTTGTTTTCAATCTTCCTCAGCATCAGGGTTTTTTCCAATGAGTTGGCTCTTCGCAACAGATGGCCAAAGTGTTGGAGCTTCAGTTTCAGTTCTTCCAATGAATATTCAGGGCTGATTTCCTCTAGGACTGACTGGTTTGATCTCCCTGCTGTCCAAAGGACTCTCAAGAGTCTTCTCCAGCACCACAATTCAAAAGCATCAATTCTTCCACATTCAGCCTTCTTTATGGTCCAACTTTCACATTCATACATGACTACTGGAAAAACCATACTTTTGACTATACGAACTTTCGTCAGCAAAGTGATGTCACTGCTTTTTAATACACTCTCTAGGTTTTTAATAGCTTTTCTTCCAAGGAGCCAGCACTTTTTAATTAAATTGAGACCTGTGTTTGATCCCTAGGTTGAAAAGATCCCCTGGAGAGGGGAATGGCTATCCACTCCAGTATTCTTGCCTGGAGAATTCCAAGGACAGAGAAGCCTGGCAAGCTACAGTCCATGGGGTCACAAAGAGTCAGACACGACTAAGTGACTTATTTTCAGTTTTTTAATGGGACTGCACTTGTCAAATAATGAACTGGCCCGTTTGTGTCTCAAAGGTGCTATTCTTCTCAGGGACACCTGGATTTTAAGAACTGCTCATTTTAAGTTGGTTTCTTCAAAAGCAGATGTCAAGAGGAGAATTCGGGAACAAGTGATTAATGAACAAAGTGCTTCCAGAAGAAACTGGTGAAGAGATGGGGAAGCAGAAGAGTGAAAGGTGTGGTGGGGTTCAGGACATGCTACTGAAATCATGTAACTTGAACCTATGGTCTTTTAACTGAGACCACACACCTGGTCCCAAGACTTAATGGAGCCCAGGTTCTTAATGTCTCATCACAGAAATAATTCAGAAACAAAGTGTTTCTCTCTGCATAAGTCCACTTCTTACCTATTGGGCTTCCCTGGTGGCTCAGATGGTAAAGAATCCGCTCGCAATGCAGGAGACCTAGGTTTGATCCTTGGGTTGGGAAGATCTCCTGGAGAAGGGAATGGCTACCCACTCCAGTATTCTTGCCTGAAGAATTCCATTGACAAAGGAGCCTAGCAGGTCCTTCGGTCATAAAGGGTCCATGGAGTCACAAAGAGTCGGACACCACTGAGCGATTTTCACACTTCACAGAGTTTGGGCCATCTCAGAAGGTGAGAGTGGCCCCAGGATATGAAGTTATCAGTTTTTATATGGCTAGGCAATTTCAGAGGTTAATGAGTGGAAGGAGTATTCTAGCTATTTGGGGGAAGGGATGGGGATTTCCAGGAATTAGGCTACTACCCACTTTTGGACATTTCTGGTCTGCCTTGGTGGATGTGTGGGCACAGAAGAGCCGAGAGGAGCTACTCCACGTTCAAGGTCAGGAGGGGCAACTCGTCCAAGTTAAGGGGCAGCGGCTGCGCTTTGCTAGAGCAGCCGTGAAGAGATACCCCAAGTCCAAGGTAACAGAAACCCAAGTAAGACGGTAGGTGTTGTGAGAGGGCATCAGAGGGCAGACACACTGAAACCATAATCACAGAAAACTAGCTAATCTGATCACACAGACCACAGCCTTGTCTAACTCAATGAAACTAAGCCATGCTGTGTGGGGCCACCCAAGACAGACAGGTCATGGTGGAGAGGTCTGACAGAATGTGGTCCACTGGAGAAGGGAATGGCAAACCACTTCAGTATTCTTGCCTTGAGAACCCCATGAACAGTATGAAAAGGCAAAATGATAGGATACTGAAAGAGGAACTCCCCAGGTCGGTAGGTGCCCAATATGCTACTGCAGATCAGTGGAGAAATAACTCCAGAAAGAATGAAGGGATGGAGCCAAAGCAAAAACAATACCCAGTTGTGGATGTGACTGGTGATAGAAGCAAGGTCCGATGCTGTAAAGAGTAATACTGCATAGGAACCTGGAATGTTAGGTCCATGAATCAAAGCAAATTGGAAGTGGTCAAACCGGAGATGGCAAGAGTGAATGTCGACATTCTAGGAATCAGCAAACTAAAATGGACTGGAATGGGTGAATTTAACTCAGATGACCATTATGTCTACTACTGTGTGCAGGAATCCCTTAGAAGAAATGGAGTAGCCATGATGGTCAACAGAAGAGTCTGAAATGCAGTACTTGGATGCAATCTCAAAAATGACAGAATGATCTCTGTTCATTTCCAAGGCAAACCATTCAATATCACCGTAAATCCAAGCCTATGCCCCAACCAGAAACACTGAAGAACCTGAAGTTGAACGGTTCTATGAAGACCTACAAGACCTTTTAGAACTAACATCCAAAAAAGATGTCCTTTTCATTACAGGGGGCTGGAATGCAAAAGTAGGAAGTCAAGAAACACCTGAAGTAACAGGCAAATTTGGCCTTGGAGTATGGAGTGAGGCAGGGCAAAGGCTAATAGAGTTTTGCCAAGAAAATGCACTGGTCATAGCAAATACCCTCTTCTAACAACACAAGAGAAGACTCTGCACATGGACATGACTAGATCGTCAACACCGAAATCAGATTGATTATATTCTTTGCAGCCAAAGATGGAGAAGCTTTATACAGTCAGCAAAAACAAGACCAGGAGCTGACTGTGGCTCAGATCATGAACTCCTTATTGCCAAATTCAGACTTAAATTGAAGAAAGTAGGGAAAACCACTAGACCATTCAGGTATGACCTAAATCAAATCCTTTATGATTATACAGTGGAAGTGAGAAATAGATTTAAGGGACTAGATCTGATAGACAGAGTGCCTGATGAACTATGGATGGAGGTTCGTGACATTGTACAGGAGACAGGGATCAAGACCATCCCCATGGGAAAGAAATGCAAAAAAGCAAAATGGCTGTCTGAGGAGGCCTTACAAATAGCTGTGAAAAGAAGAGAAGTGAAAAGCAAAGGAGAAAAGGAAAGATATAAGCATCTGAATGCAGAGTTCCAAAGAATAGCAAGGAGAGATAAGAAAGCCTTCCTCAGTGATCAGTGCAAAGAAATAGAGAAAAACAATAGAATGGGAAAGACTAGAGATCTTTTCAAGAAAATTAGAGATACCAAGGGAACATTTCATGCAAAGATGGGTTTGATAAAGGACAGAAATGGTATGGACCTAACAGAAGCAGAAGATATTAAGAAGAGGTGGAAGAATACACATAAGAACTGTACAAAAAAGATCTTCACGACCCAGATAATCACGATGGTGTGATCACTGACCTAGAGCCAGACGTCCTGGAATGTGAAGTCAAGTGGGCCTTAGGAAGCATCACTATGGGCATCAGTGGCGGGGGTCCCAGTTGTGCTCTCAGGGGCCGCCATTGCAGCTGGGAACGCCCATTTCTTGGGCTCCTGGGTCCCCATCAATTGGCATCCAGTGAGCAGAGCGGAGGGGTGCAGACCACAGTTGGTGAAGAGTCTGCCTGCAGTGCAGGAGACCCGGGTTCAGTCCCTGGGTTGGGAAGATCTCCTGGAGAAGGAAGTGACAGCCCACTTCAGTGTTCTTGCCTGGAGAATTCAATGGACTGAGGAGACTGGCCATCCAGAGGACCCGAGACATGGTGGTTACTAATAGACTTCCCACAGTACTTCTTCATTCCATATGGACGCCTTCAAAGGCAGTGAGCATCACAGCTTCCCTTGAACTTCGTCTGGAATATATAGGTGGACTATAAAGAAAGCTGAGCACAGAAGAATGGATGCTTTTGAACTGTGGTGTTGGAGAAGACTCTTGAGAGTCCCTTGGACTGCAAGGAAATCCAACCAGTCCATCCTAAAGGAGATCAGTTCTGGGTATTCATTGGAAGAACTGATGTTGAAGCTGAAACTCCAATATTTTGGCCACCAGATGCGAAGAGCTGACTCATTGGAAAAGACCCTGATGTTGTGAAAGATTGAAGGCAGGATAAGAAGGGGACTACAGAGGATGAGATGGTTAGATGGCATCACCGACTCAATGGACATGAGTTTGGGTAAACTCTGGGAGTTGGTGCTGGACAGGGAGGCCTGGCATGCTGCAGTTCATGGGGTTGCAAAGAGTTGGACATGACTGAGCGACTGAACTGAACAGAAAAACAAATGCTGTTCAAGGACACTGAAAGAACCCTAATGTTGAAAATCAGATCTGTATTGTGAGCAATGCTTAGAAATCTGTGAGTTGAAGCATAGTATTATGCCTTCATCCTTGTAGTTCCCTCAGTGAAATATGTTGAGAAAAGCTCTTCATTCATGGTATAGATTCATGAAGAAGCTAACTAGCATTAATCCTTTACGTTGACAACTGTGAATGTAAATCTCTTGTGAATCCTATATAACAACCACACATACCAACATGATTTATTAGTATTTATCAATATTTTTAGTCCTATTGTATTTCAACTAAAAATATCAATATACAATTGTACATGAAGTCAAGACATAAAATCAGGGCAAATACAAAATATTCCATCCTTTGAGAAAGGGAGCGAAAAAATCTATGTGCTTTGCCTATTGCATTTTTATGTATTAGATCCTTAAGTATTTTATTCACCACACCCAACTGAATGATTCACAAATGTTTCAGAGAGGAAAGGATCATTTCTCTTTAACAAGGAGTAGTTCAACTCCTCTCAAAGCAAATACCGGAGGGCAATAACTATGAAGGATGATCTTGATTATTCATATTTATATTACTCATTCGTTAGCTTGACAAAGGTACTAGATCTGTTACCACAATTTTTTTTTTAAATGATATCCGCATGTAAAAGTGAAAGTGGCTCGGTCGTGCCTGACTCTTTGTGACCCCATGGACTATCAGTCCATGGGATTCTCTAGAACAGAATTCTGGAATGAGTAGCCTGTCCCTTCTCCAGGGTGTCTTCCTGACCCGGGAATCAGGTCGGGGTCTCCTGTATTGCAGGCGGATTCTTTACCAACTGAGCTATTAGGGCTTCCCTGGTGGCTCAGTTGCTAAAGAATATCTGCATAACTGTCTATAAATTTGGAATTAGCAATCTGTCTGTGAGCAGGACCAGTCATAAGCAGCTTCTGTGATAAAACAGAAGCATGTCTATCTGACTTTCTTCTACAAGGATCTTTCACTGTTCTTGTGCTAGTAAACATGGAAAGTATTAGGTTTGGTTTCTAAATGGGAATTACAGTGAGAAACTAATGGCTAATATCACAGCTGGCCATTTAAGTACTTAATGGGAGAGGCAATCCTAGCTCTACCAAGTAGTAGCCATCATGAAATTAGCTATTGTCATTGTAGCTATGTTCCTTGAATTTGTAGTATTATTTGCTGTGTTATTGCAGAATATGCCGTCACCCTGTCAATAACACATATTTCCATAACACATAGCGATGCACTAAACTGATGTGCATCCTACAGTAAATCCCAACCCCGATGTCTTATAGGAGCCTCTCTGGCCATTGTCATAAGTGAGTCTAATTTTGTGTGAGACCATGAAAACTCAGTGTTTTTATTATGCTTGTGCTTATGATGGGAGGTCTGAGAAGGCACTTCTGAGGGTTTATTCCTACCAGTCATTGTCATTTTTATAGAGTCTTTAAAGGTTTAATCACTAAGGTGTTGCTTCTGCACTTGTACTAGGCTGAGTAGCAAGATGCCCTTTTGCAAGATGCCCTTTCTCCCTAAGTGCAGTAGAAGTCATTCCCACTTCCCAACATGTCTGCCTTCTGTCCTCTGGAGTATGTATTGCTTGAGCTCACCACAGCCTGGTAGATGGAAATCGTCAGGATATTCTAGAAACCCTTTTTCTTGCAATCTCTTCAGGAGGTTACAACTGCTGCAAACCTCAGGATTTTACAAAGCACTTTTTACAATCTCAGATGAAAGAGAAGTCAACACTCGTGACAGTCACAGGCTTCCATGGCCTGTATGTGATCATGGGCTTTGCTTTCATAATCATCCTGTTTCTTACACCAACTAAGATGTCACTGTATTTTTTTATCATCATTTTATCTTTGATGTTTTTTAGATATATTATGGATTTTCCTATATATCTTCACTTATTGATGAGGGTCTTATGTTAGTTCAGTTCAGTTCAGTCTCTCGGTCGTGTCCGACTCTTTGCAACCCCATGAATCACAGCTTGCCAGGCCTCCCTGTCCATCACCAGCTCCCGGAGTTCACTCAAACTCACATCCATTGAGTCGGTGATGCCATCCAGCCATCTCATCCTCTGTCGTCGTCTTCTCCTCCTGCCTCCAATCCCTCCCAGCATCAGAGTCCTTTCCAATGAGTTAACTCTTTGCGTGAGGTGGACAAAGTACTGGAGTTTCAGCTTTAGCATCAGTCCTTCCAATGAACACCAGGACTGATCTCCTTTAGGATGGACTGGTTGGATCTCCTTGCAGTCCAAGGGACTCTCAAGAGTCTTCTCCAACACCACACTTCAAAACCATCAATTCTTCGGCACTCAGCTTTCTCACAGTCCAACTCTCACATCCATACATGACTGATGGAAAAACCATAGCCTTGATTAGACAGATCAAGATTGCTGGGAGAAATATCAATAACCTCAGATATGCAGATGATAGATGGCAGAAAGTGAAGAGGAACTAAAAAGCCTCTTGATGAGAGTGAAAGAGGAGAGTGAAAAAGTTGGCTTAACACTCAACATTCGGAAAACAAAGATCAAGGCATCTGGTCCCATCACTTCATGGGAAATAGATGGGGAAACAGTGGAAACAGTGTCAGACTTTATTTTTCTGGGCTCCAAAATCACTGCAGATGGTGACTGCAGCCATGAAATTAAAAGACACTTACTCCTTGGAAAAAAAGTTATGACCAACCTAGATAGCATATTGAAAAGCAGAGACATTACTTTGCCAACAAATGTCCATCTAGTCAAGGCTATGGTTTTTCCAGTGGTCATGTATGGATGTTAGTAGTAGTTACTAAAACTGACTTCCAGTCAGTTAGCTGTGGTAGAATAGGAAAAGAATGACCAACTGTATATTATTAACATTATGTATTAATATATTATTAGTTTTATTGTTTTCAGGCATCCGATTCTAACTTCCTGAAATAAACATCCAGAAAAATCATGTCCTTTTGAATGTCAATTTTACTGTATAGGAGCACAGCAATGTTATTACATAAAATTGTTTAGTTTTCATTACATTTCTCCTGTTTGATGTAGATATCGGCCTTTGGTTCTATCACTAGCATTGCAAGTAAAAAAAAAAAAATTAATTAGAAACAAAAAGAAAGCATCACTACAAACAAAGCTAGTGGAAGTGATGGAATTCCAGTTGAGCTATTTCATATCCTAAAAGATGATGCTGTGAAAGTACTGCACTCAATATGCCAGCAAATTTGGAAAACTCAGCAGTGGCCACTGGACTGGAAAAGGTCAGTTTTCACTCCAATTCCAAAGAATGCTCAAACTACCACACAATTGCACTTATCTCACACTAGTAAAGTAATGCTCAAAATTCTCCAAGCCAGGCTTCAGCAATATGTGAACCGTGAACTTCCAGATGTTCAAGCTGGTTTTAGAAAAGGCAGAGGAACCAGAGTACAAATTGCCAACATCCACTGGATCTTCAAAAAAGCAAGAGAGTTCTAGAAATAACATCTATTTCTGCTTTATTGACTATGCCAAAGCCTTTGACTGTGTGGATCATAATAAACAGTGGAAAATTCTGAAAGAGATGGGAATACCAGACCACCTGACTTGCCTCTTGAGAAATCTGAATGCAGGTCAGGAAGAAACAGTTAGAACTGGACATGGAACAACAGACTGGTTCCAAATAGGAAAAGGAGTACATCAAGGCTGTATATTGTCACCCTGCTTATTTAACTTCTATGCAGAGTACATCATGAGAAACGCTGGGCTGGAAGAAGCACAAGCTGGAATCAAGATGGCCAGGAGAAATATCAATAACCTCAGATATGCAGATGACACCATCCTTATGACAGAAAGTGAAAAAGAACTAAAGAGCCTCTTGATGAAAGTCAAAGAGGAGAGTGAAAAAGTTGGCTTAAAGCTCAACATTCAGAAAACGAAGATCATGGCATCTGGTCCCATCACTTCATGGGAAATAGATGGGGAAACAGTGGAAACAGTGTCAGACTTTATTTTTGGGGGGCTCCAAAATCACTGCAGATGGTGATTTCAACCATGAAATTAAAAGACGCTTACTCCTTAGAAGGAAAGTTATGACCAACCTAGATAGCATATTAAAAAGCAGAGACATTACCTTGCCAACAACGGTCTGTCTAGTCAAGGCTATGGTTTTTCCAGTGTTCATGTATGGATGTGAGAGTTGGACTGTGAAGATAGCTGAGCGTCGAAGAATTGATGCTTTTGAACTATGGTGTTGGAGAAGACTCTTGAGAGTCCCTTGGACTGCAAGGAGATCCAACTGGTCCATCCTAAAGGAGATCAGTCCTGGGTGTTCATTGGAAGGACTGATGCTAAAGCTGAAACTCCAATACTTTGGCCACCTCATGCGAACAGTTGACTCATTGGAAAAGACCCTGATGCTGGGAGGAATTGGAAGCAGGAGGAGAAGGGGATGACAGAGGATGAGATGGCTGAATGGCATCACGGACTCAATGGACATGAGTTTGGGTAAGCTCTGGGAGTTGGTGATGGACAGGGAGGACTGGCGTGCTGCGATTCATGGGGTCGCAAAGAGTCAGACACAACTGAGCAACTGAACTGACGGGTCTGCCTTAGAACTGTTGTGCTGCCTGTGAATGTGTCATTTAGCTTGCTGATGTGTTATAGCGAGCATATACTGAGGCTTAAGGTCAGTAAAGAATCTACCTGTGAGGGAGTCAATTCCTAGTCAGGTTGATGAGAAGTCCGGGGTCCCCGAGGAGGAGAATCGGGTCTGGGGCTCCCAAGGAGGAGAGAGGGGTCTGAGGCTCTCAAGGAGGAGAAAAGGACAAACATTTTTTTCTACATTGCTTTGTCTTAGTCAATATAACAATATCTTGCTCAAGATGTTTCTACTTATCAAGAACCTTCTGACTAATCTTGTTATCTTAAAACTTGTATACTGTGGGAGTGGGTCTGGTAAGACCTTTCTATTGTTCTAATCTTGTTAATTTAAGATGTATGTTGTAGGAGTGGGTCTGATAAAAGTAAATAAGGCCTTGCTAAGACTAGAGAGGGGGGTACTCTCTGTTCCCCTTCTGATGTCTTATGTCAGAAGCTTTCCGTGTCCCTTTTCATACTTTAATAAAACTCTGCTACACAAAAGCTCTTGAGTGATCAAGCCTGATCCCTTGGTCCCAAAGCCAAATCTTCTTCGGACATGAATCTGACACCATTCACAGTAAGCTATCATTGGCAATGCAGGAGACACAGGTTCGATCCCTGAGTTGGGAAGATCCTGTGGAGAAGAGAATGCAACCCACTCAAGTATTCTTGCCTGGAGAATCCCATGGACAGAAGCCTGGCAGCTCGACTGAACAGCTAACACTTACTTAAGATCTAGTAGAAGTCTACTTGCCCACCATCTAGGACCCATTTAGTTCTAAACAGTTTATGCTGTGTCCTTGATCATTCTTTCAAAGGTTGTGGCCTGCCCCCTTCCCTCCTGTTTTTTTACCCTGAAATATGTCATTTTAACACACTGACAATATTTTATCCTTTAAGATAAAGGAATTTGAGAAACAGAAACAGGAAGGTTGCTCTGATCTCACCATTCTTCCCTGAAAGCAGGAGATAAATCTCCCTTTGAAAGGTGCCTTCCCTGTGCTGGGAGGAAAGGAGACATTCACCAGAGACAGGGAATTTAGGGCCAAGAAGGCTATCCAAACAAAGCTTGTTACCTCTTCACCAGGCTACTATCCTTAGCCCAAACCACTTGTCAATTCTTCACAAAGGTATTGCTTCTTTGTCTAGAAGGTATAAAAGTTTCTTAGTCTGTTCACTTCTTTGAGTCTCATATCTCTGTGGAACTCCCATAGGTGTATCTGTGCATATGCAATTTAAATTGTTTTTCTCTTGTTAACCTGTCTTTTATTATAGGGGAGTCTCAGCCAAGAACCTAGAAGGATAAAGGGGAAAGTATAGCTCCTTCCCTATGAAGGAGCTGCGAGCTCATAGAAAATCCTACAGAAGATAGCTTCAATCTGATATTGCAGTGGAGCTCCAGAGAGTACATTGCACCTCAGAGTCTGTCCTGATCTGAGGCAATGAATCCAGCTCCAGTGTCATTGGCTAAAAGCCCCACAGGCAGAAATTTCCAGGTCTTTCAGGCTCTCTGCACAAGTGGCTGAATGTAGCCCAGGGCAGTCCTCCAAAGAAGAGTCTCCTGTGAATCACGGGTATCTAAAGTCATAACCCCCGAGGCTGAGGCTGCATTTTTACCAGAGGTGTCTTGCCCTGCCCTTCAGGCCTTACCTAAAAAGAAGACGTGATAAGGAGTATTCTAGGTGATTGGGCTGGGGACCCTAAAAGCCTGAGTGTGCTCAGATTCAGTTGTGATGCTGTGCCTGATTGTTTGGCTTCTACCTAGAGGAGGCCTTCATCATAGCTGTCTGAAACTGAAATAGGAGGGAAGGGACAGTGCACAAAAGAATGACATAGCCTGAGGACATGATACAAACTGATTAGAACCAAATAGGTCCAAGATTATGGTAGACAAGTTGCCTTCCACTAGACCTCGAGCCTCAATATACACTCATTGTAACATTGGGCTTCGTTGGTAGCTCAGTCGGTAAAGAAACTGCCTGCAATGCAGGAGACCCATGTTCAATCCCTGGGTCGGGAAGATCCCCTGGAGAAAGGAATGGCAACCCATTCCAGTATTCTTGTCTGAGAATTCCATGGGCAGAGAAGCCTTGTGGGCTATAGCAGTCCACGGGGTCTCAAAGAGTCAGACCCAACTGAGCAACGAACACTTTCACTTTCACAGGGGCCAAGACAGTTCCAAGGCCCACCAGAAAGGTCAAAAAGTGGGTGGTGGCCCAATTCCTGGAAATCCCCAACCTTTCCCCCAAATTCCCCCACTCATTAGCCTATGAAATCGCCCAACCCTATAACACTGACAACCCCATACTCTGGTGTTCCTCTTGCCTTCTGAGATGGCCCATACTCTGTCTGTGGAGTGTGTTTCTCTCTAAATAAATCCACTTGTTACCTATCACTTTGTCTCTCATTGAATTCTTTCTTCAATGAGATATCAAGAATCTGAGCTTCCAACCCTGTGCCCTATGACAGTCTAGAGGAGTGGGATGGGGTAGGGGATGGGAGAGAGGTTGAAGAGGGAGGGAACATATGTAAACCTTTGACTGATTCACAGTGTTGTATGGCAGAAACCAACATGACATTGTAAAGCAATTATCCTCCAATTAAAGGTTGAAAAAAAGAATCTGAGTCTCATTAAGTCCCAAGACCATGTGTGATCTCAGTTAGAAGACCATGGGTTCAAGTCCCACGATGGGTTTAGGCTGGGTTCAAGTCCCAATCAGAGGTGGTGCAGTTTCAAAACCAGGGCTTCCTGGGATGTTCTGCCCTCCTGAGGGAGACCCCCAGTGGAGCTCACCTCTGAGTCTGAAAAGTGTGTGTGGTCTGTTTACCTCTGATGGAATCAGTAACAGTTATCACGTTTCAAATTTTGGGTTTGCAGGATCAGAGGATTTAAGAATACCACCTAGGTGGCCATGTTTTTTAAAGGGAATTATTGTTAATTTGCACTTCCGTGAGAGGCCTTCCAATTCACTGGTGCTATGTGATTCCAACAAATCCCTCAGAGAAGCCAAACCCCTCACACTAAAGCCACTGAACAGGCCTCTCCCCACCCGAATTCCTCTCCCCTGACTCTAACTACCCCTCTGTCACCGTGATTCCTTTGACTTCTGGCCCTTGGATTTGTCTTTCCGTCCTTCTGCCCTTCTACCAGCCCAGTGAACAGTTGTTGGGGCTGGCACCACTGAGACACAGGTGGGGCCACCTGTCCCTGCCAGGCCCTTCTGCCCACCTCCAGCGGCTGTTAGCTGGTGCAGATTTCAAAGGCCTGAGCAGAGTGGGGGAAGCAGGAGGGGAGAGGAGCAGGCCCTGCCAGGCAAGGCCTGATGGGCCAGCAGCCATCATCAGCCTGTCCTGGAAAATCAGACTGAGAATTTTTAGTCAAGTCCAAATCACGGATCCTGTCAGGAATCATCCGGATTCAAATTCCAAGTTGTGTTTACATTTCTGGAGCTTCAGAATGTGCTGAAGCTTGTTCCTACATGAATGTGTTTTTAAAGTCCTCTTTCCAATAGCTGATTTAACTTCAACATAAAAAAAAGGAGGAAAAAAGAAAACAGACTTTCCCCTGATGTGGTAGTGTTTCTATACCTTACACTAGAAATATTACAGGATTCCTGAGGTCAGACTGGAACCTGGCCTAGCTTTGCTGGATACACAGGAGCCCATGTGGCACACATATTGTACTGCTTCAACTGTTACCCTGCAGCTCAAAGCACAAAGATGTTGTGCTATGCTTTTATTTCCTTGAGGATTTTGGTCATTTTTATTTATCACATTAATATGAGCATTTAAATACAAATGTGGAGAGCACCAAAGAATTCCTTTCCATGGTTTAATCCCAGGACATTTTGTGAAGAAAAACAGTTTCTGGGGGAGACGCTGTTAATCATTTTGAGTTGCCAGCATTAACT
The DNA here is from genome assembly GCF_029407905.1 of Bubalus kerabau. Taxonomy (NCBI): domain Eukaryota; kingdom Metazoa; phylum Chordata; class Mammalia; order Artiodactyla; family Bovidae; genus Bubalus; species Bubalus kerabau. Next base: position 52,755,994 of record NC_073633.1, on the reverse strand, counting down.
AAGGGAAACCATGTACTTGTTATTTATGTAATTTTTATCGCACAAGGAAATGTTTATAATTAAAATACCAAGAAGTCAAATACATTATAGAGTAAAATATATAAAGAGATAAGCATAATATGTGATGAAATGTTTATCTTCTCACTTAACACTTCCTTCGATCCAAAGAATCAGCACTGGCTGTTTAGGGATAATGATGAAATTGTGTGTGAGTAAGCATGGACAATCAACTAATGTTTGACTGGGGAGCCAAGAATACTCAATTGGGAGAGGAAAATCTCTACAACAAACAGTGTTGGAAAAACTGGATAATCATCTGCAAAAGAATGGAATTGGACCCCTGCTTTACACCACTCACAGAAATTAAGTTGAGGACTTCCCTGTTGGTACAGTGGATAAGAATCCACCTGCCAATGCAGGGAACACGGGTTAAGTCCCTGGTCTGGGAAGATTCCACATGCCATGGAGCAACTAAGCCCACATGCCACAACTACCGAAGCCCATGGGCCCAGAGCCCGTGTTCTGCCACAAGAGAAGCCACCGCAATGAGAAGCCTGCGCACCACAACCAAGAGTCTCCCCCACTCAGCACAACTAGAGAAAGCCTGAGCACAGCAATAAAAGACCCAGCACAGCCAAAAATAAGCTATTAATTCAAAAAATTAAGTTGAAATGGATTAAAGACTTAACTGTAAGACCTGAAACTGTAAAACCCTTTGCAAAAAACATAGGGGAAATCTCCTTGACATGGGTCTTGCAATGATTTTTTAATATATGACAACAAAAACACAAACAACAAAAATAAAAATAAAGAAGTGGAACTATAAATTAAAAAGCTTCTCAGTTCAGTTCAGTTCAGTCACTCAGTCATGTCTGACTCTTTGCGACCCCATGGACTGCAGTACACCAGGCCTCCCTGTCCATCACCAACTCCCAGAATTCACCCAAACCCGTGTCTATCCTGTCAGTGATGCCATCCAACCATCTCATCCTCTGTCATCCCCTTCTCTTCCTACCTTCAATCTTTCCCAGGATCAGGGTCTTTTCAAATGAGTCAGCTCTTCACATCAGGTGGCCAAAGTATTGGAGCTTCAGCTTCAACATCAGTCTTTCCAGTGAACACCCAGGACTGATTTCCTTTAGCATGGACTGCTTGTATCTCCTTGCTGTCCAAGGGACTCTCAAGAATCTTCTCCAACACCACACTTCAAAAGCATCAGTTCTTTGGCGCTCAGTTTTCTTTATAGTCCAAATTTCACATCCATACATGACCACTGGAAAAACCATAGCCTTGACTAGACGGACCTTTGTTGGCAAAGTAATGTCTCTGCTTTTGAATATGTTATCTAGGTTGGTCATAACTTTTCTTCCAAGGAGTAAGCGCTTTTTGATTTCATGGCTACAGTCATCATCTGAAGTGATTTTGGCGCCCTAGAAAATAAAGTCTGACACTGTTTCCACTTTTGCTCCATCTATTTGCCATGAAGTGATGGGACCGGATGCCATAATCTTTGTTTTCTGAATGTTGAGCTTTTTAAAAAAAAAAAAAAAGCTTCTGCATAATGAAAAAAAAAAAACAATCAACAAAATGAAAAGCAACTGGTGGAGTAGAAGAAAATCTTTGCAAACCATCTATCTGATATTCAAGGAACTCATAGAACTCAATAGAAAAAATAATAATAATCTAATTTAAAAATGAGCAGAAGATCTGAAGTAGATATTTTCCCAAAGAAGACTTCCAAATGGCTAATAGATATGTAAATATATGTTTAACATCACTAGTCATCAGTTCAGGTCAGTCATCAGGGAAATGCAAATCAAAACCACAATGAGATATCACCCACAACTGTTAGAATGGCTGTTATCAAAAGACAGATAACAAATGCTGAGGAGTGTGTGGGAAAGAGGGAACCCTCATGCTCTGTTGGTGGGAATGTAAATTGGTGCAGCCGCTATGGAAAACGGTATGGAGGTTCCTCAGAAAATGAATGATAGACCTACCATGTAGTCCAGCAATTTCATTTCTGGACATGAATCCAAAGGAAATGAAATTACTATCTCAAAGAAAGATCTATACTCCCATGTTCATTCCAGCAGTATTCACAAGGCATGGAAACAAGTGTCTATCGACAGATGAATGAATACATAAAATGTGACACATGTACAAACAATGAAATATTATTCAGTCATGAGATAGAAGGAAATCCTGCCGTTCACAACAGCATACATAGGCCTTGGAGTCGTTACGTTACGTAAAATAAGTCAGACAGAGAAAGACAAATACTGTGTGATCTTACTCATGTGTGTGATCTAAAATAACCAAACTTGGACTGGTGGTCCAATGGCTAAGACTTCATTCTCCCCATGCAGGGGGGCCAGGTTCAATCCCTCCCTGGCCAGGAAACAAGATCCCACATGCTGCTACTCAGAGTTTGCCTGCCGCAGCTAAAGATCCTGCATACCACAGTGAAGACTGAAGATCCTGAACCCCACAATGAAGACCCGGCACAGTCAGATAAATAATATTTTTTTAATAAAATAAAATAACCAAGAGACTAGAATGGTGGTTGCCAGGGACTGAAATGTGGAGAAATGGCAAGGTGTTGATTAAAGGGTGTAAACTTCCACTTATAATGAATAGGTTCTGGGGAATCTGATGTACAGCAAGGTGACCATAGTTAACAATACTGTATTACACATTTGAAAATTGCTAAGAGAGTAAATCTTAAATGTTCTCACCACAAAAAGAGGGAAAAGGTAATTATATGAGGTAATGGAGGTTAACTAAATGTACTGTAATCATCTTGCAATATATGTGTATCAAATCATCATGCTATAAAACTTTAACTTACACAATGATATATCAATTGTACTCAATTAAAAAAAAAAGAAATGGTGTGTGTGTGTGTGTTTGAAGCAATAGATTAAAGAAAATAATTCTTGCAAGCTGCCTGGGCCACAATAAGTTCTAAAATATGGTAGTTAACTATGGATAAAATATGTTTAAATCTCATGGTCAATTAAATTTTGCAAAGTTTTATTTAAACAAAATTAAGCAGTATCTTTACTGCAGCGTGCCTCAGAGTCATTTATATGCTAATTCCTACTGGAACCTGCTTCATCCCCAGATTCACTGTTGGAATCCTAATGCCCAATGAGACAGTGTTAGGAGGTGGGGCCATTGTGAGATGATTGGGTCCTGAGGGTGCAGCCTTCTCAAAAGAGGCTATTGTTGTTATGAAAGAAGCACCACACAGTTCTCTAGCTCCTTCTACCCAGTGAGGACACATCCAGAAGTTTGGAGTCTGCAATCTGGCTGGAGGTCTTAGCCAGAACCTGACCACGCTAGCACTGGGATATTGAAGTAGAGGTTCAGAACAAGTCTTCCCAAAATAAGTCATTTTTGCATGAGGATTATTTTGAGCTAAAGGCAATCAAGACCCTGCAGTTGAAGAGAAACTATGGTCTCTCCCTTAACAATCTAGAAGAACTTCAATTGGAGATTATCCCCAAAAAAGAATTATTTCCAGAGATAAATTTTTATCCAAGTGGCCCCATCAATATGGCAGGGCAAACATGTAATACCAAATATCTCTTCTTATCATCCTGTGAATGGATCCTCCTGTTCTTGGAAGCCCCAAGCCCCTATCCTACTTAGCTCAACGTGGCACATACACCTCATTTTACCTTTCTATCTCTGAATCTCTCATGTATGTGGGGTTCCCATACATATGACATTAAATTCTATTTTCTCCTGTTAATTGTCTCATGTCAGGTTAATCCTTAGATAAGTCAGAAGAATTTAGGAGGGTAGAAGAAATTTTCTTTCTCCCCAACATTGGAATTTCAGCCTCTACAACTGTTGTTTGCAAGCTATTCAGTTTGTGGTATTTTGTTATAATAGCCCCAAGAGCTAAGACACTAATATACGTTATGAACTTGGAGAGAAATGGTGTAATGAGACTCATGAACATAGAATCCCTTGTTTATGTAAAGACCGACTGTTCTCTGGAACACACTTTGGGAAACTTTATTCAACACATTTAGAAATGAAACTTCATTCAGTAGTGAAATACATCTTAAAACTCAGTATCTATTACTATATAGTTTATGAAATGTAGATTTTTCACTCCCATTCACCTGCCACAATTAGCTACTTTTGTCTATTTGTCTATTTCATTAGTCTGTGATCAATTGTACAAATTTTGGCAGAAGGAAGCCTTGTCAATGGATTTTAAATATATTTTCAAGGGTGGTTTTTATTGGATATTAAAATATATTATGTACTACATATAACATATGTGTGAGTGTGTGTGTGTTAGTCACTCAGTTGTGTCCGACTCTTTGTGACCACATGGACTGTAGCCCGCCAGGCTCCTCTGTCCATGGGATTCTCCAGGCAAGAATACTGGAGTGGGATTCCATCCCCTTCTCCAGGCGATCTTCCCAACCCAGGGATATAGTACATAACATAATTTATACAATTTGTACAATTGTGAAAAATCTTCATTTCTATATATATAGTCACTATATATATATAAAATATATAGTGATATTGGGTTTTAAATGTATTTCTCTTGTGAAAAAGTTTCACTTCTGAATGGGTTTTGGGCTTCCCTGATAGCTCAGTTTGTAAAGAATACGCCTGTAATGCAGGAGACCCCGGTTCGATTCCTAGGTCAGGAAGATCCTCTGGAGAAGGGATAGGCTACCCACCCTAGTGTTCTTGGGCTTCCCTTGTGGCTCAGCTGGTAAAGAATCCGCCTACAATGTGAGAGACCTGGGTTCAATCCCTGGGTTAGGAAGATCCCCTGGAGAAGAGAAAGGCTACCCCCTCCAGTATTCTGGCCTAGAGAATTCCATGGACTGCATAGTCCATGGGGTCTCAAGGAGTCAGACAGAACTGAGTGTCTTTCACTTTTGCTTTCTGAATGGGTTTTATAAGAGTTTCCCAAAGTGTATTCCAGAGAACTGCCAATCTTAACATACATAATATATGTGTATATATGTAATACAGCATATTGTATAATTATTATATATACACATACATACAATATAGAAGTATTATTTATTAGTATATACTTACATGTATGTATGTATGGGGCTTCCCAGGTGGTGCTAATGGTAAAGAATCCACCTTTCAATGCAGGAAACAAGAGTCGCAGGTTTGATTCCTGGGTCAAGATCCCTGGAGTTTGATCCCTGGAGGAGAGCACGGCAATCCATTCCAGTATTCTTGCCTGGAGAACCCCATGGACAGAGGAGACTTGCAGGCTGCAGCCCATAGGGTCGCAAAGAATCGGACATAACTGAAGAGACTTAGTATGCAGGCACATAGGTATGTATATATACTTAAGTAAAGCCTTTTTTTTCTCCTTTCATTATCATGGTTTCCTTTAACTTTGCAAATTTGAATGAATAATGAAGAGATTAAATTAGCATTGAGCTAAGGTAATTTGGGGGAAATAAGACATTTTAAACAGAGAAAATCCTTTCAACTCAGATTTGAAGGAATGATAAAATGAAATAAAATTTTTATAACTTATATGGCAGTCTTAAATTTCTTTAAAATATGAGCAGTTGATTTGACTAAGCATGAAATTTTAATTGGCACTAAGTACTTTGTCTCATGTCGCTCCTTTTTTTAAATTTTTTCACCTTTTGCAAATTTCACCCCTTGCTGACAGCCTTGTCAGAACTGTCTCTAATCCTTAATGTGAGCTATAAGCTCTTCACAGAGCAAATGCTGCAGCCTGGTCATCTGTATGGTACACATGTTTAGTCGTTAAAACTACCAGCCAGCTATATGCAGCAGGGCAAAAAACTTTGTCTAAATTATGAATTTGAGGTCCTCAAAATCCTGACGTACTTTTGAAGTTATTGAATATTAAATTATGTACAGTTAAAATTTTTGCATAGCATTTCCCAAAATGCCGCATACAAAACTAATTCCTCAGGCTGCTAACAGGGTGGCCGATAACAGTTTCTTTGGTCAAATAGGTCTGGAAAAATTGGTTTAAACCAAAGCTTTTCTAACTCTCTGTAATGAATGACCAGTGTTTCTTTTATTCTGTTTTTCTCAGGCCATTTTTTGTCAAATATAATAAAGCTTGTCACCAAATAAATGAAATTTATTACAGTCAACAAACATTTTTCTGCCAAATTTCTCTAAAGTTTCTAAATGCTTACTCTGTTCATTTCAATACTTATCAGTAACCAGTATGAAAACAATTCCAACACTCAGCTGACCTAATCCACAGGCCATATTTTAAGTTTAAAAAAAATATAAATGTATTACAAAAGTACTTCCCGGAGATTTTAATATACTAACGGGCACTGTAAATCTACAAGAGATATATTCCACATGTAACATTTAGGAAATTTTCCCAGTTAAGAGCAGAGAACCTCTTCATTTGGTTGGTTTTACCAGCACATCCTATGAGATCTGTGTTCTGTGGGAAACACTTTGAGAAAAAATTTTAAGTGTGTTTTGTTAAACTCTACTTTCCTAAAAACTATAGCTCCATGCATGTCATATAAGTTAAGTTTTGCTTCCCAGCACATCTATATTTGTAGACAATCCCCAGTTACCTAAAGAAAGATGGATGGATGATAGACAGATGGAAAAGAAGGAGAAAGGAAAAAAGGAAGGAAGGAGAAGGGGAGGAAGGAAGGAAAGGAGGGAGCGACAAAGAGAAGGAAGGAAAACCTTAAGCAACAGGCACTTAATTTTATAATTGCTAAAGGGAAGAAAATACTCTGAAAGCTAAAAATTATTTGAAAGTTGCTTCTGTCACTAGGCAATTATCTTTCTGAAGCACTTTCTTTTTTAAATTCTAAAAAAGTAGTTGCCAGATATCCTGACATGTGATGCTAAACATAGAACCCACCAGAATACCATCCCTCATGTTCTGGGAATGTGCTAATTCATAATGAGTGGAAGCTCACCAGTCTGATTCCTTGTGTCCTAAAAGTTCAGGAAGCTAAAATGTAGGGGCAGGTGGTCAGCCAGGCTCCTGCATGATTTCATTTTTTTTTTTTTAACTGGAGGATAATTGCTTTACAAAGTTGTGTTGGTTTCTGCGGTACAACAACATAAAACAGCTATAAGTAAATGGGCTTTCCTGAAGGCTCAGAGGCTGAAGAATCTGCCTGCAAAGCAGGAGACACAGGAGATGCTTGTTGGATTCCTGGGTCAGGAGGATCCCCTGGAGAAGGGCATGACAACCCATTCCAGTATTCTTGCCTGAAGAATCCCATGGACATGAATGAGTGAGGGAAAGTCACTCAGTCATGTCTGACTCTTTCAATCCTATGGACTATACAGTCCATGGAATTCTCTAGGCCAGAATACTGGAGTGGGTAGCCTTTCCCTACTCCAAGTGATCTTCCCAACCCAGGAATCGAACCCAGGTCTCCTGCATTGCAGGCGGATTATTTACCAGCTGAGCCACAAGGGAAACCTAAGAATACTGGAGTGGTTAGCCTTCCCCTTCTCCAGGAATCTTCCCAAACTGGAAATTGAACTGGGGTCGCCTGCATTGCAGGCAGATTCTTTACCAACTGAGCTATCACGGAAGCCTATAACTCCATAATCGTAAAGAAGGAAATCAGTTCAGTTGCTCAGTTGTGTCCAGCTCTTTTCGACCCCATGAACTGCAGCACACCAGGCCTCCCTGTCCATCACCAACTCCCAAGTTCACCCAAACCCATGTCCATTGAATCGGTGATGCCATCCAACCATCTCATCTTCCGTCATCCCCTTCTCCTCCTGCCCTCAATCTTTCCCAGTATCAGGGTCTTTTCAAATGAGTCAGATCTTCGCATCAGGTGGCCAAAGTATTGGAGTTTCAGCTTCAACATCAGTCCTTCCCATGAACACCCAGGACTGATCTTCTTTAGGATGGACTGGTTGGATCTCCTTACAGTTCAAGGAACTCTCAAGAGTCTTCTCCAACACCACAGTTCAGAAGCATCAGTGCTCAGCTTTCTTTATAGTCCAACTCTCACATCCATACATGATCGCTGGAAAAACCATAGCCTTGACTAGATGGGCCATTGTTGACAAAGTAATGTCTCTGCTTTTTAATATGCCATCTAGTTTGGTCATAACTTTCCTTCCAAGGAATAAGCGTCTTTTAATTTCATGGCTGCAGTCACCATCTGCAGTGATTTTGGAGCCCCCAGAAATAAAGTCAGCCACTGTTTCCACTGTTTCCCCATCTATTTTCCATGGACCAGATGCCATGATCTTCGTTTTCTGAATGTTGAGCTTTAAGCCAACTTTTTCACTCTCCTCTTTGACTTTCATCAAGAGGCTCTTTAGTTCTTCACTTTCTGCCATAAGGGTGGTGTCATCTGCATATTTGAGATTACTGATATTTCTCCCAGTAATCTTGATTCAAGCTTGTGCTTCCTCCAGCCCAGCGTTTCTCATGGTGTACTCTGCATATAAGTTAATTAAGCAGAGTGACAATATACAGCCTTGACGTACTCCTTTTCCTATTTGGAACCAGTCTGTTGTTCCATGTCCAGTTCTAACTGTTGCTACCTGACCTGCATACAGGTTTCTCAAGAGGCAGGTCAGGTGGTCTGGTATTCCCATCTCTTTCAGAATTTTCCACAGTTTATTGTGATCCACACAGAAGGAAATCAGGGAGTATAACTGCTTTACAAGGTTGTGTTAGTTTCTGCTGTACAGTGAAATGAATCAGGGGTATGTACACATAGGTACCCTTCCTCTTGGGCCTCCCTCCCACTCCCACCCCGCTACCACCCCTGTGTGTGTGTGTTAGTTGCTCAGTCGTGTCCAACTCTTTGCAATCCCATGGACTGTAGCCCCCCAGGCTCCTCTGTCCAAGGGCTTTCCCAGGCAAAAAACTGGAGTGGGTAGCCATTCCTTTCTCAGGGATCGAACCAGGGTCTCTTGCATTGTCGGGAGGATTCTTTACTGTCTGAGCCAACAGGGAAGCCCCACACCACCTCTCTAGGTCACCACAAAGCACAGAACTGATCTTCCTGTGCTTTAAAGCAGGTTTCCACTAGCTATCTATTGTACCTGTATATATGTCAGTGCTACTTTCCCAGTTCATCCCACCCTTCCCTACTGGCCCTGTGTCCACATGTTCGTTCTCTATATCTGTGTCTCTATTCCTGCCCTGCAAAAAGGTTCGTCCTTACCATTTTAGATTCCGCATATGTGTTTTAATATACAATATTTTTCTCTTTGTGATTTATTTCATTTTATGTGACAGACTCCAGGCCCATCCACATCTCTATTTTTCCTGAAAGAAGGTGTTATTGTGGAATACAGCTCAGAAATTACCTAGTTAGGAAAATTATTACCTAAAATGTCACTGCTCAGTGGGTCATCCAAGGACCAGCAACTTCAGCATCTACTAGGATCGTGTTAGAAACGCAGACTCTTAGACCCCACCGCAGACCCACTGAATCATATGCTTTGTGTTTACCAGATTCATAAGTGATTCGTTTGCACCTTCAAGTTCAAGAAGCTTGAATCTAACTGTGTGCTTTGCACATACAAGTGTGAATAAACATTCATGACTCAGCCTTAAGGAATTCCGTTAAATCAAATTGAGGTTGGCTGGGTACAAGCCAGTAAATTTAGAGAGGGGGAAAAAATGCAAAAAGGAAACCTGAGGGTGTATTCACAGATCACTCATCTGCTATGTTTGCATAAAATTAGATTAGCTCTTTATGATTTTTCTTCAATTTGATTTTTAAATGGCGCCATTATTACTCAGGTCGAAGGGGCTCAGAGTTATCAACCAAAGTGCTACTGAGAATTAAGATGACACCTCCCCTTTTCCTCCCCCTTAATATTTTTTCTTCTTTTGGGGGAAGAGGGAGGTAGATAAAGAAAATTTCCAATTTCAGGGGTCCTGAACTGGTTGTCTGTGATCTGGATGCTGTATAGGGGAGATGTCACGTCTCTGGGGTCCAACTAGCCTGGGTTCCAGTCTAAACTCTGCAGCTGTGTGGTTTTGGGCAATTTAGTCTCTAAGAGTTCTCATTTCCTCTTGCATAAAATGAGAATACTGATACTTGCAACGTCCTCAGGAGCAATTCAGAGATATGAAGACTTTAAAGCTCCTCTTTAAGGTAGGCAATAATGTCACTGCAGCAAATGTGAATAATTTTCTCAGATCTAGTGTTTCAGGGAGCCTCAACCCAGTTAACTCCCCCTTCCCCATCCCAGTCTCATCCCCACTCACTTTGTGAGAAATGACAAACGTGCACTGAGTGCCTTGGGTGTGCAAGGAAAGTGAATATGTAACATAGCCTACTCTGGAATGGTTTCATCCAGTAAGAGGTTCTTACAGAGCTCAAAGATTTCACAGGTCATTACAACTTTAAAAATAATTTAAGGCATTGATACCAGATTGTCAACTTTTTGCTATTGTTAAGAAAATCGGTTTTAAACATTCACCGTCTCTAAAAGAAAAGCCTATTTTAACATAAAAAAAGTCAGACATTATGAAAGACAATCCTTTTATATTGAATGACATTTAACTCTGAAAAACGTTGCATTGTCCTTTTGTTTTCACGATATGACTAGTTGAAAACCTTTTCATGGACATGTGGCATTTGGTAACCACTCCGTTTTAAAAACCCAGGAAGGGCCAAGAAAAGCGTAGGTTTTGTCCAGAAGTTGCTTAAAATTGCCAAAAGTTTTTTTGACCCTACCAGAAGCCCTACCTCCACTTCCTGGCCAATCACAGGCTTGGAGTTGGGGCTCAGGTATCAGGACTGGACAATTTAAATGTTGGACTAGGCAAGGCATCCACAACCTAAACATTATTTTATTTATATGAAACGAAGCCTTCTGGGCCCTGGCTATGGTTAGACTTTGAGAGGATGCTGAAGTAACTAGCAGATGGGAGTAAAATTGCAATTAGTTAATGCAAGTGTGTTATTCAATGCACTTAGCAAATGTATGTGTTTTTAAAAAGCTGAAAGAAACCACATCCAAATGCAGGCAGATGTTATCGCTAGTTGGCTGGAAAGACGGTTTATTTTTACGTACTTTGGACTTTTCAGTATTTTCCATCAAGATAGATTGTTTATATAATAAGAAAACAGAGTTTATCCTGAAAAATAAGTACATAAAAATTTTAAACTATGAATTAGGTTTCCCAGGAGTTGGGCAGTGAACTACACTCTTTGCAGCCCCATGAATTGCACCGTCAGACTCCTCTGTCCTCAACTATCTCTCAGAGTTTGCTCAAATTCAAGTTCATTTAGTCAGTGATGCTATTTAAGCATCTGATCCTCTGCCACCCTCTTTGTACCTTTTTGATTTTGTGCCTCATGCATGTATTATCTATTAAACAATAATTAATATTTTTACCTGTTCAGAATGCTGGGAGAAGAAATCCTCCCATGAAGAATGGTTTACTCATTTTCTACCCACCTCCCTCTACCCCTGTGTAATTCCACCTCACCTGTACCCCATCTTTGGGCCTTATAGGGGTGAGGGACCTCTTCCTGGGGCTCCCCAACTGGTTAGCAGGTGCTACCCCATTTGTTATGGTAGAATGTGATCATTCTCATCTGGCAGCATGGAGTTGACTGGCTTGATTGTAACAATTAGAATTGCAAACCATAACCCAAAACAAAGACCACTTCAAAAATCCACCGCTTACCAAAACATGATGCTGTGATGAGAAATTTAAATGAAAAAGAGAAAATCAAAAAGACCTTTGTCCAACCAGACTTGGGGTGAACAGAACTCTGTAGTCTTCTGGGGCAGAGGTAAGATGAACATTCTTACTCATTAGTAAATATTTGAGATGAAAGCTTTTTTCACTCACCTCCTAATTATTATTTTTTCCAAAGCATCTGCTTCTAGGAGAAGATTAATTAGTTGGCTATTCCTAAAGGCTGGATTTGAGGAGATCAAAGGCCTTCAAAATGTAATGGAGAGAGAACTAAACTGTGGAAAAAAAATTTTTTTTGGAGGAATGAAGATCAAAATCTGTTTGGGGAGTGTCACAGTGGATGAGGTTTGCTCTGATTTTTTTTCTTTTCTTCCAGAAAAAAAAAAGCCCTTGCCAGGACACAAATGTTTAACTTATACTGCATTAAATTGGCCTTCTCTTTGAAGGGCTACCACTTAAAATTTCTCTCTTCTTCAACAGATAAACACATGAAAGGCATGTTTCATCTAAAACTATATGCAGAGCCTTTATGAGATACTTTGCAGGGAAACATGAAGACTCAAATATGGTCTCCTTACTTACTTAAATGTGATTTCCTTTCGTGCACCTCAGACATTTCCTCCACTGATTTCTTCCTTCTGATTTAAACAAGTCAACCAACAAATAGATATTGATACATTATGCAATTTTATCCTATGTCTGCACAATGACTTGGAAACTGGGCTTGCCAACATCTTTCTCCCCAGCCCACATGAGACTCTGCTTCTCCACAGCTTTTCCTTTCCTGTCTATAAAGTCATTGCTATAGACTGAATGTTTGTGTTGCACAGAATTCATCTGCTGAATGGGACTAGTGCCCTTATAAAACAGATCCTAGAGAACTCCTTTAATCTTTCTGCCATATTGAGAACATGTTGAGAAGATAGCCATCTATGGACTAGGAAATCATCCCCACCAGATGCTGACTCTGTAGGCATCTTGATCTTGGACGTCCCAGGCCCTACGAGAAACAAATGTTTGTTGTTTATAACCTACCCAGATTATGGTATTTTTAAATGGTGCATGGACTAAGACAATCCTACTTGTTAATTTTTAATTTAGCTATCAAATTAAAATTTAAGAAGTAGGATTATCTTAGTCCATGCACCATTTAAAAATACCATAATCTGGGTAGGTTATAAACAACAAACATTTGTTTCTCGTAGGGCCTGGGACGTCCAAGATCAAGATGCCTACAGAGTCAGCATCTGGTGGGGATGATTTCCTAGTCCATAGATGGCTATCTTCTCAACATGTTCTCAATATGGCAGAAAGATTAAAGGAGTTCTCTAGGATCTGTTTGCCAAATTCAGACTTAAATTGAAGAAAGTAGGGAAAACCACTAGACCATTCAGGTATGACCTAAATCAAATCCCTTATGATTATACAGTGGAAGTGAGAAATAGATTTAAGGGCCTAGATATGATAGATAGAGTGCCTGATGAGCTATAGAAAGAGGTTCGTGACATTGTACAGGAGACAGGGATCAAGACCATCCCCATGGAAAAGAAATGCAAAAAAGCAAAATGGCAGTCTGGGGAGGCCTTACAAATAGCTGTGAAAAGAAGAGAAGCGAAAAGCAAAGGAGAAAAGGAAAGATATAAACATCTGAATGCAGAGTTCCAAAGAATAGCAAGAAGAGATAAAAAAGCCTTCCTCAGCGATCAGTGCAAAGAAATAGAGGAAAACAACAGAATGGGAGAGACTAGAGATCTCTTCAAGAAAATCAGAGATACCAAAGGAACATTTCATGCAAAGATGGGCTCGATAAAGGACAGAAATGGTATGGACCTAACAGAAGTAGAAGATATTAAGAAGAGATGGCAAGAATACACAGAAGAACTGTACAAAAAAGATCTCCATGACCCAGATAATCACGATGGTGTGATCACTGACCTAGAGCCAGACATCCTGGAATGTGAAGTCAAGTGTGCCTTAGAAAGCATCACTATGAACAAAGCTAGTGGAGGTGATAGAATTCCAGTTGAACTATTCCAAATCCTGAAAGATGATGCTGTGAAAGTGCTGCACTCAATATGCCAGCAAATTTGGAAAACTCAGCAGTGGCCACAGGACTGGAAAAGGTCAGTGTTCATTCCAATCCCAAAGAAAGGCAATGCCAAAGAATGCTCAAACTACCGCACAATTGCACTCATCTCACACACTAGTAAAGTCATGCTCAAAATTCTCCAAGCCAGGCTTCAGCAATATGTGAACCATGAACTTCCTGATGTTCAAGCTGGTTTTAGAAAAGGCAGAGGAACCAGAGATCAAATTGCCAACATCCACTGGATCATGGAAAAAGCAAGAGAGTTCCAGAAAAACATCTATTTCTGCTTTATTGACTATGCCAAAGCCTTTGACTGTGTGGATCACAATAAACTGTGGAAAATTCTGAAAGAGATGGGAAATTGAGAAAGAGATTGAGAAATTTGTATGCGGGTCAGGAAACAACAGTTAGAACAGGACATGGAACAACAGACTGGTTCCAAATAGGAAAAGGAGTACGTCAAGGCTGTATATTGTCACCCTGTTTATTTAACTTCTATGCAGAATACATCATGAGAAATGCTGGACTGGAACAAACACAAGTTGGAATCAAGATTGCCAAGAGAAATATCAATAACCTCAGATATGCAGATGACACTACCCTTATGGCAGAAAGTGAAGAGGAACTAAAAAGCCTCTTGATGAAGGTGAAAGTGGAGAGTGAAAAACTTGGCTTAAAGCTCAACATTCAGAAAATGAAGATCATGGCATCCGGTCCCATCACTTCATGGGAAATAGATAGGGAAACAGTGGAAACAGTGTCAAACTTTATTTTTCTGGGCTCCAAAATCACTGCAGATGGTGACTGCAGCCATGAAATTAAAAGACGCTTACTCCTTGGAAGGAAAGTTATGACCAACCTAGATAGCATATTCAAAAGCAGAGACGGTACTTTGCCAACAAAGGTTCATCTAGTCCAGGCTATGGTTTTTCCTGTGGTCATGTATGGATATGAGAGTTGGACTGTGAAGAAGGCTGAGTGCCGGAGAATTGATGCTTTTGAAGTGTGGTGTTGGAGAAGACTCTTGAGAGTCCCTTGGACTGCAAGGAGATGCAACCAGTCCATTCTGAAGGAGATCAGCCCTGGGATTTCTTTGGAAGGAATGATGCCACAGCTGAAACTCCAGTACTTTGGCCACCTCATGCGAAGAGTTGAGTCATTGGCAAAGACTCTGATGCTGGGAGGGATTGGGGGCAAGAGGAGAAGGGAATGACAGAGGATGAGATGGCTGAATGGCATCACCGACTCGATGGACGTGAGTCTGAGTGAACTCCGGGAGTTGGTGATGGACAGGGAGGCCTGGCGTGCTGCGATTCATGGGGTCGCAAAGAGTCAGACACGACTGAGCGACTGATCTGATCTGATCTTAGAAAAAAAATAGGCTTCCCTGGTGGCTCAGACGATAAGGAGTCTGCCTGTAATGCAGGAGACACGAGTTCTGTCCCTGGATTGGGAAGATCCCCTGGAGAAGACAATGGCTACCCATTCCAGTATTCTTGCCTGGAGAATTCCATGGACAGAGGAGACTGGCAGGCTATAGTCCACGGGGTTGCAAAGAATCGGATAAGACTGAGCAACTAACATTTTCACTTTCACACTTAAGAAAATATAGATTAACAGGAGATTTTAAATTACTGCTAAGTCCCACACTTAAAGAAAACTATTAACATATTATTATTTACTCTATCGCTCCAGCTTTTTTCTAGTCATAAAATTACTTTTCTACATAAACTGAATCTTACAGCATACACTGTTTTCTAATTTTCCCCCCTTCTTTGCATTTCCACAACACTGATCTATAAGATAGAGAAGAAAACAACTCTATTCTGACCAAGGTGGGTGTTGAAATGTTCTGATAACACACGCCAATCACATTTCATCGCACACTGTACTATCCTTAGCTAGGTGTTTTTGTATACCTTGGCCTTCAAAATGACTAACTGAGCCTACTCTGTGAGTCATCAGGACTCTGGTGAGCAACCCCACTACAGGGAAGCTCTGTTCTACACCCAACGTAGTCACACACCTGGAGGTGATAATGGGCCCTACCTGGGCCCCAGGGCCATCTAATGAATCTGCAGCCACCCCTGGCCCTGTAATTGGCCATGGTGTGGGTTATTTGATCAGTTTGGGAAAAAGTGTCTCTCATCCCTTTCCCACTACTGAATGAAGGCACCGCTGAGATGCTGGCCTCTTCAACTCAGAATCTAAGGGCTGGGGCTATCTCCTCCCCATCCTGAGCCCTACCTTCCTGACTGCCCCAAACAGGCTCATTTTCCAGGACTGCACTGTTCATTACTCAAGTCACACTGTACCTAACCTTCGGCATTTGCTATTAGGAAGAAATCGGGTGGGCAAAGGCTACCACTGAAGAGTGTCCTTTAGTAAAGTGTGTACAGCCTACAACTGTGAAAATTTGCAGGGGTTTTAAAGTCAAAGGGATTTTGAGAGAATCCAGGAATGATCTGTTGCAAAAATGCAGGATATACTTGGAGGACATATTCTAATTAAGTCTGGATCCAACGTGAAGGCAAGTTAAGCCAAGAAGATGTTAATATCAAGAGGAATTTTTGAAAAGTTAATGAATTGTACTTTACCTGCAGAGTTTCCCAAGCTGGTGGATCATCAGAATCACTTGGACTACTTTTAAAATTTGAGATTCCCTCCTACTGTACGGCACAGGGAACTATATTCAATACCCTGTGATAAACCATATGGGAAAAAAATATGAACAAGGAAAAAAAAAAAAAGCCTCTAGATTCCCACCAGATCTCCAAGGTTCTAATTTAATAGATCTGGGAAAGGGCTATTAGTGTTTACCTATTTCTTACTTTGTTTTAGTAAAACATTTCATGTTTTTTCCTTTCCTTTCTTTTTCTTAAGCTAAAAAAATTGATCTATTGTCAATTATTTCCTCTTTAAGCTGAACTTTTTATTTTCTTTATTTTTTAATTAATTGGTTAATCAATTTATTCAGCTCGTGCTGGGTCATAGCTGCAGCACTCAGGGATCAGGATTTCCCATCTTTGTTGTGGCATGCAGGAACTTTAGTTGAGACCTGTGAACTCCTATTTGCCTCATGTGGGATCTAGTTGCCTAACCAAGGATTGAAACCGAACCCCCTGCATTGGGACCTCAGAATCTTAGCCACTGGACCACCAGGGAAGTCCCTAAGCAGGCCTATTTTTAAAAATTGAGCTGATTTGTTAATTCAGACAACACCAGTTCAGATTGCTGTGTTTGTTTACAGCAGTGGTTCTCAAACCTGGATGCACCTCAGAATCACCTTGGGAAGTTTTAGAAATCCTACTACCCAGCACCCCATATTAATTACATCACAATTGGTAGAGATGGAGCTAGGCTTCAGTTCCTCAAAGCTCCAGGCAATTACAAGGTCAGCCAAGGCTTAGAATCACTGGTGAGACCCAGATTGAAGTACCAACCCAGGTGAGACCTCCCAAGGAGGGAACTAGTGCAGCCCTTACCTAACAAAGGTGATGGTGCTGGCAGAAGGGTGCTGACACGCTAGTCTGCCCAATGCACTCACAGCCAAGCTCTCAGATATTTAGAAAGTCCATAAATTGATATGCCTAGTCAGCCTACTCCAAGAATGTTCCTGCTTGCTGCTGTGTAACCAGTATAACCAACATTTGCAAGCAAGAGTCACTACTGGGACTTCCCTGGTGGTCCAGTGGCTAAGGCTCCACACTCCCAATGCAGTGGGGCCTGGATACAATTCTTGGTCTGGGAAGTACATATCACACGCCTCAACTAAGAGTTTGCATGCCACAACAAAAGGTTTTGCAGGCCACAATGAAGGTTGAAGATCCTGTGTGCTGCAATTAAGGCCTGGAGCAGCCAAATTTATACATTTTTTTTTTTAAGTCACTGTTTCCAGGCTTAGCCACTTTTTTCCCTTCTCTTCACCCCTCCTTCCCCTTCCTGTGTCCTCCTCTCCTCTACCAATTGACACCCTCACATGTGAATAAACAATTTGCACATAAAAAATAAATGTTTCTTGTATATTACCATATGTGAAATAGATCACCAGTCCAAGTTCGATGCATGAAACAGGGCACTCAAAGCTGGTGCACTGGGACAACCCTGAGGGATGGGATGAGGAGGGAGGTGGGATGGGGGTTCAGGATGGGGGACACATGTACACCCATGGCTGATTCATGTCAATGTATGGCAAAAACCACTACAATATTGTAAAGTAATTAGCCTCCAATTAAAATAAACTAAAAAAATAATTTAAAAAGTGAAATAAATGTTTTTTATTCTTTTGTTGGGGCAGTGGGTAAGTTCCTCGGTTCTGTCTCGTCACAGTGAAAATTTGAAACAGCAGACCAGTGTTACAGCTCAGTTACAGCTCAGTTTTATTTGGCAAGCAAAGGAAAAATACATCCTTGAGGCATGAGGGCAGGCCAACCCGAAAGAAGAGCCTCAATCCATCTTGGCTTCCTCTCCCTGAGCCTGCCCTCTGTAAACTGGGCTAGCCAGGAGGGCTGCATGTTTCACCTGAGGTTCTCACTCTGGTCCTGGGGTCTTCCTTTGTTCTATTTTCGCAGGCTTCTTCCTTCTTTGTCTTTTAGCTACTGCCATTTTTGACTCCTTTTTCCTATTCTAACTACCTAACTCTTTGACACTGATTTCCATGGCATATGTCTTAAATTGAATGTGGTTTATTAACAGTTGTTGTCCAGTAGCTCAGTCATGTCCGACCCTTTTGACTCCATGGACTGTATCATGCCAGGCTTCCCTGTCCTTCACCATCTCCCGGAGTTTGTTCAAACTCATGTTCATTGAGTAGGTGATACCGTCCAACCATCTCATCCTCTGAGATCCCCTTCTCCTCCTGCCCTCAATCTTTCCCAGCATCAAAGTCTTTTCCAATAAAACAGTAAGTCACCAAAAATGAATCACTGCTATTCTCTAGGCACTGGGTTGATCACTTCAATGTCATGATCTCATTTCATGCTTATAATGTAGCTGAAATTCGGCCTCTGTACATGGGTGCCAAATTTATTCTCAGAGACAAAGTTTTGGACAAACTAAAAAATGATAGCTTTATTACTTTGCCAGGCAAAAGGGGGGCCATAGCAGGATAATGTCCTCAAAACTGTGTGTCTCAACCTGGAGGCAATAGTGAAGAATTTTATAGCAATGGTTCATAGAGGAGGGCATGATCAGCTCATGGACATTCTTCTGATTGGTTGGTGGTGAGGTAATTGGGAGTCAGCATCATTATCTTCTGGTTCTAACTGGTCTGGGGTCTACCTCCTTGTGGGCAGCATGCAGCTAACTTCTTCTACCTGGTGGGGGTTTCAGTATCCGCAAAACAGCTCAAAGATATTGTTACGTGTGTCCCTTGAGGGGTAAACCAAGGCCCTTACGAGGTGAACCGTAAGGTTGCACTATTGTTTCCTGACAATTCCTCCCTTCTCCCTGCACCCACTCCCTTCCCTGATCAGCAGCTTCTTGAACCTGCCCTTTGGAACTCAGGGAAGATCCTGGAGGCAGAATGAAATCTATTTCCTACAAACAAGAAATTGGGGACCCAGAGGCTTTTTGCCCAGGAGCCCCACAAGGCTCTGCTCGGTTACAATGCAAGCTTTTGGTAAGTACTCTTATCATTTCTAATTCTCTTTGAAGAAGCTGAGGCTTCAGATGTGGGCAACACAGCTACTCCATACACTGCGCTGTGACTCTAGGAGCTGTGTATGTGTGCTAAGATGCTCAGTCATTTCCAACTCTTTGAGATGCCTTGAACTGTAGCCCACAAGTCTCCTCTGTCCATGGGATTCTCCAAGCAAGAATACTGGAGTGGGTTGCCATTTCTTTCTCCAGGGGATGTTCCAGACCCAGGGATTAAACCCATGTCTCTTATATCTCTTGCACTGGCAGGAGGTTTCTTTACCACTAGCACCACTGAGCTGGGATTCTGCAACCTATTTTCTTCTTTGCTTTGTCAGGTTCTGCTAACAAGGGGTGCAAGGAGAGGGAAGGAGGGATTGCCATTTCGCTCAGCTTCCTGCGCCTGTCAACACCCTCTCAGTGATGGCCCTTGCCTTCAAAGATCTGGGCTCCCACTCCACAGTGTCGCTCCTGACAGCTTCTAGATTCTGAGAACCCCAGCTTTTCTTTCATGTTCCCCGCATTCCCCACAGCCCTAGAGGGGACAAAACTGCTGCTTTCTGTGATTTTATTCTGTGTTCTTGCTGGGTTACCTTTTTGCTTCTGTAGTCCCTGTAGCACTGATTTAATCAATTCCCTATATAAAATTCTCTCTGGTAAAACAACAGGTTTCTGTTTTCCTAACTGATAAAGGAGTAAAGTAAGTTACTCAAGGACACACAGTAAGAAATGGCAGAGGGACTTCCCAGATGGTCCAGTGATTAAGACTCCACACTCCAAATGCAGGGGACCTGGGTTCAATCCCTGTTCAGGGAACTACATCCCACGTGCTGCAACTACAGATCCCGCAACAAAGATCAAATATCTGGTGTGCTATAACTAAGATCTGGCACAGCCAAATAAGTAAAAAAATATGAAAAAAAAAGAAATGGCAGAATCGGGGTTCAAACCTAGTTCCTCTGACTCCAGAACACCTGCTCTGCCCTATGCCACTAAGAGCTTCTCAGCAGACGGCCTAGAGCCTCCAAGAGAAAAGAGTCTCAACTGACCCTAGTTTTCTTCAGGAAAGCCTCTTCTGAAATATAAAAAAAAAATATGTTTATACCCGTTAAAAACACATAACTTTAAAGAAAAATGGCTACTGATGTGTGAAATGGAAAAATATATTGTACATTCTGAAAGTGCTTGAGGATGCTTACCATTAATGTTGATGAAAATCCTGGATTCTTGAAATAAAAGTGTCTCATGTAGGCTAGTACAATCATTAGTTTTAATATTTTTAAACCCCAACAGTTCACAACTCCATACTAATGTATGCTTCTATAGTATATTGTAGGTTGTGATTGGTTGGCCAAAGGAGAAAGAGGTTCATGAACTATGGAATGGATATCACACAGCTTATCTCGTCTACACCCAGTTTATGTTCTTTAGAGCAGGGGTCCCCAACCCCTGGGCCGTGGCCTGGTACTGGTCTGCAACCTGTTAGGAACCAGGCCGCATAGTAGGAGGTGGGCAGGTGAGCAAGCACAGCTTCGTCTTCATCTGCTACTCCCCATCGTTCCCCACCTCTCGCATTATCACCTGACAGCTCACCACCCCTCACCCCCCGTCCATGGAAAAACTGTCTTCGGAAAACCAGTGCCTGGTGCCAAAAAGGTTGGGGACCACTGCTTTAGACTATAGGAAACCTGGAGAAAAGATCACGCTTCTGTTTCATCTTGATTCAGACTGGGAGCCCAGTTCCCAGCAAGTCAGGAGCCTGTTTCCTCATCTGTAAATACCTATTTCCTAGTCCTAGAGGCAATGGCAACCCACTCCAGTACTCTTGCCTGGAAAATCCCATGGACGGAAGAGCCTGGTAGGCTGCAGTCCATAGGGTTGCTAAGAGTCAGACACGACTGAGTGACTTCACTTTCACTTTCCACTTCCATGCATAGGAGAAGGAAATGGCAACCCACTCCAGTGTTCTTGCCTGGAGAATCCCAGGGACGGGTGAGCCTGGTGGGCTGCCGTCTATGGGGTCGCACAGAGTCGGACACGACTGAAGCGACGCAGCAACAGCAACAGTACTAAAGTGAGGCCTATGAATAAACAGCGGGCAACACAGGGAAGGCAGCTAATGCATTTTAGTTATTCTGTTCTTAACATACACACCACACACACACACACACGTGTTGTGTAACCAAATGTTATTGAAAAGTGTAAAAGTAACACTGTACACAATGTACAGGACAAGAAAATTATTCTAGAGATGATGTCATTATCAAATTAATGCAATCCAAATCAAATTTTCAAGAAGGTTCTATAGTACTTACTAATATAATTTTTATGTTTATAAAAATAGTATAAAATTTTTAAAAATCATTATCCAAGATGGAAATCTACAAAGTTGGAAGAAAAAGGTCCTCTCTAATCCCATCTGCTGGAGGTCTCCACTGTGAAGAGACTGGCATATACCCTTCCAGACTGTACATACAGAGATGTATGTGGCTGAGAGTCAGCCCTGATGAAAGTTCACTTGTAATTCAGCCCCTGTTGCAGGTATGGGCTTAGCTCTCAGCTGTCAGGACTACTTCCTTCTGCAAGGTCTCCCCCAGTTTCACCTTCCCCACACTCCCACTGCTCCCTCTTAGTTTATTTATCTCCTATGCTTCTTTTCCTTTCAAAGAATCCTGCCTCTCCTTTGGGTCGGTCTTCAAGGGGGTCATTGGTCGTTTATCCCTGTCCATGCACAGCTGAATGGGGCTCATGCTTTGGATTTGCAAATAGAGGAGGGGGGTGGGTAACCCTCATCTTGGCTAAACTCAAGGTAGAGTATCTGTATCAGCTCTCTAGGCTGTGTAACAAATTACCCCATAACTCAGAGGTTTAAAACAACATTTATTAGCACCTGGTTTCTATGTGTCAGGAATCTGGGTGTGGCTTTGCTGGGTCTTTCATTCAAGATGTCAGCTGGAGCGGAAGACTTTTCAAGACTCAACTGGGAAGGCATCTCTTCATGAGACTGTTGGCAAGATTCAGTTCCCTGTGGGCACATTCAGTTTCCTGACACATGGGCCTCTCTGTAGGGCAACTCACAATGGTGTTATCAAAGCCGGCAAGTGAGAAGAGCCAAAGAAAGAGAGCACTAACAAGACAAGTCACAGCCTATTGTGACCTGTTCTTGGTGATACCCATCACCTTTACAGTATGTTATTTGATAGAACCAAGTTCAACCTAGGGACTGAGGGACACTGAGAAAGGAAAGAACTTCTACTGGGGTAACACCAAACTTACAGCCCAAGCAAGGTCTGAATTTATGTACGTGTGTATTTTTTGGCCGCCCTGGGTTTTCGTTGCTGCACTCAGGTTTTCTCTAGTTGCAGCGAACAGGGGCTACTCTTCCTTGTGGTGCTCAGGCTTCTCACTGTGGTGGCTTCTCTTGGTTCGGAGCACAGGCTCTAGCGCATGGACTTAATAATTGTGGCGTATGAGCTTAGTTGCCCTGAGGTATGTGGGATCCTCCTGGACCCGACCCCTGTCCCCTGCATTGACAGGCAGATTCTCAACCACTGGACCACCAGGGAAGTCCTGAGTTCCTTAAAGTTCATCAAATCCACTTTAAGATATTTTCAAAGTACAGTGTATTATCAAATCCGCCTTAACTCCAATGGGTGACCCTAAGCCATAGCCTGAAATCTAACTGTCTCATCACTCTATGTGTTAAGGCCAGTTCCAAGCCATGCAGTGAAACGGCAGTGTCTTTGGGAATATGACCACCCCGTTGCCTCTTAGCGGCCCTTCTCTTCCACACACAACTTCTGTGTCCTCTCCACACTTCCCTCCTCCTTCTGAACCTCTTCTCAGGATAGTCTCTGACTTTGTGCTTGGTCTGATCTAATACCCAGCTGACCATTTAGTGCTCACTCATTGACCTGCGAACAGCAGAGGAAATTTCCTTTCAGGTGACTGACCTCCTGGTCCCAAATGCCTTCCATTCTGCATTGCTTCACTTTTCTGCCCAGTTTGGGTCTCCCCCTGGGCCTTTTGTTATATCCACAGCATCTGGGTTTTGGACTATTTAATCTGGCATCTGTATGAGCAAGGTTCAGTTGGGAAATCAGTATCCGCTCTGCATATTTCATGCAAAGAGCTGGTTGCAAAGATAGTGAAGGGGCAGGAGAAAACAGGGAGAAGAGATGCCCCAGACATCAAGATGCTAGCGCCCTCACCACTGCTGGCTGCCTAGATTCCTTGCCACTCACTGTTCACCACCCTGCTCACTACCCTCTGATGCTGCCAAGAGCAAGAGACGGTGTAGGCTGGTTTCTTCTCCTGCTTTGGAGTCCCCAGTGGCAGACTCCCACCAAGAGCAGCTAGCAGGATAGTCTGGGTAATGTAGTATGGACACTGCCCACTTTGCCAAGCCAAAGTTCAGAGCCCTCCTCTAGACACAGGACCCGTCATCCGGTCTTTGGCCCTTTGCCTTGGCAGCTAGGCATGTGTATGTGCTCAGTTGCTCAGTTGTGTCTAACTCTTTTGTGACTCCATGGATTGTAACCCATCAGGCTCCTCTGTCCATGGATTTCCCAGGCAAGAATACTGGAGTGGGTTGCCAATTCCTCCTCCGGGGGATCTTCCTGACCCAGGGGTCTAACCTGAGTCTTTGGTGTCATCTCCTGCATTGGCAGGCAGGTTCTCTACCACTAGCGCCATCTGAGAAGTCCTTGGCTGCTAGGAGAGCACCTTTAGTCAGCCTCTCACCTACAGAGGTTTCAAAAGACAGAATGGAATGAGCAGCCATACCTACACAAGGTGCTGCAGGCTCTGAACTCATCCAGTACTCTGAACTTGGGAAAGGACATCCTTACCTTGCAACTGGTCACCTGGGTTGGGGGAGGGGGAGAAATCTATGGCCAGGAAAACTCGTTGCTTGTTTTTGTTTCCTTAGCAGCTTTTCAGTTCAGCTTCCTTCCATTTTTCAATTTTGATTCGTTCTATATTTCCTAGGAGATATGGTAGAAATCTTTGACTCTGGCATCACAGAAAACAGGAAATTGCATTTTATGGGGTTTTATTATCTCTGGTTCCCACTTGGTCCTGGTGCACTTCTGAGTTGCATGTCTGTCTTTGAACAAGTGGCACATTTAGCAGGGACCTAGACATACTTATTGAAATTCTGGTACTAGCCTG
Source organism: Bubalus kerabau (assembly GCF_029407905.1). Taxonomy (NCBI): domain Eukaryota; kingdom Metazoa; phylum Chordata; class Mammalia; order Artiodactyla; family Bovidae; genus Bubalus; species Bubalus kerabau. Next base: position 52,731,416 of record NC_073633.1, on the reverse strand, counting down.
ACCCTGGATATAGAAGTGAAAAAGGAAAGGAAAGAAAAGAAAGCATTGGCCCAGTCTTCATCTTTAAGTAGCTTATGGTTTTGTTACGGAAGGAGGCTTACGTGCATGCACCTTAGGAACGCAAACAGGTAAATTCTACAGTGTTTGAACTGGTGGTATCCATTCTGAGGATTACAGTTCAGAAGAGCAGTATTTCTTTCTAAAAAAGGGATTATATTTGGAAGGCAAAGGAGAGGGAGAGTAAGTTCCTAGCACAGAGAGCTGATAGCCAAGGCAAGAAATGAGCAAACGTATATGGGTAGACAGTGAGATGGTTTAGCTGGTTAGAAAAACACGGCTAATATTGTGGAGGATCTTGGACATCTTTTGAGGAAATTGAACTTGAGGCTATAGCAGCCAACCCATGACCATGAAAGCAGTGACAGTTATAAACCATCTTGTCATTACTCTGGTTCTAGAGAAAAAAATATGTAACCAGCCTAAAAGCTGCAATATTTTAATAAACCTGACTCCAGAAATAAATTTTGTTCTATAAGCTTAATAATTATATTTTTATGAAATAATGACCCATTGGGTATCAAGTGGGGGAATATTTTACCTTACATCCAATGTATTTTTTTTCTCCTAAAAGTCTAAATATCCCTCATCATTCTATTTGATTCCTGAACTTGGAAAGTGCATTGAGATAGAAAGGGGTATTGTGATCTCTAAATCCATTCGATTCCTGAGTTTCCTGAGTTCCTGAATTAGAAAAGTAAAGGATTTGAGTCCTAATTCAAAAAAATGTATCCTAGGGACTCCCCTGGTGGTCCAGTGGTTAAGACTTTGAGTTTCCACTGCAGGAGGTATGGGTTCAGTCCTGGTCAGGGAACTAAGATCCTACATATTGCAGGGTATGGAGAAAAAATAAAGAATATCCTAGTCTGTTCAGTGCCCGGATTTGTAGAGAGTGTTAGGACCACAAGGCAGGTCTGGACCAGATTTTCCAGGGCTCCCTCTCCCACTTCCTCCTGGCTCGCTGATCCAATCTGCCTGAGCAAATATTGAGGGCGCCAGTCCAGGTCAGTGTCTTCTACCACCTGCCCTTAGGTGAGGAAGCTGACAATGACGCCTCGAAGCCCACCCACCACAGACACACACACAGACACACACACACACTAGTCTTCGACTCTGAGAAGGGTCTCTCTAGTAGCCAATCTACACAACAACCTGAGGAACAGGATGCCACTGGAAAGCTGCGTTTTATTCAAGTAAAACGTCTCAGCAGCTGCACTTCTCATTTTTCGAAAGGCAGGGGCTGATATGAAGAAGTTGGCTTCAGCCATATTTTGAAGCGGTTTATGGCTGGACTAAAGATGTTGCTCTTGGCTTTACAGGTAATGTGAAACACTGGGCGATGCAAGTTTTAAAGCAGGCTGGAAGTACACTCGCTTCAGCAGCACATATACTCAAGTACGGATGGAAGTGACCAGTCCACTGGATAAGGCAATGCTTGCCCTCAGTACTTGGGGAACTATCAGAGGATAAATTTTGAGCCTGCAGATGGCTAGTTTAAGAAATAAAAAAAATAAATAAATTAAAACCTCTTTGCCTGGCCCAGCTCGGTGCTCAGATGAGGGAAGGAACTGCCATCATTTTTTGCAGGCTGAGGAAGGCAAGCACAGAAATCAGCTAAAAGGAAGGACCCTCACTTAGCTCCACCACCCTCCTGTTCCACCTCTTCAATCATGGGGGATGGCTGTCTCCCCCTCCACAGCTCCCCACACTCTGACACAGGGAAAGTCAATTAAAATGAAGGTCAAGAACCACTGGCAGAAAAGAGGAAGTTATCACCAGAAGACACCTTGCAGACCGTATCAGTTAGGATTAAGTTTGACTCGGTATAAGAATTCCAATATGTATGGCTGAGTCCCTTTGCTGTCCACCTGAAACCATCACAACATTGTTAATCGGCTATATGCCAATAAAAAATTTAAAGATTTTTTAAAAAGAAATTCAAAATAACAGCAAAGTTGTTTTTTTTTTTTTTCCTCCTGTAAAAGTCTGGAGGTAAGCAATTCAGGCCAGGAGTAATATCCCTTTTCCTCAAAGTCCTTGCACTCTAGCCTGCTTCCAGATCACTATTCCATCATTCCAAGGAAATGGTTCTTATTTTCATGGTCCGACATGGATGCTAGATCTTCGGTCATTTCCCAGGCAACAAAGCAAAAGAAAGGGCCAAGAAGGAGTGACCATGCTAACTATTTTTAAGGAAGCGTTCTGGAAGCTGGTACAGCTTTTGTGCTTATAGGTCCTCGTCCAGGGCTCTATCTCATGACCCCACTAGATGAAATGCAGGCTGAGAAGTTCTGGAAGCCAGGTGTGTCTGCTGGGAGAAGATGGTGGGTGGGTCTCTTTGAGTCCCAGCTAACAACTTTATACCTTTTCTGCCAACACTCTTTGTGGGCTGCCTCATTGTGTCCAAGACCTACATTGTGGTGATACCACATAACTGCTCCTTCCAACATGGTCAGCAGTTACACAGGAGTCTCATTGCTCCTTCTTTTTAAATTTTAATTAGTAAATTAATTTCCGTTGAGCTACTTCATTGCTGCATGCGGGTTATCTCTAGTTGCAGTGCTCAGGGTTCTCTTGTTGCAGAGCACAGGCTCTAGAGCTTGGGTTCAGTAGTCGGGGCGCACAGTCCTAGTTGCTCCATGACTTTTGGGATTTTAGTTCCCTGATCAGGGATCAAACCCATGTCCTCTGCATTGGCAGGTGGATTCCTAACCACTGGACCACCAGGGAAGTCCCTTATTTCTCCTTCTTTACCACCAGGGGTTCAAAACCTGTTTTTTTTTTTTTTAAGAAGGTTCCTCCCTACTTATAGCCCAGGACAGGTCTACACAGAAGACTTTAGAATAAGCTGTTTATTCCCTATATCAGGGATTGGCAAACATTTTCTATAACAGATCAGATAGTAAATATTTCTGGCTTTGCCAGACATGCAGTTCAGTCTCTGTTACAGCTACTCAACTCTGAACTTATAGAGGGAAAGTAACCACAGATTATATACAAATGAATGAGCATGATGTATTTCAATAAGACTTTATTTTGGACACTGAAATTTGAATTGCATATAATTTTCATGTGTCGTGAAATAGTATTCTTTAAATTTTTTTCAGCCATTTAAAAATGTAAAAACTTCTCATCTCACTGTCCCTACAAAAATGTGTGATGGGCCAGATTGGGTACACAAACCGTGGATACCAACTTTTTCCCTAAAAGATGAAAGTGTAATCAATACAAATGACTATAAAGACGTCACATATAAATGACGAGTGCTGGCTCTGAGCTGAGCCTAGTACACAGTCCTCACAACAACACCATGATTACGTTGCCTTCTGAGTCTTCTTTTATAGAAGAGGAAACGAAGGCCCAGAGAGGCTAACTAACTTGGCCAAGATAACACAGCCAGCAAGAGTTCAGCCTCAATTGGAGTCTATACCAAATGATAGTGTTGTGTCACTCAGACAAGTCTGTAGAACCTGAATAGGAAGACTGAAAAGAAGGATTGGAGAGGAAAAACCGGGGATCTCCTGCAGCATGGCTCAAGGGGCAGATGCTACAAGAGGACACAGGAGCCTTCCCAGAGGACGGTGTAGGTGAAGAGTAGACTCTGGGGTCAGACACTGGCTTCAGATCCTCACCCTCCCATCTGGAAGCTGCGTGGACTTAAGCAAGTGACAGGGCTTCCCTGAACCTTATTTCTCTCAACAGAAAAACAGGGATAATGACATCACCTGTTGATGGAAGGACATAGTTTTGATAAGTTAGAGAGACACATAAAGCAATATTTCATCACCTCCTGCTTCCAGCCCTGCTCAGCCACAATAACAAAAGACTCTGTTGAAGAAATGAAACCCCCTAGCCATAGAAGGCGGAGAAGGCAATGGCACCCCACTCCAATATTCTTGCCTGGCAAATCCCATGGACGGAGGAGCCTGGTAGGCTACAATCCATGGGGTCGCTAAGAGTCAGACACGACTGAGCGACTTCACTTTCACTTTTCACTTTCATGCATTGGAGAAGGAAATGGCAACCCACTCCAGTGTTCCTGCCTGGAGAATCCCAGAGATGGGAGAGCCAGTTGGGCTGCCGTCTATGGGGTCGCACAGAGTCGGCCATGACTGAAGCGACTTAGCAGCAGCCATAGCAGGCAGGACCCTGGGAGCCCCTGCTCCTCCAGGTGGGGTCACAAAGAGTCTGACATGACTGAGCAACTGAACAACCTTGTTCATTCCTTTCAGTAATCCCTCAGGGAGATGCTATCAGCCCCAATTTATAGACAATAAAACTGAGGCACAAATCAATTAAGTAACTCTCCCAAAGCAGGATTATAGCCCAGGACTCCCACCTAGAGCCTACCTTCTCATCAGAGATTGTAATTTAGCAGGTGTGGGGAGCAGCCCCAAAAGGTGCGTGTTGAACAAACACCCTGGGGCGATCCTGGAGCACTCCAAAGTTTGAGAAGCAGCCCTCTAGGTTACACGCAAAGGTGGAGACCCTAGAATCTTGGTGCAAACAGAAGTCAGCTGCAGAGGTTTAAACTGTGGTGCTCTGTCAGGAGACTCACAAAAGGGATGATGACTTTGCTTTTGACTTTTGTATAAAACACTCTCGGAACTTCCCTGGTGGTCCAGTGGCTAAGACTCTGTGCCCCAGTGCAGGGGGCCAGGGGAACTAGATCTCACATGCTGCAACCAAGAGTTCTCATGCCACAACTAAAGATCCTGAATGCTGAAACTAAGACCCAGCACAGCCACATAAATAAATACAAATATTTTTTAAAAAGAGGTAACCAGGGTCTTCCCAGGTGGTCCAGTGGCTAAAACTCTGAGCTCTCAGTGCTGGGGGCTTGTGTTCAATCCCTGGTCAAAGGAACTAGATCCCACATGCTGCAACTAAGAGTGTGCATACCACAACTAAGACCCAGCACAGCCAAATAAATATTAATAAATACTTTAGAAAAAGAGGTAAGCAGACACCTTATGATGTATTTTTTGTGCCCAGCAATAGCTCTTGAACTTGTACTTTCCCAGAAGCCTATGTTTGGGGAGTCCAAAGTATTTAATGTGACATGCACGTTGTTGCTCAGTCGTGTCCGACTCTTTGAGACCCCATGAACTGTCTCCTGCCAGGCTCCTCTGTCCATGGGATTTCCCAAAAAAGAATACTGGGGTGGGTTGCCATTTCCTACTCCAGGGGATTTTCTGGACCCAGGGATAAAACCCATGTCTCCTGTGGCTCCTGCATTGCAGGCAGATTCTTTATCGTTAAGCCACCAGGGAAGCCCTGATCTCTCATTAATTATTTATTAATTCACATCTATGCACAAATGCATTTAATTCCACTACTTTCCCCTTTGACCTGTGATTTGTTTAGAAAGACAGTGAGGGATCGGATGAGGTGATAGAGAAAAGCGCAATTCAGAACGTGTGCCTTTCACTGATGGGAGGCAGGTCTCAGCTTGACAATGAGTTTGCAGGCTACTGCAGCGCACTGGATCACCAAAAGGGCAGAGAGTTTCCAAGACAAACCTGGTTGGCTCTACAGGGTGGTCTGAGACTGAAAGAATGTGAAGATCACAGGGCCTGGCATTGGGAGAACTGCATTCCTGTCTTACCTTTGCAACTTAATAGTACCATGAACCCTGAGTTCCCACCCCTAGTCCTCTCTTCTCTCAGCTGTAAGGGAGGGTCAGTCATACCTGCCCCAACCTGCCTGAGTGTGACTGTGCTTTGAAAACTGGTTCCACTGCCAAAAATAAAATAAACAAGCACATCTTGTTATCATGACTCTTGGGAATGTCCCTCAGGGACTGGCCTCCGGTGGGTCCCTACAGGAGCTCGTCCTGGATGATTCGGTGAGGAGCTGGCCCTGCAGCCCTGGCTGAATGTTTCTCCAGACCACACACAGAAGCACTTAGAGTGACTCAACTTTGCCGAGATCAAAACCTTAAAGAGAGCAAGTTCAGCTGATAAGAAGCTTTCTTCAGGGAGTTTCAAATGAACAGTTCAGGGTCTGCTGTTGCTAGGTTCATGTGGACCAGGCTCTGGGCTCCAGCTTCTGGCCTAGAGAACAGAGCTGCCAGTGAAGTGGCACAGGCCTAAGGAAACAGACAAGTGGGACTGTTTTTTAACTGCTTGTCTTAGGCCTGTCCACAGAGCCCAGATCCACATAAGAGCAGCATCCCAAGCCCACCAAACAGATGTGGGATGTGCCCTGCACCTGGGTAAAGTAGATGATGCTGGATGTGGACAGGGTGTGTGGGTGTGGATGTATTCTATGTTTTTGTGAAGAGGGTAATGGTTGAGAAAAGAGTGAGCAATCATAATTCCCACTGGTTCCATATCCTAATTGAGAGTTTTTAGTTATTTTGATTTAGAGGTACTTTCTTCTCTTGCTGTTAGAGAAAAAATTTCCTCTATTAATTAAAGAATTTCTTATAGAATTAAATAATTTCTTATAGAAATAAGGCATATGTATGTATGTATGTGTGAATGTATGTATTTATTTATCCCATATAATTTAATTTGCATTTTTTATATTAAAAGACTATCCTGTGCTATGCTGTGCTTAGTCGCTCAGTCGTGTCCAACTCTCTCTCACCCCATGGACTGCAGTCCATCAGGCTCCTCTGACCATGGGGATTCTCCGAGCAAGAATACCAGAGTGGGTTGCCATGCCCTCCTCCCAAAAGACTATCCTGCTGCTGCTGCTGCTGCTAAGTCGCTTCAGTCATGTCCGACTCTGTGCGACCCCAGAGACGGCAGCCCACCAGGCTCCGCCGTCCCTGGGATTCTCCAGGCAAGAACACTGGAGTGGGTTGCCATTTCCTTCTCCAATACATGAAAGTGAAAAGTGAAAGTGAAGTCACTGAGTCTTGTCCGACTCTTAGCGACCCCATGGACTGCGGCCCACCAGGCTCCTCCGTCCATGGGATTTTCCAGGCAAGAGTGCTGGAGTGGGGTGCCATTGCCTTCTCCGAAAGACTATCCTACTAGCTGCAAAATTAACACCAAGTTTTACTGCAGTGCTTCAACGTCCTCCTGCCTTAGCCACCTCCTCAACTGACCCAGATACATTTTGATCCCTGGATAGGGTTAGCATGCTGCCCTGGGGAGGATTCTGTAGTAGAAATTATTCAGGAGGTCTGGGCTGCTTGTCAAGAGTCTGCTGTTCTTTACTTACAGACCTTGGTTTTCTTATTGGGCTTGGGAAGGCAGGGGATATAGGAACTAGAGTTAATTTACGGACATGTATGTAAGTCTTGTTATTTGACAGAAACGTTTCTAAATGTTTATAAATATTAACTTAATTCATCCTCACAACCACCCTAAGAATTACAATTATTATCCCTATTTTATAGAGGAGGCTAAATAATTTGTTCAAATTCCGTAAGAATTTAGAAACTCTTGGAAGAGACCTCTGCCAAGATTGGCATCATTCTTAAACAAGAATGGCCTCTCTCTTTTGGTGGCAGATGGCGCTAGTTGCAAAGACGCTACCTGCCAATGCAAAAGATGCAGGAGACCGGGTTCAATCCCTGGGTGGGGAAGATCTCCTAGAGGAGGAAATGACAACCCACTCCAGTATTCTTGCCTGGGCTACAGTCCATGGGGTCACAAAGAGTCAGACATGACTTTTAAGGGATTCCGTTGAGAATCTGATGAAAGCTATAAACCCCTTCTTTGGAAAATACAGCTGTGTTAATAAATTAATCTGCATTCCAAAGCCATCTATGGAGCCCAGACAGATTAAAAACCCTTAATATAATGGAGGAAACCATCAGTCCTTTCTGGCAACTTCTCTCCCACGGGAACCCCAAACATAGAGATATTCTGGCATTTACTCTCTGATCTTTGCACCATGTCTGTTCTTTTTTAGTTATGCTAGGTTAGAAATCATCTAGGTAAACTAATAGTCATCGTGGTTATTTTTGGAGGGTAAAATTCTTGGGTACTTTCACATTCTGCCTGATGTATTTCTGCAATGTTTAAATACCTCCCTATAAGCAGGTATCATTTTAGCCAATAGAAGAGAAATGAAAGATTTTTTAAAGGAATAAAACAGGGACTTCCCTGGTGGTCCACTGGTTAAGACTTCCCCTTCCAATGCAGGGGATGTGGGTTCAGACCCTCATCAGGGAATTAAGATCCCACTGCCTTGCGGCTGAAAAACCAAAAACATAAACCAGAAGCAATATTGTAACAAATTCAATAAAGACTTTAAAAATGGTCCACATCAATTTAAGAAAAAAATTTTTTTGAGGAATAAAACAAAAATTTGCATTACAGTTATATTTTTAAATGTGAAAAATTATGTATTGGGTTGGCCAAAAAGTTCATTCGAGTTTTTCATACAGTGGTACAGAAAACCTGAATGAACTTTTTGGTCAACCCAATGCATACAAGGATATTCATTGCTACATTGCTTGCCATTTTCTCAAATGGGTTCAGTAAAGAAGAAATTAAATAAACTATGGTCCCTTCTTTAATGGACTGCTATAAAAATGGCTATTAAAAAGAGAAAAAAAACTTCCAAGTAGCTTTAAAGGACACTCTCTCAAGCCTCAAGATCTACCATTTGGAGAATAAAGCATGATGCTGAATGGTGTATAGGGAGCTACAACTCTGTGTAGGGAATATTGGCTGATGTGTCTAATACCTCCAGAAGGATCAGAAAGACCTGTGACAGTTACTGTCTTCAGCAAGTCAAGAGCGGAAAGAGAGATCTATTTTCACTTGATGACCTTCCCTACTTTTGAATTTTGTTTCGTTTATTTATTCTCATTCAATAAATAATTAAAATTCTTAAAAGGAAAGGACCTTCAAGGTCATCGAGAAATGCCATCATCAGTGGTTTCTTCCCACCATAGGACCTTGGGCTATTTGTCCTTCTTCCCAAAATGATCTTCTCTACCCCGGCTCACCCTTTGGATCTCAACTCAGTTGAGAGCTCTACATCGTCTTCCCTGACCTTACCACAAAGTCAAGCACTCTTTTACCTATTCTTGTAATGCCATGTGTCTTTCCATCCAAATATTTTCCTCCGTTGCATTTCTACATGTATTTTTGTGATCATTCGATTCATATTTGTCTTTTCCCACTAGGTACAAATTCCTTGAGAAAAGGATCCTGGGTTTTGCTCACATAGTAGCATACCTGGTGTACTGATTCATAAATAGTGAGTGAGTGCCTTTATTACCCCCATATTCCTGCCAGCACGTCATCAGGCCTCCTAAGAATGCAGACTTCACAGTTTCTCCAAGCTGTCCATTATACTTTTAGATACCTCTAAAAGTTAAAAATGTCAACCTGATATTGTTGTATTGAGCTGAAATGAACTTCCGCCCATTGGATTTAATTCTACTCTTAGTAACACACAAAACAGGACTAATCCCTCTGCTACATGATGATTTTTGAAGAATTTGAGCACCAGGGTCTTCATTTTACCTAGCTAGCAATCTTCAGATCATAGCTACTAAGCTGCTATCTCCTTCAGGGCAGGGAGGGTATCATTCATCTCTGTATCTCTATTCCCTAGCTCTGGACTTGTCTTAGCATATGTTATTTTAATATAATAAATTTTTATATGGCATCTCTTGGTGTTGTTTTTTGTTTTGTTTTGTTTTGTTTTTGCCAAACTGCACAGCAAGCAAGATGTGAGTTTCCTGACCACGGATCGGACCTGTACCCCCTGCAGTGGAAGCGCAGTCTGAACCACTGGACCAGGAAGTCCTGGCCTCTCTTGTATTACTCACTTCTGAACATACTCCACTTTTCCTATGTACCTCTTACAGCACCAGCCAATATTATGGACAAATATCATAGGTTTAGTCTTCCCAGTGTACCTCCTTCCTTCCATTGTTCGTATATCTAACTAGTGACAACCAAGATCCCATGAACTCTGAAGGCAGCCACTGATGACAGATAATTAGTCTTGTTTGTGTTGGCTTCCTTTTTTTCTCTTTGCAGGTCTGTCTCTGCCCTACGGCATTACTGTATGTATGACCTTATTTATTAAAATACTGCCCTCAGCTGCTAATGTTAGCATCTCTTTGTCTCTCAGACTTTCCAAAGCCAGACCAGAAGCTTCATGAAATGCCACAAGTCCCTCACCAAAAAGGATAATGCTATTTAAAAATAGGTCCACTTGGAACCTTCCTACACTGTTGGTGGTAAATGGGTACAGTTACTATGGAAAACAGTACGCAGGTTTCTTAAAAGACTAAAAATAGAGTTACCATATGATCCAGCAATCCCACTCCTGGGCATATACCCAGAAAGGACAAAAGCTCTAATTCAAGAAGATAACATGCATCCCAATGTTCATAGCAGCACTGTTTACACTAGATAAGAAATGGAAGCAACCTAAATGTCTATCAACAGATGAATGGATAAAAAAGATGTTTTATATATATATACAAAACATTCATATAAAAAATAAAACAATGCCATTTGTAGCAACATGGATGGACCTAGAGATTTTCCTACTAAATTAGGTAAGTCAGACAGAGACAAACAAATACTATATCATATATATGTGGAATCTAAAAAAATAGTACAGATGAACTTATTTATAGAACTGAAACAGACTCATAGACTTATGGTTACTAAAGGGAAAAAAGTGAAGTGAAAGTTGCTCAGTTGTGTCCAACTCTTTGCAACCCCATGGACTGTAGCTCACCAGGCACTTCTGTCCATGGAATTCTCCAGGCAAGAATACTGGAGTGGGTAGCTGTTCTCTTCTCCAGGGGATCTTCCCGACCCAGGGATGGAACCCAGGTCTCCCATTTTGCAGGCAGATTCTTTACCATCTGAGCCACCAGGGAAGCCCATTAAAGGGGAAGAAGGGGTTATAAAATAGGGAGTGTGGGATTAACAGAAGCACACTCGCATACATAAAATAGAAAAACAATAAGGATTTACTGTACAGCACAGGGAACTGCATGCAATATCTTGTAATAACCTATAATGGAAAAGAGTCAAAAGAAAGAATATTGATATATACATATACAAGTATAACCAAATCACTCTGAGGTACACCTGAAACTAACGCGATGTAAATCAACTATACTTCAATTTAAAAAAGTAGGTCCACTTGGTGTGGCAAATATTACCCAAGGCAACCCTACATTGTTCCCCTCCATCCCACCTTTACTCAATGAGTACCTTCAGAGAGGAAAGAGAGAGTGTTTGAGCTTCAAGTGAGAATTTTTTTAAAAGGCCAACCTCTTTAATCATCAACTATGATGCTCAGAACTGTCACTAGATCCATTCTCGAGGGCTCTCAAAATGCTGAATCTAAGCTCTTAGCACTAGATAACTTCTGGGTAAGGGCGAGCATGGGCACATCATTGCTAATGGGCACAGTGCTTGGCAGAGTGCCATAAGGCCCATACGTCGAAGGTAACTTCTTGGTCTTTTAGCCAAGATCAAGAGGAGAGCCAGTCAGTCTCGGATATTGTCATAATTCCTCTGTGGGGAACATGTCCTGACCCGGTAAAGGGATGGACAGGATGATTTAGTTTCTTTTTCATATTCAGCTTTCATGAGCTATATGACAAATGGATAAAGGATCAGAGCACGCTGAGAACTAATGAACCAGAGGGAGAAATTCATTTAATGACTTAAGTGTGCTTTATCTAATGTGAAATGTAGGTCAATTTACTGTAAATTTATTCATGGGGATTATTTGTTCTTAGCCTGATTACATGGCATGTATTGTAAGACTTCAGCCCTGGGTAATGCAGGACAGACCCAGCTTGTTCCTCCTCATCTTTCTCCAATCCCCTCCCCACCCCCACCACCCCCATACACATGCTGGTAAAAATCCAGCAATATCCATCAGTGCTTGTCTCAATAGAAAAACTGTATTTTGAACCAATAAAAGTATTGATTTGGAGCTCTTTATTACATTTTTGGAGACACTTGGAGTAATCTAAAAGCTGAATACAAAAATTCAGATCTATTGCTGAATTTGCAGTCAAAACAAAGATCAGGCAATAAGAAGGGTATTTCGTCATCCTATGGGTCCAAGCCGGGTATGTGTCACCAGAGAGACAAATTTTTCACATGCAGCATCCAGGGAACAAATTTTATGATGTTTGGGTAGTAACTCCTTCTCAATTCTAATTTTAAAAAGCCAAGACAGCAATCTCCTGGGGCTTATTGTAATCATCATTATTATTTTGTAAAATTGAGATTAGTAACTGATAGTCCAACTTGGATGAATGTTTCATTAGCTTCATTACCTCTTATAATCAAACAGAAGGTTCAGTTTTTGGTCCTAAAATACAAGCCATTAAAGCATTTAAAGATTTGAATGAAAACTTAAGAAAAATGTTTTCTTGTTCAAAACAAGTGCCCATAAGATCCATATTTTCAGAGGAAAAAATTTATAGGGGCCTAGTTCACATTCGGAGAAGGCAATGGCACCCCACTCCAGTACTCTTGCCTGGAAAATCCCATGGACGGAGGAGCCTGGTGGGCTACCGTCCGTGGGGTTGCTAAGAGTCGGACACGATTTCACTTTCACTTTCACTTTTCACTTTCATGCATTGGAGAAGGAAATGGCAACCCACTCCAGTGTTCTTGCCTGGAGAGGCCCAGGGATGGCGGAGCCTGGTGGGCTGCCGTCTATGGGGTCGCACCGAGTCGGATACGACTGAAGCAACTCAGCAGCAGCAGCAGCAGCAGTTCACATTAGTAGCATGGGTCATTTAGTACAGTAATGTGAAAATCCTGTGGTTTATCAAAAGTCGCCTTTCTGACTTGGAAAAAAAGAAAATGGAATTTAAATTTCTTTTCCTTTTCTAATTTTAGTTTCGAGGTAACTGGAGAAGGAAAGTGTAAAGAAATACTAAGAAACATTAATTTGGCATTGAGCGCTTAGCAAGGTAAAGAGAAGAAAATGTCATACTTTCCCCAAAACCAATTTCATCTCCAAGACAAAGAGCAATGTGGCCTTTGAATGATTCTGTAAATTTCAATGCATTTTATAGAATAGGAAAGAACATTACTTTGGGGATTTTTTGTGTCAAAACTGTGAACTTAAATGCCTTCTCCTCATCTCCCCTGTGGAACAGTTGTTTAAAACAATGAAGGACCCTGGAACAATTTCCTAAGTAACTTCAGAGTTATAAAGGACTTGTTAAGTCCCATAAAAAGGCGGTATTAAGTTGCACTGTTCCTGGAAGAACTAGCCTTGGAATATAAGTAATAATAATACCCTATATTTGTTTTAAATTTTACAGTTTATAACTTGCTTTCATGCACACGATTTTATCTGATCCTCATATTGTCCTGTGATGCTCAGCAGAATTTATCTTGTGTGGCAGTGGGGGCAGGGAGGGTGGCGATCTATAGTCATCAGCAAAGGACAAATCACATCTACTTAATGTCTCCTGATCACAAAGTGCTGAACACATGGTTTGGTGTCTATGTAAATAAGTTAGCTTGCCTTTAGAGGCCTGGATATACTAAAACCCTCCACAGCTTTAAGCCCAATGGTGGGGAGTAGGCAATAAGGACAGAAGCCTGACTGAGGGGCTCATGTCTCTGACTCACTCTCACTCAAGGCACTAGGTCATTGATATGAATGGCTAGTGGAGGTGAGCAACCCATTTATTTATTTTTAGCATTTATTTGTTCATCTATTTATTTGGCTATGCTGTGTCTTAGTTGCTGCATACGGGATCTTTAGTTGTGGCATGTGGGAACTAGTTCCCTGACCAGGGATTGAACCTGGGCCTGCTGCATTGGGAGCACGGAGTCTTAGCCCTGGGCCATCAGAGAAGTCCCGCCCAACCTGTTTAGATTCTTATTATCTCTCTCTCTCTCTCTTTTGCCAAGTGTTTAGTTGCAAAAGTCAGAGTCTCACCAAGAGAAGAAAAACCACTCTGGATATTCAAATAGATGGTCTTGAATATAGGGAATTGGTATATAGGTGATAGAAATGCTCAGAAGATGAGAGTTGAGAAGTCAAACAAAAGACAGTGAAGATATCAAAAGTCTCCTAATTTCTGGAAGCCTCTACCACCACTTGGATGGAGGAAAACAGAAAAAAGTATAACCAGGACCTATGGGCTGGGATCACTGGAGTTAAACTGGAACAAGGTGGGCCAGCTTTGAAGGAAGTGGAGCCATAAAGGAGATGCCATCCAAGATGAGGTGAGGAAGAAATACCCTGGCCTCTCCTTCCTTCCCTCTGATCTCCAGCCAGCTCCTCTCTTTAGTGGAACATAGCTGCCAGCCAGCAGACAGTGGAGTCAGATGCAGCTTGTAGGGATCAGTCTGATTGCCCAAGACACAGAGCAGATAAAAGGTGAGAAATGGAGCTGAGGATAAATAGAACCAGGACCTGCATAATAAGTAAACTTCTCTTCGTGCCAGTTATAGCCTGTACTTTACATTATGCACTTTATGTTACATTATGTTACGCACAACCTGTATATTAAATGTGCATATGATGTGACATCACCATATCTATTACCAGTTGCAACTTATATATGAGGAAGCTAAGATTCAAGTTTAATAATTTGCCCAAGTTTACACACTTAAAAAATGTTAGAGTTTGGTCTATTTTTCTGATTCTTATGTCTACTGCTATGATCACTATCCTGGTTCCTTCCATTTGAATATGTTGGAGAAGGGCTAGGATAATCTGAAATTTTAAAAACACGGATAGACGCTTAGAATGAAACTAGCCCAGGGCATTTCAAGCTGGGTACCCTGGAGCTCTGAGGTCCATAGAACACCCCCCAGACAGAGTCAACAGGATCCCAAACTCCACCCTCCACCGCAAACTTTGTGGCAGCTTATTGTTTTATGCAGTGAGAGTCTACTAAGACTTTATTTTAAGAAAATGATTCTACTAAAAGAGTAAATAGGGTCTTCCCTGGTGGTGGTGGTCCAATGGGTTTCTCTGGTGGCTCAGATGGTAAAGAATTTGCCTACAATGTAAGAGACTCAGGTTAGATTCCTGGGTAGGGAAGATGCCCTGGAGAAGGGAATGGCAACCCACACCAGTATTCTTGCTTGGAGAATTCCATGGACAGGGAAGACTGGTGGGTTATACAGTCCATGGGGTCACAAAGAGTTGGACGCAACTGAGCGACTAACACTTTCACTGCTGGTCCAATGGTTGAGAATCCACCTGCCAATGCAAGGGACACAGGTTTGATCCCTGGTCCAGGAAGATTGTGCACACTGAGGAGCAACTAAGCTGATGCGCCACAACTACCGAGCCTGTGAGCCACAACTACTGAAGTGTGAGACTGTACTCCACAACAAGAGAAGCCCCCACAATAAGAAGTCCACTCACCGCAACTAGCGAGTAGCTCCCGCTAACTGCAACTAGAGAAAGCTCTTGCACAGCAACAAAGTCCCAGCACAGCCAAATATATATAAATGAATTGATTAATTTTAAAAATGAGTAAAATAATATTGTTCCAGTCTAGTGATCAATAGGTCACTAGATCTAGTACTCTCCCTCAAATGAAGTCACTAGGGCCCAGAGAGGGTCTAGCCAACAGCAGGCTGAAATCCAGATGTTCTGGCTTGCCCCTTAAGGCTCTTGCCAATGAACCATGCTGTCTGTGTTGTGGCCAGCTAAGACAGAGAGAGACAGTGAGGCAGGGGTAAGAAGGAGAAGTGACAGAGCGAAGAGACAAGAGACAGAATCTGACCCGTTCACGGAGGGGCTAAGCAAAATCAAGGATAATAGCTCCAAGATGGAAACAATTCAAACATCCATCAGCAGATGAGGGGATCACACATGGAACATCCAAGTGATGCACAATTCTTCAGCAGTAAGGGTGCAGAGAGCAGCTATAACACGGATGCACCGAGAAAGCGTCATGCCAGGTGAAAGAAGCCAGACGCAAACGACCACATACTGTTTAATTCCATTTGTATGAAATGTCCTCAATAGGCAAATCTATCAAGATGTAAAATAGATTAGTGGTTGCCTGAGGCTGGGTACGTGAACAGGGAATGACTGCAAAAGGGCAGGACGTTTCTTTCAGGGGCGACAGAAAATGTTCTTGAACTAGATTGTGGTGATGATTGCCCAACGGTGGAAATTTACTAAAAATCCTTGAATGGTACACTTCAAATCAGTGGATTTTATGGGTGTCAATTTTACTTGAATAAACTGATGTTATTTTAAACACAAAAGATAAATTGAGGGATGACTCTAGCTTATAGTCTTGAGGGCACAAAACTAACCCCATAAACACTCACGAGAGAAAAAAATCTTGCAGTATCTGTTAGGAAGGTGAGGTGTGGCCCTTCTCCCACTCCTGGGTTGGGTCACAGGGGACCTCATCCATTACTTCCAGCCCAGTAACAGATCTGTCATCTACTTCAGTCCTGCCCTGAGATTATCCAGCACCTCCGTTTCCTGGGTTTACAGATCATGAAAGCTAAAGTTGCAGATATGAGATTAATATGATACAAGCATAAAAATCTTTCTCACAGGATCTTCTTGGTGGTCCAATGGTTGAGAATCTGCCTGCCGATGCAAAGGACACAAGTTTGATCCCTGGAATCAATCAAGATCCCTGGAATCTTCCCAGATTCCACAAGCCACTGGGCAACTAAGCCAGTGAGCCACAGCTACTGAGCCCGTGCGCCTTAGAGCCTGTGCCCTGCAAGAGGGAAGCCACCTTGATGAGAAGCCCGTGAACTGAAACTAGAGAGTAGCCACCACTTGCTGCAACCAGAGAAAGCCCTTGAGCAGCGACAAAGATCCAGCATAGCCAAAAATAAATAAATAAAATTTATAAAATAAAATTTAAAAAAGAAAGAAATTGTTAAAAAAAATTCTCACATGATTTCTCAGCACTCGGCACCCCTCCTTCTAAGTACCTGCTATAAATCTATATTCCTCTGTAGGCTGTAAACTCCGTAAGAGCAAGAATGGGAAGCATCTTTTCTACTATTTTCTTCCACTACACAGCATAAGCCTGCTCATTGTCCATTCTAGAGGATTATTTGTTAAAAGAATTAAAAAATTATTAGGGGGACTTCCCTGAGGGTCCAGTGATTAAAATTTAGGCTTCCAGAGCAGGTTTGATCCCTGGTGGGGAAGCTAATATACCCACTCCAGTATTCTTGCCTGGAGAATTCCATGGACAGAGGAGTGGGGTGAACTACAGTCCATGGGGACCCAAAGAGTCAGACACGACTGAGCAGCTAACACTTTCCACAAGGGCAGAGTTGGGCTTCTTTTTTCCCATCATGCATTGCTTTATGTATGCATAAACATACATAAAAGGACTATGTATTAAAAAAAATACATAAAAAGACATACACAAAGGGATGAAGTATTAAAACCTTAGTACTGAGACTTCCATGGGGGTCCAGTGATTAAGACTCAGAGATCCCAATGCAGGGGAGCGGGTTTGATTCCTGGTTAGGAAACTGGATCCTGCATGCCGCAACTAAAGACTCTATGTGCTGCAACTAAGACCCAGTGCAGCCAAATAAGTAAATAGTTTAATAAGTTTCAATACTTTTTATCAAAATGGGTCCCTAACTGCTTAGTAATTTTAAAGATGCATAGATAAATAGAATCAGAAGATGAAGTGTACCACAAAGATCTCAGATGGGGACCTAGCAAATGAAAGATAGTTTTCATATGTCAGAAATCAGTTCTAGGAATAGACTGAACTAAGAAAAACTGCATGTGAAAGATTGGACTTTAGTACAAATTTATTAAATTCGCCTACGGAAAGAAACTAAACTACAATGGATACTTTATTGACCAACTCATCAACTTTTAATAAAAGTATGTGATAAACCTCACATTAACCATGGACATGGGTGAAGAGTGTAGGCTCCCAAAGGGAGCTATAATTGCTTTGTCAGTTCAGTTCAGTCCAGTCACTCATTCATGTCTGACTCTTTGCGACCCCATGGGGTACAGCACAACCAGACCTCCCTGTCCATCACCAGCTCCCGGAGCTTGCTCAAATTCATGTCCATTGAGTCAATGATGCCATCCAACCATCTCATCCTCTGTCATCACCTTCTCCTCCTGCCTTCAATCTTTCCCAGCATCAGGGTCTCTGCTAATGAGTCAGTTCTTCACATCAGGTGGCCAAAGTATTGGAGTTTCAGCTTCAACATCAGCCCTTCCAATGAATATTCAGGACTGATTTCCTTTAGGATGGACTGGTTTGATCTCCTTGCTGTCCAAGGGACATACTTGTGTCCCTTGGGACACTCTCCAATACCATACTTTAAAAGCATCTATTCTTCAGTGCTCAGCTTTCGTTATGGCCCAACTCTTACACCTATACATGACTACTGGAAAAACATAGCTTTGTCTAGGTAGGCCTTTGTCAGTAAAGTAATGTCTCTGCTTTTAAATATGCTGTCTAGCTTTGTCATAGCTTTTCTTCCAAGGAGCAAGTGTCTTTTAATTCCATGGCTGCAGTCACCATCTGCAGTGATTTTGGAGCCCCCAAAATGAAGTCTCTCACTGTTTCCACTGTTTCCCCATCTATTTGCCATGAAGTGATGGGACCGGATCCCATGACCTTCATTTTCTGAATGTTTAGTTTTAAGACAGCTTTTTCACTCTCCTCTTTCACTTTCATGGAAAGGCTCTTTAGTTCCTCTTTACTTTCTGCCATAAGGGTGGTGTCCTCTGCTCTGTGTATGATTCCTTGTGATTGTCCCCTCAGGGTGCGTAGTCATCACCATGCTGATATGAGGAAAGTGAGCTTCTTTGGCTCTTTCCTTAGTCTCACCTCCCAGAGTTAGCTGCTCATTCACAGCTGGTGACTAAAGCATCCTTATAAGCCTCTCTTACTTTCCTTTCACTGCTTCTTTCTCCTCATCTATCTCCAGAGGTTTAAATAGCTCCACTCTTAATCTTTGGCTAAGCTATTCAGGAATAATGGGATACTTTGATATTATTACTCTTATTCAATGTAGAAGGAAAAAACCATTATCAACCAGGTATTCCTATGGGAGAAGCGAGGCCCAGGATGACATACAGAGTGTCAGGGGCCACATGAGATTAGAACCTGGTCTGTAGAGCTCTGGTCCAGGATTTTGTTTCCTCCTATGTCATTTCTCAACTAAACAGTTTATTAAAAGCCTCGATGCCCAGAGTCAAAGAAAGCTTATAGATATAGTTCTGATCCATTTCAAAATATGTTTCCAATATGATAACCCCTGCCTCCTAGAATTCCAATTCCAAAAAGACTTCAGAAAATTGGTCTCACAACTACTCAATTTTGAACAACAAAATATTCAGCCTAGAAGATGATTTAGCCAAACCCAGGTATACTGGGTGGGGGCTTCCCTGGTGGCTCAGACAGTAAAGAATCTGCCTGCAAAGCAGGAGACCCAGGTTCAATTCCTGGTCAGGAAGATGCTCTGGAGAAGAGAATGGCAACTCACTCTGAACGTGTTAGTCATTCAGTTGTATCCAACTCTTTGCAACCCCACAGACTACAGCCCACCAGGCTCTCTGTCCATGGTATTTTCCAGACAAGAACATTGAAGTTGGTTGCCAATTCTTGCCAACCCAGGAATCGAACCCAGGTCTGTGTTGTAGGCAGATTCTTTATCATGTGAGGTACCAGGGAGACACAACCTACTCTAGTATTCTTGATATACTTGCATTTTTACATGTGAATGTATTTCTCTGGAGAACTAAAAAAATTCACCCTTGCCAGCAGCCTTCTGCCACAGGGGCAAAAAAGAGGCAACCTTCCTTTTCATGTTTTTAGGCCACACTGTGCAGCATGCAGAATTTTAGTTTCCTGACCAGGGGTCCAACTGCTGCCCCAGGCATTGGGAGTGCAACATCTTAACCACTGGACCACCATGGAAGTCTCCTTAACTTTCCTTTTTAAAGAAATGTCCCCCACAGCATTCTAGTATGACTGTTGGTATAATGTTAGGGGAAAAAGAAGAACACTAACCAACCTCAGAACAAAAAATAGAGAACCAGAATTTGAGAAAAGCTTCCAAAGCATCTCTGTGTCCCTAATGTTACCTTCACGCCTCTCTGGAAATGCTTCTGTTGTGCCCTCTGGGGGAAACCAGCAGCCGTTGGACCCTCCCACAGTCTTTTGGAGATATCAGTGTGGGAAGGAACTGAGGCCTCTGCCAACAACCAGCACCGACTTGCTAGGCCCGTGAATGAACCCCTCTGGAAGCAGACCCTCAGCCGCAGTCAAGCCCAGTGTCTGCCCCGCGGCTCTGGCTGACATCTTGGCTGCCACCTCGTGAGGTGCCTTGAGCCAGACCACACTGCTCAGCTGCTCCTGGATTCCTGAGCTGCAGGGACTGTGAGATAATAAATATTTATAGTTTAATCCACCAAACCTGGGATGACTTGTTACATAACTGTAGGTAACTAATACAGAAAGTCACCTGAATATGTGACTAATAAACGACATGAATTTGGTCAGAAAATTAATCACTAGGTTCTAACTGCTGAACTCATTCCCACAGTAGGGAGTTGGGAGACTGGAATGAGAGGGGGAAGACTGGAATACTTTACATTAATTATTTTGTTTTCATTAAGGGGTTTTTATTTTTTTATTTTTTCTTTTAAAGAGAAGGGAGTTGTGGTGAAGGGCTGGGGAAGGGAGATAGAAATACGAAATCTTTTTTAAGGGGTATTTTTTTTTTGTATTTTCTTCTTAATTATTTGTGTTTTGAAAGAGCAATTTTAAAATTTGTTCTTTGGTTTGAGGTCTTGTTGCTGTCTTTCCTCTCTTCTACTTTCTTTCCATAGATAACATCTAAGCAGGCTGGTGTTGGCTGGAGTTACATCCCACTTGGGGTTAAAACTTCTGGAATATACTGGAGGAGCACTTCAGTGGGAACGAAGAAAAGAATTATTTTCTTTCTTTTTGACATAAAAAAGACATTCTAATCCCAGAACCTACAACAGAACAAAGTCAGCTGTCTTCATAAGGACCTTAGTGTCTTTAAAATCAATTCCAAATAGTAACAAAGGATAGAAATGAGATCCTGTCCTGGGATCTTCCTGGATAAAACTAGTTACAGCCACAAACACAAAGAGGAAGTTAATGGCCAAGTTTTCCAAAGAAAAGGTTAGTTGTGGAGACTGTTTCAAGGGTAAGCCTCAGGAATTATGACATATTAGACAAAAGGAAACATGGGATTATAAGTGAGAAGATAAAATACTCGAGAGTGGCTAATTTTAATTATAAAATGATAATGTTCAGGGGTTCTCAAATTTTAGTGTACTTGAGAGTCACATGGAGTGGGGAGGCAAATTCAGATCTCAAGGCCTCAGCCTCAGAGATTCTGATTTAGGATTTAGTAGGTCTAAGATTGAGTCCAGTAACCTATGTTTTTTATATTTATTTATTTATTGGGCTGCCTGGGTCTCAGTTGTGTCACTTGGGATCTTTAGTTGTGGGTCTAGTTCCCTGACCAGGGATGGAACTCATATCCCCTACATTGGGAGTGAGAAGTGTTGGCCACTAGACTACCAGGGAAGTCCCCAGGAATCTATGTTTTTAATGAGCGTAATATGTTGCTTTGACTGTCAAAGTTTAAGAAAAATTGAGCTACTATACATAATATGTGTCATCAGATACTGTATTTATTAAAATTATGAATGAAAGGATGTCTAGAAATACTAGGCAAAGGGTGGACAGCAAGGAAGAGTGTGAAATGTCATCCTGACAAGTGCCCTTCAGACATTTCCAGCAGATCTGTCAATTGCTCTAAACCCTCCTAATACTATCCATCTCCTAAAACGCAACTATGTTCGATTTTTCACAGTTCAAAATATAATCATTGCACAGTGGCCATCAGAGAGGGTATTTCAAAATAACTATATTATAGAGAAAGATGGTAAATGTTTCCCTAGATTTTGATGGAATACTGTGTTCTTACTGTGAAGCAACACTTGACTTGCAAATTCTAAAATGAGAAGGAAAAAAAAGTCTAGTTTTAGAAGAAAATTAACTTTATAAGTAAACATTTTAAATAAGAAGAGTATATGAGATATAAAATAAAAATCTCGATTCCTTGGTATGTGACTGCAGAAGCAGTTTTGCCTTTTATTAAGTGACACATGCAATTCGGAGAAGAAAACCCTAAGGACACACGGGTACAGCCCAGCTATGCTGCTCTCAGCACAGGCAATCGTGTATTTCCAGTCATTTCCACAGGTGACACGCTGACAATTGGATTTATGGAGCAGTGACCCAATTCAGTCACTCAGAGTTGAAAAAACACAAATGTCACAAAACAGGGGGGAAAAAAATAAGAAAATGATAGTATGTGGAATACAATCAGGAGGAAAGGAAAAACTTCAGATTGAAGGGGACTAGAGGGGACTCCCCAAGTCCAGCACCTTCATTTTACAGGTAAGAAACTGTCATGAACAGATGGAAGCCTGTCTTTGCTCTCACGATGTTCAAGTGGAACTCAGACCTCCCAGCCCCCAGCTCAGCAGACCAAGGGTTATTTAACTCATAATGATGGAGTCGGTGCTAACCCGCCCCAGGAACAAGAGCCTCTGGGGGTCATCACTGCCTCCAAGGGTGTGTCTAGCTGCTCTGCTGACCAGGTGCTGCCTTGAGTAATTTTTTTTTAAATCACATCTGTTATTTTGTATTTAACTTATACCTTTGCTTTTTAAAAATAACATTCTGCAATAATAAATCTAAAAATAAAACATTGCACATTGTAATAATAATGTTTTTTCTTTTAGCCTGCTCTTATCATTTATTCTATCATGAATGTTTTCAGTGCATCAGGTTGAATGGCTCTCTGTTTTCTAGAATGGGACCTTATTTTTTATTTTTTTGGCCGTGCTGGATTTTTGCTGGGGCAGGCAGGCTCTTTCTTGTGGCATGTGGGCTTATCTACTTGAGGTGTGTGGGCCATGCACGAGTTTAGTTGAGATATATGGCATCTTAGTTCCCTGGCCAGAGATTGAAGCTGGGCACCTGCATTAGGAGCGCAGTGTCTTATCCACTGGACGACCAGGGAAGTCCCTGCTCATACTAGTGCTTAAGCTCAGTTTTAAGCTCAGTTGTGTCCGACTCTTTTCGAGCCCATGGACTCTAGCCTGCCAGGCTCCTCTGTCCATGGGAGTTTTTCCAGGCAAGAATACTGAAGTGGGTTTCCATTTCCTCCTCTGGGGGAATCTTCCCTACCTATGGACTGAAGCCGCATTTCCTGTGTCTCCGGCATTGCAGGTGAATTCTTTACCGCTGAGCCATTGGAGAAGCCCAGAGAAGCCCCTGGGACCCTGTTTATTCTGATCATCCTATATGACCAACCTTTAGCACCCTGCCTGCCACACAGCAGGAACTCAATAAACATGTGTTGAATGAATTCATTAGTAGAATATATTAATTAGTAGAATAAATTATCCTTTATTGCGGTACATTGAGATGGATTCCAGTTTTTTCACAATTATAAATAATACTTCCACTAACATTCTTTGATGAATCTTTGCACCCACTCCTTATTATTACCTTGTGATAAATTCCTAGAGATGCAATTAGTGGATCAAAGCCTTTAATACATATTGCAGAAATGTCTTTCAGAAAAATGGTCCAGTTCCCCGCTGTACTCCTGCCAAAGTTCTTTTCTTTCTTTTTAACAATGAAGATATTTGTCTCTTGAGAACGGAAGTTAGTGCTGGGAAAACATTTTCAGAACGTTCTGCCCATTTTGATTGCACAAAACAGTTTTTGAACACTTTCCGTCTGTATTGTATTAAATCGTACCAGTAATTTATCTAGAGGTGAAAGGTTACTGAAGCCACTGCTAAATCGCTTATATTCGTTGGATTTGTTGTGCCTTATAAGTTTTATAAAAGGGGGGAGGGGATATGTCTTTTGCTTGAAAGAGCGCAAAGGAGCCCAGACATGGGGTTGCAGAACCACGGTGGGACAGAATGGCAGGGTGGCAGGTGCTACAGCCGGAGAATCCGAGTCCCCGGAGGAGGCTGCAGCTCGCAGCGTTCTCACAGGTACTACATACACGTAACACACACGGAACAACGTGGGAGGACCTCAAAGCCAGTGTCTGGGGGGAGGAGAAACAGACACTCTTAAGATTCATAAAAATGAAAACGAGGCATGTGAAACACATCAGAGGGGTGGCCTGATTGGAAGAGAGGCCGCAGTGCATGGGGATCAGATATGAGGGGGACCACGCTCAGATCAAGAATGCTGTGAATGTGCCCCAAATGGGGACGAGCAGTATGCTGCAGCCACTCAAAAAGAAGCAAGAAAGAAGAGATTTCTTTGGGGGCCCAGAGGCTGAGACTCTGCAGTCCCAATGTAGGGGGTCTGGGTTTGATCCCTGGTCAGGAAACTAGATTCCCACATGCCACAACTGAGAGTGGGCATGTCACAGCTAAAGGTCCCTCATGCTGCAAATGAAAGATTCCATATGCCACAACTAAGACCCTGCGCAGCCAAATAAACAAATAAATAAAAATAAACATTAAAAAAAAAGAAAGAAGGAATGAAGGATATAAAGGGAGGGTTCTGACACCCTTTGAACCCCTGAACCCTAACTCTGTCACTAACTCTGGATGAATTGCCCTCGAGTCCCTCCCCAGGCTTAGGTTATACATGCTGGGGAAGGACTAGATGGTTCCAGCAGGGTCACACTGCGATTCAGACACAAGTGGGATGCAGATGCAGCCGCCTGGGCTCTTTCGTGTAAATACAGGTGTTGTGTTTCCACTGTCCACCCTGACAAATCCCACAAACAGAAAGCATCGATCGATTTGTAAAACAAACCATGTGCTTTATGGAAGAAGCACTGCTAGCAGAGACTTCCATAATATTATAAGCAGATGTGAGCCGTTTATTAAATTTACAAACAGCAAAGTCCCATAATGACGGACCTCCCCAGGACGGCCAGCCATTCTTTGGCAGAATTCCAGCAGGAAATTTTCTGGTGTCGACTGTTCTCCTTTCCTCTTGGAATCACAATGTCTCCGACAATATTTGAATTATTTAAATATGCCCCAAATCTGCAGTTCGTTGTCTTATCATTTCAAAGGACTGTGCTTCTATAAATCATATCAAATGTCTGAGATTCAAACCAAAAAAGCAAGGGGAAAAATGAGGCACAGATACTCCTGGCTATCTAAGAAAAGCATACAGCAGAAAGGAAATGACATTGCATATTAAAAGCAAGTATCCTTTTGAAAGGTTTATGTGAACACAAGATGATAAAGCACAGTCAGTTGGTTCTACAGATTAAGATGTGTGTGTGTGGCTGTGTGTGTAGGTTCTATAATTAACCTGGTTAAAAATGACACAACTTGCTCGTAAGAGCAACCGAGTAAATATATTAGAATATGTGGAGGGGAGAGGAGTTGCCTAAAGCAATTTTTCCCTTTATTATGGAAGGGAGCAGCAAGCTTTGCTAAACACCTTGACACCATCTATGCTGATGGATGCCAGACCATCCCTGTGTGATCAGTTTCCTCCTGGTTTTCATTTAGGAGAGGAAGCAGCTTGAAAACCAGGGTTTTTTTTCCCCTCTGGCTTTAGAAACACAAGGAGACTGGCCAACTTTTAAATATTCTGTTAGTCTTAGTTGTGTTACATAGGACCCAGTTACTCCACTCTAGCTGTTGCCAAGAATTAGACATACACAAGAAAAGAGATGAGCAAGAACAAATCATTCCTGGGTGCCTTACCCATGGAGAGCATTTCGTCTGTTCTTGGCTTCGCTGGTGGAGATTTGGAGCCTGGGAGAAACACAGTGAGTTTCAGCACTTGTGGAGACAAGGAACAGGGCTTCTCTCCTACCTACGTGGTCCCTGTGGACTCCAGTTCATTTCAGCCCACCTTACACAGGGGACATGGTGAGTACATGGGAGGAGACGGGAAGGTAGCCAGGCACATAATTACAGCCCCTAGAAAGCAGGCTCTGAGACTCAGATTTGTGTGCAGGAGGTCAACTAGGAAATGCTCTTATTAACCACACCTGTGAGGGAGTGAAGAGCTCGGGATAAATGGAGGAAGAGGCTGGTCACAGAAAGACCTCAGGGATCTCCAGGGATGCTCTGCTCTGTGGCAGCTCTTCAGAATTGTCCCCCCTTGGCCACTATTATTGGTCCTCCCACATCAACCATCTAGTTGTTGGATACTGGCTATCTTTACCCCGCACGCCACTCACACACACTTCCCTCGTACCAGGAAGGGTGAAGAGGGACTCAGATAGGAGCTATTGGCCAACAACACTTCCAGCAACAGAGGGAAGAGATTCCTCAGTGGATGTATCAGGGCAACCACCACAAAATAAAAGATGTATCTCAGCCATTAAGGAGCTTACACTCTTATTGCGGGACCATGTACATTAACCACAGTACAAGGCAATAGATTATTAAGTGGTAAGTGAATGGCACTGATTGTCTGTTTTACAGATGTGTGGAGAAATGACAGAAAGCTGGAAGTGGAATTATGGATTTTTGGACCAAATCAGATCCATTTCCAAGTGAGAATACTCTGACGTGAAAAATGGGGAGACATGTCCAAGCTTACATATCTGCCAAGGAGCCACCTAGGTTTCCTGATTCCCATTTCCGTCCTCATTCTCCTCCTCAGTAAACCTCCCACTCCCTGCCTTTAGAAGTGATTACTTGAGACAGGACTGATCTTATATAATTGTGACTAGATCTAGGTAAGGCAGAAAGCAGAACCCTCAAAATAGGTCCTCACCAGAAGAATTAAAGTCAAACGAATATCTTTGGTTTTAATCTAAACAACTGTCAGTCAAGAAATGGGACTAGAAATGACTGCCCTCAGCTTACAAGTAATTTCACATTTTATCACTTGCCAGACTGTTTGTGGTCATGTGGGAGGCCGCCATCTCTCCTGAAGAAATGACCCGCCCCGGCTATGCTCATTTTGTGGAAATGAGAAATAGTTTTTGAATCATTTCCCAAAAAACACCAAAGAACATAAAAGTAGAAAACCAGAGTCAAGACCAGACCACACTGGTGCTATCCAGCCTCTGTTGAGGTTATTTGGTAAACCATAACTGTAGTCTGTAGTAGTGCTCACTGTCTTCCAAATGACAGCATGGCTTGCTAAGGGTCTCCTTTTCTTCTAGAACTTTCCAGTTCATTTTTTTTTTTCCATCCACGTAAGGTACTTTTACAGATATGTAAGGTGCATTGAGGGGGTAACAGAAAGGGCAGCTTAGGTGACATAGGACCAAGTCAGTATTAAAGATCTGAGTCTTTTGATAAGTAACTACCTGGTCATTCCTGAAGTCACTCATTCAACAGGTATTTGCCAGCACTTACTCTGTCCTCAGTGACCTTGTAAGAACTGAGGGCTTGGAGATGAGTAAGATACAGCCCCTCAGGAGCCAAGTCATCAGGCACTTGATCTGGTAGACAAGACAGAGACGTGAATGTGAGTCACGTATAGTGCTACAAGGAAAACCAGAGCAGGGACATGGGTGGTGGGATGGCGATAGAGTTGTCTGTGCTACAAAGAGGCCATTTACTTTGTTTGATGTGAAGCATCACTTGGCTTGAGTCCCACCCCTTATTTTGCTGTTCAGTTGCTAAGTCATGTCTAGCTCTTTGAGACCCTATGGACTGCAGCATGCCAGGCTTCCCTGTCCTTCACTATCTCCCAGAGTTTGCTCAAGCTCATATCCATTGAATCAGTGAAGTCCTATTATTTGTTTATTCCCTAAAAAACAGTTACTGGGAGATTTCCATGTGCCTAGTATAGCACTAGATACTTCAGGTACATCTGCTTGAGTGACTCGTTAATAATGTTCTTAATAATGAAGGGCTTTGATGTATTAAGACTTCTATTTTGTTGTGCTTTGCTTTCTGAAGCATACATATGTCAAGGGAACCCAAGCATCCCATCCATTCCATATCACGTCCTACTCAGACCTACTCAAGTAGACTGGAGCTTAGCTTCTTCCTAACTCCAGGTCTCTGTATTTCTTTTTCAACATCTCTGCCCCTTGACTCTTCTGAACTGGGACACTCTCCTAGTTCTTTGCGACTGAGTCATTCTAGTGGTTCTTCTACTCTTAGCTCACTTCCCTAGAACCTGAGTTGCTTAACACACTCTTGAAACAAAAATATTCTATCCTGTGCAGTGTTTCTCTCCAGCCCTCCACCGTGGCTTTTTTTGGTTACCCTAGCCCCTTCAGTGTCTCTGCAGAGAGCATGGGCACACTCACACACATCTCTCACACTTTGGTGTTTCTCCATTCTTAACCAGCCCAAAGCCCAACACAGAACTAAGCTGTGTTGTGGGGATTTGGTGGGGGAGAGACTAGGGTGAGGTTGCCTCACGAACTCAGTGATGAACGAGGTCATCACTGGTCTCTTTGGAGATGGATGTCTCCAAACTTTTGCACTGGTAGGTGCTCCTCACTTCTCTTCCAACTTCCTCTGAAGTCTCAGGCCTCCCCTCCTGGTTTCTTGTTGGCCCATCCACCCTGCTGCTATATACCTTACTATCTTTCTCCCTCCAGAAAATCTCCCTTCACCAACCTGTAATTGCCCACCACTCTTTACCCTCTTTGGCTGCTTCCTAGGAGGCCCTGGAGCCTGTTGACAGCTTAAGGTCTCACTCCCACATTGCTCATCCATGATGGATCTTGCACTATCACTGACACATTTTTATCAGCCATCGGAGGTCAGAACTTCTCCAGCACAGAAATAATGGCAGAAGAGGCGGGAGGGCATGCAGAGTAAAAGTAATCATTGTCACACTCAACTCAATGGCAAGCAGAGTCCTGTTTGGCACAGCCGCAACTGCAGGGCATACTGTTGAGCACTGATAAAAGGGCTCTGCTGAACTTGCACAAAGAGTATGGAGGATGCATGTATCTTCCCAGTGTAGTGTAATGGATATAGTTCTTGAGGAAACACTTCAGAGACAAATAGTGTTACAGTGAAGCAGGTCTTACTCAGTTCAGTTCAGTCTTGTCGCTCAGTCGTGTCTGTTTGCACCCCATGAACTGCAGCACGCCAGGCCTCCCTGTCCATCACCAACTCCTGGAGTCCACCCAAACCCATGTCCATTGAGTCGGTGATGCCATCCAGCCACCTCATCCTGTGTCGTCCCCTTCTCCTCCTGCCCCCAATCCCTCCCAGGTGTACTAGACAATGGCAAATGTGTACAGGTGTGAGATTCAGAACCCTCAGTAGTTACTGTGGGTTTTTTTTCTGAATGTGATCTCTGGACCCACTGCCTTGTTTTCTTTCCTTTTTTTTTTTTTCTTTTCGTTTTAAAGAGATCTTTACACTTTCAACTTTAAAATAGGGTAGGACACATACCGGGCTTCCCCAGTGGCTCAGATGGTACAGAATCCGCCTGCAATGCAGGGGACCTGGGTACGATCCCTGGTTCAGAAAGACTACCTGGAGAAGGGAATGGCAACCCACTTCAGTTTTCTTGCCTGGAAAACTCCAGGGACAGGGGAATTTGGTGGGCTACAGTCCAAGGGTTCGAAAAGAGTCAGACATGACTGAGCTACTAACACTTTCACTTCATTTTAGGACACGTATCATGTTGATCTAACAGTTACAATATGAAAAGGCCGCTAAGGCACTGGACCACTGCATCATTTTCTCCTGGGATGCTTTTAAAGGAAGAAACTTAGCAAATCTGAATCTGTTGGAGCAGGGCGTAGGCATTTGAGTGAGAAGCCTACTGAGTCTAAGTTTGGACAAGAGACAGCCCCTCATTTTAGAGAGATGCCCAATGCTTGAACATCCTCCTTTCTCTGGCCTGGAAGCCACATATTAGCCCTCTGCTGGCCCTTATCTGCAATTCTGGAACTATTCATCTCCCTGGAGATTTCCTCTCTGGAGAGGATTGTTTTCATCTTTCTAGCATTCTATAAAGGGAATAATTCTATAATTAATTTCATATTGAGTGAGAATATTCTTTCTATAGATATGTTGGGCTGTCTAGTGCATATGGGAGACATTCCCGGTAGATTATATTTATCATGTTATATAACTGCAGAACACCCCCCCCCCACCCAAGTGATAAGATCTGTTCCTCCCAAATGGATCTAGACTTTTTAAGCCGTAAAAACAAAGATTTTGAAGCTACAAGTTTTTAATTTTCACTTGAATGGAATTGAGACAGATTTGGAAACTTCTTAGTGCTAATTCTTGGGATCATGTATTTCCATGAACTTGGTTGTAAATTTTCCAGTTCACAATGAATTCTAAGATCTTGTGAATCCGTTCAGGTAAAGAAGGTGCTTGTCACCACACAGTACTGCTAGAATACTCCCATTTTATAGCCCTTAATGAATCACTGATATAGGCAACAATCATCAATGATGAAACACCTTGATAAAAGGCTTGTGGGAAATTTACGAAAACATCAGGATGGCACCTTCTGAACCCACTGGTCAATCTCAGTTTCACTGAAATTTGGACAACTTACCATTATGTGTTCCCTTGTGTGGTGTGGTGTGAGACATGCAGTGTGTGTGTCTAGTCACTCAGTCATGTCTGACTCTTTGCAAACCTATGGACTGTAGCTCGCCAGGTACCTCTGTCCTTGGGATTTCCCAGGCAAGAATACCAGGGTAGATTGCCATTTCCTCCTCCAGGGGATCTTCCCAACCCAGGGAATGAACCCGAGTCTTGATTTCATACCAGCTATGAAATCTGCTTGCCCCAAATTTCAACCAGAACCTAATTAAGTTAAGAGAAACAACTTTCAGTTTACAAGGAAGAGGGAGATAGAGGACAAAGTAAGCAACAGCACACAGGAGAACAGGTAGATCCAGAGAGTGAAACGTTCTACAGGATGGTAAACAGTTGTCTTCAAGTCAGTACCACCAGAAAAATAAGGATGGGTTACTTCGGATGTCAAGATGAAAGGAGGCATAACAAACACAGAGAATAAATCTAGAATTTGTCATTTTAACAATTAGGGTGGGACTTCCCTGGTGATCCAGTGGGTAAGACTCCTCGCTCCCAATGCAGGGGGTGCATTTTGATCCCTGGTCAGGAAACTAGATCCCACACACCACAACTAAGAGACCCCGCATGCCACAGAAAAGATCATGAGTGCTGCAACTAAGACACAACACAGGCAAATAGATAAAAAATTATTTATTGATTGATTTTAAACTTGTAATTTTGTTGGAGTATAGCAGGTCAACAATTTTTTTTTTTTAAGACAGTTTCAGGTGAACAATGAGGGACTCAGCCATACATATACCTGTATCCATTATCCCCCAAACTCCCCTCCCATCCAGGCTGCCACATGACATTGAGCAGAGTCCCATGTGCTATACACTAGGTCCTGTTAATTAAATAAATATTTTAAAACAACAAAAAAAATTGGGGAAGCCTGAGTATAGGCTGGGCACTAAATGATACCAAGGAATTAATTTTATTATGTGGGATAATGGCATTGTACTTATACAAGAAAATGTTCATAGAATTTAGACAGTAGAAGGTACTTAGGGAATAGAGATGAAATGACACAATGTATGAGATTTGCTATAAAATATACAGTACAAGTAAAAAAATAGACAAAGCAAGTGGTAATACCTTGAGATGGTTGAAATTAGGTGTGGTAGTACATGGGGTTCATTGCATAATGCTCTCTACTTTTGGTAGATGTTTTAAGATTTTCGTAATACCATGTTTAAACAAATTCTACCTACCAATAATAACAAAGCAAGAAAGTCACAGAATAGTATACTACAATTCGTGGGGAAAAGGGAAAATATGTTTATGTTTGTATATCCTGAAAAGATACCCCAGTAACTCATAAAAAGATTGCCTCTGAAGAGAGGAACTAGGTGACTGGGAAACAAGGATGGAAGGAAGGCTATTCAAATAATAAAAAATATTAATTAATTAACTTATTTATTTGGCTGTGCTGGGTCCTAGTTGTGGCATGTAGGATCTTTAGTTTTGGCATGTGGGATCTAGTTCCCTGACAGGCATCAAACTCAGGTCCCCTGCATTGGGAGCTCGAAGTAATTTTAGCCACTCGACCACCAGGGGAGTTCCTCAAATAATTTTTAAAAGAGAAGATCCTAGGTGACACAGTGGTAAAGAATCTGCTTGCTAATGCAGGAGACACAAGAGACCTGGGTCTGATGCCTGGGTCAGGAAGATCCTCTGGAGGAGGAAATGGCAACCCACTCCAGTATTCTTGCCTGGAAAATTCCTTGGACAGGGGAGCCTGGAGGGCTACAGTACATGGTGTTGCAAAGAATTGGACATGACTGAGCACAGCACACAGCACAGCGTATGCAGATGTTGCAAAAGGAGAGAAATTAGTTTTTATAGACTTGGCCCTCATTAGTTTAGTTTTATTCCTCTCAGTGCCCTAGTCATTTATTGGTTGTAAATTGGGTATCTGTGGGCCACATTCAGCTGAAGGAGTTAATTTATCTAAATAATGGTAGAGAAATTTATTTAATAAACATATATTCAGGGCCTGCTGCTATGGGCACTGGATCTCAGGAGATAAAAAGATGAGTCAGACACTTGTTATCATCAAATTGACGGTGTTTAACATAATTTCACTAATGCTTTATTTTTAATTTTAGGCATAAAAGAAGGAACCTCTGAATAACTGTTATTTAATTTTGACTGTCTTTATGGTTAATTAAGAATTCTATTTAGCTGTGCCAAGTCATATGGATAATGAAGAAAGAGTTATATTAGAATGATTGAAGCCCCATGAATGCAGGAAGTTTCTGTGTTGGAAACTTTGTACTCAACTACTTTCCCTTGTGGCTCAGCTGGTAAAGAATCCCCCTGCAATGTGGGAGACCTGGGTTTGATCCTTGGGTTGGGAAGATCTCCTGTAGAAGGGAAAGGCTATCCACTCCAGTAATCTGGCCCGGAGAATTCCATGAACTCTATAGTCCATGGGGTTGCAAAGAATCGGACATGACTGAGCAACTTTCACTCACTCACTATAACAATAAGGATTATTAATAAAAGTTAGAATGGCATGGAGAGGAATTAGAGAGGTAAATGATATTAAAGTACTATTTCATCCCACTGATTATTGTAAAGAGCCCTATATTTCCATGGTGGCCTTGTGGTTCTGACCCACATATTAATACATTAAAAAAATTAAAATCTTTTAATTTCACAGGAGACCAAAATGATGTTTTTGCATATATTCTGATATGAAGAAAGATGAAATGTTATCCCTTTGTTTCTATTTTACCTTTGGGTAGAAAAAAATTAAGCTAATTGAGTTGATGCCTGAGTTTTTCTTTTTTAATTTTAGTATTATTCATATTGCACTGGGAAAATACTTAATAATGTTAAGAGCTGATGCATTACAAATCATCAGAATGGATATTTCCTTCTCTTTTTAGCTCCCTTCTGACTCACTAACCTAACCCTGCACATATTTGTGTATAATGCCAGCTTTACAGTCTTTGCAAAGGTGGTTCTAATGCTGAAAATTCTGAGTTTATATAATGCTGAAAGTTTGATAAAACTCAATGGAATCACCTTTGAGGCAAAATGCGAACAATTAAATCTTCTTAACCCGAGGAAGCTTCAGGAGATAGATCTGGTTGGCAGGAAGTAAAAGTATATTCAAAACGGTGAGACAAATGACATATGGGCCAGTTCATTTGAACTCCTGCATTGTAGTTGATCGCTAAGATTTAAATGAACACATAATGATGCCAAGCTGATATCTGAAGGTGTCTGTTTTGTTTTTTTTTTTTTTGAAGGTGTCTGTTTTGAGCTGCTCTGGACAACAGAACATTGGGCTACAAGGACTACAGCTAAGCCTTTGTGCCTAGGATTGATAGGGAAAACCATTATTTTTGGTGCATTCTAAAAGCTTATTTAATTTACATGCAGAGTACATCATGAGAAACCCTGGGCTGGAAGAAGCACAAGCTGGAATCAAGATTGCCAGGAGAAATATCAACAACCTCAGATATGCAGATGACACCACCCTTATGGCAGAAAGTGAAGAGGAACTAAAAAGCCTCTTGATGAAAGTGAAAGTGGAGAGTGAAAAAGTTGGCTTAAAGCTCAACATTCAGAAAACAAAGCTCATGGCATCCGGTCCCATCACTTCATGGGAAATAGATGGGGAAACAGTGGAAACAGTGTCAGACATTATTTTGGGGGGCTCCAAAATCACTGCAGAGGGTGATTGCAGCCACAAAATTAAAAGACGTTTACTCCTTGGAAGGAAAGTTATGACCAACCTAGATAGCATATTGAAAAGCAGAGACATTACTTTGCCAACAAAGGTCCGTCTAGTCAAGGCTATGGTTTTTCCTGTGGTCATGTATGGATATGAAAGTTGGACTGTGAAGAAAGCTGAGCGCCGAAGAATTGATGCTTTTGAACTGTGGTGTTGGAGAAGACTCTTGAGAGTCTCTTGGACTGCAAGGAGATCCAACCAGTCCATTCTGAAGGAGATCAGCCCTGGGATTTCTTTGGAAGGAATGATGCTAAAGCTGAAACTCCAGTACTTTGGCCACCTCATGTGAAGAGTTGATTCATTGGAAAAGAATCTGATGCTGGGAGGGATTGGGGGCAGGAGGAGAAGGGGACGACAGAGGATGAGATGGCTGGATGGCATCACTGACTTGATGGACGTGAGTCTGAGTGAACTCCGGGAGTTGGTGATGGACAGGGAGGCCTGGTGTGCTGCAATTCATGGGGTCGCAAAGAGTGGGACACGACTGAGCGACTGAACTGAACTGAACTGAAACATTAAGAGCTTGTCACTCTGAGTGAAAGTGAAAGTCACTCTGAATGAAAGTGAAAGTCACTCAGTCAGCCATGTCTGACTCTTTTGGACCCTGTGGACTCTACAGTCCATGGAATTCTCCAGGCCA
This sequence comes from Bubalus kerabau, assembly GCF_029407905.1. NCBI lineage: Eukaryota > Metazoa > Chordata > Mammalia > Artiodactyla > Bovidae > Bubalus > Bubalus kerabau. The sequence goes on along the minus strand of NC_073633.1, from coordinate 52,696,518 downwards.
GAATACTGGAGTGGGTAGCCTTTCGTTTCTCCAGGGCATCTTCCCAACCCAGGGATCGAACCCAGGTCTCCACATTGCAGGTGGATTCTTTACCAGTTGAGCCACAAGGGAAGCCCAAGTATACTGGAGTGGGTAGCCTATCCCTGAGCCACCAGGGAAGCCCCCCAGAAAGGCAAGGACTATATTTTGTTCAGTTGGATTCTGTGCAGCTGGGAGGGAGAGTGTTTTGCTCATAATGAGTCTTGGCACTAATCCAATAAATATTTGTTAAATCTATTTAAAGAAATAGGCAAATAACAATTGTGTTGGATATATTTATTTTGTCTTTGATGTAGACCCAAAGCCATCACTTACCTCTCTGAAGAAACATTAAAAATATCTAATTTCTACCTACATTTACTCTATTTCAGTTCATCACTTTCAATTATGTAATAAAAAACAATTAATGACTTAGCCATAATTTAATCATCTTATTTGTTTAGAACAAGTCTATTCCATTTGAGGTTGATTTAGAATAATATTCCCTACATGAACATAAATACATTGTTTTAAAATTAAAGTTGGTTTGATGCCTAAACAAAATTTTTGGCACCTATAAGTAAATACATCTCTAGAGCCAAAGAAGCCATTCTTTTTTTTTTTTATTTTATTTATTTTTGGCTGCACTGGGTCTTCGTTGCTGCACTTGGACTTTCTCCAGATGTGGTGAGTAGGGGATACTCTCTAGTTGCAGTGGGTGGATTCTCATTGCAGTGGCTTCTCTTGTTGCTGAACGTGGGTTCTAGGTGAGCTCGGGCTTCAGTAGTTGTGGCACTTGGGCTTAGTTGCTCAGCAGCATGTAGGATCTTCCTAGACCAGGGATCAAACTTGTGCCCCCTGCATTGGCAGTCAGATTCCTAACCACTGGACCACCAGAGAAGTACCAGCCATTCTTATTCAATTAACTACGATCACAGATTAAAAAAAAATTTTTTTTTTTAGTTTAAAAGTCTTTCTACAATACCTTGGTATTAGAGAACATTTCATGAAAATATGTTTATATGTATAGCATTTTAAAAATCCCTAATGACCAGAAAGACTTAAAAGTTAGATATTTAATAGTAAAGGAGTTTTGATAATCCACTCTAAAAATATTTTAAAATGTTTTTAGCCACAGTATAATAACCCCAAACAAGTCTTCTCAACTCAGTTATCAAGCAGCCAAAAGGGAAACATTTTGTCTCACATAATGCTGATATTCCTTTTCCTATTTGGAACCAGTCTGTTGTTCCATGTCCAGTTCTAACTATTGCTTTCTGACACACAAGCTGGAATTAAGATTGCTGGAAGAAATATCAATAACCTCAGATATGCCGATGACACCACCCTTATGGCAGACAATGAAGAGGAACTAAAAATCCTGTTGATGAAAGTGAAAGAGGAGAGTGAAAAAGTTGGCTTAAAGCTCAACACTCAGAAAATGAAGATTATGGCATCTGGTACCATCACTTCATAGGAAATAGATGGGGAAACAGGGGAAACAGTGGAAACAGTGTCAGACTTTATTTTTCTGGGCTCCAAAATCACTGCAGATGGTGACTGCAGCCATGAAATTAAAAGACGCTTACTCCTTGGAAGGAAAGTTATGACCAACCTAGATAGCATATTCAAAAGCAGAGACATTACTTTGCCAACAAAGGTCCATCTAGTCAAGGCTATGGTTTTTCCAGTAGTCATGTATGGATGTGAGAGTTGGACTGTGAAGAAAGCTGAGCGCCGAAGAATTGATGCTTTTGAACTGTGGTGTTGGAGAAGACTCTTGAGAGTCTCTTGGACTGCAAGGAGATCCAACCAGTCCATTCTGAAGGAGATTGGCCCTGGGTGTTCTTTGGAAGGAATGATGCTAAAGCTGAAACTCCAATACTTTGGCCACCTCATGAGAAGAGTTGACTCATTGGCAAAGACTCTGATGCTGGGAGGGATTGGGGGCAGGAGGAGAAGGGGATGACAGAGGGTGAGATGGCTGGATGGCATCACCAACTCAATGGACGTGAGTTTGAATGAACTCCGGGAGTTGGTAATGGACAGGGAGGCCTGGCATGCTGCGATTCATGGGGTCACAAAGAGTGGGACACGACTGAGCGACTGAACTGAACTCAACTGAACTGAATGCTGATATTAACCATGTGATTTGGATTAAAGATAAATCCAATTTAACATCATAATTACTGGAATTCTTCCAGATAGCATGTTCTTCAGAGATACTTAAAGAACCTTCAGTGGTGTGTTTTATATATCATAGGAAAACAAAATAAATCTCAAGCATCTCCTGTGTTGGGTACAATAATAACAATTGTTTCCTGAATCCATGTGAATGATTTCCTTTTCTTAAAAAAGACATTTACATGTGTATACATGTGTATACCTGTGGCGGATTCATTTTGATATTTGGCAAATCTAATACAGTTATGTTAAGTTTAAAAATAAAATAAAATTAAAAAAAAAAAATAAAATAAAATAAAATTAAAAAAAAAATAAAAAAGACATTTAAATCTGCATCTTCCACTCCACACTGAATGTCAGGAATAAGGTGAGGCTCTATCCATGGGGATAGCTACAAAGCTAAAATATATTAATTCTGTGTAATGTCAAAAATCTGCCCTTCAAATAAAATGAAAGTAACTTATCAATTATATGCTGTACTGAAGCACATTAATATTCTGTCTATAATTATTAGGTAGTAATCTCTCCTAGATCTTAAAATTATACAGCAGATGGAGAGATTTCTATAAACCTAAAAGTGTCAAATGAGAATAAATAGAAGCTCAAGCATCCCATTTCCATCTCTGGTTCTGAGTAACAGGACATTTTCAGAAAACATGGTTCCCCTGTCCACCCTGTTCCTTGGAGTGGGTAAGGCAATTTTGAGAATATCATGAACTGTTGGTGTATTGTATTGATGAAATCCCAGAAAATGTAGCACAAAATATGAACAAAAGTATTAACAAAAGTAGAACAAAATGTTTGGTGGAATTTCTTTTTGTTTTTCAACATGGACACAATAGGGTTTTCTTAGGCATACGTGCAGATAGGAAGTTAAGAGGTTATGGCTAATAGGGCAATGGGTGAATAGATCAATTTCTTAGAATTTCTGTAGCACCAAGCAAGTATGGTTTGGTCTTTATAGCTCTCAGTTCAGTTCAGTCACTCAGTCGTATCTGACTCTCTGTGACTCCATGGACTGCAGCTCACCAGGTTTCCCTGTCCATCACCAACTCCCGGAGTTTACCCAAACTCATGTCCATTGAGTCAGTGATGTCATCCAACCATCTCATCCTCTGTCGTCCCCTTCTCCTCCTGCCTTCAATCTTTGCCAGCATCAGGGTCTTTTCCAATGAGTCAGTTCTTTCTTTGAAAGTTTTTTTCAGGTGGCCAAAGAATTGGAGCTTCAGCTTTGGCAACAGTCCTTCCAATGAATATTCGGGGTTGATTTCCTTTATGATCGACTGGTTTGATCTCCTTGCTGTCCAAAGGATTCTTAAGAGTCTTCACCAACATCATAGCTCAAAAGCATCAATTCTTCGGCGTTCAGCTTTCTTTATGGTCCAATTCTCACATCCATATATGACTACTGGAAAACCATAGCTTTGACTATATGGACCTTTGTTGGCAAAGTAACGTCTCTGCTTTTTAATATGCTGTCTAGCTAGTGAAAAAAATAAATTTTAGTTCCAGATATATTTGTAATTGACTCAGAAGCTATCTATTTGATTTAGTTCCCCCAATATCATACATTTTAGTCACACAAAATGTGCATTTTTTCAGTTTCTAATGATCTGCTTGGCAGGAATTGGGACAATATGGTGGTGGTGGTGGTTTAGTCGCTAAGTTGTTTCTGACTCTTGCGACCCCATGGACTGTAGCCCACCAGGCTTCTCTGTCCATAGGATTCTCCAGGGAAGAATACTGGAGTGGGTTGCCATTTCCTTTTCCATGGGACAATATGAAGACTTGGTAAATTGCTTAATGGAATGAGTTTTATCGCAAGCTCTAGACTCTAAGATAAACTGCCACCATGTTTTCCTCTGCTGGAAGGAGACAGAGTTCAAGACTGTGAACTTGTTAGATCAGGTTTTCTGCTGCTCTACAATGAATTATGATCACTGTAACTAGTAAAGAGAGGGACTAATAATAGCTGACTTTATAGAAATAGTTTAGAAATAACTGTCTTTTAAGGACATGGAACCACAGACTGGTTCCAAATAGGAAAAGGAGTATGTCAAGGCTGTATATTGTCACCCTGCCTATTTAACTTATATGCAGAGTACATCTGGAGAGGGCAATGGCACCCCACTCCAGTACTCTTGCCTGGAAAATCCCATGGACAGAGGAGCCTGGTAGGCTGCAGTCCATGGGGTCGCTAAGCATCGGACACGACTGAGCGACTTCACTTTCACTTTTCACTTTCATGCATTGGAGAAGGAAATGGCAACCCACTCCAGTGTTCTTGCCTGGAGAATCCCAGGGACGGGGGAGCCTGGTGGGCTGCCGTCTATGGGGTCGCACAGAATCGGACACGACTGAAGTGATTTAGCAGCAGCAGCAGCAGCAGAGTACATCATGAGAAACACTGGGCTGGAGGAAGCACAAGCTGGAATCAAGATTGCTGGGAGAAATATCAATAACCTCAGATATGCAGATGACACCACCCTTAAGGCAGAAAGTGAAGAGGAACTAAAGAGCCTCTTGATGAAAGTGAAAGAGGAGAATGAAAAAGTTGACTTAAAGCTCAACATTCAGAAAACTAAGATCATGGCATCTGGTCCCATCACTTCATGGCAAATGGATGGGTAAACAGTGGAAAAAGTGGCTGACTTTATTTTGGGGGGCTCCAAAATAACTGCAGATGGTGATTGCAGCCATGAATTTAAAAGACGCTTACTCCTTGGAAGGAAAGTTATGACCAACCTAGACAGCATATTAAAATGAGAAGCGTTACTTTGTCAACAAAGGTCCATCTAGTCAAGGCTATGGTTTTTCCAGCAGTCATGTATGGATGTGAGAGTTGGACTATAAAGAAAGCTGAGCACTGATGCTTTTGAACTGTGGGGTTGGAGAAGACTCTTGAGAGTCCCTTGGACTGCAAGGAGATCCAACCAGTCCATTCTAAAGGAGATCAGTCCTGGGTGTTCATTGAAAGGACTGATGTTGAAGCTGAAACTCCAGTATTTTGGCCACCTGATGCGAACAGCTGACTCATTTGAAAAGACCCTGATGTTGGGAAAGATTGAAGGCAGGAGGAGAAGGGGACGATAGAGGATGAGATGGTTAGATGGCATCACAGACTCAATGGACATGAGTTTGGGGAAACTCCAGGAGTTGGTGATGGACAGGGAGGCCTGGGGTGCTGCGGTTCATGGGATCGCAGAGTAAGAAACGACTGACCAACTAAACTGAACTGCACTGAAGGTCTACAGAAGGTGTGTCAATTTCAAAGCAGTTACTGTAGGTTACTGGTAAAATCTATTTTACTTTTATTTGGAAAACTGTTGAAAAATAAACTATTAGCCATTAGAATGGTTAGAGTTGTTTTTTCTAAAGAAACAATAAATGGCTTTGAGGTTATTAAGAGAGGTTAGAGAAACTGAGACATCATAAAGATAGGTGAAGTGTTCAAAGTCAGTTGGTTAGAAGCCCAGACTAAAGCAAAGAATTCTAGGACTGGTGTTCTCATTGGGGGAAAGGGTCTGATTGATCTGAGAACCACAAAATAGGCTAATTGAACACATAATGCATAGATATTTAGACACCTGCACCTCACTCCTCTGAATGTCTCAGGCTTAGCTGCTATTTTGAAATGAGTGAAATTACTGGACTAAACCAATGCTATATATAACTCTACAAGATGTTGGTATCCCAGGATTGCACTGATAGTCTAGCAGAAGAGATGACTCTTCAAATATCTCAGGAACTAGTCAAGTAGACAGTGAACAAATACGCCATTTTCATGGGAACAAGTATTTATTGTGTACCTACTAAGTGTCAGGCCCTTTTAGGTACAGAGGCACAAGAAAGAACTTTGCTATTACTTTCTAAAATTCAACAGCTTCTCACTGGCAAGCAGAGGGAGAACATGGGATATTTTGAGAATGGTGAATTAAATAATGGAAAATCTTTAAATTCAAGTTGGGGAAAAAATCTAATTTTGAGATGTTTGACAAGAAGTCACTGGGACCCATGAACTAACAACTAAGCAGAAGGGGAAAATGGCTTTAGTTGTAGTCAATTCTTCTCTTTGTCTTGAAGAGCCTCTTACACAAACCTGTCATTTGAGCTATAAAAATATGGTCAGTAAACCAAGGGACAATTTAGGTGGCATTAATTTAATGACCTTATTACCAATCTCTTACAAAAATCAATTAACATTTACTTTTCTAACCATCCCCTGAGGTGGCTTCTTGCCACCACCAGTGATTGTTAGACTGGGGAATGTTTAAAAGAGTGTGGTGAACAGAACCGTTTTTTCCTGTGCAATTAGAAACTGTGCAGTGCAACTCAGAACTTTCTCAAGTAGCCAGTTCATTGGTTCTCTAACTGTGCTTTTTGCTTTACAAAGTTTATTCTCTGAAATAAGTTACAAAGCTGTTCTGTTATTAACATCTGTGGTCATAGTAAAGTCAAGTCCATTAGCCCTGACAAGAACATGCTTTTTTTTTCTTATAGAGTATCCAGCCTTATCCAATGTCTCAACAGACTTCATCAAGACAGATCAATTTACATAGTCTCCAATTCATAAGGGCAGAAGTTTCATGCTCTGAGAAACACTAAAAAGTTGTGGTAGTTTCGGTTAGGAGTAATTAAAGAGATTTGCTACCTGTTTTTTGGGAAAAGGAGTTAATCCTGATTATTTTATATTGGGATGGAGAAAAATGCAAGGTCTTTTCTTATTAAAAACATTTTATTTGTAATTACAAAAGTTATGTGTGTCCCTTGGAGAAGGAAATGGCAACCCACTCCAGTACTCTTGCCTGGAAAATCCCATGGACCGAGGATCCTGGTAGGCTACAATGAGGTCGCAAAGAGTTGGACACGACTGAGCGACTTCACTTTCATGTGTCCCTTATAGAAAAATCACAAACTAGAAATAAGCAGACAAAGAAAAATCACCAACTAGAACTAAGCAGACAAAGAAAAATCACCCACAACTCCAATTACCGAGCCCTAGTTAACATCTTGGTTTCTGCGTCCAGTCTTTTCTACCTCTCCACATAATTTCAAAAATGACATCATATAGTACATAGTGTTTTGCGATGTCTCCTGACCTCCAAAACTTCTCATTGTTTCAGGTCATCCTACAACATTTCCTAATGGCTGTGTAATTGCAAAGGTATATCACTGACTTTAAGGGCACAGTAGGCAGGAGAAAATTTTCTTCTGCTGAATTTAATAGATTACGCCCCCTCATCCTTAAAAGCCGTTCTCTAAATCCCTAAATGACCTCTGACCTGGTGGGTTTTGGTGTCGGCGTGTGCGACACTTACAGAGAGGGACAATCCTGCTTGGGGTTCCCACCGACAGCATCGCTAAAGGACCCCAGAGCCCACCAGGTTCCTTGTGTTGGACCCTCACCTCGCTTCCCCTCCGCGGCGGGCCAGCGGTTTGGGGAAGCGCTCTGCGGACCCAGGGGCCCCATTCCCCAAGACGGTGCATTCCCTTCCTTTTTACACAGCAGACCCGAGGTCTGCGACAGTTCGGCCGGCGCCCCTTTTTGCCCCCGAAATCTCCCAGCACCGGACGGCTGACTAGAGACCTAAGAGATGCCCGGTGGAGCCCGTGCCTGCCCAATCTCGGTGCCGTGCTGCGCAGCAGCCGAACCCGAGCCGCGCGGGGCCGCGCCGTCCCCGAGTGATGACGCGCTTCCTGCCCTCCCGGCGCTCCCGGGCCGTGCGCTCGCGCTCGCCCTCGGCTCTTGTTCCGCGCCTGGAGCCAGCGGCGGCGGCAGCGGCTGGGGCGGCTGCGGGAGCGGAGCGGTCGCTGGGCGCGCTGGGGGACGCCGGCTGCACTCCGAGGCAGGCGCTCTGCAATGAGACAGTAAATGCATCCCCCGGTAAGGCGCACGGCTCACTCGGGTTTTCCTCTTCCTCCAGCTGCATGCACGTTGCATGAATTTCTCGTGTCTTTTCCCTCCCCTTTACAGAAGGAAAATGTGGGTGGTTTTCCCCTTCCTTTTGCATCTCGTGAGTGATGCCAATGCAGAAAAAACCTCGCAAAGCTCCCAGATTTGATGTTCTAAGGAGCTTTTTGCAGGAAAATAAAAATAAAATGAAATTAATGCACCTGTCTATTGCACATGTATGTTTCACTGCACTGGACCCGAGCGCGGCGGTTTGCAAACAGCCTCACAGCCGGCTCCCGAGAGCGGATTCCTAGCTGTGGGCAGCTGGTCCCCTGCGGGGCTCCCCCTGGGTTTCCGGTAACTGGGCTTTGAAAAGCGGCCCCGCCTGTCTGGAGTGTCCCCTCGGCCCCGGCCGGGCCCCCGCGCCGGGAGAGTTGGCGCGGGCAGAGCGGCTTCGTTCCAGCACTGGTCGCCCCGACTCCAGCGCCACTTTGCAAACAAGTCTGCGGCCGGGCTCCGGGCAAAGACAGCCGGCCGGTGCGGAGCTCCTTTCCCAGTCCTGGACTCTCAGACCTGCAGATTCCACGATTCTGTTACTTGGCAATCTCGCCACTAGCAAACTGCTGGAAGCTGGGGGACCAAGAGCGAGGGGAGGGTTGGGATTCAGTGCCGCCGCTGTCCTCGCGCTGGACCAGGGGCGCCCTCTCTTTCCTTGGCCCCAGGAGCTGAAATTTCGCCCCCGTTGGGAGCCGGGGGTCCCGGACACCGGCATTTCGGGATTCCCCAAGGGGACCGAGGAGCGACGTTCGAGGGCGCCATATTTTCAGTGGGTCTTGGCTACCGAGGGGAGTGGGCGAACAGCTGGTGAGCCGGGGGGAGAGCGCGGCGCCCCGGCAGGAGAGGCTGGAGCGGTTTTCCCCGGGAAAGTTTGTGCGCCCAGGCCGGCAAGGAGGCGGCTCCACAGGGCGCGCACCGCGCCTGTCCTCGCAAGGGCGCGCGGGCTGCAGCGCGTCGCCAGGCCGGCCCGCCGGGGTTGAGGGCCGACAGCCGCCGTCAGAGACTGCGTGCTCTGCCTGCCTCGGTCCACGGTCCCGCCGAGACGCGGCGGTCGGGCTCCGAGGCGCAAGGAACACGCCCCTCTCCTGCGGCCGCGGCCGCCGGGGCGCTCCGCTGGAGCCGTGCGCTTGACCGCTTTTCCCGGTCGGGCGCCGGTGCGGACCGTCTTGCTGGCGCCAGGACCCTCCTGGGTGCCCATCAGAGCGCGGGAGCTCACTCCCAGCGTAGAGGAGGAGCCCCGGTTATCGTCCGTGGTTTGCGGTGACCCCGTGGCGGAAGACCAGCCCGAGCCTCCTCTCTCCTCTTTGGCTGCGGCCGCGACAGCAGCAGCGCCCGCGGCTGCGTGCTCTGCTCTCGCCGCGGTGCCAGCTGGCGGAGGCGAGGTCAGGGGGACATTTCCAGAAGTTGGGGTTTCACGGGATGCGTGGGGAAACTTGGATTTTTGCTGCCCGTGAAGAACCCAGGTGACTTGGGAAAAGGAGATTGATTCAGAATGCCTGTCTCGTGGTGAAAACTAACCTCTGGCTATTTCTAGACGATGAGAGAGGGAAATGAGCGAAAGTGTTGGTGTTGTCCGAGACGCATTTAAAGACGCGAGAGTAGCGGGGCGGGGTGGGTGTTCTGGAGAACTGGACCCCCAGGTATAATAAATTACAAGCAGCTCGGTGCTCTAAATACCACTGAACTTTGGCTTCTGATAGAACCCGGGGTGCTGAGTGGTGACATTCGTCAGGTTGAGCGCTATTCTCCTTTCTTCAGAGCTTGGAGTTGGCGACTTCTCGGGAGGGGGGCGGTGGGGAAATCTTTACTTTTGAGATAGATTGTGATCTCTGCTTTGTGAAGGGGCAGGGGAAGGGCGAATTGGCTGACCTACAGTTCGCTGGCAGGAACGTGCCAGCCTTTTTCCTTGGCGAGAGAAATGATGCCATAGTATTGAGGTCATGTCAGCACTTTGGGGCTTCATCATTGGAAAGGCTTTAAGGGATCACTGAGAGCATGTGGGGGAGGGGGGAGGCTTTCATCTCAGAGATGTGCCCTGTGATGTCAGGATTTAGGCTGCTCTTACGTCTGTCCCTTCAATAAACACTATCCAGTGAGAATGTCAGGCATTGAATTTCCAACATTTTATCTTCCTTGTTGGCCGATTTGGGGTACATATGCAAAAACCCGGGAGGGGCCGTGGATGTGACAAGACACATGACCTTGAGAGAGGAGGGATACCTGCAAAAATGCTAATTTTGTTTTCACTGAGCCCTAGAACTGTGGAGAACCACCTGAGCCTAAGATACATTTTTCTAGAATTAGCGTAATTAATTTAGGAGAGAATCAAATTAGTTGCTGAAAGCCTCCATCCCTTTTGTAAACTTCCCAGTCTTAGAAATGGTACCTTGAATCAGAAAACACAGGGCTCCTCAGATTGGGGAAGTCCTTGGATTCTCTCTGCCTTTGTGCCCACTCAGGTCATCAAGGAGTACTGAAGAATTATTAGAGGTTCTGTTTTTGGCATTGATGTGCTTTTACCTCCAAAGGGAAAGTGCACTTTTAAAACTTGGCCCTGTTCATTGAGTTATTGGGGATATTCTTTATAGGCATAGGCTTATTTATATGGGTTTTGAATTCACCTACTGTTAAATCTACTTGTTTGGGGATTTTCAAACAGTATTCCCTAAAGTATTTTTAAGCAAAGTCAGGTTTTAGCAAGAGGTGTGTGTGTGTTAGTTGCTTTAGTCTAGTTTCTTTTATAGCTCAAATTATACTGATTCCCCCATTCCTTCTCCCCCTGTTACCAGCAGATCATTTGTTTCCAAGAGCAGTTAAGGATGGTTATAGGTGGTGAACAATTTAAATTTTTACCAACTGCTCAGACAAAAAAAAGTCTAAAGATGTATTTATTCATCTTAATATTGTGCTTTATAACTATATGTATGTCACATATTTTTTGTGCATGTGCTAAACATTACATAATAAAAATCTAAAAGAAGTATTCTCAATAAAGCTAAAATTAAAAATTAAAAAAGTTTTATTATAAACCCTTGTATCTTCATTCAATATATATATTTTTTATGCCTCTCTTAACAAAGTGTTACAAATTGTGCTTTGTTGCCTCTTGCCTGATTGTTCAGAGAAGGCGATGGCACCCCACTCCAATACTCTTGCCTGGAAAATCCCATGGACGGAAGAGCCTGGTAGGCTGCAGTCCATGGGGTTGCTAAGAGTCAGGCACGACTGAGCGACTTCACTTTCACTTTTCACTTTCATGCATTGGAGAAGGAAATGGCAACCCACTCCAGTGTTCTTGCCTGGAGAATCCCAGGGACAGGGGAGTCTGGTGGGCTGCCATCTATGGGGTCGCACAGAGTCAGCCATGACTGAAGTGACTTAGCAGCCTGATTCTTATTATAACTTCTTGGCTTGATCAAAGTTCCTGCAATTTTTTCCTATTAAGATTTTATAACTTCAAGAGGTTAGAAATGCTTATTCATTTTGGAGAATTGCCTGTCAAGTTACTGTGTGGTGTGTGTGTTGTGGTGTGTGTGTGGCATGCCCAGACTCTTGGGACAGTGTCTAAAACTTGTGATATCTGACATTACTACTTCAGAACTTTTGAGTCATAATGTTTTCTTGGAGGTTTGAGGTGGTGAATTAGCCAATACAGGAAGTACTAAAAAAGAGTTAAGTAATTCAAAGTTATTTTTATGGGTTAAAAAAAAAATTAAAGACAAGAAGGAAAACTTAATAAGCAGGACCAGAATTACAGCTTAACATATACCCAACTGGTGCCTTTTTAATTACAGTACTTTCCCCCAGAACTTTTTAATCCTATTACTCTTATATTTAATAAGGAGACTAGTTAAAATATAAGCCAAACAGAACTATTACAAATAATGGGGATAAATGCTGGTTATAACCAGATGTTTTGCCTAAAGTTAAAAGAGTTAAGAAATCTGAACTCTATCAAACTCCCCTGTAGGCTGTCCTCAATTCCCTTCCTCAATAAGCAGGAAATCTTCAAAGGCAAAAAAATCTTGGATGGCAGTGGAGATAAAACAAGAAAAGAACAAAATGTTTAACATAGACTTCACCTGTCTGTTGACCAAGCCTGTGGCTTAGTGGCAGGTGTCACTTGGTTTTGAGAGCCTTTGTTTATGTACCACCCAGAGCTGTGAATCAAGAGGGCTTTTTTGCCACTCTTTCACAGTGGGTCGTTAGAGTTAGCGCTAGGACAATGTTTCATTTCTCCGTTAACCAACAATTAAATTTCATCCAAAGTGATGTTGTTCTGAATATGTAGAACAGGAAGTGAATGTTTGTATTTCCCTTTTACTCTTTTAGCTGCACTCAAACAAAATTTTCTAAGTCTGCTATTCACTGCTATTCTGATTGTTTTTGAGGGTTTATTGTGTACTTATACATCTCCTGGCCTCACCCCACACACCCAGTTCCTAGAGCATGATCTTTTATACTTTATGCATCTTGTAGATTGGGAGGTGGAGGAGGGCAATAGTATGAGATTAAATAGTACTTGAAGGACAGCATGATCAAAGATATGCAAAGGATGTGAACAGGCAATTCTCAAGATAAGGGGTATACAAATGGTCATAAACGTGAAAAGATTCTCATAACACATCACGGTCAGGGAAATGCAAATTAAAAAGCCAAGAACTGTTAGTTTTCTTTTCATCCAATTAGTGTGTGTTTTAAAGGTTGGTAACATCCTCTGTTAGGTGGGTTGGGGGCAGCCCTCGGACTCTCGGTGGGAGTATGAATGGGTACAACCTTGTGGGAAAGCAGACAGTTTCAGTGAAAATTTGGAATGTGTATATTTGTGTATGCAGTCACGTATTTGGAATCCTTTCTTGCAGAAGTAGAAACAGCATGTAGGGATCTGTGTGTGAGGATGTTTTTTGCCAGATTACTACAGTAAATAAGCTAGAAGCATTATGAGTTTCCATCAGTAGGATGAATATATAGGGTCCATATATATGGACCCTCTCATCCATATATAGAGAGATTATTTTGTGAAGGATGTCTATGATATATGTAAATAAAATCAAGTTGCCAAATATCATATGTGGTATGATACTACTTCTGATTTAAAAAAGAAGCCCTATGTGTATGACCTTGAAGAAAGATATGGAAGGACACATTAAAACCTAATATTGTTTAAAATTAGCTGTGGGGCAGAGGGGTGATTAACTTGCTCCCTATACACCTTGAATGGTTTACTTGCCTAAACATTCAAGCTTTTTTTATATGAAAACATTTTAAAGAATTATTTGATTAATGAATAGGAAATTTGTCTGGAACCATTTTAGAAACAAAAACTGGGCAATATTCTGTTTTTTTTTTTTTTTTTCCTGATCCATTCTGCAGCAGTCTCTTGTCTCTTTGGAAACTTTCAATTATCTTCTAAAATTCTGAGATTTCCCAACTTTAAGTGAAATCCTTCAGTATAAGCCTTGGCTTCCAGAAGAGCTATTTACCTTTGTCTCCCAGGAGGGTGATGATAAGAGTTTGTGAAACCCTTTTCCTTGACTTTCTTTGATCCCATTCTGAAGGTAGAGGGGAGGTCTTCTGGCCAACTGGAGAGCCTTCCAGGAGACAGGCAGCATGTCCTCAAACTTGGTTTTCCTGAGCCTAAGAGAGAGAGACACACACACATGAGTGTGTTAGTTGCTTAGTCATGTCAGACTCTGCAACCCCATGGATTATAGCCCGCCAGGCTCCTCTGTCCGTGGAATTTTCCAGACAAGAATGCTGGAGTGAGTAGCCATTCTCCTCTCCAGGGCATCTTCCCTATCCAGGGATCAAACCTGGATCTCCTGCATCGCAGGCAGATTCTTTACCATCTGAGCCACCAGGGAAGCCCAGAGCTGCTGCTGCTGCTGCTGCTGCATCGCTGCTAAATGACTCTGCTGGCATTTGAATCCTGGTCTCCATCCACACTATCCTTAGCTTAGCTGATTGCTCTACCTGTGTACCATTTTCAATTCTGCCTCTAGATGTGTTTTTTGAAATTTGATAGTATTTGAGTTCTTGGCAGTTACTACCAAAAAAGTGAAACTTTCAAAAGCAGTGGAACCGCCATTCACATTTTAAAAAGTACATATCACATGACTCTGAATGCTGGTGGGACACTCAGAATCTCAACCGCTTGGAAGCCAGGGCTGTGCTGCAAATTTGAAAGCCGTGCGTTAGATTCAGTGGTTTCCAGGTGTGAATGCCTCAGAATCCCCTGTGCAGTGAAAGTGTTAGTTGCTCAGTCATGTCTGACTCTTTAAGACCCCATGGACTATAGCCCACCAGGCTTCCCCATCTGTGGGAAGGATATATCTAGGCAAGGATACTGGAGTGGGTAGCATTCCCTTCTCCAGGAGATCTTTCCAAACCAGGGATTGAACCCAGGTCTCCTGCATTGCACGCAGGAGATGGTGATTCTTCACCATCAGAATCACCTGGAGGACTTGTTAAAACCCATTTTGTTGAGCCACAGTTTTAGATTCTGCAAGTCTTGGGTGAGTGAGTAAAGTGAGTGAAGTCGCTCAGTTGTGTCTGACTCTTTGCGACCCCATGGACTGTAGCCTACCAGGCTCCTCCATCCATGGAATTTTCCAAGCAAGAGTACTGGAGTGGGTTACCATTTCCTTCTCCAGGGGATCTTCCCAACCCAGGGATTGAACCCAGGTCCCCTGCATTGCAGGCAGACACTTTACCATCTGAGCCACCAGGGTAGTCTTGGGTAGGGCCTGATAATTTGCATTTTTAACAAGTTCGCAGATGACACTGATCTTCCTGGTCCTGGACCATACTTTGCAAACCACTGGTGTAGGGGAACAGTTTCTTGTGTTTTGCAGCTGTTGTGTTCTTGTCCAGCCAGTGCTCTACCCTTTCATGGATGGAAGTTACAATGCCAGGCGAGGCAAATTAACTCAGTTTTATCAGTTTCACCTAGCTGAGAAAAAGAACTCTTTGAGTTACTTTACTGAACTGTTGTCTGTATCCGATGTAGGTGTTTGGGGATGTAATGATGTTTCATACATGGATGTGTGGTTAATCAACAGTGAAAGTCAAAGTTCAGGTTTATTTTAAATATTCTGTAGTGGATTCTCATGGGAAAGCAGAGAAGCCTATTAGTCTCTGGTTCCTGTTTTATCGTTTTTCATCATACACCCCTGGAGGGTGGACCCCTTCTGTAGGGTTCTTCACCCTGGCCATGTGTTGGGATCACTTGGGGATGTTGATTTAGTTGGTCTGGATGGGGCCTGGACATTGATGGGTAAGTTCTCCAGGTAATTCTAATACGTAGCTGGGGTAGAGAACATGCATCTACAGTCCTCAGGGTCACTTTGCCTCATTCTTTGAAGATGGTGTTCATCTGGACCACAGTCCCTTCTCTGATCAACATTTTTGGTAACTTGGGCATCTATATAGATTGTCCACCCAACTCAGTCCTTTGACCAACTCTCTTTTAGTTATCCTTTCTTCTGTCTACTTCAGCCATCCCTCCCACAGTTATTCTTAGACTGCTGGTTCTCAGCAGTTTTGCCACCCAGAGGCTATTTGGCAATGTCTAGAGACATTTTGGAGAAGGAAATGGCAACCCACTCCAGTGTTCTTGCCTGGAAAATCCCATGGGTGAAGGAGCCTCGTAGGCTGCAGTCCATGGGGTCGAGAAGAGTTGGACACGACTGAGTGACTTCACTTTCACTTTTCACTTTCATGCATTGGAGAAGGAAATGGCAACCCACTGCAGTATTCTTGCCTGGAGAATCCCAGGGGCTGGGGAGCTGGTGGGCTGCCGTCTATGGGGTCGCACAGAGTTGGACATGACTGAAGCAACTTAGCAGCAGCAGGAGCAGCAGAGACATTTTAGGGCTTCCCGGGTAGCTCAGTGATGAAAAATCTGCCTGCCAATGCGGGAGACGCAGGAGACTTGGGTTCAATCCCTGGGTCAGGAAGATTCCCTGGAGGAGGAAATGGCAACCCACTCCAGTATTCTTTGCCGGGAAAATCCCATGGACAAAGAAGCTTGGTGGGCTACAGTCCATAGTGTCTCAAAGAGTCGGACACAACTGAGCAACTGAGCATACAGGCATGCAGAGACATTTTTGTCTGTCACACCTTGAGGGGACACGGAAGTGCGGCAGGTATTCAGTGAGTGGAGGCCTGGGATGTTGGCAAACACTGTATAATGCACTCCCCCAGTACCCGCTCCCCCCCAACATACGTAGAGAATTACATGGTCTAAAACGTAAGCAGTGTCATGATAGAGAAAACCTTGCCGTGGTGTCCTGGGGGAGTTTTTTTTTTTTAAACCCCGATTTATAGGAGAAATACATCTTATGTGATGACCCAATGCAAATATACATACAACGGAACCAGGTTTCACAAACAGTGTTTACCCTTACTAGGTGTAATGTAGTCACATACTTTTTATTTTGTCTCATTAAAAAAAATTGCTGGTCATGACCAGCTAAATTGATTTTATTACCCACTAAACTTGCAATCGCAAGTGTAGACCTTATCATTACCAATAACTGTACCTCCATCAAAATCTTGACAAGCATTCCCATCTGACCCTCACCTTTTCTCTTTCGCCTTATTCCTGTTATTACCCAAGTGCACCCAGCCTGCACCCTCCAAGGGGCTCTGACCTGGTGACCCTTGCACTTCTTCATCCTCTATCACCCTTATTATCTCTTCCCACTATGCCCCACCCTCAACCACCACCCCAAGGTGCTTGCCTACACCCCACAACTTCTTTGACTATTTCTCCCTTCATCTTACTTTCCTAGGAAAACCCCATCCTCTGTCCACCCTGCTCCTGCCTCAGGCTGATGAACCTGGCTGGAGAAAACCAGCCATCCTGCATCATCTCACTTTTTATTTATGACCGTAAACCTCCAGATGGACTCTTGGCACTGCGGAGCCCACTATATTTCTGTCCCCACCTCACTGGCAGCTGATGACTTGGCTTATTTCACTGAGAAAAAGGAAGCGGTTGGGAAGTAGTTTCATCATTTCCTCATGCTAAATCTGCTAGCCTACCTGCACTGTAGCCACACAGCCCTGGAGCCTGTTCCTTGTTGGCATGCAAGTCTCTCACTCATGCATGAATCTTCTTTCCCTTCTGCACCATCAGCCTTCTCCCTCTGATGGATCATCTCCATGAGAAACATACTGTAGTCTCTCTCATCTTGAGGGGAAAAGTACCACCAACACAACACTCTTAACCCAATATCCCAGTTGACGGTTCTCCCAATTCCTCTATTCTCCTTTGGAGTCAGTATCTTCCAAAAGAATTGTCATACATTCTGTTCCATTTCCCTCTCTCATTCTGTCTTGAACCCACCAATTTGGCTTCTGTCCCATCACTTCACAGAAAGTACTGGTGGCCAGCGCTTAGTTGTCATTGCCTGTGGCCTCCGCAGCAGGTAGCCAGCTCGCCAGCTCTCTCTTTGGCTGTCTTCATTTGGCTTCTGCGCCACGGTCCTCACCTGGTTTTCCTCCTACACTCAGGCTGTTCCAACTCCTTCTCTGCTGCTGGATCTCCTCCTCCTGGCTTCTGAAGGTGGGGGCTGTTCTCTCACACGTCACTTGACTTGGGAGTCTGTTCCAGTATCGCCTCCATAGAGGTCTTCCTAGCTCCCCCTGGTCCCTGCTCTCAGCCTCTTCCTTGTTTTCATATCACGTGGTATCCCCTGATAACAGGCATACCTAGGAGATGGTGTAGCTTCCGTCCCAGACCACTGCAATAAAGTGAATATCAAAGTGAGTCATACACAGTTTCTGGTTTCCTAAAGTATATTTATACTATACTATAGTCTATTATAGTATATAGGCTACATGTAGTATATAGTATAGTATAGTAAATAGGCTTCCCTGGTGGCTCAGATGGTAAAGAATCTGCCTGCAATGTGGGAGACCTGAGTTGATCCCTGGGTTGGGAAGATCCCATGGAGAAGGAAATGGCAAGCCACTCCAGTATTCTTGCCTGGAGAATTCTCTGACAGAGGAGCTTGGCTGCAGTCCACGGGGTCACCAAGAGGCAGACATGACTGAGCTACTGACATTTTCACTTTCATAGTCTATTAAGTGTGCAGTAGCGTTGCATCTAAAAAACACCAATGTGCATATCTTAATTAAAAATGACTTTATTGCAAAAAAGGGCTAACCATCTTCTGAGTCTTCAGAAAGTCATATTTTTTTTTTTGGCTGGTGGAGGGTCTTGCCTTGATGTTGATGGCTGCTAACCTATTTGGGAGGTGATGGCTGAAGGTTGGGGTGGTTGTGACCACATCTTAAAATAAGACAACAATGAAGTTTGCCACATTGCTTGACTCTTCCTTTCATGAATGATTTCTGTAGCAGGCAGTGCTGTTTGATAGCATTTTACCCAGAGTAGAGCTTCTTTCAGAACTGGAGTCAGTTCTCTTAAACCATGCTGCTGCTTTTTCAACTGAGTGTATGTCATATTCTGAATCCTTTGTTGTCATTTCAGTAACCTTTACAGCATATTTACAAGGAGCAGATGCCATCTCAGGAAACCACTTTCTTTGCTCATGCATAAGAAGCAGTTCCTCATTCATTCAAGTTTTCTCATGAAATCAAAGCAATTCAGTCACATCTTCAGGCTCCACTTCAAATTCTAATTCTCTTGCTGTTTCCACCACATCTGCAGTTACTTCCTCCACTGAAACCTTGAACCCTCAAAGTCATCCATGAGAGTTGGAATCAGCTTCTCCAGATTCCTGTTAATGTTGTTATTTTGACCTCTTACCACGAATCATAAATGTTCTTAATGGTATTTAGAATGGTGAATCCTTTCCAGAAGGTTTTTAGTTTGTTTTGCCCAGATTTATAAGAGGAATCACTGTCTGTGGCATCTGCAGCCTTATAAAATGCAATTCTTAAAAGAATAAGACTTAATAGTTGAAATGACTCCTTGATCCATGGGCTACAGAATGGATGTAAACATGAAAAACATTCATCTCATTGTATGTCTCCATCAGAGCTCTTGGATGACCAGGTGCATTGTCAATGAGCAGTAATATTTGAAAAGAAATTTTTTTTTTTTGTGGGCAGTAGGTCTCAACAGTGGGCTTAAAATATTGAGTAAGCTGTGTTGTAAACTGGGTGTGCTGTAATTCAGGCTTTGTTGATACATTTACAGAGCACAGGCAGAATAGCTTGAGTCTTTTTCTTAAGGGCTTTAGGACTTTTAGAATGGTAACTGATTATTGGCTTCAACTCCAAGTCATCCTCTGCATTAGCCCCTAAAAAGAGAGTCAACCTGTCCTTCGCAGAGCCAAGCATTGACTTCTCCTCTCTAGCTATGAAAGTCTTAGATGATATCTTCTAGTATGACTGTTTTATCTATATTGAAAAATCTGTTGTTTAGTGTAGCCGACTTCATTAATGATTTTAGCTAGATCTTCTGGATATCTTGTTGCAGGTTTTGGCATCAGTACTTGCTGCCTCACTTTGCACTTTTATGTTATGGAGACAGCTTTTTTCCTTGAACCTCGCTAACCTATTTCTGCTAGCTTCAGGCTTTTCTCCTACAGCTTCCTCACCTCTCTCAGCCTTCCTGGAATGGAGGAGAGTTAGGGCCTTGCTTTGAATTAGGCTTTGGCTGAAAGGAATGTTGTGGCTGGCTTGATCTTCTATCCAGACTGATAAAACTTTCTCCATGTCAGCAATAAAGCTGTTTCCCTTTCATATCATTTGTCTATTCGCTGAAGTATTAGTTTCAATTTCCCCTAAGAACTTTTCCTTTGCATTCATTCACAGCTTGGCTGTTTGGCTCAAGAGACCTCGCTTTTGGCCTGTCTGGGCTTTTGACACGCCTTCCTCACTCAGCTTAATCATTTCAAGCTTCTGATTTAAAGTGAGAGATGTGTGACTCTTCCATTCACTTGAACACTTAGAGGCTTTTGTAGGCTTATTAATTGGCCTAATTTCAGTATTGTGTCTCAGAAAATAGAGAAGCTGGAGGAGAAGGAGAGAGATGGGGAGCTACTGGTTGGCGTAGCAGCCAGAACACATTTATTAAGTTTGTCATCTTATTTGGGTGCAGTTCATGGTACCTGCCAAACAATTATAATTGTTACATCAAAGATCAATGATCACACATCACCTTAACAAATATAATTATATCGAAAAGGTTTGAAATATTGTGAGAATTACCAAAATGTGGTGCAGAGACAGGAAGTGAGCAAATGTTTTTTGGAAAGATGGTCCTGATAGACTTGCTCAACACAAGGTCGCCACAGACATTCAGTTTGTAAAAATAGTGGCATTTGCAAAGCTCAGTAAAGCCAAGTGCAGTAACATGAGGTCTGCCTGTATTACATACATGATTCATTGCATGCCTGTCTCATGGCACTAGAATGTAAGCTCGTGAGAGAAACCATCCATGGCACCCTGTCCACAAGAGTCAAACAACATCTGGCACATGGTAGATCATCAACAACAAAATTTTTTTATTGAAATGTAATTGACTTACAGTGTTGTGTTAATTTCTGCTATACATTTAAGTGATTCAGTTTTATATATATATCTATATACACACGCACCTTTTTTTCCCATGTCCTTTTCCATTATGGTTTATCCTAGGATATTGACTGTAGTTTCCTGTGCTGTGTGGTAGGACTTTGTATACCCATTCTTTGTACTAGTTTGTATCTGCTAATCTCAGACTTTCGGTTCATTCCCCCCGCTCCCCCAACCCCCATCTCCCACTTGGCAGCTACAAGTCTGTTCTTTGTGAGTCTGTCTCTGTTTCATAGATAGGTTCATTCGACAAAAAAAATGTGAGTAATTGGTGAGGAAAACTTGTTGATTATAGAGTTAGCCCTGTGTGAGGAAAAATTATTGTTTTCCAGATTGGAGTTAAGGAAGAGAGTAGTGTTGAGGTAGAAAAGCAGTGTCTCTGGGGGACAGTGTTTCTTAGGTCATGTGCTGAGATTTAGGGAGTCCAAGCACTGAATGAATGAAGCCTGTCCTTATTAAATACTTGTCTAGTGGTGGAAAGCACCTGCTGAGGACAGCTAGACCGAGACAAATGGCTGCCTCTCGCTTTTATCTCTGAAGAGGGGCTCTTAAGTGGTCTGCTTGCTAACTTGCCGCTGGGTTGAAGACGTAAGTTCACTTGTCTTAAGTGTTTATCATTGACCTCAATGTTCTGGTGAATTGTCTTGGTTCATCACTCGTCCCCAGAGTCCACTTGACCACACGGAGAGACGGCTCTTTTTTCCTCGCACAGTGTTTGAGGCCCTCGCAGAGTGAATTCCTGCAGATGGGTGAAGTGTTCTATGCTTCCCTCTGCACTACTCTCTCAGCCTCCAGACTTTGTGTGTTTAAATCAAGGCCCTGTCTTCTCTCTCTATTTGCATGCTTCACGACTGCCCATTTAATTGCTTGGCATCCGTGTCCAGGACCTAGTTTGATTTAAGTGGAGATATTTCCTGAGTGTAGCCTGAGGTCATGCATGGCAAATCTTCCAAGAAGAGTATGGCTTATTCCTGGGTTTGAGAGATTACATCAAGGGCACTTTAAGAGGCTTAATTTTCTCCTTGAAGGGCTCTACATTGGGCTTAGCATCTGTCACTCCTGGGCCCTCCCCATGGGGTGAAGGAGCTCTTCCTGTGGGTAAGATGTCAGCCACGGGCAGCCTGATGTGCACCACACAGCCCTTGAGTCTAGTACTTCCAAGAAGAAAGAGTGATGTCTTGTGGGACCTCTTTATTTTTATTATCAGTGTTTTATATTTATTTATTTATTTTTAAAAGGGTGCCTGAGTGGTTCTAGGTCAGCCTTTCTCTTTGACAGGGACAGAACTGAGTCCCAGAGAATGTGACTGATGGGGTCCCTTGGGACAACTGGCTCTGAATTCCCACCCTCCTGACCACCACAGCTTCCATTTTCTGGGATGTCCAGGTGAACCCTCACTTTAATTCATGACTATGATTCTAGGCTCTAGGCATGTATCATAATCACCAGTGGGGACTTCCGTGGTGGTCCAGTGGCTAAGACTCTGTGCTCCCAGTGCAGGGGACCTGGGTTTGATCCCTGGTCAGGGAACTAGATCCCACACACTGCAACTGAAAGATCTCGCATGGTGCAGTGGAGATTGGAGATGCCAAGGGCTGCAACTAAGACCCAGCACGGCCAAATACATAAATAAATATTAAAAAAAAATCACTGAGAAAACTCCTTAAGCATGCTGATTGTGCTAGTTCCCAGACTCCCCTCGATTTGGGATCTTGGCGAGCGGGACCTGGACACTGTTTCCAGTAGTCATGTATGGATGTGAGAGTTGGACCATAAAGAAGGCTGAGTGCCAAAGAATTGATGCTTTCAAACTGTGGTGCTGGAGAACACTCTTGAGAGTCCCTTGGACAGCAAGGAGATCAAACCAGTCAATCCTAAAGGAAATCAATCCTGAATATTCATTGGAAGGACTGATGCTGAAGCTTCATTACTTTGGCCACCTGATGCCAAGAGCCAACTCATTAGAAAAGACCTTGATACTGGGAACAATTGAGGGCAGGAGAACAAGGGGGTGACAGAGGATGAGACAGTTGGATGGCATTATCGACTCAATGGACATGAATTTGAGCAAACTCCAGGAGATGGTGAAGGACAGGGAGGCCTGGTGTGCTGCAGTCCTTGGGGTTGCAAAGAGCTGGACATGACTGAGCCACCGAACAACAAAGGGAGCCTTCTAGGAGACGTTGCCCAGGAAGGGTATGAAGAGGGTAAAATCAGCCAGGGCCTTGGGGACATCTGCCCAGCAGGGGTGATGCTTGCCAGCCTTGCACTCTAGACAGACATGGCTTCTTCCTGAGGCTGCGTAATCATTTCAACCAGGCCAGTCCGCTCTTCTCTGTCCCACACTCCCTCTGCTTACTGACTGTGATCTTGTGGGGTTCTGGGTGTAATGCATATTAGCAGGACTGTATATTTTCTTTGGGAGCATTTCCCAATGTGTTTTGCCACTTAGTCAAGAATGAAAGCTGTGTTCGGTTTGAGAGGATCATGTCCCGAGGGCTTTTATGGGTCCTCTTGTTTAGGGTCTCTGGGTGCCTTCATGTTGAAGGTAACTTACTAGCTCTCAGACCACTGGAAGTGAAAAGCTGCCCATAGGTGCTGATAGAAGAAAAAAGGGAGTCTGATTGGCTATGTAAGGTGGGTTTGCACTATTTTATCAGAATGAAAAATCACTTGCTTGCGCTCAGGCTGGTGAACTTCCAGAAGTGTTGGAGCTGTGAGTTTCTGACAGTTGCTACAGGTCCCAGACTGTGATGCCTTGCCCCCCAAGAGCTGGGTATCTGATGGTCCTGACTGACAAGTAGACTAAATATAATTTTATGAATATACCTGATGAAGATATGAGAACAAGCCCTGTGGAATCTGAGATGCATAAGGTGGCCAAATGTCCCTCATGGAAGGAGCCAGAGAAGGGCACTTTGCTCTTGGGTTGGAACCTGACAGATTGAGTTTGTTAAGGCCCCCTCATCACCGTGCCACAGGCTAGTGGCTTCAACAGCAGAAATTTACTGTCTCAGTTTCAGAAGCTAGAAGTTGGAGATCAAGGTGCTGGCAAGAGTTGTTTCCTACTAAGAGCTGTGTACATTTCAGTTCAGTCGCTCAGTCGTGTCTGACTCTTTGCAACCCCATGGACTGCAGCATGTCAGGCTTCCCTGTTCATCACCAACTCCCAGAGTTTACTCAGACTCATGTCCATTGAGTCAGTGATGCCATCCAGCCATCTCATCCTCTGTCGTCCCCTTCTCCTCCCACCTTCAGTCTTCCCCAGCATCAGGGTCTTTTCAGATGAGTCATATCAGGTGGCCAAAGTATTGGAGTTTCAGCTTCAACATCAGTCCTCCCGATGAATATTCAGGACTGGTTTCCCTTAGGATGGACTACTTGGATCTCCTTGCAGTCCAAGGGACTCTCAAGAGTCTTCTGCAACACCACAGTTCAAAAGCATCAATTCTTCTGCACTCAGCTTTCTTTATAGTCCAACACTCACATCCATACATGACTACTGGGAAAAAAAACCATAGCCTTGACTAGACAGACCTTTGTTGGCAAAGTAGTGTCTCTGCTTTTTAGCATGCTGTCTAGGTTGCTCTATAACTTTCCTTCCAAGAAGTAAGCATCTTTTAATTTCATGGCTGCCATCACCATTTGCAGTGATTTCGGAGCCCCCAAAAATAAAGTCTGCCACTGTTTCCACTCTTCCCCATCTATTTGCCATAAAGTGATGGGACTGGATGCCATGATCTTAGTTTTCTGAATGTTAAGCTTTAAGCCAACTTTTTCACTCTTCTCTTTCACTTTCATCAAGAGGCTCTTTTGTTCTTCTTCGATTTCCACCATAAGGGTGGTGTTATCTGCATATCTGAGGTTATTGATATTTCTCCTGGCAATCTTGATTCCAGCATGTGCTTCATCCAGCCTAGCATTTCTCATGATGTATTTTGCATACATCAAAAGCAGGGTGACAATATACAGCCTTGACGTACTCCTTTTCCTATTTGGAACCAGTCTGTTGTTCCATGTCCAGTTCTAACTGTTGCTTCGAGGAAGCATCTATTTCAGGCTTCTCTCCGTGGTTGTTAATGGCCATCTTCTCCCTAGGCAGCTCTGTTTTTTATCAATATAAGGACATGAGTCACAGCAGATAGGGGAGTGAAAGTGAAAGTGTTGGTTGCTCAGTCCTGTTCGACTCTTTGTGACCCCATGGACTGTAGCCCGCCAGGCTCCTCTGTCCATGGGATTCTCCAGGCAAGAATACTGGAGTGGATTGCCATTCCCTTCTCCAGGGGATCTTCCCAACTCAGGGATTAAACCTGGTCTCCTGCATTGCAGGCAGATTCTTTACTATCTGAGCCACCAGGGGAGCCTAGGGCCCACTGTTAACAGTTTCATTTTAACTTAATTACCTCTGTAAAGACCCTATTTCCAAATAAGGTCACATTCTGAGGTTCTGGGGGTTAGGACTCCAACATTTTCTTTTCTTTTGACTGCACTGTGCAACATGTGGGATCTAGTTCCCAGATCAAGGATTGAACCTCCGCCCCCTGCATTGAAGTACACAGTCTTAACCACTGGACCTCCCTCTTTTTTTTTTTAATGGGAGCCCAAGTGGTTCTAGGTCAGCCTTTCTCTTTGACAGGGAAAGAACTATCAGGGGAGACTCCGTGGAAATCTCTAGCATTTATTTTTTGATGGGATGCAATTCAAGGCGTAACACATTGTTAGACAGACTTGTTTCTCAGAGTCTGCCTCTGACATGGAATGGTTGTTACTGAAGTTACCTCTTTAGGCTAAGGGACCCTTGCCTGTCATTCTGCACCTAACAGTTTCATTGACCTACACCTGGGACTTTATATTTTCCTAAGGTCTTGTCTGTATTTTCTGCTATCAGAACAGCCATGGCAGGCAGGAATTATTTCTACTTTGAGGAAATTGATATGTTCCAAGGTTTACGCACTAAACACTGGGTACATTTGTTTTAAGTTCAGATTTTCTCCTCTGTATCTTAGATGTCTCCTATAACAGTGGTGATTTCTCAAGTCTTGGTATGCATGAGAATCTCCTGGGAGACTCGTTGAAAATACTAAGATTTAGAAGACTTTGTGGAATGCTACTGAACCAGAAGCTGAGGTTGCAAGTAAAGAAGCAGTATTTTTATTGTTTCTGGGCCCTTCCCTGGAGGTCCAGTGGTTAACACTCCATGCTTCTACTGCAGAAGGTACGGGTTTGATCCCTGGTCGGTAAACTAAGATCGCACATGCCGTATTGTGCAGCCACACACAGCCAAGTATTTTTATTGTTTCCCCTGGAGATTTTTGGATGCACTGCAATATGTGAGAATGAGTGCACTGTGCCATGGAGGTACTTTTGGCGGGAGGGAACCCACCAACACTGCCAAGTTCACGTTTTTCTGTTGGCGGCTTTGGGAGGCCCTTGGAGACATCCTGAGAAGGCGCTCACTGGAATTGGGGTGCTTTGAGCCTAGAAGCACCTTCGTAGATCATACCCCTGCCACCATACTGATGAGGAGGGCCTCTGGCTGCCAGGCTGTGCACACTCTCTCACCTAATGGACAACAAATCTGTCTTGAACTTTCCGTGCTGTACAGATGCACCTTGCAGCGTGGTGGGGAGCGGGTGAGAGTTAAATTGTTGCCTTTGTGGTAGCACATAAGCATTGCATGCATTATCAAGGCAGAAATAGAGCTGGCAAGAGGACAAGAAAAATTTTGTGACTGTTAAGTATTCATTGTTATAAAATGGATTCACAGGAAATAAAGTGTGGTGGCGAGTGCCCAGTACAGAAGCAACACCTAGAGAAAATTTTGAAACCTGGATTTCTAGGCTCCAGCCCTAGAGATTTTTTTTCTCAAGTGGTATTCAAAAATTCTGAGATACAAGTCTGGGGACCACAGAACTGGCAACCCAGTATTAATGAAAGATTATCCCTGTGTAGTTCATCTGTTGATATTACAATGACATTCTCTGTGAATCACAAAAACATTCCTAAGCCTTGGCCATTAGCCTGTAGATTATATAACTTATACTCAAGATCAATGTTCAAGTTATTTCACCAACTTGACTTTATTTTGATGACTGTATAACAAAACACATGCTCTCTTAGTGTATTTCTTAGAATGTGGTCCTTAGGTCAAGTATGATCAGAATTACCCAGGAATAAGGTTAAAGGATGAAGGTTAAATACTGTAGTTGCCCAGGCCCCAGGTATTCTAATTTGGTAGATCTGTGTGGGACCCCAAAATAGGGTGTTTTCATAATCAGAAGATTGTTGGGGATACTGAGGTTTCAGTGCCACTCAGCCAGGGTTTGGAAAACCCTGTAGTTTTTACCCGAGTCCAGTCAAATAGTAAGGTTAAAAACACTGTTAGAGACTTTGCTGGTGGTCCAGTGGTTAAGAATCCACCTGCCAATGCAGGAGACGTGGGTTCGACCCCTGGTCTGGGAGGATCCCACATTCCATGGAGCAACTAAGCCTGTGTGCCACAACTGGGCTGGTGCTCTGCAGCCTGTGAACGTGCGACAAGAGAAGCCACCGCAATGAGGAGGTCATGCACTGCAACTAGAGAGAAGTCCCTGCTCACCACAACTAGAGAAAGCCCACGTGTAGCAACGAAGACCCAGTGTAGCCAACAATAAATACATAAAAATAAAATTAACAAAACACCGTTAGATTGTTTACAGTGGCATTTGTTGCCATTTTCCGACTTGTAATTCTGTTTGTAGTCTGAAGTTACCAGGACCTTGTTCTGCAGCTGGGATGTAATTTTAACAGATTTTTAGCATTCTAGTTGAATAATCACCTCCCTCCCTTTTGTACATAAGCTCATGCAATTCGTTTTAAGATACGTCTTAAAATGAAAGTTATGCTCCTTGTCCAGGTAAATTCCTTTGGAGCATTGATAGTCATGTGAAACTTATTAGAGATTTTTGGAATGAATTCAAGGAGGCTTTGTGGTTTTAAACTGCACAAGTGGCTAAAGATGACCTGTGGTAGAAATAGGTTTGTATTCTTGGGCTCCATTTGTATATTTAAAAAAAAGGTAAATGCTTTCATATGAGCGGGGGTGTTGTCAAGGGGAGGGACTCTCCCATTAGTAAAGGAAACTAAACTGCATTGACCAGTATATCTTGGTAGTTTCCATTCCTTGCTTTGTAGATGTATCTACAAATTGATTTTTTTTCCCCCAAAGACAAGATTTTCACTTCTAGGTTCTTCTTTCTGGCAGAATGGGGACCATTACTTTTAGAAAGAGAAGCTAGAGTTAATTTTGTGTCATCAAGCCATATGTGCCCTCTTTACTTCATGTAACGTATTCTTGGAAAGTTAGAGGTGAATAATCTATTTTTAACATTGCTGCAGGAACTGCATGTGTTTGTCAAAATCGATTAATCTCTACACTTAAAAAGGGTGAAATTTACTGTACATAATAATACTTAAATGAACCTGTCTCCAAAAAATGTGCTGGGGGACTTGTCACTTTACCCATTCTTTTTGTGAATTAATTTTTGAATTCAAGATGTCGTTTGTGATGCAGATGACTCCCCTGGGTTCGTCTTTGTTCCATCCCTGTTTGAAAAATGTTCTGTGTGCTTTACCTTTGTTGGTCCTTAGTGGGGTGGGAGGAGTGGAGACGGCACAGGACTGAGGGATGGGATTTGCCTTCCACCCATTCTTTTTTTGTGTGTGGGCTGTACTGGGTCTTCATTGCTGCGCGGGCTTTTCTCTAGTTGCTGTGAGTGCGGGCTACTCTCTAGTGGTGGTGTGTGGGCTTCTCATTGTGATGGCTTCTGTTGTTGTGGAGCATGGTCTCTAGTCAAGTGGTCTTCAGTAGTTGCTCTGTAGCATGTGGGATCTTCCCAGATCAGGGATTGAACCCATGTCTCCTGCACTGGCAGGAGGATTCTTTACCACTGAGCCACCTGGGAAGTCGCCTCCCACCCATCTTGATAATTTTCATCTCAGTGCCACATTCAGTGCATGGTGGAAGTTCACAAAGGTTTGGGGGATGAATAAAACCATCATGTTGATGGAGAAAGCGAGGTTCAGTTCCGTGAGGCCAAGTGGCTTGTCCAGATGTGAGGTCAGCATGGCTGAAATGGGAGAAGAATCCTTCCTTCATGCCTCTGACTCCCAGACCACTGCCCTTCACCATCTTTTTTTCAACTTAGGTCTTGTAAATTCATGTGTTATCAGCTGGGGGTGTTTTAAACCTAGGTGTACCTGTAGCCTTGTAGAGTGGAGGCATTCTTTTATCATGGAGGAGCCCTGGCTTTGAAATCATTCATCAGTTTGGCAGGTCGTTTTCTGAGTGTCTCTAAGGTGCATGCATGGTGGATATGGCCCAGACCGGAGCCCTGCTTTCATGGAAAGCACAGTTTGGGAGGGTATGTGTGGGCAGGAGGCATTAAAACAAATCAGAAGAGGGTTGTTGACTAAAAAAAGATGCACTACATGAGAGTTTCAAGTTAAGTTTTATTTGGGTCAAAATGAGGACTGCAGCCCGGTAGACAGCACTTCAGATAGTTCTGAGGAACTGCTCCGTAGAGGTCGAGGGGGAAGACTGATATATGTGATTTTGGTGAAGGGGAAGTTCAATGAGTCAAGCACATATTTTACTTTTCTGCTAGTCACAAAGAGCTGATATCATCATGAAGGTTTTCAGTGCTTTTCTAGATATGAGGAGATGCAAGGATTGGGCTCATGAAGTCAGTTTCTGAAAACATCTATCTAAAGACCTGTTCCACCAGTTTCCCTGGAGCACAGAGTGCTTCACTCTCCACCCTGAATTCCGTTCAGGGCATGTCGAACTTCAACAGCTGCAAGGCACAGGGTTTGATCTCCATAGAGGCAGATGGCAAATGCCCTCAGCAAGGGCCAATTTGTAATTGACAGGGTTGAGTGTCACAAAGGGTTACATGTAGGAACCTATAATATGGTGACCACTATTCAGAGTGTGACCTTGCGGGAGTCATCTAACCTCTGTAAGCGTCAGTAACCTCAATAAAAGAGACGAATCAAGGATTTGTTGCAAAGATTCAATGAGATCATAAATGTAAAGCATACTATGCATGCTTCTGGGCACATGGTAATTATCTGTAATTTGTTAGGGTGAGTAAATATGTTTGTATTTCTCACCACTGTGCTGCAGTGGCTTTTGTGGACAACCTCAGAATGGGAGTTTGGAATGTTTTTTTTTTTCTCTTGTGTTTTGGATCATCTGAAGAACGATGGAGGAATGTATTGGAGGGCTGTGTTAGTTGGTTTTGCTCATTGACTAATGAGATTGAGGTGGGAGCAGCTCTTTCTAGCCAGGGAGCTGGGTTATGATCATAAGCTCACTGAGACAGTGATGCCCCCGTCCTTCCTCTGGCTCTCAGGGCCTGCAGAGCTCAGGCTGGACAAAGAGGATAATTTTCCAGGTGTGCCAAGACTTGGAAAAGTTTGGGGGGAGCACATCTCTAAATGCGCTCTCACCCTAACCCCCGGAAGCAGGAGCTAGGTTACTAGATGTTTAAGTTCTTTTCTCACTGAAGAGAACAATGTAAAGGAAGTAAGGACTGCCCCTGGCTGCCTGGGAGTTTTAAATGAGAGATGCAGGACTTCCCTGGTAGTCTAGTGGTTAAGAATCCACCTGCTATGCAGTGGACATCGGTTCAATCCACACTCTAGTAAGATTCGACATGCCGCAGAGCAACTAAGCCTGTGAGCCACAACTACCGAGCCCGTGTGCCCCAGAGCCTGCAAACCACAACAGGAGAAGCCACCGCAGTGAGAAGCCCAAGCACTGCAACTGGAGAGGAGGCCCCCCCACCCCCGGCTGTAACTAGAGAAAGCCCTCACATAGCGATGAAAACACAGCATAGCCAAAAATAAAGTAAAATGAGAGATGCAGATGATCTAGACTAGAGTTCCCAAACTTCACTGATAATAAGACTCACTTGAATACTTGCTAAGCTGACAGCTCATCAGGCCTGCCCTGGTCTGGATTTGGGCCCTAGAATCTGTGTATGTAACAGTTACCCTATGTGATTCTTACAGGGGATATTTGAGAAACCCTGGACGAGGTCATAAATCCCTTTGTCCTTGCCACCTGAATTTGCTCCGAGGATCGGCAACATCAGCATCAGCAGGGAACTCGTTGAAACTCTTGAGTTCCATCCAGACCTGCTGACTCAGAATCAGCATTTTAATAAGATCCCAACTTGAATGTATATCCAGAATCAATTTGGGGCAGGGTTTGCCTAGAGGGCAGGGACACCTGTCAACATTTTACACCAGAGAGGTGGTGGTAACAGGTCTGATTATCTCTTCTGAGGAATCGGAAGATATGTTAGGCCAGGGATTTGAACTCAGGTTTCTGATTCCAAGTTGAGTGCTCCTCACACAAGCTGTGTGACAGAGGATGAGATGGTTGGAGGGCATCACCGACTCAATGGACATGGGTTTGGGTGGACTCTGGGAGTTGGTGATGGACAGGGAGGCCTGGCGTGCTGCGGTTCATGGGGTTGCAAAGAGTCGGTCATGACTGAGTGACTGAATTGAACTGAACTGAACACACAAGCTGAAGCTCCAGTACTTTGGCCGCCTGATGGGAGGGAAGAGCCAACTCTTTGGGAAAGATCCCGATGCTGAGAAAGAGTGAGGGCAAGAGAAGAAGAGGGCAACAGAGGATGAGATGGTTGGATGGCATTACCGACTCAATGAACATGAATTTGAGTAACCTCTGGGAGATGGTGGAGGACAGGGCAGCCTGGAGAGCTGCAGTCCATGGGGTTGCAAAGAATTGGACACAACTTAGCAACTGAACAACAACAACACTACACATCTCCTTGACTGTGGTTCTTACAGACTCTGAGGGTGTGTCTCTAGCGTGATGTCAGGGCCCTCACCAGCCTGTTAGTGCTGCAGCTGGGAAGAATGCCACCTGGGCACAGGAGAGGACTGCTGGGAACACTCAAGTGTGCCGTAGTCCTTGGCATCCATTCATGATACAGAGTCAGCCCTGTGGGGCTCCTGGGCACAAAGCCTTTCTGTGTCTTCCATTTCTTTGCTTATAGGAAATAGCCTTCATTCAGCCTCCATGACCTTCCCACAGTTCCAATGGGTAGATTCAAGCAGTTGATAAATAGGGAAGGGAGGGGATGTAAGACAAGGGAGAAACAAACAGTCAAGAGAAACAATAGTGCGATCTTGGGTCAAGGCCCTGGTTCCCTATCAAAGGATGCACACAACAGTATCTATGAATTGTTTTGCAGATACTGAAACCCCCTCCAAGTGGGAGAAGTTAAGATTAATGCTGGTGTACTGTCCACAAGCATGTAGACCCTAGATCAGTTGGAACCTCAAGGTTGGTGATGCTGACTCCTACTTACCTCACCACCAGCCCATCAGAAGAATGTCCACAGTCTGATCACACCCTCTTTGAACCATTACTATAAAACTCCTCACTATTGTCTCCAAATGTGGACACAAAGTTGTTTTTTGAGGCAGGAGTCCGCTGTGTCCGCCTTTGCCTGGCAAAGTGATAAAACTATCCTTTTCTATTTCACCCAAAACTGTCTTCAAGATTTGATTTGGCCCCGGTGTATAGAGAAGCTGAGATTCTGGCATCATTAACCCTGTCAAGACCCCTTCTCACTATTCCTGGGAAGAAACTTAGGTCCAAATGTCAAAGTCAGCATCTTTGAGTTCTTGGAGACCTGCAGAAGTTTGTATCGTCCTGGTGGTGGATCCCTGAAAAAGTTGTTTTATCTCCATCCAAGGTCAGGGTCAGATGGAGTGCAATTTTTCTAATGTTCCTCCAGACTTTTTAATCCTTCTTCTCCAAGCACAATGTCAGAGAACATACCCTGTGAGGCTCTTGCCAAATGGCTTGAAATAAACGTCCACACACATTTCCAAAACGACAATTAGAAGCTTATTTGATGAACCAAAGGCCTGCTGTGCTAGACATTAGTCGAAGAGAGCTCTGTGCCAATTTGGGAAGCTCTCCCAGGGGCCCTCTTTCTCATTGCAGCCCCCTCTTGGAGAAGTTAAATTGGGGAAGTGCCGAGACTGCCAGGGAGAGGGGAGGATGGAGAGGAGGGGCAATGGAAGTGATGGCCCCAGAGAGAAAGGAACAATGGCTCTGTCTCCTCCCAGGAGAAATGGAATCTTTGCAGATAAAATTAAGCAGAAAAATGAAGGTCATTACAAATTCATCAGCATTTGAATTCTATTACCAGTTACCACTGGTGGTGTGGCCACAGAGACTCTTTAGGAAACTGAGCCCTAGGGAGGTCATGGACTCTATCCAAGGTTACGTGTTGGGTTAGTGGCAAAGCTTGGGTCAGGGTCCAGGGATTCCATCTGTGCTCTGTCCCTGTGCTCTGCTGCCTTCTCTATGGGAGGGAAGATGCTAAGAATGTGAAATTTTATAGTGATTGGATCCAGATGTTCTGGCCCAGCCCCCCCTTTAAAGCTAACATAGTGTTGTTGTTTTTTTTTAATGAAATAGAATATTTAAATCTGCTGGTTTCATTTGCTAGTCCACCTTATGCATTCAAGGGATAAAGGTCGGGAAGGAAAAATCCCAAGCTGGTAAGTGTCCAGTGGTTGGGGGTGTGACACCAGGCTGTTTTTCTTGGCTTGAGGCATCAGATTGAGTGTCCTGTGGCACACAGGACAGGGATAGGCTGTGCGCTGGACGTGGGCAGAATGTTTACGTTCATAGTTGCAGTATGGGTTTAGATGCTCTTGCCAAGGACAGACGCATATTACAGTTTTAAAATTAAATTGTGGGAAGACTGAAATTTTTTGGTGGTTCTTTTAGCTTGAGTGCATGTGTGCGTGCTCAGTCATGTCTGACTCTTTGTGACCCTGTGGACTGCAGCCTGCCAGGCTCCTCTGTCCGTGAAATTTTCCAGGCAAGAATACAGGAGTGTGTTGCCATTTCCTTCTCTAGGGGATCTTCCTGACCCAGGAATCGAACCTGAGTCTCCTGCATCTCCTGAATTGGCAGGCAGGTTCTTCACCACTGAACCACCTGGGAAACCCCTTTGGCTTGAGGAGGGGAATCCTAAAGGGCCCTGCTGACCAGGCATGGGGAGGATATGGCCATTTCTGTGATGCTTCATTGCTCGTGTGGAAAAGCTGAAGCCTGTGATGGCTTAGCGAATAGATTACACATTGCCTTGGTTTAAAATAGTGTAATGTGTGTGCCTGTTTCATTTTGTTCATTAGATTGAATTTTGAGGACAGCCAAACCTTTCTTTTGTCCAGCAGTCTTGGGGGTGTGTTAAGTGGTTAGAACATCCTGATGCCACAGTCAGAGGAGACAAACGCCTTAGCAAAGCTGGACCTGAGCTGGAGGCCAAGTGCACTGAATTTTGCTGTCTTTCCTTGTGGTGCTGGCTGTGTCAGCCCGGCCGTTACAACTTCTTATCAGTCATATGTCATATTGGTTGAACTCAATGAAGTTATTTTTTTCCACTGAGGTATAGTTGACTTACCATGCTGTGTTAGTTTCAAATGTACAGCAAAGTGATTCACACACACACACACATATACATATACACACACACATATAAATTGTTGTTTAGTCAACAACATACATACATACCACACACACACACACATATACACACATATACATTGTTGTTCAGTCACTCAGTCATGCCCGACTCTTTGTGATCCCGTCGACTAGTCTCCAGGCTCCTCTGTCCAGGCAAGAATACTGGAGTGGGTTGCCATTTCCTTCTCCAGGGGATCTTCCTGACCCAAGGATCAAACCCATGTCTCCTGCATTGGCAGGCAGATTCTTTACTACTGAGCCACCCAGGAAGCCCCACCACATTTATATACATATATCTCTATATACACATATATGTCTATTCTTTTTCAGATTCTTTTCCCTTGTAGGTTATTACAAAATACTGAGTGTATCCCTGTGCTGTACAGTAGGTCCTTGTTGGTTATCTGTTTTCATATATGTATCAATGAAGTATTAACAAAAGTATATAATGTGTCGAGAAATTAGATCCTTTTAGATTATGACACAAGCAAGTAAGTCGTTAGTGCCAGAGGTTTAATTTGTTTTGAAAGCTGAGGGGAAATCCCGTGCTTTGGTTTCAGTGGTAGAATACCAGTGTTTTGTGGGGACTGGGTTTGAGAACCACTGGGCTTCTGTGTGCACCTTGGCCAGTCTGGTAAGAGCCAGGTTCTAGCTTGGTCATTCCACCGGTGACTGACGTGCTGTGTTCAGCTGTTCCAAGCGTACTTCTGGGACCAGCAGCACAGTTATCATCTGGGAACTGACAGAGAGGCAGAGCCCCCAGGCCCTTCCCTCACCTACTGATTCATAACTCTGGGGCAGGGGTCCAGGAGCCTGTGTTGGAACAAGTTCTACAGAGTGTTTGACTGCACAACAAGGTTTGAGAACTGCTGCCGTGTAGTTCTTCCTTTTTAAATATAGACAGTCAATTTATTTCTTTTTCTTTTGGCCGTGATGCACGGCATGGGGATCTCAGTTCCCTGACCAAAGGTGCAACCCACGTTCCCTGCATTGGGAATGTGGAGTCTTAGTCACTGGACCACTAGGGAAGTCCCTGCCATATAGTTCTAAAGCAATAAGAACTGTTTGGATGTTCAGTCTGGTGGATCATTTCCTGAAGCCTTCTCATTGGGTTGGGTTCTTGTTCTGGTAACCCAGGCCAAGTTAATGGGGGGTTCATAGAGCTAGATT
The DNA here is from genome assembly GCF_029407905.1 of Bubalus kerabau. Classification (NCBI taxonomy): domain Eukaryota; kingdom Metazoa; phylum Chordata; class Mammalia; order Artiodactyla; family Bovidae; genus Bubalus; species Bubalus kerabau. The sequence continues at coordinate 52,661,071 of NC_073633.1, read as the reverse complement.
TCCACTAGTGCTCAGTAATATTTAACAATAGCCCACAGTCTGGATGGATAGGTCTGTCCAACTCACCTCAGACCGGTCTCTGCAAAAAGCACGCTCTGATGGTGACTGCTGCTGCTGCTAAGTCGCTTCAGTCGTGTCCGACTCTGTGCGATCCCAGAGACGGCAGCCCACCAGGCTCCCTCGTCCCTGGGATTCTCCAGGCAAGACCACTGGAGTGGGTTGCCATTTCCTTCTCCAATGCATGAAAGTGAAAAGTGAAAGTGAAGTCGCTCAGTCGTGTCTGACTCTTCGTGACCCCATGGACTGCAGCCCACCAGGCTCCTCCGTCCTTGGGTTTTCCAGGCAAGAGTACTGGAGTGGGGTGCCATTGCCTTCTCCAATGAATCAGTTTCAGGACATTTCCTCTCAAGGATGTCTTTGACAGTGTTCCTGTCAGGGGTAGACAGAGATGGACAGGTCTCAGGGAGGAAAGAACAGGAGAGGTGCCAAAACTGGCTGAGGACCTTGCAGAGAGACAGGTTTCCGCTGTGGAAACATCACAACAAGCAGCAGGGTTAAGAGGGGGATGTTTTTCACCTGTGTTTCTGCTGGCCGTGCGATAGCAGAAATGTTTGATGAGCATTCGTCTCTTGAAAGGATGTTTTCATTCCATCAGCTCAAACAGAGCTCTCTGTTTGAGAAACATTTCCTTGTGGAACAAATGTTTCCAACTGAATCAAACTGAGTGTGGAGATAGTATTGACTTGAGGGAAAAGAGGAGAGTTAAAGGTTTCCATTCATTCATGCCTTCTCTGTGCTGGGCAACAGCAAGAGTGGAGTAAGACAGAATTCCTGCCATGATAGGGGTTTACCCAGAGGAACGGGCAGCTGTCAGTCTTTCCTGGCAGAGGGCACGGTTTAAGGGAGGAGTCAGCCACAGCTCAGGGGCTCTGGCACCTGTTGGGATTGTTTCTCTGGACCTTGGGGTATGAGGGGCTAATGGAAAAGACTGTCCCCAAGCTACAATCTGCCTTTTCTTTTAGGATCTCTGAGCGGGTTATGGAGATGACTGTCCCCTGCCCATATGGCCAACCACATCATAAAGCCATAATAGTACCCCATTTTAGTGTAAGATAAATAAAAAATAACTTAAATAACTTCTAGGAGGTCGGATCTGGGTGCAGGTTGGGGCATTTCTATGAGGAGTGTTAGGGAAATACAATTAAAGACAGAATCTCCTCCCAGCCCAGAACACCTCCCCACAAAGAGAAGAGAAAGAAAACCATTTTGTTATTGAATAAACATTAAACCAGAATGTGATACATATCACAGGCAGCCTGTTGGGAGGACTGCAAAGCTAGAGATTACAAAGGTGGAAAGAATTCTCAGTCTTTTCTGTAGCTAGGTGGGTACAATGCATTGTATTCAAGACTTCAAGACAGAATTGTTCCGTTTGTCAAGTCTTTACCACTGGAGGTAGGGTTTACACTTTGGAGTCTGGTGACAACAAAAGTTAGGTCCTATTCCTCCCAGGAAACTGAGCTTTATTTTCCTTGATGATTACATTTTAAAGAGGTGATTCTCAGGCAGCTGTGAGAGAGGCTTATTTAGTATTTGACCATATGGGAGCAGCCCTGCCCCATTTCTTTGGTGAGGGTGGCTTATGTATCCTGGAATCAGGGATCTTCCTCAGTTCATTGGGGTTCCTACCTACTGATGTAGACATTGACCTTGGATAAGTACGTCTCCTTTCTGGCCTTAGGAGTCTCATGTGAAAAAAGAGGTTGGACTAAAGCTCTTTGGTCTCATGATTTGGAGGCTCTGTTCCCATTTCATTTCCCCAAGCTGCCATTTTTTCTCTTCTTAAGCCTGGTCAGACAGCAGTTGCAGCCTGGCTAAGAAATCTTACCAGATCATACATATGTGCAGATGGAGTTACAAACCAGCTTTTGGAGCTCCAGTTGGGAGTGCCTCAGAGATGGCATCAGGTCTCGGGGTACCCCTGGGCAGAGCCACCTCCTTCTCCCCCAAGGCAGTAAGGTCCTGAAGGATAATTCTGTAGCAGACAGAATTTGCCTGAAACCACAGCAAGGTCAATTTAGTGACACCATGTGGTGGTATAGTACAGTGTTTATTGCGGGGCACCAGGCGAGGAGAACGGGCAGCTTGTACCCTGAAGACCTGAACTTCCCAGTGGCTTTCAGGTAAGAGTTTTAAAAGGCAATAATAGGGGTGAGGGCAGGGGTGATGTTTCAGGAATCTCAGTCATCAGCCTTCTGCTTCCACCTGGTCGAGGGTTTACAGGCTTGTGGTCAGCATCCTCCACTTGTGTTGCAGTCTTAGTTTCTGCGGAACAATCAAAGATATGCGTCAGATCGTTATCTATATCCCTTTGGGAGAAACTAGGAGTCCTGTGACTCTACTGTTCTAATCATTAACTGAGTCTGAGTGCTCTTTGAAACTCAGGGAAGCCTAGAAGACTAAAGGATTTTTTTTTTACAGACAGGAAATGGGTGACAAGGAAGGACTTCTATACCTGGAAAGGCCCCATAGGATTCTGCTCGGTTTCAATCTTTGCTCATTATCTGACTCACCCTGCCATTATAAGGTGATTAAAATCACTTAATTTGTCACCATCCTTCCCCAATTTGTTGCCTTCAATACATTTGTCTTTTTCCCCCCTCCAATTAGAATCCTCACCCGCTTACTTTCTGGCTCTTCTCTAAAGGATGTAGTGAGACTTTATGTGCATTTTAGCCCCTGCATTTTATGCTTCCTTCCTCTAATGCCTGAGGAAGCCTCACGTCACGGTCACCTGTATGCTCAGTTATGTGTCCAGCTGTTTTTGATCCCATGGAAACCATAGCCCACCAGGTTCCTCTGTCCATGGGACTCTCCAGGCAAGAATACTGGAGTGGATTGCCATTTCCTCCTCCAGGGGATCTTCCTGACCCAGAGATTGAACCCGCCTCTCCTATGTCTCCTGCATTGGCAGGCAGAATCTTTACCACTGTACCACCTGGGAAGTCCTGAGGAAGCTTAAACTGCTTTACCTTGGTCTTTCTGAGGTTTTGCCAAGAAACTTTGAGTTGACTGGCAGTGCTTATGTACAGAAATTTCCTATCAGATGATGCTTCAATGAATTGCTTATCCTTCATTTACCAAGTCAGAAAATTCTTTTCCCTGCCTGATTCAGCCCTACTATGGGAACCTCACAGTTGGCACCTCGGTTCTGCAAGAACCGAATCCAGTCTAGATGGAGACTTGTGAAGCTAGAGCTAAGTAAAGCTTCTGAGGGCTCCGAGCCTGGCGGTGGGAAATGAGCACCCAATTCTTGGCCACAACAGTGCCAGTGGGCAGTGAGGGGGCACCACTGAAGGATTTTGTATTTAGTGGGACAAAAATGTAAAAAGTAGCATTTTCAGATCTTTCCCTCCCTTTTATCCTCTTGCTCCCCCTTCCTTCCCCTCCACATTCATTTTCAGACCAGTGTGTGGTTTGTCAGCTCTGGTTACCTGCATTCTGGCTTGTCTTGAATTCTACCTGGTACTAAATGTAGAGAAGACACAGGGACTTCCCTGGCGGTCCAGTGGTAAAGCTTTCAGTGTAGGGGGCATGGCTTTGATCCCTGGTCGGGGAAATAAGATCCCATATGCTGCATGGCCAAAAGAGTTAAAAAAAAAAAAAAAGAGGACACAGCATGTCCCCACCCCCTAATCCTTGGATTTTGATGTGGCATGGGGAGAAAGGAAGGGTCCTTCTGGAGAGCTGTGGGGCCTTGGGCAATTCCCTCACTGCGGCTGATCTCAGATTGTTTATCTGTTAAATCTACTTAATGATGTGTTACCCAGGGGATGGTGGGGACCAAGTAGGAAGTGGCTGTTCCACTCAGCACAGTGCTTGGCTCACAGTAGGTGCTCTGGAAATCTGCTTCCACTCTCTGCCTCGTGGTCTCTCTCCTGGTTGAACCTGTCATCCTTAAGAGAGGCCATTAACTGCATATACTGATTTAGAATCAAAAAAACTTTTCAAATATTCACAACAATGACAAATCCCTCATGCTTTTACCCTATGAGCAGCCCTTCCTTCTGATGACTAAGAAAAGAAAGCTTTCAACATGGAGTGCTTTGGAAAGAAGACCCCTCAGTCCTGTCTGATTATGGTAGCTATTGGCCACATATGGCTCTCGAATGCTTGAAATGTGGCTAGTGGGGTAGAGAAATAGAATTTCTGAATTTATGTAATCCATTTAAATGTGAATTTAAAATCAGTTTCTCAATTTGGTGATAGGAAAACTTTTAAGTGTGTTTGGAATAACTTGGGTGTGTGAATCAGCCTTTTCAGCTGTAAGTGTTATGAATTCACAATATAGATCACACATTTATTTCCAATAAAGATTTTGTATCCAGATTAAGAAGTGTGCAGTACATGTAAAGTACACACCAGATTTCAAAGACTTGGCGTAAAAGAAAGACTGTAAAATATCTTATTAATGATTTTTTATATTGATTAAATGGTTGAAATGATAATATTTTGGGTATATAAGATGAAATAAAATGCATTACTAAAAGCATGTTCACGTGTTTCTTTTTACTTTTTTAAATGTGGCTACTGGAAAATTCAAAATCACATGTATGACTCAAATTATATTTCTGTAAGAAAAAATGTATGACTCATATTTCTGTAGGCTTAGACCCTGGTCTATCACAGAAGCAAATTGGAAGGCCACAAAGAAGCTGCTGGTTCCAGAAGCTGCTGTAGAGTGATGCTTTCTGGGGTCTTCCTCAGTGACCTGCATATGTAAGGAGCAGTGAGTGCTGGCCACTTAAAAATTCTAAGCCATTGGAGCAGCCTCCTGATGTCAATAGTGTGTCCTCCTGGGGGCAAGATGGGGAGAGCATTCCTTTCATAAAGGCTGCTGTGTTCCATGGGGAAGCCTGAACTCTTTGGTTCCTGACAGCTCCAGGGACTCCTCATCTCCATCAGGTCTACTTCCTGAAAGATGGCTCTCCCCTAGGGCTCTTTGAAGTTCCTTGTTGATCCAACTTGGCTTCCTTCTGATTTTTTTTTTAAATTATTTTTTAAATTTAAATTGATTTATTTATTTGGCTGCACATGGTCTTAGTTGCAACATGCAGGATCTTCGCTCTTCGTTGTGGCATGTGAACTCTTAGTGCAGCATGTGGGATCTGGATTGAACCTGGGTCCCCTGCATTAGGAACACAGAGCCTTAGCCACTGGACCACCAGGGAAGTCCCCTTCAGATTTTATGTTAGGCCCCCAGTCAAAGAACAGTAACAGAAATCAACTGTTAAAAAGTTGGGAAATTCAAAACAGTGTCACGCTGTACAGAAGACATGCTTGAAAGCCACGTGGTCCAGAATTTGGTGCATTCATGGTCCAGTTGTGGGCCAGCAAGGACTCTGCCAGCTCGTTGTATTGCATGTAAACAATTTTAAATGCTCTCATTTAAAAAGTAATGAAGTTGAGTTGAATAAAATTTTCAATAGAATTTCATACCACTTTGGATGATAATGGTTAACCAATCCTGACTTAAAAATGAAATCAGTGTGTTATTCAGTCATTCAGAAGGCATCCTTTGAGCACCCCTATGAGTGGGATTCTTGAGGCAAGAATACTGAAGTTGTGCCATTCCCTTCTCCAGTGAGTGGACCATTTAAAACTCAACATTCAAAAAACTAAGATCATGGCATCTGATCCCATCATTTCATGGCAAATAGGGAAAAAGTGGAAACAGTAGCAAACTCTATTTTCTTAGGCTCCAAAATCACTGCAGATTGTGACTGCAGCCACGAAATTAAAAGACACTTGGTCCTTGGAAGGAAAGCTATGACAAACCTAGCTGCTGCTGCTGCTAAGTCGCTTCAGTCGTGTCCGACTCTGTGCGACCCCATAGACGGCAGCCCACCAGGCTCCCCTGTCCCTGGGATACTCCAGGCAAGAACCCTGGAGTGGGTTGCCATTGCCTTCTCCAATGCATGAAAGTGAAAATGAAAGTGAAGTCGCTCAGTAGGAAAGTGAAGTCCGACTCTCAGCGACCCCATGGACTGCAGCCTACCAGGCTCCTGCGTCCATGGGATTTTCCAAGGCAAGAGTACTGGAGTGGGGTGCCATTGTCTTCTCCTTGACAAACCTAGACAGTGTGTTAAAAAGCAGAGACATCACTTTGCTGACAAAGGTCTGTAAGTTAAAGCTATGGTTTTTTTTTCCAGTAGTCACATACGGATGTGAGAGTTGGAAGGCTGAACACCGAAGAATTGATGCTTTTGAACTATGGTGTTGGAGAAGACTCTTGAGAGTCCTTTGGACTGCAAGGAGATCAAAGTTTCTTGTCTAGAACTTCAAAAGCAGTTAGTTGCTATTAATTTTAAATGGCAGTTTTTATTATATTACTGTAATTATCTTTTGATTATCTGGGTAGCAGGTCATTTACACTGCAGCTTTTCAGAGCACGATAACCAGAGTTGGGAGGAGGCTTGGAGATCTCCAAATTGAAGGGGTCCCAAATTTCTTTTCTTAGGAGTTGTCCTCCTCTCCCCGTTGTCTCCCCGTTGGTCCTGATCTTATCCCCTGGCACCCCAGCAGCAATGTAGAAATGCCTTCCGTGGGGAAGTCCCCATGTCCCATTTCCACCCTTCATTCCATCTTTTATCCAGGCTAAATGTCCTTTTTATTCAACCCATCTTCAACAACTCTTCACATGTGTGGTTTCTGGATTGTTGACCTTCTTGTTTCCATTCTTTGGTCACTGCTTCTCAGCCCAGCTGGAGAACCTTGTAAGCTGGCATATCCTGGACCTTCTCCCAGAGACTGGTTTAGAGAGTCTAGAGTGGAGTGTGGGCACCTGGTCTTTAAAACCAACATGAAATAACCACCCAATCACTCAAATAGCTATGCAGCCCAGTGCAGAGCAATGTGGGGCTGGCTTCTCCTATGAGGAGGAGGTTGTCCTGATGTAGCCCAGAATCACATTAGCTTAGAAAGTCATCAGGAGGGAGTGGCTTGTGTGTCTCCATGTCACCAGCACCCCATCTCTATATCTTACCTATAATAGATAGGTACCCTGCAAATATGTAAGAACAAATGGATGGTCCCTAAAACCTATCCATGTGAACTGTCAGTAAAAATCAGATATCCCCCATCTCTGCTGATGAAATTCTTAAGATACCAAATTCAAGGCTTTAATGGACTCTGCTTTCACTGGGTAACATCTGCTCTCTGCCATGGTTGACCTTGATGGTAATTCTAACTTGATGTTGTCTGAGTAGCAGAATGGCTGGAAGCAAAGACTTAGAGCCCTACCATCTGGATTTGAATCGTGGTTCTAGTGGCACAGCTCGCTGCTTCAGTTCTTAACTGGCCACACCTCACTTTCCTCATCTGTAAAATGGAAATAATAACGGTTACTGGCTTCAATGAGTTGTGATGGGATTAAATGATCCAGTGCACATAAGGCACTCAGTGCAAGGCCTGGCAGAGGAAGTGCTCACTGGTTATTTCTCTTAAGCCTGAAGATGGTAGTGACAGAACAGTGGACAGGAACAAACATTGTGTTTGCTGTGCCCCACACCCTGTTGAAGGCTGTGTGGATCGAGCTTCTCTGGGAGGTGGCTGGAATTGTGCGTTGTCATAGGAAGGATGGGAAGCTGAGTGGTGAGGCCTCAGACGGGCTTGGTTCTGTTTTTTTTTGGCTGCACTGGGTATTCACTGCTTTGCGCAGGCTTTCTCTGGTTGTGGTGAGCAGGGGTTACTCTTCATTGTGGTGCACACACATTGTGGTGCTCAGGGCTTCAGTAGTTGCGGCTCCTGGGCGCTGGAGCACAGGCTCGGTAGTTGTGGTTCCTGGGCTCTAGAGCGTAGACTCAAGTAGTTCTTGTGCATGGGCTTACCTATTCCACAGCATGTGGCATCATCCCAAGCCAGGGATCAAACCCATGCCCCCTGCATTGGCAGGTGGATTCTTATCCGCTGTACCACCAGGGACATCCTTGGTCCTGTCTTTTTTGGGTGAGGTCTGCAGGCGTTGGAGAAGTGGAGTCTGTGCAGCAGATGGCAGGAGAGCTGTTCTCGTACCAGCTACCAGGTCTCCTCCAGCTGCGTAGCTGGCTTCCTCCTGGGGACTGGCTGGTGCCTCTCCATTTGATTGCTTATTACACTCACCTGGGAACTATTGACCTCCACCCACGCTCCGCCCTGCCCCAACCAGTGTCGTCTGTAACACCACTGCTGCAGCCCAAGCGTCCTTGTCTTACAAGAGCCCCCAGGTGATTTTATTTTTAATTTTTGTTTTATTTTTGGCTGTGCCACATGGCATGGAGGGGTCTTAGTTCCTCAACCAGGAATTGAATCCTTGCCCTCTGTAGTAGACTCACAAAGTCTTAACCACAGAATGACCAGGGAAGTCCCCCCCAGGTGATTTTAATGTGCATCTGGGTTAATTGCCCATGGGGCTGATGCAAATCTGGCGTGGTCTCCGCATGTGCTCTGAGCTCTCTTTGGGATGTGCGTCCACTGAGCAGCCTGGTCAGCTCCCTTCTCTCATGGGGCTCCTTGGCCTCACCTCACAGTGGAGGTAAAGTGGCATTGACTTCAGTAGTCTTGTAACAGACCCTTCTTTGCATCCCAGAGGCTGGGTGGACTTTTATAGGAGAGGGTTGGATTTCACAAGGGATGGTTCCTAAGAAGACTGGAAGAGGCTGGTATACAGTTGCCTCAATCCATCAGTACAGTGGTTTAGGGAGTAAATGTTCCTGCTTTGGTGTTTGTCTCCTCCCGGAGATAGGACGACACATTTGTGCTTTGTTGTGTAAACTTGTGCATGGCTGTGTCCTTCCTGGGTTGAATTAAGCCTCATGAAAGTGCTGGTATGTCAGGATTGTCTGCCTTGATTCTACAGGATCCACTTGGTAGGTAGCTTTTTTCTTTTATTAAAAAAAATTTTTTTTTTGGCATGCCACCCAGCATGTGGGATCTTAGTTCCCTCACCAGGGATGAAACCCGTGCCCTTTGGATTGCAAGCTTAGAGTCTTAATCTGTGAACCACCAAGGAAGTCCCGGTGGGTAACTCTTGTCACATTGCTTTTAGTGGTAGTTGCTGCTGTTACCTTCCCATCCCTGTTTTTGGGGAGAACTCTTCATTGGCCCAAATATAATAATGATTGTTTATAGCCAGTTTTCAACCCAGACCTGTGTCAGAACTGCTGGGAGGCCTTGAAACCACCAGCTTTTTGTTTCTGTCTTGAATTTCCCTTTCAGGCCTCCAGACCAGTTAAAACTGTGTCTTTACCCGGTGAGGGTGGGAAGAGTTGGTGGTGGGAGTTGCCTTTCTCCAGTGCATGGGAAGTCCAGAACATGACCTGGCCAGAGGCGTTTGTGTGGAAGCATGGGTCCTGAAACCTTGCCTGGCAAAGGCCTGAAGAGGCCGGTGATGTGTCCGAGAAGCGACTCCTGCTGTCACTAGCTTGCTCCTTCCAGGCCTTTCTGTGGGGCTGTCAAGTGCCTGTACCACAAGTTAAAGGAAAGGAAAGGTGCAGCTTGCAACGGTTCACTGTCTTCTCCCCTCATTTGCTTTTACGATTTTAGCAAACACTTTCTAGGCCCTGTACCCTCAGGAGATGCAGAGCTACAAAGCCGTTGCTGCCCTTCTGGGGCCTCTGGCCTGGCCTGGACCTGGGTTGGTACCCTGTTGCCTGGACTCTGACTGGGAGGGAGGTGGGCTGGGTCTGGGAGAGTGGGGGGGCACCCATCATGGGCAGGGATTGGGATGGGAGGAGAAGAGGGGATGTGGACAAGAGCCTTTCAATCCAGATACACCTCAGTCTGGACTGCCTGGTGAGTTCTTCTAGGATGATGGGGACTGGGGCTCAAAGCTGGACATTTGTCTGAACTCACTCTTAGATCATTGGCATCGCTGGATGGGGATGCTAGAAAGAAGCTGGTGCTTGAGTCCTATCTGTCTGCTGTGGTTTGCAGTTTGGGGGGGAGGAGTGTGTGGTGTGTGTGTGTGTGTGTGTGTGTGTGTGTGTGTGTTAATTCCCTCAGGAGGCTGTGGTTTTCAGTTTGCTGTGCGTGTGTATATGTGTCTGTTAATTCCCTCTGGAGACATTTTTCGTGTGTGTGGTGTATGTGTGTACATGTGTACATGTGTTTGTGTGTGTGTGTGTGTGGTATATGTGTGTAATATGTGTTAATTCCCTCAGGAGGCATTTTTCTGGGAGGCCCTGCCTTGTGGTGCCAGGGACACAGAGTTGAGCACAGTGCCAGCTCTCTGGGGGTGGAGGTGGGGTGCTTCCAAAGCCTGCTGGGCCACATGTGGTTTGGGAGCACTGCATCCTTGTACTTGGGAAATTCTTCTGCTCCATCCATAGCTACTAAATCAGCATTTTAAGCAAGCCTTCCAGACACCACCTCTATATTCCTAGATTACTGCAAAGTTTGAAAAGCTTAGCCCTGGAGGTATTGCCACCACTTGGGTGAGAAATATCAAAGATCTGGGTTTTGTGGTGGCAAAAGGGCTAGAGAGGGGAGAGGAGGGACTGGTTCTGGGGGTCTTCACGGGGCAGAGCCAAAGGAGTGAGTGAGTGAGTGCAGGTGAGGAGCAGGACGCCTGGCTACTGGCTGGGGTGCTTCTGGGCATTTCCACGGACGTATCAGGCAGGGAAGGGGAGGGTTCGGCGCACGTGGGTCTTGAGGGCTGTTACGTGAGTGTGCTGGTGTCCACAGATGTGAGGAGTTACGGGTCTGAGAAGCAAGGGCCGGGAAAGGTGGGTCTCCCAGGAACTCTTAGGGGAGGGGCTGCCCAGATTTATGTCTGAGCCCTTAAAAATGATCTGTGTGAGGTTCTCTTGCTTTCATCCTCTTTGGCCAGGCTTCTTCTACTTTGGCCTTGTTGTAGCCTCTCTTATGAGATACCGTCTACTTCCTGAGTGGTTTGGGGTGAGTCCTCCTCCCCCCAACCCCCACCGCCAAGTGGGGCTTGAAGGTGGCAGGAAGAGGCAGCAGTGGGGGAAAAGTAGGGATGGGCGATTGGCAGAGCTTGACCGTTGCCAGGTTGGAGGTGGGTGGGCACTCCCCACCCCCCCACCACCTTTAGTAGCATCAGTGCTGTGGGTGCAAGGCCTAGTCTCCCAGGTGTCTCAGAGGTGCTGTCTACCCTGAGCCTGCTGCTCCCAGTCTTACATTGGTTCCGTTTAACCCAGGCTTTCTCAGCTTTGTCACGGTTGACACTTTGGGCTGATCGGTTCTGTTGAGGGGGAGAGAGGCTGCCCTGTGCATTGGAGGATGTTTAGCAGCATCCGTGGCCTCAGCTCAGTAGATGCTGGCATCACCCTCCGCCCTCACTGTGACAATCAAAATATCTCAGCATTGTCAGATGTCCATGGCGGGTAAAATAACCCCATTGAGAACCATTGACTTAACCAACGTTGAGCCCCTTTTCCATTTTGGGCACCAAGGGTCGATCAGTGAACAGACCCAGCCCTGGTCACTTTGCTAGGTCTGAGGTGAGGGACAGTGTCAACGGGGTGGATCTTAGGCCTCCAGGAGAGGTGTGATGGCTTGGAGGCCTGGTGTGATGGGTGCGGGTCTATCTGCAGGTGTCCCACTGACGGCTCCATCCTGCAGTGGGATTCAGGGCATGGTGTTGCTGGGGAGCTTGGGTTTCCCCTGCTGCTGCCTATGCTACTTTATCTAAGAACTGCCTTCTTGCTACACTCATAAAACAAGTCTTGTCTCCTTTTTTCTTATGTTCTTTCTCTCCCTTTTTTTGATAAGGTGGCCAGATTAAAAGTCTGCACCAAACCTTTGGGTGGGGGTGGCGGTGGTGGTGGTCTTTCCCAGCAGAAACCTGCCCTTGGTACCCCACCTCGGGCACAGCCTTCTTGTACATCGAAGATCCTGCTGTCTCCCTCTGCCTCCTCCTTTAGGCCACAGTCGGAGAGGAGTCTCTCTGACCTGCAGGTCGGGTCAGACCATTTGCCTCTGAACAAGCCCCTTGGGCTCCAGATCCCTGGAGAGTCTGGCCCTGCCTCCATGCCCACATCCTGGAAGTTCTCTCTCCCTGCCCTCTTGACTGACCAACTGACAGGTACCCGGGATCTCAGCCTGGAGTCTCTTCCTGGTAGCAGTCTCCCTGACTCTCCATCTTCGGGCACTCTCCAAAGGGTGCCTACCCTTCGATCACCGTTAAAATTTCCTCAAAGCTCCTTGAGGATTGTTCCCAGGGCTGGGCCCGGTGCCAGGTACTTGGAAGGCATCATTAAGTCTTTGCGGGATGACCGACATATGTGTTGCTCCTCACTGTTTTATGAGCTCCGCTCTCAGAAGGGGAGGATTCATGGGGCCAGCAAGTGGCTGAGATGTCAAGCTCAGCCCTGATTTTCTTGGATGTGCACCCTCCACCTTCCTCTTTCCCTCCCCATCTCCCCCTAATCCCATTCTGCTGGTTTCTGGTTTCCTCAGACCCCTTTTCACAGCCTGCTCCCAAGGAAAGGAGGGAGATTCATTGATTTGTTGGAAGAAAAATAATGTTTATTTGTTTACTTGTTTATTTTAATTAGCTGCCCTCCCGTGAACTTGTTTGTTTGTTTTGTAACTTCGCTGGGTCTTAGTTGCAGCATATGGGATCTAGTTTCCCAACCAGGGATTGAACCTGGGCCCCCTGCATCGGGAGCTCAGAGTCTTAGCCCCTGGGCCACCAGGGACGTCCCTTATGTTTAATAATTGGGGATGTTACTTTCGTTGGTAGATTGGCATGTCGTTGGTAGACTGGCATGTTTGCAGAGGATTTCAGGGGTTAGGTGGAGGAGTGAGGGGAGGGGGCTGGAGGGAGAGGCAGTTGTATCTGGTGGTGGTGGCTTTAACTCTAATGACAGCTAACCTGCAGCTTGGTTTCCTGGAACCGTAAAGGTTTACAGCCTGAAACACTGTTTGTTTGTTTGCCTTTGTGGACGCACAGACGTTTCCTTCCTCATTTGGTTGCTGTGGCCTGTGTTTAATGTAGACTGAATGTTTGTGTCTCTAGGATTTATCTTAAGAACAACAGTAGGAGCAGGGTTGTAAACTTAGTTCAAGAAAGAAAGCACGAGAAGCGGATTTGCCTTGACTGCTGACCATTTCAAGGGCCATTTCCATCTCCTGCCTGCTGTGTCCAGAGTGGGCTGCTTCAGTTTGGTTTTCCATATTCACAGCAGAGTCTCTTTAGATTCTTTCCCACTACTGAATGTGCTTCTCAGAAGAGAAAAAGTTTTTACAAAGCATTGTGTTCCTTTCTCCAAAAGGATGGCGTGTGGTCCCTCTGGAAGAGGCGTTTGTGTATTGATGACCTGCCGAGTGTTGTATGTCCTGTGTTAAATTGCAGGTGTGGGAATTCCAAGAATGTCACAATGTCCTATAGGTCAGGTTTGGCTCAGATGGTAGAGAATCTACCTGCAATGTGGGAGACATTGGTTTGATCTCTGGGTTGGGAAGATCCACTGGAGGAGGACATCGCAACCCACTCCAGTATTCTTGCCTGGAGTAATAATCATATTTTTGGGCTTCCCTAGTGGCTCAGTTGGTGAAGTATCTGCCTGCAATGCAGGAGACCCGGATTCGATCCCCAGGTTGGGAAGATCCTCTGGAGAAAGAAACGGCAACCTACTCTGGTATTCTTGCCTGGAGAATTCCATGGACAGGGGAGCAGGGCAAGCTACAGTCCATGGTACTGCAAAGAGTTGGACACAACTGTGGGACTTTCACTTTCTTTCACGTTATTAGTAATAGGGATTTAATATTCATGGATTCCTGATCCTGTCTGACCTAGAATCACCTAAGGGAGCTTTGAAAATGCAGACTTAAACCCCCCTGGACCAGGGAATCAGAGCCTTTCTGCATGGAATGTGGGACCCTGTTTTTCAAAGTCTCCCAGGGGAGACTTCTGTGTGAAGACAGGCCCTAGAACATGTCACTTATCCTGACAGGTCTCCAGGCTCTCTGCCCTTGCTGCTCTGTCTTGAGGGTCGGGGTGAGTCCTCAATCAACACCCCATTCCCTCTGGGGGTGTGGTGCTAGTGATGGTACTATTTTAGGAAAGTAGTGGAGAAGATGCCTGGTAGCAGCAAATTGTGAGCAGGGTTATATGCGTGTGATGGTGTTGCCAGGGGTGGTATGACGTGGCTATGCTGGGAAGCCAGCAGAGTGAACTGATTGATCGGTTTGAAAATGCCCAAACCCTTCCCTTCAGTTGCTTTAAAAATCTAAAAATGTCTTACAGTTTATAAGAAGCACATGTGTTATAATTGCGTGTGGCTCAGTCTTCACTGTGGTTCTGGCAGACATGGCTTTGTTAAGAATGGTTCCCTGCTTCTACTCACTCTAGACGTGTCTTGATTGTTCACGGTTTATTATCCTGTAAGTTTTGGCTGCCAGGTTCATAATTCAGGGGGAATTTCACTCTGGTCGGTGTATATAAGTATCAGTGACTTTCAGAGAAGCCAGAGAAAGGAAGCACGTTGGAAGTCTTCTGGAGGCGCGCCAGCAGCTTAGCTTGGTTTTTACAGTAGAAGCTGGACAGTGTTCTGGCTGACTCCTGGTTAAGGTGAGCAGGGTGACCTAGTCATTTTTACTTTAATTGTGAATTCCTAAAACCTTGGGCACGCTGATATCAGAAACATCAGAAACGATACAGAAACAGACATAACTAAGTGCTGGAGTATTTGTGCCTCTGTTCAGCTTCCTTGGCAAGGATGATGCAGGACGAAAATTCTGATACTTTCCCAGAAAGGATTTTATTGTTTCATCTTAGTAGTGATCTAAGATCACTGGTTAGGATTCCTAAATAATTGATATAAATGCAGAAATTTCCTGAAATCCTGGTCCCGGCTGCAAAAACGTTTTCACTTTATAATAATTCTAATTTAGTGATACTCTAAAAAAGCTAATTTACTCTGGTTTTTGAGTTTTTTGGAATATTTTAAAAGTGTACAGGTTTTTAAAAATTGAAGAATAGTTTGATATATAAATTACAGGTGTGCAATATAGTTATTAACAATTTTTAAAGTTTATAACCTACTTATAGTTACTATGTAAAATATTTGCTATGTTCCCCATGTTGTATAATATATTTTTGTACCTTATTTTATACCTAATAAAATCCCCCTATACTGCCTCTTCCCCCTTCCTTCTCTCCATTGGTAATTCCTATTTTATTCTCTGTATCTGGGAGT
Source organism: Bubalus kerabau (assembly GCF_029407905.1). NCBI lineage: Eukaryota > Metazoa > Chordata > Mammalia > Artiodactyla > Bovidae > Bubalus > Bubalus kerabau. The sequence continues at coordinate 52,645,868 of NC_073633.1, read as the reverse complement.
TTGTTTCTATCTTGTTATATTCATTATTGTTGTATTTTTTAGATTCCACAGAAGTGATGTCATACAGTATTTGTCTTCCTTTGACTTACTTCACTTACCATAATGCCCTCCAAGATCATCCATGTTGCTGCAAATAGCAAAACTTCATTCTTTTTTATGTCTGAGATAATATTCCATTGTATACATATACCACACTTTCTTTATCCGTTCATCTGTTTATGGACACTTAGGTTTCCTCCATATCTTGGCATATCTTATAAATAATGCTCCTATGAACACTGAGGTGTATATATCTTTGCATTGGTCTTTTTCTTTTTTTTTTTTTTTGCAGATATATACCCAGGATTGAAATTGCTAGATTCTATTTTTAGTTTTTTAAGAAACCATACTGTTCTCCACGGTGGCTACATCAATTCTCATCAACAGTGTACCAGGGTTCCTTTTCTTTACATCCTCCGCAACATGTATTATTTCTGTTCTAAATGTATACAGGTTTTTTAAAAAAAATTAGGTGTCTGTTAGTCCCAAGTATTTACATATTCTGAACACTTTTATTAGATTTCTAACAGAAGCAGTGATTGATACTATTAGTGTTTTGAAGGGAGACAGTTCCATTACAGTTTTAACTGACTTTGGGGAACATACCATTGTGTGGAAAGTTAAACAACTGCTTTGTTTCTTAAGTGGAGAGCAAATTAGTGTGAGCTTGAAAACAGTATACCTGTTTTATTGGGTCATCCATGGTTCAATTTAAGCCAGAGAAAAGCTAGCAAAACCAACTCTACAGCTGCCATTTCCTGTCCAAGCTCTCCCTGCCTATAGAATGTTGACCCCAATTAGGGCTGCAGCTGTTTTTTCCCCTAGACCCTTGTTTTCTAAATAGCACTTAATCTGGGTTACTGGGGGCAAGCAGTTTGTGTTGGGAAGTTTGGCACTCATGTGAGTTAATTTGCACTCACATTTTGGGCACAGTGGCTTGCTTCTGCAGGAGTTCAGATGAGTGCTGGAGAAAATCCGTCCCACTGTTGGAGACGCAGTCAACACAGCTAATAAGTATTCGTTGTGTGTATACTGGTGCCCTGCCTTGTATTTAAACCCATATGGATTATGAACATAGTATAAAACATAGCTCAGTACTTAGAATGAAGCAGCAAGATTGTTAGATGGAGGCAGCAATTTCAAGGTAATGAAGGAACATGAATAATTCAGGGTAAGTTGCTCAGGACATAATTGAATGATCATCAGTTTTAGGGGCTTCGTTGGTGGCTAAGTGGTAAAAAAATCTCTCTGCAATATAGGAGATGCGGGAGACACAGGTTCGATCCCTGGTTGGGAAGATGCCCTGGAGGAGGAAATGGCAAACCACTCCAGTATTCTTGCTGGGACAATCTCATGGACAGAGGAGCCTGGCAGGCTACTACAGTCTGTGAGGTTGCAAAGAGTCGGACGCAATTGAGCATGCCTCAGTTTTAGCCAGCAGACAGATTGGTTTTGTATGAACGTCTCGAAGGCTTCCTGGAAGAGTAAGAAGCCTTTCAGTTCTTCCCAAGATGATGGTTGTAACATGGATGATCAAGCACAAGGGAGGAACTGAGACACTGGATACCTCGCTCTGGATTCTTGTTGAGCAGCGATGTTGCCTGTAGCGCCCCAGGTCTACAGAGTGAGGTTTGAAGGAAAACCTCTTCTTGAACAGGTCAGCATCTTTCTGCAGGGCCCAGGCAGAGGGCTGTAGGTACCCAAATTTCTCCCTGAGCCTTGGTCACAGCCTGAGGGGACTTGTGGCCATAAATGTGCAGCTTTCCCCCTTGGACAAGGGAAATGTGTTCATTTATGTGTATGTCTAAAGTGAACATTAAAAAGAGACCTAGTTCAATAGTATCAAGGTTTTAAATCTGCCATGAACCCAGCACAGCCCCAGGGGTAAATGCCTAGTTAAGCCCCAGCATTCACCCCTACATATTTGTGGCTATAATTTGACCGCACACTGATATATTAAACGTGAAATTAGGTAATGACATAATTAGGCCATTGAGACATGTGCCGAATCCTCAGGACACCAGAACAACCCCCTCCAGGGCTGAGGAACTACCACTGTGACTGCGCTGCTTGTGTGATTTCTCAGGGTTTATGCCCAGAAGGACCACATGTTGTCTCAGACTCGGGAATCTTGAAACCAAACATCGACAAGTGGCTTGTTTGAGTTTGGTTCAAGTTTAGAGGCTGAAGGGATCCTAAGAACTCAGCAAATAGGAATTTGTGCGGCTTTCTTCAGCCTCTCCATTTGGAAGAATGTGCGAAGGGGAGAAAGAGAGCATGCATCAGTTGGTTCTTAGGTACTAAGAACTTTCCCTTGTCCAAGGGGGAAAGCTGCATATTCATTGCCACAAGTCCCCTCAGGCTGTGACCAAGGCTTTGGGGGAAATTTGGGTAGAGATAGAAGGAATGAGAAAGTTCTAGAATAGAAGACTTGAAACTGATGGGTAGTCAGTTCTTTGCTCCTTGTCAATGGTTTTGGTGTTACTGTTTTCTTGGATTTCATTTCTGCTGAACAAAATGTTTGGGATAGGAATGCACAGAGGGTAGACCTGTCCAGGCCTCAGGCCCTGACCGTGGCCGCAAGCACATCCCTTGCCGTGGATCAGAGGGACAGTCAGGGAGCATCTCCAGGAAGGGACAGATTGCTCTTTTAGCTCTAGTTGTGGTGATGCTAGTGGTAGAGAACCCATCTGCTAATGCAGGAGACATAAGAGACGCAGGTTTGATCCCTGGGTTGGGAAGATCCCCTGGAGGAGAGCATGGCAACCCACTCCAGTGTTCTTGTCTGGAGAATCCCATGGACAGAGGAGCTTGGCAGGCTATAGTCCATGGGGTTGCAAAGAGTTGGACATGACTGAGCAACTTAGCACATATGGACACCAAATTCACCTGTGATTCAGAATCATAGCAGGCCTCATCCTGGTATCATAGTGGCTGGGCTGTATATCTGTGTGGTTAATTAAAAAAAGTTTTTAACACTATGCCTTTATTAAATTTTTAATAAGAGAAAATCGCTGGAAAAGAAGTACATAAACATTAAAGGAAAAATAATCCTCCACTTGAAGAGAAAATGAGTTTAGAGTGACTATGAGGAAAAATCAGAAGCAGTTAGAAGTTTCTAAAAGTCCCTAAAGTAATGTTTCTGAGCTGTGGAGTGCTATAACTTTTGTAATCTGTCTGTACGAAATTGGGCCTGAGGTGTTGCTTTACTTTCTTGTCTCACGTTTCTGGAAAACTACTTTTCGAAGATAAATCATTCTTTTCTGCTATTTATTGAGCAGGCTACTATGTGCCATGCAGCATGCTTCGGCCACACTTACTTTGGGCTGGAAGCATACAGGGTACCATATGTATCACGTGTACCGTATACATATGAGAATGTGTGAGAGCACTTTGAAAAGCTTGCAGAGTTGTGCTAATGTGTGTTAGGTGTGTGTGTTTTTAAAAATATTTGTCTGTGCCTGGTCTTTAGTTGTGGCATGCAAGATCTAGTTCCCTGACCGAGGATTGAACCTGGGCCCTCTGTTTTGGGAGTGTGGAGTCTAAGCCCCTGGACCACCAAGGAAGTCCCAGTTAGGTGTTTTTATTTTTATTACCTTTAGGCCTTTTGAGGCTTAGGTGCTTAGAGGCCAAGAAGCTGCAGAAGGTGTCGTATTGAGCTCTGACTAGGTCGCTGGCAACTTCCTAGAAGTCAACTGGCTAATCTGAATACTTAGATTTAAAACTACTACTTGGCTATGAATAATTTAAATTCTTTTGGTTTATTCACTTAAATGTGTATTTATGAAATATTTGTGCCTGTGAAACTCGCTGACTCCAAAGATCACTCACGATTGGCAGGAGACAGAGATGTGTCTGTGCTCTAGCTTATTAAGTGCCAAGGAGAAGCCCCTGCCAGGCAGGCATTTTCCCGTCCAGATGTGTTTAACATGATTTCTGAAATAGACCACAGCCTAGGTCACCGGGTTTCTATTTTAGAGAATTGTGCTGAAAGAGGCAGTGGAAACAGGCCTCAAATAGCGGGGCAGAAGTGATGAGAAATATGTCCTCCTAGGGTGAAGAACTCAGGGTCTCCACCTTAGGGTCTTCCACCCAAACACCCAGGGAGTTGAAACTTTAAGGATAAATGATGCTGTTTTCCTGAGAGGAAACTGCAGCCCTCCTTCAGCTCTGGCTGGGCAGTTCATTCAGTGACTGTCACCTGTAGCTGTCGGCCTCAGGAACCCAGGGGACAGCTTGACACAGAAGCCTGAGGCTCTCTACTTTGTAACCTCTTGTTCTGTCTTGTTAAATCAACACCAGAGCTGTGGTCACCCTCTGGACCGACCTTTTCCTGTGGCTCAGGAGGACCGATTCTCCAAAGTTCTAAAAACTGTCAGGGTCTGCTAAGACCCAGAGGACAGTTTCCCCATACCAAGTGACTATCATCAGTGTAACTGACCTCTGTTTTTAAAAGGCTTGGTGTTGGCAGATCTCAGGCATTTGAATTTTATGTTTTATGCCTGTGCTTGCTTGCTTGGGGTCTACTTGCATAGCGGGCTCTGCTTCTGGGTCAAGGTTGTCATCCAGGGTCCTTGCTCATCACAGCCTCTGTACCCAAGGGCCCCTCTTCTGGTATGAGGGACATTATCTCAGCATGCCCCTCTGGGTTCCAGCCTGGATATTTGAATCTTGATGACTCAGGTCTCCTGTCTAGTTTCTCTTCCTTTCTCAGTAATTTGTATTTTGGAGTCATCTGTCTTCCTTCCCTGTTTTTAATGTTAATTTTTACAAAGGTAAACAATTAAAAATCGTGTGGTTAAAAATTTCAGACTGTAAAAAAAAAAGTTTGCCTCCAACCCCTGTACCTTAGAAGCTAAGGTCTCTTCCCAAAGATGACCGCTATTTGCAGTGTCGTGTATGGTCTGGAAATAATCTCTCTCTGTGTGTGAATATTTAGTAGTCCTTCTTCCTTTCTTTCATTGCCTTTTCCTATCCCCTATGTGAATGGAGTACTCTGTATACTTCTATATACCTTTCTTAAAAAACAACAACAAACTTACCATTGTAAATCATTTTATTGGGTTGGCTAAAAAGTCCATTTGGATTTTTCTGTAACATCTTACTTTTTGGCCAGCCCAATACATCAGACTATATAGATGCGCCTCATTCTGGAACAGCAGTACAGTGTTCCATTGGCTCTTCTAACTGGCTTCCTATTAATTGACATTTAGCTTGTTTCCAGTCTTCCTTTGTCCTACGCAATGCTATTGATGCAAACACACACACATTTGCACACAAGTGTGAACATATTTGTGGGATGAATTCCTAGAAGTAAATGGTTGAGTCAGAGAGGGCATTCATCTTTAATTTGATATTTGCCCAACTGTCCTCCAAAAGGTATTAATCGTCTAACCAACAATGCATGGTTTTCCTGTTTCCCTGCTCCCTATGAACAGTGTGTTACCAAATTTCTTGGTGTTTTCTGATCTGCTGGGAAAAAAATGGTATCTTATGTCAGTTATTATGTGTGAGCTTGAACATATTTTTCTATGCTTAAATCATTTGTATTTTTCTGTTAACTGTCTCTTTGTTCTTTGCTCATTTGTCTGTTATATTGTTGGATCACCTATTGATTTCTAGTTGCTTTTTACATAGTCTGGAAGTGATTCTTCTGTTACTGGATACACATACTCCCCCCATTGGATTTTGTTAGCTTTTTCCCTGCAGAAAACTTAATTTTTGTGGTTAAACTTATTTCATGACTTGGGTTTTGTATCATCCTTCATGATACTGTTTTTGTCTGCCTTTTCTACTCTCTCTGGGTCTTTCTTGTGCCTAAATGTTTCAAAACTTATGTCATAGGTAGACACCTTTCTCCTGACTTCCATCACCCTCTGCATCACACATCATCTTCTAACCCCCTGTTTGACCTTCAGCTCTAATTAAATTCTCTGCCTTATTGTCTACTTGTACACTGATCTATCGATTCGTTGATTCATTGTTCCCTGTAGGTTCCAGGTACTGCTCTGTATTTTGGGGATGCAGTGGCAAACACAGCAGGCATCTGCCCTGTCCTTACAGAGCTAGTTGAAAGCTTAGCCAGGATGTGGGCTTCACTCCAAGAGTCACTGAAACTGGGATGAGGGCTGATGAAGGACCAGGAGTCCTATGCTGCTCTGGGGTGGTGTGGTCATGAAGATGCTCAGGAGAGCTTCCTTCAGAGCATATGTCTGAATGGAAGCTGGTAGCCTAAGTGGAGGTTGTTCAGACTCAAGGGAGTGGATGGCAGGGTGTCAGTGGAGTGGCGCCATGGGGTCTTCTAAGTTGAGGAAGCTGCGGGGCAAGGCCCTGGAGCAGGAGGGCTTACTGTATTAGAGAAACCAGAGAAGGCCACAGTGGCTGGAGCAAGTCTCTGAGAGAAGGCTCAAGGGGCCTGGTTGCTAGGGGAGGGTCTCGTGGACTGTGTTACAGATTGGGTTATTTGCTCCACAATTCTTTGATTCTGTGATTTCTCTTTCCTGTGCATCCTCTAATATTTCCTCAGAATTGCCAACACATTTATTTGTTCAATGGACTTCTATCACATTGGCTTTTTGTTTTGCATGGTTCTGTTTTATTGATCATAAGCTACTTTAGATAAAATACCATCAAGCCCTCTTAAAGAGCAGCTCCCATGCTAGTGTGCAGCCTGCCCGCAGTCCAGGAGTATTTCCTGATTAGTACATCATTGACAGCAGTGTTAGAAGTTAAGCAGATATGTGAATGGGTTTCATCTTCAGTTTCATATCCTAGCCATTAGAGAGGCTGCTGAGAGGATTTAGGTGAGAGAAGTCATGAGGCCAATTTGGCTTCTTTGGCCCAGAGTGTGGTGATGGATTAGTAATGTCTGTCATGGTACTGGGCGTGGATGTTACTATCATGGTGCTGTTTCTTTTGCCATTTGTGACCTGAAATGTTAATTATAAAGACAGGTACTCTTTTGCCCTGCTGCTCAGTTTCTGTTGGCAAAGGTAAATTTGGTCAAGGGTCACAGTCGTAGCTCTTGCTTTGGGCATGTGTAGAGCCATCTCCTTACTGGCATGAGCTTTTAATCCCAGCCTCTGCCTAAGAATACTAACATCTCTATTGTAGGTCAGGTTACCTTTTTTCCCCCCCGTGTGACTAGATACTTTCACAAAGCTCCAGGATTTTGTGTCCACCACATTGGCACAACAGCTTCTGAAATGTATTTTCCCCTTGAAATGACCAGAGTTAATAGCGGTGTCTGCAGAAATGTATTGATTAGCACAGCTATGAATCATTTATGCTACAACTGTTGGTGCAGTGAATTGATTTGCAGGCTTGAGGGTTCGGGAGGAGCACCAGACATCTGTAGTCCATCCCCTTTCCCACCCCCTCCTCTGGTGGGAGCTGCCCCGGTCCTGACAGCTCGCAGGGAAGGCAGGCATTAAAGAGGATGTAGTGGGATGACCTCAGGGCCAGAAAGTATTCAGAGAAGCATCACAAGCCAGCCTTAGTCAGAGAGTCAAACTTACTTCCAAGATGTCTGGCGCTGAGCCGTTGTTTGCTGCTCTAGAAATAGTCAACATGACCTAATCCGGTAGTGATTATTCATGGAAAACAGAGGGGACACTGAGGAGCAGCCAGACCACCTCCTTGCTTTTTTTTTTTTTTTTTAGTTTTTTGCACTTGCCAGAATATTTAAACAGACTATTTCATTTTACCTTGTGGAAATAGACATATCTTTGCAAGTGAAAGACAAACTTGCCTGTAAAGGAAGGTCCTTTCCTATACAAGGAAAGGAAAGTTGGGCTTCCTTGGTGGCTGAGATGGTAAAGAATCTTCCTGCAATGCAGGAGATGCAAGAGACACTGGTTCGATCCCTGGGTTGGGAAGATCCCATGGAGAAGGGAATGGCAACCCACTCCAATATTCTTGCCTGGAAAATTCAATGGACAGAGAAGCCTGGCAGGCTACAGTTCATGGGGTCACAAAGACTCAGACACGACTGAGTGACTGACACTTTTACACTTTCCTGTACAAATTCCATTTGATTCCTCTCTCCTCTTTAGGTGGAAACACAGCTTTATGTGCTAGAGTGTTGCTCTAAACATATGCCATCCTTTTGAGCATTATGGAGTTGCTGATCTCCTTACTTCTCGGCCCTTGCAGTGTTTATACTTCATCTCGCATGGCTGGATACGTAGCTGATCTGTCCTGGTATCCAATGTAGCTAGAGAAAGAGGGAAGTTGGAAGTGAGGGGGAGCCAGTATTCACTGTATTTAGCTCAAAGTTTGGGATTAAAGATGATTATGAGGCTCCTGAGACCGTGTGAAAACCCCCAAACAGTGCCTTTTTAAAAAAATGTATTTTTATTGATTTACTTGGCTACATCGCATCTTAGTGGCAGCACATGGGACCTTCGTTGCATCATTACAGCATACAGACTCTCTAGTTGCAGTGCATGGGCTTAGTTGCTCCATGGTGTGTGGGACCTTAGATCCCCAACCAGGGATTGAACCTGCATCTGCTGCATTGCAAGGTGGATTCTTGATCTCTGGACCACCAAGGAAGTCCCCCAAACAGAGCCTTGAGCAGTGAATGGCAGGTCTGCAAGGGTCAGCCCTCCTTGCCCTACTGAGTTTGCTGTGAAAGGCCCAAGCCAAGGCAGGCACTTGGTGATCCCAAGGATGGGAGGAAGTGCCTCCCCAGCTACTCCTCTCTCTACACCCAGGGGCTTCCTGCTTGGGGAGGGAAAGGCCCGTGGCTGACAAGCCTGTATAGTTGGATCCTCCTAGCAAGAGCTGCATTACCACATGTTGGGCTCTGATTGGAGTCATGCTTCCTACTCTTTCCCTTTTCTTTTGTCCTTCGGAGAATTTACCAGTATGGTTGCAATTTAGATGTAATTGTTTGTAATAAAACTTTTCTTTTTTTTTTTAAAGCTAATCAGGGGGACTTACAAATGGGTTATATTGTTACATATGTGTATATATTTAGCATATGCATTTATAAAATCATACAGTGTAAGTAAACCAGGACCAGGGGCAGTAAATAGACAGCCCGTGTGCTATCACTTTGTGCCCGTGGCAGATATTGTTAGAAAATCATGACAGTTTCCTACTGATCCTAGGAGAGGGAGCCACTGCCAGTCCCTGGGAGTTGGCAGGTGTGATGAAACCTGTGTTTCATCCTGGACACAGCTAGTCCTGAGGCATGGGCTATTTGCTCTGTCCTGATCAGTCTTTATGTGGTGGGTCAGCATGCCACCAGCCTCTGGAAGGCCTCCAGTGGGAATAAATGTTTATTTCTGGTGAATGGCCAGAGTCAGTGACTCTGATTGTAAAAGCCTCTGGTCAGTGTTGGTCTTTTCCCCTTTGGGAACGAGTTGTCATGTGGGAACACTGAGATTTTGGCCTTGATTCCAGTGAACTTGGCATTTCAAAAGTTGCTTTGGGCTGAAGTCAGGAGCCCTTAGCGAGGGGACAAGAAAGTCTTTGGTCTCCCTTGCAGCGGTCTCCAGGTTAACCAGGGTCAAGGTTATTCTAGGGACAGGAACTCCTGTCCTTGGACAGGAGTGCTGACAGCATGCAAGGCATGGCTCTGGGTCCCGTGACTAGACTTGAGACATGAGCTGAACAGCTGGGATGGTCTCTTCATTCACTAGGTTCAGACATGTTCATATGTAATCAACACGTGTTCGTAAAGAACCCACTGTGTGTGAGACACTGAGCTCTCTGTCCCGGGTTCCTTCTCACCACCTCCCCAGCTTCGTGTGCCTTGTTGTCCTTCAACAAGGACAACAGTTTAGACCTCTCATGAACTTGATTCTTTCCACTTCCCAGAGGTTACATATAACCTAGACTTTAGCTGCTGCTGCTGCTAAATTGCTTCAGTCGTGTCCGACTCTGTGCGACCCCATAGACGGCAGCCCACCAGGCTCTCCCGTCCCTGGGAATCTCCAGGCGAGAACACTGGATTGGGTTGCCATTTCCTACTCCAATGCATGAAAGTGAAAAGTGAAAGTGAAGTCGCTCAGTCGTATCCGACTCTTCACGACCCCATGAACTGCAGCCCACCAGGCTCCTCTGTCCATGGGATTCTCCAGGCAAGAGTACTAGAGTGGGGTTCTCCGGACTTTAGCCATTGCCTTCTCTGGACTTTAGCATCTAATCACCGCCAAATTAAAATATTAGATGTATGGTGCACCTTTGCCTGTTCAAACTCCTTATTCCTGAACTTGAGATAGAGACCAAGTCATTCTTGATTCTTATATATCTTTCGGGTGTTGTTTATTGTTGTTGAGTCCCTAAGTCGTGTCTGACTTTTTTGCGACCCCATGGACTATGTAGCCTGTCAGGCTCCTCTGCCCATGGGATTTCCCAGGCAAGAATACTGGAGTGGGTTTCCATTTCCTTCTCTGAGGGATCTTTCCAACCCAGGGATCAAACCCGCATCTCCTGCAATGACAGGCAGGTTCTTTACTACTGAGCCACCAGGGGAGAAGGCAATGGCAACCCACTTTAGTATTCTTGTCTGGAGAATCCCAGGGACGACGGAGCCTGGTGGGCTGCTGTCTACGGGGTTGCACAGAGTTGAACACGATTGAAGCGACATAACAGCAGTAGCAGCAGCAGAGCCACCAGGAAGCCTGTATCTTTTAGGTAGGTTAGGCCTAAAGGTAGATCCTTTTCCTTGGGTGAGGTGCATCTTGGAACTTAGCAAGAGCATTGTTCTCTCAGTGGGTCTGTAAATGTAACCGAATAGTGGAGATTTTTTTTTTTTTTTCTGGAAATAGACCCATAGCCTGAAGGGTGGTAGAGTGGTGCTTGTGCCCAAGGACGAGGGAGGGCAGTGCTGGCTGTCCTTCACTGCTCTGGGGAGGGTTTCCATAGCAACTTCATTACTCTCTCCTCCTATCCCCATTCTGTCCCTATCTTGCCCTTGGCTACGGACTCCTAGATCATCATAGCAGAATTATTGACCACCATGCTTCTACTTAAGATTGATACCTCGCATCTCAAATGGAGCTGTCATGCCAAGCAGCTTGTGGTATGGGTGCACATCTGCTATTCTTTCAGCAGTTTAGCTCCTTGAGGCTCTTTCAACCTTTTTTTGTATCCTCCCATGTGGTGCTTAGGAAATGTTGAAAGCATGAATCAGTGACTATTACAGGGAATACTTTCCTGAAGGAAGCAGCCTATAAAACACGGCTATTTCTATCTTTTGGAAGCTGGCCCTTGGAAACAAAGTTAGGGTCCAGATATAGTCACATTGGTGTAGAATAGATACCTTGTTCAGCAAGCACTTTCTCAGTTTCTGGCCTGTTTCATATTCATGCTCTGGGACAGCGTTTCTTAACGTGTGTGTATCTTTGAACTAGTGCAATGTCAGGTGTTGGTAAGTGCAGGGAGATTTCAACACATGCACGGACGAAATTTGCCATGAAGCTATGAGGTTGAAGCTCCAGGATCCATCAAATAGGGGGTCCCTACCAAGGGTCTGCACCTAATCTTGTATCCTTTCTCCAAAAGAGAGCTTTCTAACTTGAGTAAGCTTCAGGTGGCCCCACCCCTGAATACAAGTACAAAACACAGAGTTGAACTATGATAACTGAGCTTAAAAAATAAAACACAAAAAAGCCTGCAGAACTTGTCAGAGCCTTTAATGTATGAATATCCGAGGGAAGGTATACTGCTGTTTCCCAAACTTTTATTTAATTAAAAGAGTACTTTGTTTGCTAAAGAATGTCATAGTACCTCCATCAAAGTGAAACACATATTGCTGCTGCTGCTAAGTCGCTTCAGTCGTGTCTGACTCTGTGCGACCCCATAGACGGCAGCCCACCAGGGTCCCCCGTCCCTGGGATTCTCCAGGCAAGAACACCGGAGTGGGTTGCCATTTCCTTTTCCAATGCATGAAAGTGAAAAGTGAAAGTGAAGTCGCTCAGTTGTGCCGACTCCTAGCGACCCCATGGACTGCAGCCTACCAGGCTCCTCCGCCCATGGGATTCTCCAGGCAATAGTACTGGAGTGGGGTGCCATTGCCTTCTCCGGAAACACATATTAAGTACTGTGAATCAGAAAATTAGGGCATGAACTGCCCAGCTGTCTCATAGCTGCTCATATGAGCTGACTGCATCTCTTCTCAAGTTGATATTCCATGACATTACATTGGTGGCTTTACTTGGCCTTGGTGAGAGTATTTACACCGTGGAGATCTGTAAACCTGCCCTCAGTTGGAACTTGACTTCTCGCTTTATTCTATCTGCTCCCTGGGGCAGTTATCAGGAGTTGATGCTTGTTCACACTAAGGGCATAAATGACTTTGTGCACAGTATCTCAGTCATATCTGACTCTTGGTGACTCCATGGACTGGAGCCCACCAGGCTCCTCTGTCCGTGGAATTTTCCAGGCAAGAATACTGCAGCAGGTGACCATTTCCTCCTCTAGGAGATGTTCCCGACCCAGGGACTGAACCCACATCTCCTGCACTGGCACGTGGATTCTTTACCACTGAGCCACCAGGGAAGCCCATATGAACGTTCACATGAAAGCCTGGCGAGGTGGACTCATTCAAGTACTCCTGTTCTTTTGAAAAATGGGTGTTCATACTTCCTACTTCCCAGAGGAAAAGTTCTGTTTTTATCTCATTAGAAATGAGCTTAAGTATTTCAGGTGATTTACTCAGCCTTGGAAATAAAAACATTTTGCTAGTGTAACAGATTACTTTAAACTTACTAGTTTAAAGCAACACAAAATTATCTTCATAGTTCTGGAGGTCAGAAGTCTTAGAAACAATGGGTCAACAGGGCTATGCTCCTTCTGAAGGTTCTGGGAGAGATTCTCTTTCCTTGACTCTTCTAGCTTCTAAAGGCAGCTGGCATTCCTTGGCCTGTGGCCTCATCTTCTGAGCCGGCAGCATAGCATCTTCCTAGGTTGCTCTTTGACCTCTGCTTCCAATGTCACTTCTCCTTTCTTTTGACCTTCTCCTTCTTTTAAGGACCTTGTGATTACACGGGGCCCAGCTGGATGATTCAGGATGTTGTCCCCATCTCAAGGTTCTTAATCACATCTGCACGTACTCTTCTGCCGTGTGAGGTAGCGTTTGCACAGGTTCTGGGGATTAGAAGACTATCTTCTAGGGGAAGGGCATCGCTCAGCCTGTCACAGCTCAGGTGTTATATGTGTGTGCCCTTAGTTGTGTCCAACTCTTTGCAACCCCATGGACTGTAGCCTGCCAGGCTCCTCTGTCCATGGACTTTTCAGGCAAGAATATTGGAGTGGTTGACACTTCTCCTCTAGGGGATTTTTTGACCCAGGGATGGAACCTGGGTCTCTTGTGTCTTCTGCATTGGCAAGTGGATTCTTGACCACTAGCGCTACCTAGCAGGCCGCTAATATGTTATCTTTATTCTTTAAAAGATCAGACTTATAGATGCTGTCTAGTATTCCTTCTGACCACAGTGTTTGTTTTTCATACATGCCCTTCCTGTTGCCCTCACTGTTTTTTAATATAAAACTACTATTTGTTTTACCGCCATCAGCAATTTCTGTTGGACAGTGACCTTTACTGATAAAAAGTCTGCATTCTTTGTTTAAAATGTTAAAGCTTGGGCAAAAGGAAAATACATTGAGTTAGGAAGGAGCTCTTTAATAAACCTTTTATGGAGCAGTTATTTTCCTGTTGAACAATTTTTATTCCCAGCTACCTCAAAAGAGACCTAATCAAAATCCTCTCAAGTTCCTAAGTTCAGTTCAGTTGCTCAATCGAGTCCGACTCTTTGTGACCCCATGAACCGCAGCACGCCAGGCCTCCCTGTCCATCACCAACTCCCGGAGTCCACCCAAACCCATGTCCACTGAGTGGGTGATGCCATCCAACCATCTCATCCTCTGTCGTCCCCTTCTCCTCCTGCCCTCAGTCTTTCCCAGCATCAGGGTCTTTTCCAGTGAGTCAGCTCTTCGCATCAGGTGGCCAAAGTGTTGGAGTTTCAGCTTCAACATCAGTCCTTGCAATGAACACCCAGGACTGATCTCCTTTAGGATGGACTGGTTGGATCTCCTTGCAGTCCAAGGGACTCTCAAGACATAAATCAAATCCCTTATGACTATACAGTGGAAGTGAGAAATACATTTAAGGGATTAGATCTGACAGACATATTGCCTGATGAACTATGGACGGAGGTTTGTGACATTGTACAGGAGACAGGAATCAAAACCATCCCCAACAAAAAGAAATGGGAAAAAAGCAAGTTCCTAAGCCTGAAATGAAAAAGTCAAGGAGCACTGGGAGGAGGAGAGAGTAGGGTGTGAATGCAAACCCTGGTTTTTCTGGTTGCCTTGCTAGTTGGAGAGTCTGGGGATCGTTCTGTAGGGTGCCTGTAGCATGGGAGTCTGGTTTCCAGCAGTTTATCCATCAGTGTAAACAGAGTTCACCATTCAGTCAGCAAACCTTTGAGTACCTACTAATACGAGCCTGGGAGCAACCTTCCCAGTTCACGGTGTAGCAGAGCAGGGTGAACCTGCAGAGGAGACTAGGGAGGTATGGCCAGAGGAGGAGGAGGAAAACCGAGGGGATGGGCAGTGTTGAGGTGAATGAGGGTAGGACTTCTAGGTGCTTATGAGAGGGTAGGATGAGGGGTTCTGAGAAATGGACTTTGTCTTTACCAACATGAGGTCTATGGTTACCTTTGTGCTGTCCACAGAGGTGACAAACCACATGCGGACTGAGCCTTCAGATGGTCTTGGCCCTGTGGATGCTGTCCTTTTATTTATTATTATAATTTTATTTTATTTTTTGGCCATGCCACACAGCATATGGGATCATGGTTCCCCAACCAGAGACTGAACCTGCACCCCCTGCATTGGAAGCAGAGTCTTCCTTTGGACCACCAGGGAAGTTTTGATGTTGGGGTTCTTGTCTATAAGGTAAGGGATAAGTTCCACAAAGGAAGTATAGTAATAGTAGTCTTTATTTTTATTTAAAAATTTTATTCTTTTTGGGGGGGGGGGCAGCCATGGTGCCTGGCTTATAGGATCTTAGCTCCCTGACCAGGGATGGAACTTGGGCCCCAGCAGTGAAACAAGTCCTAACCACTGGACTGCCAGGGAATTCCCTAATTAGTAGTCTTCAGATTTTTATAAGGCCATTGTCTTGGAGCTTTTGTGATTTACCAGCTTTGTGAGGACTATTCCCATAGTCAGTAATTTATCCCCTTAAATGCAATAAAGTAGATTTTGAACAAATGGATATTTCTACTTTCTAGAGAACCATCATTGCTTAGTCTTCTTTTCTTTGTCTTCATTTCCAACACCAGCATAAGGATATTAGTGACTAGTTCAGTCAACAGTTCTTAACCCCGGTGTCCTGACACTTCTGCGACTCACAATCAATTGTGAGCCGTGTTGAGGTGGTTTGCTACTGATTACTGGTGGAGACACCATCCTTTTGGATGACCTACTGGAAAGTAGGAAGCAAAGTGATAAGATCACTTTGTAATAAGATCGTTTTCCCTGGTGTGGTTTCTAATATGCATTATGGAGTGGCTTGGAAAGGGGAGAAGCAGAGCGCAATGCTCGTGCAGCATTGCCTGACATCTGCAGTGTCTGTGCATGGGCTGAGAACGTCTGGGCCCCCGTGAGGAACTAAAAAGTCTTAATACAAAGAAGCACAGTGTATGCTTTATTTTGTTTTTAAATGTGGGGGAAATTGCATTTATTTACTTATATTTTGGCTGCATAGGCTCTCTCTGGTTACAGGGTGCAGGCCTAGTTGCTCTGTGGCATGTGAGATCTTAGTTCCCCAGCCAAGGGTCGAACCCAAGTCCGCCTGCCTTGGAAGGCGGATTCTTAACCACTGGACCACCAGGGAGGTCCCACGATGTGTGCTCTAACAGTCACGGTTACTGTGTCTCATAGCCCTGGAGTTACCAGGAGAATGCTCAGTGTCAGCGGTACAAGTCAAGCACTGATGGATTCTGGAACAGGAAAGAGAATGGCAGGCTTGGGGAAGAGGGGGTCGGAGAGTCTTTGTCGGAGGACATTGACCTTCAGGAGTAGAGCGAAATCTTGAAATGTCCGTTGGGCAGTCCCTTGCAAATAAGACAGTTGGCTCCAGGCCTCCAGAGCTATAGTTCACATCTGTGTCTGTGGGCTGGCGCCACCTGTGGGCTTTGTGAAAATGCTGAGACCTGCACTTTTGGAGGTCTTGCTTCTGTATTAGCAGATGACACCCCTCCCCTGCTTTCTTCCCAAGTGGTTCTGATATAGATCTGCTAGGATTGAATCCATGTCATTTTGAGACTAGTGGAAGAATAAGAGGTATTACGGTTTTATCACTGGACACCTTTAGGAAGAAGTAGATTCGCACATGCACATGTGTGCACAAGACGCATATACTTTTCCTTTTTTTTTTTTTTTTTTTTAATGTTTTGGCTGTACCCTGCGGCATGTGGGATCTTAGTTCCTTGACCAGGGATCAAACCCACAGTTGCTGCAGTGAAAGGCGGATTCTTAACCACTAGACCACCAGGGAAGTCCCCTGCACCTCTGGTATTACTTGAATCTTTTTTCATTTTTGTTCTTTACTTGGTAAGATTGTGTCATGCTCCCTAGGGTATTCAAATCACTGAAATTGATTCTTTCACCTACTGGAAAACCAACTGGAACCTGAAAGGATAAGCCTTCCTTAAATTACAGAAGGAAGACTAAGGAGTTGGAAGACCTCGGTTCTTCTCATGGTTCTTTGATTAACTTTTTATGACATTGGACAATCCGTTTACATCTCTGGGCTTTGGTATACATACATACATATATATGTGTACATGTGCAGGTGTGCTCACTTGTGTCCAACTCTGTGACCCCATGGACTGTAGCCTGCCAGGCTCCTCTGTCTGTGAGATTTCCCAGATAAGAATACTGGAGTGGGTTGCCATTTCCTCCTCCAGGGGATCTTCCTGACCCAGGGATTGAGCCAGCGTCTCTTGCATCGGCAGGCAGATTCTTTACCACTGAGCCACCTGGGAAGCCCCTTTTATATGTATGTGTGTGTGATAGTGTGGTGGTGTAGTCACATCCGATGCTTCTTACCCCATGGACTGTAGCCCTCTAGGCTCCTCTGTCCATGAGATTTCCCAGATAAGAATAATGGAGTGGGTTGCTATTTCCTCCTTGAGGGTATCTTCCCAACCTAGGGATCCAGCCTGGGTCTCTTGCATTGCAGGTGGAGTCTTTACTGACTGAGCCACCAGGGAAGCCCATATATATGTAGAAACTTGATGATCTAAGGTTTTAAAAACCATATATTCTAAGACACATGTTTTATAATGTCAGAGCTAACACTTTAAAGAATTTGAGTGTATCTCTATAGCAGGTAGACTTGGAGCTGCTGGAAACTCAAAGGCATGTAAGATGTGATCTTAGCTTAAATGAATGTTCTACTTAAGATAATACCCAAATGCATACAGAACTAAATAACGAAAGATTAAATAACTATTCAAGTTACTTAAATAGCATATTATAAGATGTGACATAATGAGTTGTTGAGTGAATGGGATAGCTCAGCATTTCTCCACATCTTCTGTAGATCTTCATTTCTGCAAGTCAGTAATAGGTTTTCCTTGAAAACAGGTTCCTAGGTCAATTGCATTTAGAATAGGTCAAATAAAATTGAACAATTTATTAAAAACCTCAGAATCGTAGTCTCCATAATGAATACACATCTGCATAATCTTTGGTTTATCAGACTTTATTGTCCAAGAAACCCTTTGTTTTCTTTTAAGGTTATGGACTATTCACTAGTGGAGTGGGATGCAATTTGGGAAGTTGTATTAGTGATGTACATTAGGAGTTTAAAGTGGGGGGAGGTGGCTTCAAGCAGGATGGCCAGGGAAATACATGGAAAAAGCTTGTGACTGAGTTGGCAAGACAAGTGACTGGAAGGGCACAGGACCCTGAACCCTTTCTTCAAAGGCTCAGTCATCCTTGGAAGTGCTCCTTTGATAAAATTAACCCCTCTACAGTTCCAAATCCCCTGAGGGTATTAGGGGACCTGACTTCCTACCACTCCTCACTCTAGTGTTTCTCAGGTTTTGTACCAGCTATATCGATCCTCAATAAGCTGGTTTCTAGCTTCATACTTGGCTAATGTGCTATTGTGAGGGGCTGCTGGCCCTTACCTAGAACTGCTACTGCTTATCTACAGTGAGCCAGGGCTGAACTGCCAAGGCTGCACTGTCAACCTGCGGCTGCCCCTCCCCAGGGTGCGGATGGAGCGTCCTCCAGAGGGGCCTAGGGATCTGTACTTTCAGCTCACCCCCAAGGCCGTGGATTAAGGAATTGGAAGCCTGTCTCTGGCTGGCCCCACTGAGCCTATATATTCACCTTACATTCGATTCCATTGGAGCCTTTGGGTCCAGAATTGCCCTGGGGAGGCCTGGGGAGACAACAGTGCTGTAGACTACAGGCTCACAGCAGTGAAGAACAACAGAGTTCCCGGTTGTTAAGGCCCTAATTCCATACAGCTTCCCTCAAACAAGTACATCCCAAGTCGAGATATAATTAGGTAGCAGTTATTGAATTGAGTCAGTCATTTGCAAATGTAGTTATAAGAACGCATGATCATATTAGAGCCATCCAGGGAGGGAAGAATGAGACTTGAAGTGGGCAGGCTGGAAGGAGCCTCTCCTCCGCATTTGGTTGATTCTGTTGTGTGTCTGCTCTTCCCTCTAGTGCCCTCACAGTCACGTGTTGCTTGTCTAAAACCCATGAGGAATTCTTTGTTACAAAGAGGTGAGACGTTGACCACTTCTGATTAAAGGCTGAAACACTTGAAATCCATTGGAGGAGAAGACATTTATGTTTTAATCTTATGGTGCAGCTAATAGTTTTAATCAAAGAATTTTTTAATTTTTTTTAAGCACAGCAGGCTCTGAAATTGAGATCCAAAAAATTAGAATATGCTTTGGTTATTAGGCATCATAATTTAGGAAGGAGTATCTAGACTCACCAATCTGTTACTCCAAATATATAAAGTAAGAAAGTACTTTAAAAGCCCAATACCAGGGACTTCCCTGGTGGCTCCCTGGTAAAGAATCTGCCTGCCAATGCAGGAGACATGGGTTCGATCCCTAATCCCGGAAGATCCCACATGCCACGAGGTCCCTAAGCCCATGTACCACAACTACTGAAGCCTGCACTCTAGGGCCCATGCTCTACAAGGAAGCCACTGTAATGAGAAGCCCGTTCACCGCAAGTAGAGACTAGCTAGCCCTTGCTCGCCACAACTAGAGAAAGCCTGTGTGCAACAACAAAGACCCAGCACAGCCAAAAAATAAAAATAATAAATAAAGCCCAATATCAGAGCCCAAGTTCTGACCTAGTTTAAAATGTTAAAATACAGCTTATCCTACTAACAGATGACTAAGATGGTGCATTCTCTTCCAGTTTCTTCTCCTTTATTTGCGTTGGGGGCTTCTTTGTTCAGGACGAGAGAGGGTATTATTGGCATGATTTTGCAGGGCAACTGGCTGGTGCTTTTTACATCCCTTGGTATGGTATCTCAGCTTTGCCATTTGTAGGAGGGAATGGGTTTTTGATGTATAGCAAAAAGAACTGATTTTAATATAGAATACTGAATTCTGGGTATTATTCTTTGACAGTAGGAAAAATAACTTGTCACTGAGCATTAGCTTTCAAAGCCTGTAGTAAAGTGGCTTAATTTCCCAAGAGAAGCCTTAAAGGAGGAGGCCCACATGGCTGGTGGGTGATAAGTGGTGGTGCCTGGTATTGTAGTTTCTCACGAAGGGGGTCTGTGAAAGTCTTGTGCATAATGGGAATCCTTTGTTTCTGAAGGATGCTCCATGCCAAAGCTGATCCTGATGCTGGCATCTTCCCTTTCACTCCTCTCTCTGCTACTGGAGCCTTGGGGCTGAGGTGGATGCTTGAAAGGCAGGTGAGCTGGCACAAGGAAGGGGGTTGAGAAATCACAGTTGCTGCTATCAGGACTACTCCAGTGTTTCGAGCCACTGGCCCTGGAGTGCCATGTTCTCCTCAAAAGCAAAGGGAACATCTGCCACAGCTGTGCGTGGTAAAGACAAGAGAAAGTTGGAAGATGGCTGGGCTTCCAGACTTAATATTCATAGTCAAAGGTGGATAGTTGGATGATTGTTGGTCTGTATTTTCTGATTTACTCTCCACTGTCCCCTACCCCATGCCCCGTCCCCTTCCTTCTTGCTGTTTCTTCCCTGTCTTGGTTGTAAAACAATTTGCATTCCTTGTTGTCAAGTTCTGGCACACAGTTCATCGTGTGTTGCGGTTCAAGTGCTGCTCAAGTGGCCCCGGTTGCATATATAGCTGGACCCCAACTCACTTTTCTAATGTTGTTTTCTTCCATCTCCTGAAAAATCTCTGCTCTGGCCAGCCAGTTTCCCAGCTGATCTCTCAGCATGTCTTTGGAGTCCTCACCCTTCATCTCTGAATCAGAAAATACCCTGGTCTGGAACCCTTTTCTCTCTACTAATCACTCTCTTCCCTTTGATAGCAGATCCTGTTTTCAGATTGTGAGGGGACCAGAAACTGGCATCACTCTGTTGCACTGGAATATCATGAGCATGGCTGAGTGAGCAGGCAGATTCAGAAGCTGATGGTGTCTGAAAATCACCATGTTTATAGAAGGAAGTCTTATTCCTTAGTTAACTTGGAAACAAGTTCAATATGTATTGATTGATACATACTGGCTGTATGTGTATTTAGCGGCTGTATGTTCAGTTGCTCAGTCATGTCTGACTGTCTGCGACCCCATGAACTTCAGCATGCCGGGCTTCCCTGTCCTTCACCATCTCCCAGAGCTTGCTCAAACTCATGTCCATTGAGTTGCTGATGCCATCCAACCATCTCATCCTCTGTCGTGCCCTTCTCTTCCTGCCTTCAGTTGTTCCTAGCATCAGGGTCTTTTCTAACAAGTCAGCCCTTCACATCAGGTGGCCAAAGTATTGGAGCTTCAGCTTCAGCATCATTCCTTCCAATGAATATTCAGGATTGATTTTCTTTAGGATTGACTGGTTTGACTCTTAGCAGTCCAAGGGACTCTCAAGCATCTTCTTCAACACCACAGTTCAAAAGCATCAGTTCTTTGGCGCTCAGCCTTCTTTATGCTCCAACTCTCATATCCATACATGTCTACTGGAAAAACCATAACTTTGACTATACAGACCTTTGTCAGTAAAGTAATGTCTCTGCTTTTTAATATGCTGTCTGGGTTTGTCTAACTTTTCTTCCAAGGAGCAAGTGTCTTTTAATTCCATGGCTGCAGTCATCATCTACAGTGATTTTGGAGCCCAAGAAAATAAAGTCTGTCACTTCTTCCATTGTTTCCCCATCTATGTGCCATGAAGTGATGGGACTGGATGCCATGATCTTCATTTTTTGAATGTTGAGCCTTAAGCCAGCTTTTTCACTCTCCTCTTTCACCTTTGTCAAGAGGCTTTTTAGTTCTCTTCACTTTCTGCCATAAGGGTGGTGTCATCTGCATATCTGAGGTTATTGATATTTCTCCCAGAAATCTTGATTCCAGCTTGTGCTTCATCCAGCCTGGCATTTCACATGATACACTCTGCATATAAGTGAAATAAGCAGCGTGACATACACAGTCTTGACATACTCCTTTCCCAATTTGGAACCAGTCTGTCCATGTCTGGATCTAACTGTTGCTTCTTGACCCCGCGTACAGATTTCTCAGGAGGCAGGTAAAGTGGTCTGATATTCCCATCTCTTTAAGAATTTTCCACAGTTTGCTTTGATCCACACAGTCAGAGGCTTTAGCGTAGTCAATGAAACAGAAGTAGATGTTTTTCTGGAACTTTCTTGCTTTTTCTGTGATCTGGCGGATGTTGGCAGTTTGATCTCTGGTTCCTCTGTCTTTTCTAAATCCAGCTTGAACATCTGGAAGTTCATGATTCACATACTGTTGAAGCCTCACTTGGAGAATTTTGAGCATTACTTTGCTAGTGTGTGAGATGAGTGTAATTGTGTGGTAGTGTAATTGTGTAGCTGAGCATTCTTTGGCATTGCCTCTCTTTGGGATTGGAATGAAAACTGACCTTTTCCAGTCCTGTGGCCGCTGCTGAGTTTTCCAAATTTGCTGGCATATTGAGTGCAGCACTTTCACAGCATCATCATTTAGGATTTGAAATAGCTCAGCTGGAATTCCATCACCTCCACTAGTTATCTTGGAAACAAGTTCAGTGTGTATATAAATATTCAACTTGGACCCCTAGGATATGAAGTTGGCTATTCAGCTTTTCCCCACCAAACATTATATTGTGAGCATTCTTATGTATCACTGAATTGCTCTAACATTTATTTTTTTAAAGCTTAAATCTGGCCTCTGTTTTGTGTGTGGTCTGAGGGTCCCCTTCCTTTGGAATTGCTTGGGGTACTTGCCAAACCTGGTGGTCCCTGGACCCTGTGCTAGATGGAGAGAGAAATCTGGGGTTGGGGTGGGGGTGGCATGGGAATCTCCATTGTGATTCTGTGGCTCAGAGAGGTAAGAGAACCCCTGCTAAAGACCCACCCCCTTGTCCCTCTGTCTGCCCTGCTGAGTCTGGTGTGGGGAATGAGGGGTCATTGTGGCTGCTTAGCTGTCTGGCCAGGTCAGGGTCAGACTGGGCAAGTAAGAGCAGAGAAGAATCCGGATTCCTAAAGGGCTTATGGTGTGCCGCCCCACCCCAAACCCACCCCCCTGCAAAAAAAGAGAATGGGTTCCTGGGAGGGAGAGTCTACACAGCCCTGAGGACCGACCCAGGGACTGACCAGGACTGAGTGAGGGAGCCTCCCTGCTGTCTCCAGACAACATGTGGACCCTTGCACAGGTTTGTGGCCTTTGAAAATATTTTCTAGCCCTTGACTCTGCCTGGGTTTAATTTTTTTAACTGTATATGTCAGAGCCATTTCTGAAGTCCCCAAATCTTGTTTTGTTTGGCCCTTGCAAGGCAAGTGACCTGTAACTTTACACCAGAATGTGTTTGAAGTGACCTCTGGCCTGGAGCCTTCGGAGTCGGGTGGTAGAAGGGATGTGTGTGTGATATCATTGTGTGAGCGGATGGGAAAGAACCCTTTCTTGGTCCCAGAGGAATCAAACTTGGTTTTTCTCCCTTCATTGTCTTTCAGCTATTGTTTGGCTTTTTCACTTTTCTGAGGGCAAGTTCAGAGCCCTAAGACCTGGTTACTGTTTCAGAGAAGAGAAGTATGCCAACTACAGAGATGGTGTGGGGCTTAGGGCTCTGCTTCCACAGGCCCAGTGGCCTCCCTGATGCGTGGAGATGACCTTTCTTGACTATCTTGAGTTCAGTTCCTGGGAGGTTTCTAGAGCCTATTGAAGGCTGGGTGGAGGATGATGACGGGGCCTGAGAACACAGGAGCAGGGCGGGTGCAGTGGGAGGTGGGGTGCCTCTGCAGGGCCTTGGGAGGCCCTGATGGATGGGGCCAGCTGGGTATAGGGACTCACCCCCCCCACCCCACCCCCCCACCTCCCCACCAATCTTGATTTTCATCCCTGTCTTGCTGATGTGATTTCCTCATACATTGTGAGAATCTTAGCAGTGATACTTACTCCATGAAGTTAGAGATAAATTAGGCTTAAGGGAGGGAAAAGCTACTAGCTAATGTGAAAAAGAGGAGAAAATTGGCTAATTTAGAAGAAAAAAAGTTGTAAAACATACATAACATAAAATTTAGTTCTTTAGCCGTTTAAATGTACAGTTCAGAAGCAGTAAGTACACATAAGTCACCCAACCACTACCACCGTCCATCTCCAGAACTTTCTCATCAAATTGAAACTCTGTACCCATTAAACAGTAATTTGTCATTATCTTCCTTCCCCTCCGCCCCTGGCAACTACCATTCTACTTCCTGTCTCTACGAATCTCTGTACCTCATATAAGTAGAAGCATAAAACGCTTGCTTTGTGTCTGGCTTGTGTGTTTAAGTTCACGTTTTTTCTGTATGGATATTTTCAGTAAGCCTTGTAAGTAGTGGAGAGTGGTCTTGACTTCTGTGTGGTAGAGACTATTCCCGCCTCCCTCTCCTGTCCTTGTGCCCAGAGCAGCAAGGCCAGTGCACCGCTTCAGCTAATCCTCTGTGTGGAATGAGGCGACAGCTGGGGAATCCCAGAGTTTGCTTCCAGCTGTTGTCAGGCTTCAGTGTTTTCTCTAGAATGTCAAACTAGAGTTGCCAGATACAATACAGACTGCCCCGTTGAATTTAAATCTCAGAGAAGCAGTGAATAATTTTATGAGAAGCGTGTCATGAATATTGCATGGGACATACTTGTATTTGGGAATTATTTATGGTTTCTCTGAAATTCACATTTTACCAAATAGCTTGTATTTTTGTTTGCCAAGTCTGGGCAACCCCATGGTAAACACAAAGTGGTTCTTGGGTAGAAGGTCAGATAATTGGGTAAAAAAGATCTCAGGAGATGGGCAGATTTGATGGTCAGGGAGAGGTGACTTGGCATCATCAACTTACTCTTGGTGGATATTAAACAATATTAAAAACTTGTTTCCTAAAAGTCGGATTTTTATAGTAATCGCATAGGCTCTTGTCTATTGTGTCTATAGATAAAGCGGCAGAAAGTACCCACTGGTGATCAAAATACGACCTGTGCATGACAGGTGTCAAAAGTAGGAGGTCTGATCTTCAGTTATTCATTATTCCCGTGCAGGTGTTATGATACCTGGCAGTTTGCAGGGATCCCAGAGAGGGTATTTGAGGGATTCTCCAGGGCCTGTTGCAGGCCTGCCCCAGCTGGGGTTTCTCTTGTTGATGGATGGAGCCAGCTGCAGAGAGGTGGTTTTATACAGTGTGAAAAATGGAAACTTGACTCCAAGTTTCCCTCTTGTCCCTTCCTGTTTAACAGTCAACTGTCCTCAGGTTGCTTCTCTTTGGTGACACTTGGAGTCCGTCTTCTGTTTAAGAATTCGACAAAAATGCCACCGATACTATTTGCTCTAAGTCAACCTGGCACTGAATTCTCCTTTCTCTGTGTTGTCCATGTGGTGTTTGCACTTATCCCTTCCCTCTCGGATTTAGCTTCCTGGGGCTGTGTTTTGGAGGACAGAAAATAATAGTTTTCAGGCCTTGCAAACAGTGTGAGCCCTTCCTGAGCTGCTGGTGAGTAGATGGAGAAAATGGGTGTTTGATGCTATTCTCTACGGGTCCAGGCCCACCCACAAATGCGATCGCAGGCCCCCAGCAGCCTGTGGGAGAGCTGAGGGGGCTGCCTGCTGAGGATGCCTCCTGAGACTTCCAGGACACACGTATGCAGTATCCTTTGTTCACCGTAAGGGCATATGCACTTCATTTTGGTGTTTTGAAGCCCTAGCAATTGGTGGCTCGTTTTGGCCTTTTTCTTCCCCAGGAAAGTTAATGCCATAATTAATGACTTAACTGTGACTGTAGTCTGGACGTTTCCTTTCCACTGATGTCAGTTTGCAGAGCAGTCCTCAAGCAAGTGTTGGTGGCAGAGGCAGGCAGAAATGGGAGAGAGAAGGGGGTCTCTGGGACCCCAAGGGAGAGAGGGCTTCAGCTGCTGCCCCCACATATGAGGGAGGCCAGGCCTTGACATTCTCATGTTCCATCCTTGCAGCTTCCAGGCTCACTGGAGCAGTGTGGTTGGCTGAAGGTGGTGGCTGCTGGAGGGCTGTCTGTCTCCTGCCCAGCTGTTGCTTCTCTGTCCAGTAGCCTTAGTGGGAATTACCATGTGGGGTTACCTTCATGGAGTGTCGGGTCATTTTTAGGTCTGGTTGTTAGACTTGCTGCATCTGGCCCACTGGCTCCTCCTGGCTCAGTTCTGTCAGACCTCATCTTGACCCTGGGAGGGCAGGGCTTGGGGCAGGAAAGGGGTTTTGTGCCAAGCATGTAGGTCCAGGTTTTCTATTTTTCTGACTGTGTGGCAAGGCGTGTGGTATCTTAGTCCCCCAACCAGGGATTGAACCCATGCCCCTTGACGTGGAGGTGCAGAGTCCTAACCATTGGACCATCTGGGAAATCCCAGCTCCAGGTATTTAGCTCAGACTCTAGAAGTCTGACTTCCATTATTTCAGCCCTTCAGAGAAAAAAATGACCTAGGCTAGCTTAATAAGTCCTGAATTTCTTGGGATAAAGGTTTGAAGTGATGCCTCCAGAGCATTCTTCCCAAGGCCCTGGCTTCCTCTGACTATGTGGGATGGAGTGGGGGTTGAGGGGAGGCGGTACTTGGGGAAGAGAAGAGAGAAACTCTAGTATCTTGTCTTCTCTCCCTCCACCCCCAACTCCAGTCCCTTAGATTCACTGCCATGTTCTGTTCTTCCCAAGGGGCTGACAGAATCAAACACGCTGGGGAAATATTTTACATAGGGATGGTGTGTGGGCAGTTACGACTGTTACTAAGCGCAAAGAATCTGGGCAAAGGAGGGAGAAAACAACTGGTTTTAAAGAAACAGTCTTATTAATTGCTGTTTTTTGAGGATTTCTCATGGACAAAGGATTATGGTACCTCCTGAGAGAAACACGGAAACAGTGAGACCTTGGCGCTGTTTACAGGAGTTTGTGATGAGAGCGGACACACAGTCGCGGCCATTTGTAGGGCAGGAGAGTGGTACCCAATAGGGACAGGAAGTGATGAGGACCTGGGAAACTTAGAAGGGTTCCTGGAGGTGCAGCCTCAACTGAGCTTGGAGATTGTGTACAACATTGGAAAGCAGACTGTTCTGGTTGGGAGAGATGGAAGAACAAAGACGCAAAGGCGGGAAGGCACATCGGGGAGAAAAGGTGTTAAAAGCCTAGGGCTGTAAATTGATGGGGAGTGATTATTTTTCTTTTCACCACTAGTATAGTGTCAAGTTAGATATCAGTTGACAAACTTTAGAAAAGAGTTGTAGCCTATACCTCTTGCCCTTGCTCTTCAACTTCCACAGCTACCACTGAGCAGAACACTGTTCTGGAAGACCCTCCCCACCCACTTTGGGGGCCAACTGTCACAGCTGGATCCTTGGCCTCCCTTCACATCTTGCTGTTTATCATCCTTTCCTCTCGCTCCCTTTCGCCTCTGGAACACTGTACTGCCTGGACCCACCTTCTTGTCCTCCGTCAGTCCTGTTTCTTAGTCTATGCGTATCTGCATCCCTGGGCTTCTGTCTTCCCAAATCATTCCCCACCCCCACCTACTCCCTGTGCCGAGGGCTTTATCTTTCACCCAATCCAGTGTCCTAGCTGACTTTCTGCTCTTCAGCAAGTTCCCTTATCTGTGCCAGTGCCACCAGCCAAGACCCTAGGGGTTAGGATTCTGCAGTTTTGAACCCCTGAAAGCCCCCAAATTGAAGATCATTCCACAGAAATTGATTAAACACCCTCTGGATGCAAGGTGCAAGGGAGACAGAAATCACTTGGGGTCATCCAGTCAATACCTGCTTCCCTGCCAGCCTCTGTTTACAAGGCCCTCACCCCTTTAAAGGGCTTCCCTGGTGGCTCAGTGGTAAAGAATCCTCCTGCAATGCAGGAGATGTGGGTTCGATCCCTGGGTCGGGAAGATCCCCCGGAATAGGAAACAGCAACCCACTCCACTATTCTTGCCTGGACAATCTCACGGACAGAGGAGCCTGGCGAGCTACAGTCCATAGGGTTGCAAAGAGTCAGACACGACTGAGAGACTGAGTACACACGTGCATCCCCTTAAAAGCGCTGAGATTTAAGTACCTAAGAAGGCTGAAATCCTACTTGTCTTTATCTATAACTTCAAACCACTTAAGTCCCTGCATCTCAAACTTGCTAGCAATTTGATAAGAAGCGAAGAGCATCTCACTGGATTTCTAGGGTGGTGGTGCTGGCAGCGGTTTCAGCCATGCAGGAGGTGGCAGTGCTGGAGGAATCCTCCCCCAGGTTTAGAAGGCACGGCGGGGTGGAAGGGATTTGTGTGTTCTCTGCATCTGCGTCTTGCACAGGCGACTTTGAATTTGACACCTCTGTCACATAGCCAGTGCCTGGAAACCCTGAAACTATTCTCGGTATTCATAATTCACATCGGGTAGGCCTCGGTGGTATTTATAGCACTCCCCGAGACAAGTCATTGCCAGAGGAGGTAGTGACACTTATCAGGTGCGGTGTAGGAGAAGTGGGGCTGAGTGCTTGCTTTTTCTGGCTAATTTTAGATTCTTAGTGGTTGGGGTGGGTACGAGGGCTTATCACATAGTCAGGGTGCTTTCAGAGGCTCTGATCTCCCCGGGAGACTGGAAGTACAGACACGTATGGCCATTTCTGTTCTTGGGGCTTGGCATTGCCCCAGGGTATTGTCTGGAACGTATCTCACCGCTGAGGTTCTCCCTTGCTCTGTCCCCTCTTGCTGCCTTCTGGAAGGAAAGAGGGTGTGCAGGGCTCTTTGAATCCCTAGGATTAGGCTGTGGGATGGGGGTCTGGGGAGGAGAGGGTTTGATAGTAGGACATCATGCTTTCGAAATAAGTCTTAAAATTTGTGAGTGTTTGACATGCCTTGTAGCTTGCCCATGTGCTGTCTGGTCTTTGTAAAGGGGGATCTCCTTGGGTTTCCAGGGTACATTTGGGCTTCCCTGATGGCTCAGATGGCAAAGAATCACCTACAGTGTGGGTTCAGTTCCTGGGTTGGGAAGATCCCCTGGAGAAGGGAATGGCAACTCACTCCAGTATTCTTGTCTGGAGAATTCCATGGACAGAGGAGCCTTGTGGGCTACAGTCCATGGGGTCGCAAAGAATTGGACACAACTGAGCAACTCTGAATATTTGAGCTGTGAATTAATCAGGCAGGGGTGGATGACTGTGCAGAGGAGCTGGGCCCCATCTTACTTGGTGGTCCAGCCTTACTGGCAGAAGAGGCTTTTCAAATGACCTGCCTCCCTGGGAAAGTGGTCCTGCCCAGGGAGGGATGCCGCCGGGACTGAGGGCTGTGGGATCTGGAGAGGCAGGAAGCTGGCTGGTTTGTGTTGGCACCTTCGCCGTCTTTGGCTGACAAGGCCGTGACAAGCTGAGGGACTGGACAAAAGGAAGGTGTGTGGGAACTTGCAAAGGCACATGCTTGCCTGTGCCTTAGTGAGGGCCAGATGCCAGGTGCAGGAACCCTGGGTGGGTTACAGGGAGGGTGGCCAAGTCACATTTGGTCCCCTTCTCTGCTCACCTTTAGCCAGTCTCTCTCATTTGTCACCTTCCGCTTTGCACGCCCAGGACGGAGTCCCTGCTGTTCTGTCCTTCCCTGTGGCCTGTCATGTCTCAAGCTCCCTGTCCTGGTGTAAAGAGCAGTCGTGGAGAGGCAGGTTGGCCAAGAAAACGGGTAAAAGGTTTCCTCAGATGATGGTGACGAGACAAGTCCAACCTGCTGCTCCTCCCCGACAGTGGTCAGGCCTTGGCTTCTGTGTCGCGGGCGTTGAAAACCTCACAGGCGGCAACAATGGGGTCTTTATTCGCAGCAGCTCCCGGACCAGCTCTGTTGTGGCTCTGCTGGCATCGCCGATGGGCGAACGCTCCCCTGGGGCCAGCGATGGGGGACAGAGCTTGCTCTTGTGCCTCCTTCCACTTGCTCTCCAAGCCCACACTGAGGCAGGGTTTAGCCCGCAGCGCCGCGCGCTCCTTGAGATGGGAATCAGAGCGGGCAAGTTCGCAGCTGCTGTCGCCTTGGGGCCCTGGGGCCCTGTGTGATTCTCATGTCTCCTCCTGAGCTGGGCCTCATGAGAAACGGCACATGGATTCATTGTCAGCAAAGAGCCGTGTCTGGCTGGTCCTGGTTGTCTGTACCGTTCCTGGAGCGGCTCCCAGACCGCTGGCTGGGGGAGGGGTTCCACAGACTTAAGAAATGTGCGTTTCGTGCCGGGTCGAGGGGTCCTGTTGTTTGCCCAGACGAGTTCAGCCAGGCAGTTTCTTCCTGTCCTCCTCTCCCATCTCACTTCCCCGTGACAAGTGTACCAGAGTGGGGGCCATGGTAGTCGGACCCCCATCCCAGGAGTCTGCTTATTCACACGGCACAGGCTACCTTTGGAAACCCGTGGGCCTGGTTTAAAAAAAAGGAATTGCAACAGAGATCAATTGATCTGCTCTTTCTACCTGTCCAGGGCAGAAGCATAGATAGATAAGATGACAAAACGGGAATGTACTTCATTCAGGAAGGGGGCATATTTTATAAAGCAGGGTGTGAAAGAGGAAATGTTAGTTGCTAAGTTGTGTCTTCCGCAAAGCAGAAGGTGAAATCCTTGTGAACCCAGGGACTGTAGCCTGCCTGACTCCTCTGTTCATGGGATTTCCTAGGCAAGAATACTGGAGTGGGTAGCTATTCCCTTCTCCAGGGATCTTCCCAACCCAGGGATTGAACCCTCATTTTCCACAGGCAGATTCTTTATTGGCAGAGCCACCAGGGAAACTCTAGTAACTGTATACCTTTGCACTATTCCTCAAGCCGGAATATTTGGTGAGATTAATTTTCAACAGAGGGAAGTTTATTCGAGTTGGAGGTGAGAGTGTGTGTGCAAGTGTATGGAATGTGTGTGAGTGAAAGTGCACACACATGCTGGGCAAGTCGAGTGTGGACCTCTGTTTTGCAGGTTGGCAGTAGGATCATGATCCGATTGGTATTTGAGGTTTGGGCCCTTGAACGCACAGACCTGTCACTGACTGTGTCTCAGTAGATGTCCTGGGCAGGCGCAGTCCTCTCTTCTCCTCCCTCTGATTCTCTGCTGGCCGTGTGTCCTCTAGATCATAGTTGGCCTGGGGCCATTTAGCTGTCTCTGCTCCTAAGCTTTGGACTGAGCCAAGAGGCCACTGCTTTGTCACTCATTGGTTTTTTTTTCCCATTGGTTTTTTTTTTCCTGCGTAAGAGGAGTTTCCCTTGAATGATCGGTTTTCATGAACAACTTTAAGAAGAGGAAATTACTAGAAAGATAGAAGGTAACCCATGCTTCTTGTTCTCTTTGTGTGACCCAGGGCCTCAGGTCATTGGTTTTTTAAAAACTAATTTTGGCTGCGTTGGGTCTTCACTGCTGCTTGCAGGCTTTCTCTGGTTGGGGCGAGTAGGGGCTGTTCTCTAGCTGTGGAGCACAAGCTCTCATGGGCTCATAGTTGCGGTGTGAGGGCCTTGTTGCCCGGTGACATGTGGAATGCCCGTGGCCAGGGATGGAACCTGTGTCTCCTGAATTGGCAGGTGGATTCTTAACCACTGGACCACCAGGGAAGTCCAGGTCATTGGGTTTTGAGCAGAGTTGTGGCCTCACGTGTCTGCCCGTGTGCTGTGATTGTAGGGGAATGCATCTTAGGCCATTCGGGCTGCTCTAACAGTACCACAGACAGGGCAACTTATAAACAAAAGGAATTTGTATCACTGTTCTAGAGACTGGAAAGTCTACAATGACCAAGGTGCTGATGGATTTGGTATCTGAGAGTCTACTTCCTTGTTCATAAGCAGATGGCTGTCTTCTCACTGAGTCCTTGTATGGTAGAAGGAGCTGGGGAGCTCTCTAGGGTCTCTTTTATAAGGGCGCTAACCCCATTCACAAGGGCTCCATCTTCATGACCTAACCATCTTCTAAATACCATCACTCTGGGGGGTAGGATTTCAACATATGAATTTTGGGGGCAGGGACAAGTGGGACACAAGCATTCAGTCTTTGTAGGCAGTGATTCTTGTCACCTGTTTCCATCTAAAGTCAGTAATGTTAAGACCCAGTCTTGCATTTCTGGGACTATGAGGAAGAAGAATATTGTAGCAGATAGCATGGTCCTGGTGGATTTGAGCCCTGGAAGCCTTAGATGCAGTCACACGGCAGCTGGACAACATGCTAGATGTATATAGAGGGAGGCTAGTGTTACACACCCATAAAACACCATCCAAGGAAGCCTGGGTGTAGGATGTTGGGCCTTGTGGCAGAATAGTGTCTGTAGTTGGCTCTTTTAAGAGAAAAATCCCAGAGACTTCCCTGGTGCCCTGTGCTCCCAATGCGGGGGGCCTTGGTTCGATCCCTGGTCAGGAAATTGAATCCTGCATGCCCCCAACTAAAGATCTCGCATGCTACAGCAAAGATCAAAGATCTGTCAGGCTGCAACTAAGACTTGGTGCAGACAAATAAATAAATATTTTTTTAAAAAGAGAAAAGAAACCCATGTTTATTTCAGATGTTGTCTTGAAGCGTTGTTGAAATAGAATTGAAGTACCCAAATCATAAATTTACAACTTGATGAATTCTCAAACTGAGCACACTTGTATAACCTGCATCCAGATCAGGAAAGAGTGTGGCCAGAATCCCAGGTGCCCCCAACAGCGACTTTGCGTCCTCCTTGGAATCGCTCTCCTGATTTGACTTTGAACTTTCTATAAATGCAACCTGCTGGTGTGTCCTTGTTTCTCGTTGCTTTTGTTCAGCATGATGGTTGTGAGATGCTTCCATGCTGCCCTGTGAATTGTAGACTGTCATTCCCAATGTTGTCTAGTATTTATTCCTTTTATTCATAGGGTCTCTTCTTCTGTTCACGGACATTTTGGTAGTTTCCAGATTTGGGCTCTTATAAACAAGCTTGTACGTGCATTTTGACACGGATGGATTTATTCTGAGGAGCGAGAATTCAGATGTGGTTTTGATTTACTTTTCCCGGGGCATTCATTCGTGGAGTAAATCATGCCTGGGAATCCACCATGGGCCAAGCTCCGCTCCAGTCCTGGGCCGACAGCTGGGAGCAAGAGGAGCAAAGCCTAGTGAGGGGGGAGCCGAGGAGTAGGGGGTAGGTATTTTGGATGAGTCTCTTGAGAGATGACATTTAAGCTAAGACTTGAAGGATGAAAGTTTGCCATCCAGGTGAGGCACCTGGGCCAGAATACTGCAGGCAGAGGGAAGAACACATGCAAGAGCTCTGAGGGAGATTGCTGCTGGCTCAAGAATGGCCCGGTCAGCACAGGAAAGTCCAAGTGTTGGCTAGACCCTATCCAAGCTGATGAGGTAATGGCCTGGGACAATCTGTGTAGGAGTTAGGAAGAGGAGGAGGGCTGGATTTTTGTTGTTGTTGTTGTTGTTTCACAGAAACCCTCAGAAGAGAGTGGGGTGGCATGCATCAGCTGTCCGCAGCTGGCCCTTGGCCTCAGTCTGAAAGGCCCGTGGGCGGTCCAGTTAAGGGAAGCGCCATGGAGTTGGCTGGCTGCTCCATGAGTCGTTAGGGCCATCTGTTTTGGAAACCAGCACTACCTGCTGGGTTCTTGGTGTTGAGCCAGTGACTCGTCTCCCTGGACCCTCATGGTCCAGATCCCCAGCCTGGGAATTTGCCAGGCATGGATGACAGAGGTGTCACCCCTTGGGGATGCTGGGGAAGTCTGCTTAGCTGGGGGGGACACTCGGTTTGGGGGAGAAGGGTGGGGTAGTGCAGTAGGCGGAAATAACGGGAGAGCCAGCGCAGGAAATGGCCCTGAGCTGCGGGTGTGGCTCTTGCCAGCGGGTCCAGGCCGCCTGTCCAGATTCAGAACCAGCACATATGAAGCCAGCTTGGTGCCAGGCCCTGCTTGGAATGGGAGCCGCGTGGAGGCTTCAGGCTGGACACCATCCCTAGCTGAGGGCTCTTTTTGCTTGCATTGCCTCATGTCTCATCTTTAATTAAAATGCCCATGTTAGGAAGTCATCTAGCACTGGTGAAAAGCTATCCTGACCGCAGAGCAGCCACCCACATGAGGAAGATGTGGAAAGAGATGGGAAAACAGCTTCAGATTCCCAGGAATTCCCTTTGTGTTGTTCAGTTCAGCTGGTGGCTATGATCACAAGAGCCTCGTGTCTCATTGGAGCATTTATTCCCCTGCAGAACAGGGTGCTCTTGCCTTCTTTCCAGCCCCACGGCTCTGGTAACCCTTTTTTAAAAAACTTGTATTAATATTTTTCTAGTATTTCTTTCTACCCTGCAATGTTGTTGAGTAAAGAAGACAAAGCCCCTTCTACTTGTAACAAATTACTTAGGACAAAGCCATTGACTGACATCCCCATTTTCTGGTCCTGCTTCTGAAGGGAGTGAAGTGAAAGTGTTAGTTGCTCCACTGTGTCTGACTCTTTGTGACGCCGTGGACGGCAGCCCTCCAGGCTCCTCTGTCCATGGGACTCTCCAGGCAAGAATACTGGAGTGGGTTACCATTCCCTTCTCCAGGGGATCTTCCCAACCCAGGGATCGAACCTAGGTCTCCTGCATTGCAGGCAGATTCTTTACCGTCTGAGCCACCAGGGAAGCCCTGATCCCACTTCTGTTGGTGAAGGAAATGAGGCACTCTCTGGTGTTTCCCCTTGGATCCCTCTCTTTCATCCTTCTTCCTTTTAAAAAAAATATCTAATTTTAGTTTTGTGTTTTGAATGTAGATGCTGAGAATCAGGGTTATTAATTTACAGGTCCTGTGTATACAAGCACTTCCTGGCTTGGGTGGGAGGGGCGTCTCTCTTGGGTTTTCCCGCCACTGAGTCCTGCTACCTTGATCCTGTTTCAGCACCCTGTCCTTCTCACGGTAAATGTTCAACAAATAGCTGCTCAAGAAAAAATGCCTTTTGCTTTCCTAATGGTTTTTAGTTCTCATACAAATCTTTATCTCATTGATACTACTTTCCTTGTAAATGTGAAATTATATAGAAAGTAAAGTTTGACTCATGGGGTGTTTAGTCACCAGGAAGGTACTTTTTATCCTTGTTACTGTTTAGTAATGTGATTTGAGTGTATTTTTAGAGTTGTCTGTATTTGACTGTGTTTGAAGTTTCACCTGACTGGGAAGATGTAATTAGCTACAAGTGTTCTTGAGTCCACCAGGGAACCCAGATACTTGTGTTGCAATTAAATAATTAGAAATTTGATGTTGTGGAGGACCACTTTTATTCTTCTTAGTAGCGCAATATCAAGCATTCTTAGAAGCACTGATGAAATGCTTGTTTTAAATGCAAATTCTTTGCACAGTTAGAAAGAAATGAAATGTTCTGGCTCCCAGCACTCACTCTGCATTTTTGCCATTCCTTCTGATGGCAGAGGGGAGGGCTCATGACTAAATCCTTCAGCATCTTTATTATGATTTCGGATTTGTACTTGCCGAGAGGAAGCCTTGCCTCAAGACATTAACTCTCTGTTGCCATCTGTAGAGTTTTCACTAGTTTTTATTCTTCCTCTTAAATGATTTTTGAATTTCTTCTTCCCATTTGCTTTATGGATAATGGATGTATTGGAAACTTGTGGGGAGTATTGGTTTATTTGTTTTTTGAGGCAAATGAAATGTGTGAAAACCCTTCATCTTGCAGCAGGGGTGTGTGCTATTGCATTTTAGTCTTAGAAATTACACTTCCCTCTTTTCTCTTCTGGTTGGCTTCTACTGTTCCTGTGAATCCAGGTACTGTGTCCCAGCTTGGGATCTGGAGAATCATTGGCTTTGAGCGCAGTGGAGACAAGGGGATTCCTAAGCAGCGTGACTGGACAAATGGTTTGCTCTTTTGCCTTTGTTGAGAGAGAGAGCAATGTGGACTTATGGAGGCATTTTAACATGTTGATTTTCTCCCCCTAGTCAGACAGGTTATATTTGTTTTCCTAAAAATGAGAATTCTACTTGTAAAACAATTCCTGGGTTCTGTGGTTTTAGATACCATTGGATCGTGTATGGAGGGGCTCAGCCTCTCAGCTAAGCTGGTCTCATGGAAGTGGTGTCTACAGCTGGAGCCAGTAGAGAAGGTCTTGAGAATGGGAAGATGGTCTCATGTTGACTCTGTCCACAAAACTGTGACTTCATACTGAGTCTGCTCCTTAAGTTGGGGTGGTAGGCTGGTTGATGGCTGCCAAATATTATGAAAATGCAAAAAAAACCTTTTACATCATTTAATACCATTGTAGCCATGCTGTTTTCTTCTATTATAAAACTTTTTTCTTTTTTTTGCTTAGGCATTTTTTCAAAGCAGAATATAGAATGTAAAATGAAGCTTACATGTCTGTCCTTGGTTTGTTGACTGCGTAGAATGGTTTTAGAGTTGGAAGAAGGTTGTATCCAGGAACTCTCTGCTTTTATTTCCGTGAACTGAGAGATCACCGAGGATGTGTGTGGCGCTTGGTGATACTAAGAAGCAGGTCGCTTTCAGTACTGCTCCTCCTTCCAAGGGAAATGTGATGGACCTGAGAGAGGACTGGTGGGAAATGCCCCTGGTGAAGGGTGTTGGGGTGAGAAACAGTAGCCACAAAGGCTTGGAGAGCTGCCATGCTGGAAGGCTTGCAGATGTAATGTTTGAATTCAGTGCTGAGGTTGCAAAGTCTCTGAGACAGGCTGACCTCTTTGAGTGACAGTGAACCAGAGACCCAGAAATTCAGGTGCTTTGCCCAGACCAAGAGCCCACGGGGAAAGAAACAGGACTCCTGACTTCACCCTAGTAGTCTTCCTGTGTTTTAGGTACATGTACTAAACCTCAGTACCATTCACATTTGGGGCTGGATGGTTCTTTTTGTGGGGGATGTCCTGTGCATTATAGGATGTTTAGCCCCAACCCTGGCCTCTAGAGAGTAGTAGCATCTCCCTCTCCCACTTAAATTGTGACAGACAAAAATGTCTCCAGGTATCCCCAGCTGTCCCTTGAGGGGTTAAAAGTGCTCCCTATGGAGAACCACTGCTTTCGATGTATATGATGCCCCTTGAAATTGACAGATACAACTTTTATATTGGCATGGCCCCTTTCCCCTTTTGCTTTTAAATGTGAAGTGAAAGTGTTAGTCCCTCGGTTATGTCCGATTCTGCGACCCCATGAACTGTTACCCACCAGGCTTCTCTGTCTGTGGAATTCTCCAGGCAAGTGTACTGGAATGGGTAGCCATTCCTTTCTCCAGGGGATCTTCCTGACCCAGAGATTGAACCTGGGTCTCCTTTATTGCAGGCAGATTCTTTACCATCTGAACCAACTCTAATAGTAGATAACACTGTCTCCAAGGCCGTTTATAGGAAAGTGGTCAGCATGGTTCTGAACTGAATTGCATTGTGTTTGGGATGACACGTTTCCCTTGTAGATTTGATTTGGTTTTCTTTTTAGATTTTGAATGCTGACTTGTCCTTCATGAAGCAGCTTGTACGTTTAATTTTAGGCACTGTGTGTCAATGGGGACACCGTG
Source organism: Bubalus kerabau (assembly GCF_029407905.1). Classification (NCBI taxonomy): domain Eukaryota; kingdom Metazoa; phylum Chordata; class Mammalia; order Artiodactyla; family Bovidae; genus Bubalus; species Bubalus kerabau. Next base: position 52,608,722 of record NC_073633.1, on the reverse strand, counting down.
CACTGTGAGTGGGCGAGAAGTCAAAATATTTCCAAAGGCCAAGGGGATTTTAGCAATCTGAAACCCATGAAAATTCAAGTTCCTATTTTGTGAACCTTGAGGTAAGCTCAGAAGAAAGCACTGATTAACTTAAACCTGCCTGAATATAGAGCAGAGGTAGGGACAGATTTTAAAGCGGACCAGGACCTTAGGAGTTAAGGATCGACTCTGGGTGGCCATGAACTGTTGGATGCGCATGGGTGAAAAGCCCCTGACTCAGAGGCCGGAGACCTGGGTTCTGCACTTGGGGCTGCCTCCAACTCTCTTCGTAAAGTCATCACACATTCAGGTTCCTCATCTGCGGGAAGAATAGAGCCAAGATTCCTGCTTCCTGGACCACGATGAAGTGCAGGGGTGGTGAACCTAGCCTGGGTGTATGAAACCACAGAATTCTCCTAAGGTTACTATTGGAGCCTTAATTTCACCCAGGGAATTTGGAAGATGAGGTACTTTAGCATGTACATAAATATATATATTTTTAAACAAGTTTATTAAGGAAGGGACAGAAAGAACATCTCAAGGGAGAGGTGGAACAAGCCACGAGAGGCACTGGCCACATGTACATATTGAGTAAGTGGAAAATCTGCCTCATAAGAATTGAAGCTAGGATATAGAACTTGAATGAAATGAACAACATCTCATGCTTGCTATGAATGGCTTCCCAATCCTGGTGGCCCACCCTCTTCTGTCTAGTGAAATTCTGGCAGGAGAATTTGATAAGCCATGGGCCCAGGAATTTCCAAGTTTCCTACTGCATCTAAAATTTCTGGTTGGAATGAAGAAGGTAGACCTTGAGTATAGAATCTTGTGTAAGTTCATACCAATCACCATCCAGGACCTTGGGAAGAATAGACACTGATGATAAAGGTTGTCCAGTCTTTAGAATTCAGATGCTTCACACTTTCCTTCCTTCCTTTTTGGTTTAAATGGGAAAGCTTTGGCTTCCATTCTGGAGTGTGAGCCTGTAGGACCCTCAGAGCTTAACACTTAAGAGTTTACTTAATTGAAGCACAGTGCCAGAGGAGATAGCTTGGTGATTTCAATTTCTTTGAAATGCTTCTACCTGAATGGTGACAAGGGAGTTGGCCTATGGGCTCTGTTGTTGTGCTCAGTCTGTCAGTGGTGTCCGACTCTTGGCGACCCCATAGACTGTAGCCCACCAGGCTCCTCTGTCCATGGAATTCTCCAGGCAAGAATACAGAGCAGGTTGCCATTTCCTCCTCCAGGGGATCTTTCCGGCCCAGGGATTGAACCTGTGTCATCCATGTCTCCTGCAATGGCAGGTGGATTCTTTACCACTGTGCCACCCGGGAAGCCCAACCTGTGGCCTCTAGGTGGAAGTTAAAACTACTGACCTCCCAGCTTACAGCTGGGATTGACTTAGCTGAAGAAAGATAGACTGTTAAGACACTGTATTCATTCAAGTGTTGTTGCTGAAATAAACATTATTTAATGTTACACAGAAGTTGTTTTATTCTGTTGATGTTCATGACACTCCTTTAGAAACAAACATCAAAGGCATCAGCACGTCCCCAGGCTGTTTTCTGGAGAGGAAAGGCCACTTGCCTGGCAGACAAGCAGGGGGACACCTATGAACAAGGCAGGAAAGCGGCTGCTGCAACCATTTGTCAGCGTTGCCTTATGTGAGGCCACTTTACTATATGACGTAATAAAGATAATTTATAATGTTTTCATGAAAGCAGGAGTGGGTGGTAGCGGGCTTTTCTTTGTCTTTTCTTGGCGTGTAATTGAAATAGAGCTTGGACCAAATGAGAAACGTTTGTGTTGAGGGGAAAATAGATCCCAGAGGCTTCTTGACTGGGGTCAAATATTGCCGCCTTACTTTATTTGGAGCATGTAAGCCGGCTTCTCATTGGAGACCAGCATAACGACGTTGCCATTTCTGTCTCTTCACAAGCAAATGGATTTTCTGACTTAAGGAAATGTCTGGATTCTAGACCCGCATAACACATTCAATGAATCAGAAGAAAAAGTGTGTGGGTTGATATGTCTCAAAAAGAAATCTATGCCATGAGCGTGAGTTTATAAATTCAGCTTCTTTAATAAGGTTACTTATTGAGACGCTGTGTCTTTTCTAAAGAGGAGTGTGCCTCTGAATTTTGAAGTTGCAGTATTTTTTGGTCCCCAAGGAACACTGAAGAAGTCTATTTCCTGGGGAGATAGAGCCTGACTTATGGACTAATGTGGTTGAGTGGTTGAGTTACTCGAGTGTACCCAAACAAACAAACCAAAAAAACCTCAAACATAAACCCTTGTTTAGGCTATTTGTGTGCTTGATTTGATTCTAGAATTGTCAGCCTGAAACCCATAAAGAATCTTTAACACCAAGGCATAGGCATCTCGTAGGTATCCGAGTCTGGACTGTTTTGTCAAGAGGCTTCACTGTTTGATCCACCTTTATCTTTGTTCCTACATAGCATTCTTGCCCTCCAGGGACTCAGTCTAGGGAGGAGTGTGAAAGGGCACACAGAAACTAACCCTCTGGATATTGGGTGTCTCACAGGGGGACAAAAGCCTCTGGCATGGCATATATGGGGAAGGAAAGACTAATTTTGATTGGGAGGCTCAGAGGGGTCATTTTGGAGGCTTGAGGGCATTTGATCTGGGTTTTGAGGGGAGGTAGATTGATATCAGATGAGGGTGTTGGGCTTTCCTGGAAGGCATGGCTTGGGGACAAACCTCAAAGGGGGCGAGGAGAAGGCAGGGTGTGGTGGGGTGGGGAGAATCCCAGATACCAGACACACTCCCAGGGCTAAGTTGCGGCTGTGGGGGTGGGAGGGGAGGGGCATCTCTGTGCAGTGGCTGAGCCAGGGGAGCTCAAGAGGGGGTCAGGGTGTGCAGGGCCTTTTCCCCGGGTAAGAGATTTGAACTGCAGCTGGAATCAGTGAACGTCAAGTGCAGGAGAGAAGGGAGAAAGGAGGTGGAAAACGCAGCTCTGAGGCAGAGGACACCCAGCGCCTTCCAGTCTACTTCTGTCTCTGCTGCTGTCAGGCTGATGGATGGGGAAGCTGGCTGCTCAATGTGGGCTGGGCCTCTGGGAAGACTGTTTCTTTGTATCTTTATTACAGTCCTGGGTTTTCAAACTTGATTGAGCATTGGCTGAGCTATGCTGGTCTGGGGGCAGGGAAAGGTACACTTATACCCATCCTCCTCCCCAAATTTTATTGTCTTTCGTCTTAGTTACCTGCAGTGGCCTCTGTAAGATATCACCTCTCTCCCTCTTCCCACCTGTTCCTTACTATTGATCTCCTGGGTGCCCTGTGTAGGGTACTAGGGCTGCCCTCAGGGATCTCCAGGTGAGGCAGACCAGAGAAGAGATGATTTGGGACCCTATCAAAAGCACAGTGGTGGGGTCCCTGCAAAGGGAATTGCAGGAGAGCTGTGCATGGGTCGGTGGTTGGGGGTTGTGTGCGGCAGAAGATCACCCAGCTGCGGGAGGCAATGCAGGTTTGGCTGATTTCAAAAATAATTCATACCTTCACGCGTGACTTATTTAGAGTTTCTTGCAAACAGAATAGCCTCTAGGTATGGCCAATGTTTTGGGGTGTTTTGGGGGTTATTTTTTACTCCCCCAATCCCTACCCCAGCACCACTGTGACATGGAACACAGGCTATTTTATTGTGTTGTGGAAGTCATTTAAGGGATCCTTAATCCATATGTATTAAGTATTTGCTTACAGAATAAATTAATAATGCCTTAGAATTATTTTTTGCTGTTTTAAAAATGCATGTAGGGGCTTTTGGGATGAATTAAAAATTGATTTAAGAGCATTTACGTCTTGATGGTTCCTCTCTCCAAGGAAGCCAGAACTACAACTCGTCTGGTGTGTTTGTGGAGTGGAGGGCCGGGGGGTGGGGTCTGCACTGTGTAGGAAATCTGGAACACGCTCCCTGCTTTTACTTGTCCCTTTAGTCTGTGTGCCGCTCTATGTGATAATGGGGGGAAGGCACCAGGAGCCCTGTGAGTGTGGTCTTTTCCTGTCTGTGTTTGCTGAGACGTAAGAGAATCTCGAGGATTGAAAGAGTAAGCCCAGGGACTTTCCTGGTCGTCCAGTGGTTAATAGTCTGCCTGCCAATTCAGAGGACGTGGGTTCGATCGCTAGTCCTGGAATCCCACATGCCTTGGGGTGGCTAAGCCTATGTGCTGCAACTACTGAAGCCTGTGTGCCTAGAGCCCATGCTCTGCCACAGGAGAAGCCGTCTCAGTGAGAAGCCTGAGCACCACAACTAGAGAGTAGATGTGCGGCAACAAGACCCAGTGCAGCCAAAAATAAATTAAAAAAGAGAGAAAGAAAGGAAGTTTAAGCACAGTCTAGGGCCCCAGAGATCCAGGCCTATTATTGGAGGGTCCACCTTCATTCCTGGGCCAGGCCCTTGATGTAAAGGAGCTGGCTATTGGACATAGTGACTCATGCCCTGAGGATGAGGTCTCCTGCCTCACTGAGCGTTCCAGCCCCTCCTTGGCTGAGGAGCCCCCGTCTGTGGGTTTTCTGGGTTAAACATCAAAAAGCTACCTCTGGAATCTGCTTCCTGGCTTGGCCGTCCTCCCCATGGGTTTCCCTAGGGTGGAAACAGTGACTGCCTCTGAGTGAGCACTTCAAGTTTGAGAAGGATCCCACTTAGGCGCAGGCGCAGTAGGAAAGGGGCATGAGATCATTTTGTTCTCGTGTTAGTTGCTAAAACCCTTTGTTTTTCTGGAATTGGCTGGCCTTTACTTTTCCTGAACTCTGAGCAAGAGTTTCCCTGTAACCTATTGTTTTGAGTCCATCAAGAATGTTGGGCTTGCATGCATGTGTGTCGTCCAGTGCTTACATACACACACACACAGGCACACAGCAAGCTATGCCAGTCTTGTACTCAGGAGAAAGGTCAGAATCCAGAGGGATGTTCTACTTTTGAAGGTGACATATTAGAGAGTGGGTTTTGTATTTTGGCTTTTGCGTTGTTTATTTATTTTTAAAATAAAATTTTTTCATTTTTTAAATAATATTTTTTTGGCTGCACTGATGTGTAAAAGTCTCAGCTGTGGCACGTGGGATCCAGTTCCCTGACCAGGGATCAAACCTGGGCTCCCTGCGAGGAGAGCATGGAGTCTTCGCCACTGAACCATCAGGGAAGTCCCTTGCTTTGCTTTTTTGAACTGCAGACTTGAGCTAGGAGAAGAGTAGAAGAGACATAGTGAGAGATGAAGAACTGCACTATTTCCTTTATGGAACACGGTCTACTGTGTGTCTGTCTTCCACAGGGTATGTTCTTGTTCAGTCTCTAAGTCGTGTCCGACTCTTTGCAACCGCATGGACTGCAGCATGCCAGGCTTCTCTGTTCTTCGCTGTCTCCTGGAGTTTACTGAAGCTTACGTTCATTGAGTCAGTGATGCCATCCATCTATCTCATCCTCTGTCATCCTCTTCTCCTTCTGTCCTCAATCTTTCCCAGCATCAGGGTCTTTTCCAGTGAGTCAGCTCTTCACATCAGGTGGCCAAAATATTGGAGCTTCAGCTTCAATCCTTCCAATGAATATTCAGGGTTGATTTCCTTTAGGATTGACTGGTTTGATCTCTTGGCTGTCCAAGGGACTCTCAAGAGTCTTCACCAACACCACAGTTTGAAAGCATCAATTCTTGAGCACTTAGTTTTCTTTATGGTCCAACTTTTACATCTGTACATGACTACTGGAAAAACCATAGCTTTTGACTATATGGATCTTTGTCAACAAAGTAATGTCCTGCTTTTTAATACACTGTCTAGGTTTGTCATAGCTTTTCTTCTAAGGAGCAGGCATCTTTCAATTTCATGGCTGCATTTACCATTTCAGTATTCTTGCCTTGAGAACCCCATGAACAGTATGAAAAAGCCACCCCATGAACAGTATGAAAAAAAGTATGGATGTAGGTTATTCCAAACTGGGTTAAAATGTCATATGATGTCATGGTGTCAATATTTGGCTGTTGTAACTAAAAAATCAGAGCTTTGTCTGCTAGTGCATGTGTGCATGCTAAGTTGCTTCAGTTGTGTCTGACTCTTTGCTGCTGCTGCTGCTGCGTTACTTCAGTTGTGTCCAACTCTGTGCAACCCCATAGACGGCAGCCCACCAGGCTCCCCTGTCCCTGGGATTCTCCAGGCAAGAACACTGTAGTGGGTTGCCATTTCCTTCTCCAATGCATGAAAGTCAAAAGGGAAAGTGAAGTCACTCAGTCGTGTCTGACTCTTAGCAACCCCACGGACTGCAGCTCACCAGGCTCCTCCATACATGGGATTTTCCAGACAAGAGTACTGGAGTAGGTTGTCATGCCCTTCTCCAGGGGATCTTCCTGGCCAGGGATTGAACCCATGTCTTTTATGTCTCCTGCATTAGCTCGTGGGTTCTTGACCACGAGTGCCACCTCATCTGCTAGTAAGATTACCCTAAGAAGGGTCTTTTTGGAATGGCATGCTCTTGCTCAAATTATTAGGCAAGGAGCATACTTTCCTTATTTGATCAAGATAGTATTGGTAAGTGTGCAAAAGGGATAAGTTAAGTGTAAGTGTTAGTTGCTCAGTTGTGTCCAACTCTTCGATTCCCATGGACTGTAGTCCGCCAGGCTCCTCTGTCCATGAAATTTCTCCAGGTCAGAATATCTGCGGGGATTGCCATTTCCTTCTCCGACAAAAGGGATAGGAATCTAAACATATTGGTCACGACTCCTTACACTGTCTACCTCTTTTTTTGGCCAGTAGATGTCTTGACCGCTCACTGAATGAGCAGAATTCTCACCAGGAGGGTGGAGTAATGAGGCAGCTGAAGGAGAACACGTAAGGCCCCTCCAGCCTCTATATCCAGCTGAGGAAGGAGATGGCTGAACAGTCCTCCAAGCTCCACACATGAGTGTGGGCTTTGTTCCTTTCTCAGCGGCTCAGGAAGACTTGCTGAGATTGTTCACAGTAACAGAATGTGCCCCAGGATATAGGCCTGCCAAGCATGGCAGAGGAAGACCAGTGAGTTCACAGAAACTCAACACCAGCATTTCCCAGAGTGATGGGCAGCGTCAGAGGTCAGCATGGCCTCAGCCTAGAAGAGCGGACTGTCCCAGGGCGTGGACTTGTTTAAAAAAAAAAAAAAAGACTTATTTATAGATGGTGTCCCAGGGGCCAGAGCTGGTCACTGTTCCCTGGTGGGCCCCACCCTCAGACCATTGCTGGGCTCAGTGCAGTTTTACTGCTGTGTCTTGAGCTGGGGCTGAGATGATAAGTCCTGGAGACCCTTGTCTCTGGCCTGAATCTCTCTGTAAGGAAGATTGCTTTACTCTGTGACATACGTGGAGAATAATATATGCAACGTATACGAATAATCTGAACATCTGGGAAGCCTACAGCCAGGCTAAGAAATCAACATTACGAATATCTCAAAAAAAAAAATCGCCCCCTATCACCTCAGAGTTATGACAAGCATCTCGGTTTTTCATTTTAACTGATCCTTGGTACCTTAGTATGCATTCCTAAGTCAAGCAGATGTTTGTTGATTTTTGTTGTTGTTGTTGCAGCCATTTTAATTTATTTATTTTTGGTTGAAAGATAATTGCTTTACAATATTGTGTTGGTTTCTGCCATACATTGAAATGAATCAGCCATCAGTATACATATGTCCCCTCCCTCTTGAAGCTGCCTCCCACCCACCACCCCCTCCCACCCTTCTAGATTGTCACAGAGCCCCAGTTTGACTTCTCTGAGTCATACAGCAAATTCCACTGGCTCTTTTACATATGGTATTATATATGTTTCTGTGCTGTTCTTTGTTGTTTTGAAGAACTGAGTACCAAGTGCAAACCCAGATTTGGGAAGGTCCCTGTTGAAACTGTTTGGCAAAGGCTCCCAGGCACAGCCAGGGCCTCAAGAACAGTTGTTAGCATTGCTGACTGCAGAGTCATACTCTCCATCCTAAGAGCTGCACAAAGCCAGTTTTCTCACCGGTCCCTGCCCTTGTGTATCACTTTGTAAATGGGACTGTCACTCATGACCCTCTTTACCAAGGGCTTGTACAAATTTCAGAGAGAAAGATGAAAAGGGATTCCTTGTATTAATTAAGCCAGAGTCCTTACCCAGAGGTACAGAGAAATTTCTGGGGAAATTTGAAACTGACTCTATCATGTCCTTCTTCTGGGGGAGAGAGTTCATCCTATTTTCAGAGGAGTTTATGGACCCTCCTGCCCTGTAAGGATCAGGAACCATGTGGTCAGTATGGTAGGTTCTGTTTTTTTGTTTATTTTTAAAAAATGAATCCTGGGACTGTTGAACATTCTTTGAAATATGTGAGTCTGCGTGTGTGCAAGTCTGCGCTGACTTTTTACCGGTGAACTTGCCTGACTTGGGAAAGGGAACCCCCTTGGTTAGTTGTGCCCTGGACTGTCCAGGGCAGAATCTTTGACCATTCTGTGGGTGGCCTACCAGGCTTCGGATTTTCTCTGAAATCTTAATCTTTTACTCTTGACCCAGGGTAACTGAAATGCTAAAATGGGGGGAAAAACTGGATGGTTGCTGTAGTTTCAAAACAAATGACCTCACTGCCTAAATTCCACTTCGTGCAAAAGAAACCCTAACTTTCATCCTTATAAATAATAACGGACCTTTGGGGAAACAGACCCAGATACCCCATTTAGTGCAGGTGGGGGCAGATTTGTCAATGTTGAAGTAAACTCCCTGGAAACAGAACATGACTATTGTTACACCAACTTTGTAGTTATTTCCTAAGAGATGGCAATTTAAATTTATTATGACTGACATTCATTTTTTCAAAGTAGGCGAGTAACTATGCTTTGTATAAGCTGACTTAATGGGAGGTACTTTCAGCGTGTTTTAGCAATGTAGGGGATTTTCAGAAGTCTCCAGCTGAAGAGTTGAGTCTTATCCCATCACTGCTTTTTCATGGATGAGTTGATGGAAGACGTGCATGGTTAGGTGTGATATGCCCAAGGTTACATTGATTTGTCAAGGTCAGTTGGAACTAGAACCCCAGGGGAAGAGGTAACTGTTTACACAATTATGTTTTAAATATATAATTAGACAATTCATTAAAAAAAAAAAATCAGAAGTGTCATTTTTTAAAGACTTGGCATTTTGATCATCCATTTTATTTTAACAAGACAGCCCCCTCGTCTTTGAAGTGTACCACTTCTTATGGTCTCCAGGCATGTCCCTGGAATGTTCTAGTCTCTTGGGTCTATAAACCTGATGTATGGAAGAGAAGCTTTTGTTTTTGTTCTGTGCTGTTTATATCTCATAAATTCAGAATTTTTAGGTCTTCAAGTTTTTCTCCAGGGTTTTTAGGTTTTTCGTCTTGTACTCAAATATGAACAGTCCCAGGGTTTTTCTTTTTCTCCCGTGTTTTCTTTTGTTTTTGAAGAAAACCAGGAGTTTTAGTTTGGCTCTTCAAAGTCTTTGGGGATAAAGGAGAGAGAACTTGGGAAACAATTAAGATCTGGAATTGCAGGCTGCTTTGTCTGTCTGTTAAGAGCCAGAACAGATAAGAATAACATTTATTTAGAACCCAGGTTTCTTGAAGGAAGGTAATTTACAGGTAAACTTAAGCTTTTTTATAGACTTGCTTCCTCCATTCCCTTCCTGGCTTAGCCTTTATACTCTTCTGATTTTAGACAAGGCCTGTTGTCATTTCTAAGTGTTGGCTTTTCTTGTCTATAAAGAGAGGGGCTGGGCCTGATTCTCTCCAAGGGCCCTTTGCAGCCCTATGTCTAGACTCCATATCGGGGGATTTGCAGAGAGACTGCTCTGGAGCTGCTGCTGGTGGGCTGGTGCTTCTTCCGACGCTGAGGGCAGAGGAGTCTGCCGTTTGTATCACTGCACAGCGCTCTGAGACCACTGGCTCCGAGGGGGCGCTTTGCTTTTCTGCTCTTTATCATCTGAACCCCGTCAGTGTCATTCCGTGCTGAGACAGTGTTGCTTACTCACCAACGTGGCCGCCTGCACTGACTCGTATCGTTTGTCTCTTTTTGGCCAGCGTGCTGTTGCAGGGTAACATCTGGACTGGGCTCCTGGACCCTTGGATGCTTGGCTGCAAGTTCCTGGATCGACTTGGAGAAAACAGTGAGTAATCTCCATGTCTCTGCTTGGGAATCAGGGCTAGAGGGTCTGTGGCCAGGAAACAGAATCTAGCTGATGGACTGCTTCCCTCTTCTGCCCTCCTCTGGCACACCCACCTCCAGGAGCCATGGAGATGGCAACTGTGACTCCAGACACGGCCTTCCTGACCCCAACTGTCTTACAGTCTGGGACCTGCTGAATGTGCCTCCTGAGAGCTGCTCTTTTCTACCATCAGAGCCCAACTTATGGGTCTTTTTAAAATAATTTTTTTCTTTTCCCTTTAGTTTCTTAGTTCCAGGGTTCTTTTAAAAATTAAAAAAAAAATTATTTATCTATGTCGGATCTTAGTTGTGGCACACAGGATCTTCATCGAGTCATGTGGGATCTTTCATTGTGCCTCGCGGACTTTCTAGTTGTGGCTCAAGAACTCTGGAGCACATGGATTTAGGTGCAGCGCGCAGGCTTAGTTGTTCCGCGGCATGTGGGATCTAAGTTCCTCAACCAGGGATCGAACACATGTCCCTTGCATTGCAAGGTGGGTTCTTAACCATTGGACCAAGAAACTTATGAGTCTTATCTATCCTTACTGGCCTACAGCCAGAGACCCTTTATGTTGCAAGTGTAGGTGCTGACCTGTAGGGCTGACTCTTCCCAGCATGCGCCTGCTCATCCATCACAGCGTAGCTTCATGCCGCCCCTGATGTGAACTCCTGTTAGAGAGGCCTCCACTGATAACCTCATTTAAAGACGCCTTCTCCCGGCCCCCAAATGTCTCTGAGGTCCATGCTTGCATCTTTCTTTGCACTTAATACAGGGTAAGTTTCTTGAGTCACTTGGTAGCCTACCCATTCATCTGTTCATCCATTCAACGAATATTGATTATCTACTATGTGCCAGTGGCTAAAGTTGCCTTTCTTCCACAAAGAAAGGAAAAGACTGAGTGAAAACCTGAGTCGACAATCACAGTCCATTCTGGCTATAATTTGTTCTAAATACTCTCAAGCACTGTCACCCCGGCATCTAGTTAAAAGGGGGACCCCGATGGGGTAGGTCTGGGTGGGGCTTGTGAGCCTGTGTTTCTCACAAGGTCCAGGTGATGCTGAAGCTGCTGATTTGTATCTCACACTTGGAGAAGAAAGGTCTAAGGGGATCCTGATGCCGACGAGACTTGTCCTTGAGTGTGACTCTCGGTGAACTGCCTAGGGTGTGTGCCTGCAAAACCCCCAGAGACCCTGCGGGAGTTTCTCTGGTGGGTTCGTCTCTTGAACGGTGTGAGGCTGAGTGGTTTGAGATATGAGCCCGACCAGGGAGTATGGGAGCCTGTTAAGTTACCCTCACCAGTGTCTGAGTTCGTACCTCGTTATACTGTGTTATGGTGTTGTCAGGGAAATCCTCCCTTTAAGTTCTGCGCTTTTCAGATTCTTGAGGTGGAATCCTATAAGGTCTCTGCCTCGTAGGATGAGTGTGCCTGTTTTGAAGTCAGCATTTCTGAAAACACTGGGGCTGTTTCTTGTTTTTCAGAGCAGGCTGCCTCAGCTAGGCTAACGCACTTAAGTGGGTTGTTGAGAAGAGAGACTATATTGGAAGCAGAGAACTGACCACAGAAAAAGCAGGCAGAGAGAGGGTTCAAGGGGCTATTGGGGAGGCTCAGGACGCAGTTGCCAAAGAGGGCGTCTTGAATCCAGCTGGTGAACTGGCCCTGGGGCTGTTCTCCCGAGTGTTGCTGTTGCCGGCTCAGCTCTGCTGTACAGCTGCAGTCAGGCCTCTCAAAAGTCGTGTAGTTTTTACAAGGAGCCAGACTGATTTGCCTCTTGGGTAGTTAATAGTTCCAGTGGCCGTTTATAGAATACTTACAACATACGAGGTTTAAGGCAAAGCACGTGGCACATGACCTTGTGCCTTAGCCCTCCTGACGACTCACGAGGCAGGTAGTGACCATTTCATAGAGGACAAGATTGAGGTCAGGGGTGAAGGCAGTTGCCTGGGATCATGTAGCAAGTAAGATGAGGGTCCAGCCTGGTCTGCTGGACCTTGGGCAGGGTTTTATCTCTTCTTTATTTCATCACCGGCATCACAACTAGAAAGCGAACTTTACTACTGGTGTCAAGACTGAATTGCTGATTATTTGTGCTGTTTTGCTTCCATCTCACCCTCATTTTACCCATAGAGGGTATGACCCTTCCCTGTGTATCAGCTTTAAAATATTGCTTCTGTAGCACTTTGGCCTCTTGAGTTATAGAAGGAACTTGATCATTGCTTCGCAGAAATGAACTGGGAAGAGAAAAGTGCACTTGGGAGGCTGACTTTTCATCCTACCCCTGCTAACTCCTGCCAGCCTCCCCAGTGACAGGTCTCTAGAGGGCTTGCGTAACTGCCTTTAGCCCTAAGATTCAGGGCTACAACTTAATCCTTGATGGCTCCTGCTGGAGGCAGAAGGTGAGAAGTCAGGTTGAAGGCATTTTTTAAAACATTTTAATTAATTTATTTTTGGCTGGGTGGACTCTTAGTTCCTCTGAGGCATGTGGGATCTTAGTTCCCTGACCAGTGCTTGAACCTGCATCCGCTGCATTGCCAGGCCAATTGTTAACCACTAGAGCACCAGGGAAGTCCTGATTGCATTGTTTCTGAAGACCATTTTCTGATCACTGTGTGGGATTCCTGTATCTGACCATTTCCAAATAACCTCATTCTGCTCAGGGTTATTTTGTCTATTCTGTATCAGGTACACAATTCTAGAGTTTATGGGTTTTAAGTTTTGAATGAGGTTCCTGGATTTTGGCTTCATATATATGTTGAGTTTGTGTATAAGCTGAAAAGTGAAACTGAAGATGAAGTCACTCAGTCGTGTTTAACTCTTTGCGACCCCGTGGACTGTAGCCTACCATGCTCCTCCGTCCATGAGATTTTCCCGGCAAGAGTACTGGAGTGGGTTGCCATTTCCTTCTCCAGAGGATCTTCCTGACCCAGGGATCAAACCCAGGTCTCCCGCATTATAGGCAGATGCTTTACGTTCTGAACCACTGAATCACTCACCAAATGCAGAATTAAGGTGAATCCCTATAACTGGGTTTTCGAGGCAAGGTGTGCACTCCTATTCTCATGTTTTAGGCAATGGAGGAACTGTACTATTAGGCTTGTGTTGCAAAGTCTGTGTTACCAAGTTCATGCCTGTACCTCCCCACCGGAGTGGCAAGGTGGGCCTGCCCACCCATGAGAACATAAAATTGGATCTTGGAAGCAGCTCCTTCTCACTTCTTTAGGCTTTTGCATCCAGAGTTAAGGATTCGGAGCGAGTGGGAGCTGGATTTACCTCCTTGCTCTGTAGTGGGTAACCTTGGGCCCGAGAGCGTTTACCTGCACTTTACATTCTCATACTGGCACCAATGTCTAGTGGCTTCTATTTTCTGGACTTGTTTCCTCAACAGTGAAAGGAAGGAGGTGAGACGAGAGAATGGTTTTAGCTATGATGCTCTTAGAGCACTGTGTATTCATCCTGGCCATTCGCTCTTCGGAGACTAGCTGAAGTGCCGCTTTCCCCTGCTGTCTGGCTGTATTCCCTCTGGTCGAGCTCTTTGCTCGTGTCTGAAGCCAATTTCTTGGTCTGTATAAAAGAGCCCCTGAGGACAGGGGGATTATGCTTTATCTATCCTGTATCCCAGGGCCCAGCACTCAGCCTTAGGCTCAATAAACATTTGTTAAATGAACCCAACAATGTATTTTCTCTCTTCCATTGGCTTGTCTAAAGCCAGTGTATCAGAAGAGCAATGGCTTAATAAGCACTGCTGATGAACCCCTGAGCAAACAGGCTGCTGGTAACAGTAGTCAGAGGAATCTCTGGTAATTGCAAGCCTTAACAGGTAAACACAACAGTGTTTCCTTGCCTTTTGTGGACTTAAGTCCTCCTCTCTGGGTTCTTCAATTATTTTCAGTAATAGGGGAGAGGATGGATGAGGGTCTTTAAAAAAAAAAAAAAAGGAAGAGTAAGTATACTCTTCCTGTAACAGGTTTTGCTTATATTTCTTTAAAATATAATGTACTTTCCAAAGTTACAAAGATAATTTACAACATGTAATTAAAGAAGAGGAGTAAAAATTTTGTAGAAAGAAAGAGAATGGCTCCCCCTCGAATGACATTCTTCCCTTGGGTAATCCCAGTCAAGCTGTCCAGCCCCTTGGACCTCTGTTTCATGCTATAGGGTTGCCAAATTTGGGGCTATCTCCCCTTTTTGTACGAGATATACTTAAAAATTCACAATGTAACACATTTTAGGATGCCGAAGGATAGAGACAGACCTTCAAATGAAGCAATAAACAACATTTGGATACTTTGTGATTTGCGGTTCTTCCTGCCTCTGCCTCTATGCAGGATTCTCTCAATCTCCCTCATTTCAAAACATGCCAACCCTAGAGCCAGCATTGCTCCCAGGGCACGTGGAGTTTGGGGCACGGAAGGGTTTCGCCCGCAGCCTCTGGCTGACTACCCAGAGGCACCCCTATCCAGCTAACTGGGATGTTCTGATCTGTTGTATGACCTTGTCTGCAGTTGTGGGTCTATGGTGACTTCCAATCCCAATGCTTTCTCTCATTTGGGACCCTCAGGGGCATGTTTCTCTTTATTAAAAAAAGAAAAGCCTAAAAAAGCAAGATGTCTAATTAAAGGAATGACTGACTGGGGATTTGGCAGGTTTTTTTTTTTTTTTTTTTTGACACAACTGTTCCCTCCTTGCAGACAGAGCCCTTACCTGCTTTAAGAACAATAAAGGATACTGTTGACACCCTTTGCTTTTTGTGAGAAGGGAAGGTATTTTCAAAGTGGTAGTAGGACTCTTTATACTCCTGACATTATTTAAAAAACATGAGAAAACATGTTTTCTCCTTTTAAATTAAGATGGTATAATAATCTGTGTAATGTATTTAAAAAACTATTATGGACACACTTTCCATGCTAAAAAAATTGACCCTATGTTGAAAGACCACATATTATTATTATTTTGTTGTTGTTGTTAATTGTTGTGTTTTATTTTTTACATGAAAATATTAAGTTGTATGAGCTTTCATTCTCTCATTGCTGACTGGGCTTCCTACCCTCCCTCTCCCTACATTTTGTTAATACTGTAGTGAGCATTTTTAAAATATTTATTTGTAGACCATGTGGCATTTCTGTAGACTCTTGAGGTCAGAAGCGATGCACCTTTAAAAATTCACCTTTAAGAAGATGAGATACTCTTAGGTGCCCAGTGACCCAAGAGCTGTCACTAGCACAGAATGTTGTTAGTCCTGAAAATTTGTCATTTTGAAAGCTTAATATATAGAGGACTTGAAAAAAAAAATTATTGCCAATCCAGGTCTAGGAGTTTCTAGGGCTTCAAACAAGGTCTCTGAGTAGCAAGGGTTGCCAGGATGTCTTTTCTGGTTCTATGTTTCAGCCTTTGAGGCCTCATCTCCGGACTTGCCGATTCCTCTCTGCAGGCTCCTTTTCTCTGCATCTTTCTCGTTCTGTTTATACGCAGTGGTGCTGTTGATGGATGCTCCGGAGCATGTGTTGCAGCACATGGGAGAGGGAAGAAGTGGGTCAGGTTGAAGGCGGCTCCCTTCTGCTCAGGCATTTGTGGGCTCACCCCCTTCTCCAGTTCCTCACCTCTGCTCCTGCTCAGAGGGAGACTCTTGGGCAGATTATTGTGGCTGTGCTGGGCTGTCTGTGGCCGGGGTCTCCCGGACACCCAGAATGACTGTGTGACGTTTCAGGAGCACTTTCCTCCAAGGCAGAGCCATGGTCCTGCATTGTCATTTGGCAGGCATCTGTGGCAGATCTTGGTTTAACTGGAGTGGGTGATGACAGGATGATAAAAAGGTGATCAAATTCCCCATGGCTGAGCTGTGTTGGCCTGCCCACCCTAAAACAGGCTTCTTGCTTTTGTAAAGCAGCCGGCACCCTGTCTGGCCATTTTCTGCACCACGGTGCTTAGAACAGACTCCCTTTTGGGCTAGAACCATTTCCAGTACAAGTCCCTGGTATCTAGGTGCTCTCTGCTTTAGAGGTGATAATCTCTATACTTGAATAGACCCCCTGGGAAACCCACCTGGTGGTCCCAGTTTTGAGTAGATGCAGCAAAGATTGTCAGAAGGAACAACAGCTCCTTGTTCCTGGGTCTGTTTTGATGGACTTTGACCTCTTGTCCTTGGAACTGCACTTGCATGGGGCACACACACTCTCCAGCTCTTGGGAGAATAAAGAAGTGGAAGCTACAAATAGGCTCTGCTCAAAAAAACTGCCATCTTCACTGCAGCCACGAGGCTTGTCATAGGCCTTTCTAGTGAGACTGCATCAGAGTTAGGACAGTAGCTGTCTTCCCCAGATGTTTCATTCATTGTAAATATTTCCGTGATAAGAAATACCCTCAAACACCCTCCTGAGAACAGAGGCAATCAGTTTAAGTAGCTCCCGTGATGTAGCTGGAGCGCATCACTACACCCATGGATTACACTTGGCAGCGTCTCCTTCAGCCAGCTGCATGGCTCCCAGGAGACAGCAGGGCAGTTGCATAGGGAAGATGTTAGAGAAGGGAGGTGGGGGTTGGGGGGCCTTGTGCAGCAGCTGAATTTCCAGGGCTGGGTTTGGGCTTTGGTGCCTTGAGGTCAAAATCCAGCTGCTGCTGCTTGGACCTGCAGTGGTGAAGATGACTCAGAAATCTGGAAGGCAGCCATGGTGATTTCACTACTGGATCTGAGACAGCGCTAAAGCCCTCTGGGGTGGGCGTGGTTGTTGGGGAACGTTTACTGATCAAGAGGATACAATGTGGATGCTGGTGTTCTGGGCCTCTGGGGTTTGCCAATTACTTAGTAACTTGGGAGACATTTTGTTTTTATTACTAAAAAAAGAATGAGTTCTAGTGGCAAAATATAAAACAAGGGCATGCATGCTCATGCTCACTTGTGTGTGTCTCTTTGCCACCCTATGGACTATATATAGCCTGCCAGGGGCTCCTCTGTTCATGGGATTTCCCAGGTGAGAATACTGGAGTGGGTTGCCATTTCCTCCTCCAGGGAACCTTCCAGACCCAGGGATCAAAGTCATGCCTTCTGAGTCTCCTGTATTGCCAGGCAGATTCTTTACCACTGAGCCACCTGGGAAGCCCACAAAACAAGGGCTGCTGCTGCTAAGTCGCTTCAGTCGTGTCCAACTCTGTGTGACCCCATAGATGGCAGCCCACCAGGCTTCCCTGTCCCTGGGATTCTCCAGGCAAGAACACTGGAGTGGGTTGCCATTTCTTTCTCCAATGCATGAAAGTGAAAGTGAAGTCGCTCTGTCATGCCCGACTCTTAGCAACCCCATGGACTGCAGCCTTCCAGGGTCCTCCGTCCATGGGATTTTCCAGGCAAGAGTACTGGAGTGGGGTGCCATTTCGTGATACTAAATAAATTCCATCTGACATGGAGGTTGTTGGTTTTGTGAATTACTTACCTTCTGAGAACTTACAGTCAAGGGCCATGGTTTCTCCAGGGGTGCCCCAGGAGTTCTACTGACTCCACTTCTCAGAAAGGATGAAAACCCTCTCATTTCCAGAGGAGGGAATCAAGTCCCTGTTAGTTTTCTAGTGCTGCTGCTACAAATGGCCACAAACTTAGTGACTTAAAACACCATAAATCTATTTGATCTTACAATTCTGCAGCTGAGAAGCCTGATATGAGTCTCAGGAGGCTAGAATCAAGTGCTCTGTTCCTCCGGGGGCTCTAGATCAGCCGTCCCCAGCCTTTTTGACCCCAGCGACTGGTTTTGTGAAAGAGTTTTTCCATGGACCAGGCAGGGGGTAGGGATAGTTTTGGGATGATACAAGCGCATTACACTTGTTGTGTACTTCATTCCTATTTTTATTATCACATCAGCTCCACCTCAGGTCATCAGGCATTAGATCCTGGAGTTTGGGCACCCCGGCTCTAGAGGAGAATTCCATCTCTTTGCCTTTTTCAGGTTCTAGGCCATCTGCTTTCCTTGGCTTGTTTTCTTCCATCTTCAAATCCTGCTACATTTTGATCTTCCGCTGACCACAGCTGTGAACAGTTCTCTGCTTTTATGGATCTTTTTGACTCCACTGGACCCACTTGGATAATCCAGGAAAATCTCCCTACCTCAAGGTCCTTAAATTAATCCCATCTGCAAAGTGCATTTTGCCATGTAATGTAGCATGCACACTGGTTACAGAGATGAGGACGTGGACAACTTTGGGTACCATTATTCTGTCTCCCTGCAGGTCAGATGAGAGTGGTAATTTACCAGGTTTTCACTGAGGTTAGTAGTACAAGGATCCAGGTTTCCTGCCTGGTCAAGGCCCAGGTCTTTTCCTTCTGGCTGTTTGCCACAGCGTGTCGTGCCTGGTAGAGGTTGAGCGGTCTCTGTTACAGGCTGCACCCTTTGCTGTGGCCAGTTTGTCCCTGGATAAGAGGCTGTGGGTATGAGAAGAGAAGGAGCCATCCCTTCTTTGGTGGAAACAGGGTGGCAGCTTGGGAGCAGGAGAGGGGTGGGTGGCTGCACTCCCCAGTCTACGTTTGTGGGCAGGAGTTCATGGGGACTCTTAATCTTGTTGTATTGATGGTCTGTTGCCAAGGAACAGACACAGTTGAGGTGGCTAAAATGAAGCGGGGGTGGGATGGAGTTGTGGAGTTGTTCAGTGCAATTGCTGATTGCAGCCAGCCTTTATTGAACGATTGCTGTGTGCTGGAGACATACCCACCAATGTGCTCTTTCGTGCTCTGAGACATTTCTGCCCAGTAATTGCTGATTGCAGCCAGCCTGTATTGAGGGATTGCTGTGTGCCTGAGACATAACCACCAATGTGCTCATTCGTGCTCTGAGACAGTCCTGTCTTGTGTCACCACGTCCTCCTCATCAAAACCAGACCCACTTCTCTGCCCACTTTTTATGCGGAAGCCTCGTACCTGAAGTTGCCTTCTCTTCTGCTCACTGTTCTCACTTCTTCCTGGCTCAGTTTCAAATTCCTGGGAGATGAATCGCAATGGTTGAGCTTGGCCAGATATTGACTTCGAGGTGGAAGAGGGGCACAGTCACCTGGGTCTGGGGGTGGGTGGATGGTGACAGGTGCTTTTCCTATGGGATGGGGGCCTTGCCTTATTCAACCAGTGTTACTGTAGAAATACTTTGCAAGTTGAATTTGAATTTATGTTGTTTTAAAAAGCTTTATTTTAAAATAAACTTAGAGAAAAGTTGCCAGAGTATAAAAGAACTCCTATATAGTCTAACCTTCATTCATCAATTATGACTATTTTGCCTCATTTGCTTTATTGTTCCATATTGATGCCTATTATCTTTTTTGAATCATTTGAAGTTACACACGTCATGCCACTTGACCCCTAAATAGCTTCTTTTTTTTTTTTTCTAAATAGCTTCTGCATGTCTTTCCTAAGGACAAAGACATTTCCTCTTTGTAACTATAGTTTAGTTAGTAAAACAGGACATATATAACATTTTCCCCAATCTGCATATATTTTTCTTTAAAAAAAATTGTTTTCAAATTAATTTTCATTGAAATATAGTTGCTTTATAATGAGGATGTATAACATTGATGTCCTATTGTTGAATATACAGTTCATGCCCCAATTTTGCTACTTATGACAATAACATCCTTTATGGCCACTCTTCCCCTGACCTAGGATTCAGTCCAGGATCATGCTGATTTTATTCAGTTGTCACATCTCTGTCATCCTTTTAATTAGGAACAGTCCCTCTGCCTTTGTGTGTGCCTCTGTGTGTGTGTGTGTGTTTGATGGCATTGACTTACACTCTTAAAAAATGTCAGTTACTTCCTAGCAATTTGGATTTGTATGATAATTCCTCACTAGGAGATTCCTCATGATTGGATGTGTTTCTGTCAGGAATGCTACATAAATGATGTTTTGAATCTTTCTCAGTATATCACGTCAGAAAGCACAAGATGTCTTTCTGTCCTACACTAATCTTAGCCGCGACCCTTTGGTTAATATTGAGCTTGTATTATTTAATCTGTTTCCCAGAGGAGGTGAGCATGTAAAGAGGACCACACCCTCCTTTAAGGGGAAGTCTGGTTTGCCGGTGTTCTTTGTACTTGGGACTTGCCTGAAGTGGGCACTCTTGTTCTCTGCAGGGTTTGCTCCTGAATGCAGGTGAAAAGGCTGATGTCCTCAGAACCCACTTATAGGAAAAACTTGCCTGAGGCAGGAACAGAGCATCCTCTATGCCCTGTGGCAAGAGTAAATCCTGGAGACAGAACTACAAAAGCTTTGTGAACCCTGAGTTCCCTTTGACGTCCATCTGACTGTCCTGCCTGTCTCCAAATTATGTAGGAGTGGAAAGGATCGATGAGGATGTGGAGAAATCCCTTGTTTACATGTGTTTGACAAATGCAAAAGATGATGATCCAGGCTGCCGCCGCTGCATTCTTCTTTTCATGATCTCTTCTGACATGGATTCTGACATTGAGCTGCTTGGGTCTGGTTACCTTGCATGGTGTTGAATATCAGGTGTGTAAGCTCTTGGACTGATCATGGGATTCCTAAGACCTAGGATGGTTGCTCCCAGCTCATTAAGCAATCATGGGATTCCTTGTAGATGTGACTCAAGACTCAGGAGACTGCCACGTGGGAAAGATGTGCTGTTTAGAGCTCTGGGCATTTCAGTTTGTGGCCAGCATTACCTTTTTTTTTTTAAAAAAAAAAAAAACTTATTTGGTTGCATTGGGTCTTAGTTGTAGCACATGGGATCTTAGTTGCCCAACCAGGGATCAAACCTGTCTCCCCTGCATTGGAAGAAGGATTCTTAACCACTGGACCATCGGGGAAGTCCTTGGCAATATTACCTTGATTAACGCTTATTCTGCTTCAAACGTCTTCCACTTTATGCGCTGTTTCCTGTTGAATATTTGACCTTGCTGACCCCTAGAGCTGTTGATCCCACTTTTTATTAAGAAGCAAACAATATAGCAACATGCCATCTAGGGTCAGTAAAATAAGATACAAAATAAGATAAAAAACAGGGGGAAAAGTACTTTTAAAAGTGAAATATAGTCAGTCAGTCAATTCAGTCGCTCAGTCGCATCCAACTCTTTGCGACCCCATGAACCACAGCACGCCAGGCCTCCCTGTCCATCACCAACTCCCGGAGTTCACCAAAACTCATGTCCATTGAGTCAGTGATGCCATCCAACCATCTTATCCTCTGTCGTCCCCTTCTCCTCCTGCCTTCAATCTTTCCTAACATCAGGGTCTTTTCAAATGAGTCAACTCTTCGCATCAGGTGGCCAAAATATTGGATTTTCAGCTTCAACATTAGTCCCTCCAATGAACACCCAGGACTGATCTCCTTTAGGATGGACTGGTTGGATCTCCTTGCAGTCCAAGGGACTCTCAAGAGTCTTCTCCAACACCACAGTTCACAAGCATCAATTCTTCTGCACTCAGCTTTCTTTATAGTCCAACTCTCACATCCATACATGACTACTGGAAAAACCATAGCCTTGACTAGATGGACCTTTGTTGACAAAGTAATGTCTCTGCTTTTTAACATGCTGTCTAGGTTGGTCATAACTTTCCTTCCAAGGAGTAAGCGTCTTTTAATTTCATGGCAGCAATCACCATCTGCAGTGATTTTGGAGCCAAAAAAATAGTATGACACTGTTCCCCATCTATTTCCCATGAAGTGATGAGACCAGATGCCATGATCTTAGTTTTCTGAATGTTGAGCTTTAAGCCAACTTTTTCACTCTCCTCTTTCTCTTTCATCAAGAGGCTCTTTAGTTCTTCACTTTCTGCCCTAAGGGTGGTGTCATCTGCATATCTGAGGTTATTGATATTTCTCCCAGCAATCTTGATTCCAGCTTGTGCTTCCTCCAGCCCAGCGTTTCTCATGATGTGCTCTGCATATAAGTTAAATAAGCAGGGTGACAGTATACAGCCTTGACATACTCCTCTCCTATTTGGAACCAGTCTGTTGTTCCATGTCCAGTTCTAACTGTTGCTTCCTGACCTGCATAGAAGTTTCAAAAATACTCATGAGTAACAGTACATCTTGACTATTCTACCCAGTATCCTGCTAAATATTGGAGAGGGGGAACATATAAAGGAATATGATAGAACCCCTGACCTCAAGGATTTTGCCCTTTTCAAAAAGGGACTGTTATAAAGATTAAACTGATTTATGAATTCATTTTTTTCTTAAATAGTGTTTTGATTTGTTCCAGGCAGTTGTAGTGCCTTAACTTATTTGTGGGGTTATCACTGCATGACTTAGAGCACATTTGTCCATGTCATCAGAAAAATTGTGATGGCAGACCTTCACTACATCCCAGAGGCAGATGCTTGGAAAAATAAATATGCCTGGCCGTATATTCCCAGGCCATATATTCAGGCTGTGCTTATGCCTGAATTTGAGTAAAAATTATGGACAGCCTTAGGGCAGCTAGATTTGGAGACAGTCCATCTTTTCTGCTGTTGCTGCTGCTAAGTCACTTCAGTCGTGTCCGACTCTGTGCAACCCCATAGACGGCAGCCCACCAGGCTCCTCTGTCCCTGGAATTCTCCAGGCAAGAATGCTGGAGTGGGTTGCCATTTCCTTCTCCAATGCATGCATGCATGCTAAGTCACTTCTGTCGTGTCCAACTCTGTGCAACCCTATGGACAGAAGCCCACCAGGTTTCCTTGTCCACAGGATTTTCTAGGCAAGAATACTGGAGTGGGCTGCCATTTGTCCATCTTTCCTAGAAGAATGTTAATAATTTAATTCCTTGTCGTGTGTCTTGGTATCAGCAAAAGCTTCTCTGAGTTGTTAATATGTTCTTAAGTTTTAAAGACACTGATAGAGCATCATTTGATTTTCTGCCTATGGTATTTTTGTATGAGGAAGGGGCTTTGGCCAAGTAAGCATCACTTTCTTTTTATAGGATCCTCTGTATCTAATGTAGAAATGCTGGATAAATGTGATCTGGTGGTGGTTGTGATGGGGAGTAGGTGTTGGGGAAGGTGTGGGAAGGGAAGGTGAGGCTGATGGATGCAAACAAAGATGTCCAGAAAATGTGAAGAATAAGGTTTTGAGAAGAGCTAGGATAGATGAAAAGTAATATGCTGAAGGGACTTCCCTGGTGGTCCAGTGGTTACGACTTCATCTTCCAGTTCAGGGGATGTGAGTTTGATCTCTGGTTGGGAAGCTAAGATCCCACATGCCTCACAGCCAAAAAACTCAAAACATAAAACAGAAGCAACGTTGTAACAAATTTAATACTTTTAAAATGGCCCACATCAGAAAGATCTTAAAAAAAAAAAAAAAAAAAAAAACCCCTCTGAGAATGTAATGGTGGTTCGTTTACTTTGGGATCTTCCAGGAAGGAGGAATTCAGGATTAGCAAGTTTTAGCTAAGTGATTGAGCTTTCCTTCAATTACAGGTGAGACTAGGAGCTTTCCTTCAATTACAGGTGAGACTACTATGTTTTTTTGCAAATGTCTGAAGTATCTTGTATACTTTCCCACTTAAAAAGGAGTAGATAAGTATCACAGTTTTATCTTTTCCCCTCTGTGACTCAGGATGCTGTGCTGACTTCAAAACCCTCCAGACTGATAAGAGTCCTTGGGTTGTTCCCCTCTCTCGTATCTCATTTGACCATCTGCCTCAGGAACCCCATGTGGGATGTTGGTTCCTGGACCAGGGACAGAACCCATATCCCCGACATTGGCAGGCAGATTCTTAACCCCTGGACTACCAGGGTAAGTGCTCCTCTGGTGGAATTCATGTAATCACAGAGAACATGGCCACTTTTGAAGCCTCTGGTGATTTGAGGTGGTGCTTTGGAAAGAGTGTGCTAGCCGAGGATGATGCTCTGGCCACCTTCTCACTTTGTGACATTGGAGCACTCGGAGTGTTTGTGCCTTCCTGTTGGGGTGGAAGAAGGATCAGAAGTCTGCATTTGCCTTGTGTTCCCTTCTGCCTCCTTTGGGACGCTGGGTTAGGATGTGTGTAGTTTGTAGCTGGAGGGTCCAGTTCATGGGTGTAAACCATGATCTGGGAAGTCTGGTCTCTGAACTGCTGTTGGCCAGCTGCAGCACTGGTAACTCAGCAGTAAACTTTCATCTGAGAATCTTCAATTGTGTCAGAGGGCAGAGCCATACTGCCCAACACGGGTCACCCAGATCTGGGTTCAAATGTTGCCTCACCATCTAATGGCTGTGTGAGTGCAGGCCAGTTAGAGAGCTCCTGAATTGCAATTTCCTCACTTGTGAAATGCTGGGAACCCATCTACCTGGTAGGGTTGCTGTGAGAAGGGGACTAAGCAAGATAATGCAGGTAAAGCCTCCATCCCCATGTCTGGCTCATAATACTTATGCAGTAAGTAACTGTCTTCCCATCTACCCTTGGCTTTTTTTTTTTTACAAGTATAGGTTGAATTTGAGCATATTATTGTCCGGAGTGAATCTGTTCTAAGCTTGCCTTACCAAAAGTTCTCCCAAATCTACCCAGCATCACCCCCTTTACTCTCCCACATTATAAGGCCCATCACAGGGTGACTAAATTGAACGTCTAAGTTAACAGCACTAAGCCTGCTTGTCTGCTAGAAGGGAGGATCCTGGTGAGGAAGGTGGCTTTTAGATCTGCCTGAATTAGGTGTGCAGCTGCCCTGTCAGGGTGATACTGGGATTCCTTTATTTCCAGGAAGACAAATGGTAGGAGGCCAAGGGACAGCAGACCGGCCAATAGGTGTCACATGCATTTTGATCCTCAGTGTTTGTAGTTAGCATCTTCAATTATCCCAAGGGCCCTGAGACACCCTGGGTCTGTGTGTTCCCTCATAGTTGGGGTGGGCATGGCTGGGGGGGTGGTGGTGCCTCGGCCCTGGAGCCTTTACTAAGGGCTGATTCTCCCTAGGACTGAGGTCCTGAGCTCTTGGCAAAATTAAATTACAGTCTCTGCTTATGGCTGGACCTCAGCTGGCAGGGTCTTGGGGGTTTTAAACAAAAGCATGTGCCTCTCCAGAAGTAGATTAGGGAGATGTCCATTCAAGCAGGGGATTTGGATGTGTTAATTCTCAGAGCAGGTATCTGATTGCGAAAAGGACTGTGCGACCTTATTTAGAAAAAAGGTTGCACTTTGTTAACCTTTATTCCCTTAAGAAGGAAAAATCATTAAATGGCAGAGGTTCAGGCCCCATAGGAGATTTTCTGGGTGATTCTCCATTTTAAGAGTCATGCTTCCACAGATGGGATAAATTGTCAGGAACCTCTGACTGTCCCCATGGTGTATTTTTTTGGTTGGAGGGGGAAAAATCTCTATTTCTTTCCTATCCTAGGCTTTTGTCCCTTCCTTTCTAGTCCTAGCAGATAAGGATGATTAAAACATTTTTTTTTAAAGAGGAAAAAACACATACATTTGAAAAGACATTGCCCTGTCTCCTCCCCCATCTCACCTCCACTCCCCATCCCCCCACCATGCTTATTGAATACTAGTAAGTGGTAGTCGATTCCCAGCAGATTCGCTGCAAGACAGCTGTGCAAGTGATGGGCCCCTGACAGCCAGGCAGTTTGGTTCCTCCCCTGAGCCTGCGTCACATGCCACCCCATCCTGCCGCCTTCCCCAGCCACTCCACCCCCAGCTGAGCCCTCCTCCCTCTCTGTTCCTCTAAGGCTTTTGACATCTGTTTCCAAGAACGCAACATGGGCTAAAGCAGAGCAAGTGACATGGAATGGGAAGACCTGAGTCCTGACGCAGGCCTCACCACCTCCTAGCTGCCACTCTGAGCCTGAATCTCCTTCACTGCACTTGGACTTACACTGTGCTGTCTGGTCTTCCAGCTAGAAAATGGAAGTCCTGGAGGACAGGATGTTGTTCATCCTGTTATTTCCAGTTATTTATCCAGTCATTCATTTCTTTATACAGTTACCTTCCTAGGACTCAAGATAGAAAGATGAACATGCTGTGTGTGGCACCTGGTAGGAATTGCAAGCTGCTGCTCCCCCGTCCCCCTTTTTTTCACTTGAGTGATGTGATCCATGTATAGTTGAGGGAGCTTTGGATCTTTCTCCCCAGAGCATTAAATAAAGAGGAGGAGGACATGGCCTTGCTTATTGACCCTGACTACAATACCTAGTGAAAGTGAAGTCGCTCAGTCATGTCCAGCTCTTTTTGACCCCATGGGCTGTAGCGTACTAGGCTCCTCCGTCCATGGGATTTTCCAGGCAAGAGTACTGGAGTGGGTTGCCATTTCCTTCTCCAGGGGGTCTTCCCAACCCAGGGATCGAACCTGGGTCTCCCGTACTGCAGACAGATTACCATCTTTCTGACAACTTTAAAGACAACTTTACCATCTGAGTCACCAGGGAACCCCACCTAGACAGCGTATTAGAAAGCAGAGACATTACTTTGCCAACAAAGGTCCATCTAATCAAAGCTATGGTTTTCCCAGTAGTCATGTATGAATGTGAGAGTTGGACTATAAAGAAAGCTGAGGGCTGAAGAATTGATGCTTTTGAACTGTGGTGGTGGAGAAGACTCTTGAGAGTCCCTTGGACTGCAAGGAGATCCAACCAGTCCATTTTAAAGATCAGTCCTTAATGTTCATTGAAAGGACTAATGTTGAAGCTGAAACTCCAATACTTTGGCCACCTGATGCAAAGAACTGACTCATTTGAAAGACCCTGATGCTGGGAAGGATTGAAGGCGGGAGGAGAAGGGGATGACAGAGGATGAGATGGTTGGATGGCATCACCAACTCAATGGACATGAGTTTGAGTAAACTCTGGGAGATGGTGATGGACAGGGAGGCCTGGTGTGCTGTAGTCCAGAGGGTTGCAAAGAGTCAGACATGACTGAGAGACTGAACTGACAACACTTAAAAAAAAAATGGAGGAAGAATTCTTTAAATTCTATAGTGCTTTACAGTTTTCAAAAGTTTCACATACATAACTTCATATAATCCCGTAAAAATCCTTTTTTCTCCCTACCTCTATATTGTACCCCCCACACCCACTACTGGTAACTACTAGTTTGTCTCCATGTCTGTGAATCTACTAGGTTTTTTTGTTCTCTAGTTTGTTATGGTTTTTAGATTCCACATATAAGTGATATTATAGAGTAAATACTTTTTCTGCCTGACTTATTTCATTAGCATAATACCCTACAAGTCCATCCATGTTGCTGCATATGGAGAAATTTATTTTTATGACTGAGTAGTATTCCATTGTGTATATACACCACATCTTTAAAAAATGCATATATAGATTATTTTTCAGGTTCTTTTCCATTATGATTTATCACAGGATAGTCTAGTCTCTATGCTATACAGTACAACCTTGTTATTTATTCATCCCATAGAAAATGTTTGCATCTGCCAATCCGAAGCTCCCAATCCACTCCTCCCCCACTGAGCAACCAGAAGTCTGTTCTCTATGTTTGTGAATCTTGTTCTGTTTTGTACATAAGTTCATTTGTGTCGTATTTTAGATTCCACATTGAAGTGATCTCATATGGTATTTATCTTTCTCTGTTATGACTTACTTCACTTGGCATAATAATCTGTAGTTGCTGCATAATAATCCATGTTGCTGCAGATGGCATTATGTCAGATGGCATTCTTTTTCACGGCTGAGGTATAGTCCATTGTTCGTATGTACCGTATCTTCTTTATCCAGTTATATGGTGATGGACTTTTAGGTTGCTTGCATGTCTCAGCTATTGTGACTAGTACTGCTATGAACATCTTCATCCTAGTTGAAGATTTTCCAATTTTCCTGCCCTCTGCCAGGGTAAGCAGAGGTGAGAAGGGGATTATAGCTTACACCTTTTAAAGAGATGGATAGAAATTGGGAGCAAGAGGCTGAATACATGGAACAGAAATGTCTCCTTAGATGGAAAGTGGACATAGAGAAATATGAAATGCTGGTGTTTCAAATGGACCCAGGTCTATCACCTATTCCACTGGAGACGGTAAACTATTACTTTTCCTTTTTTCTAGAAGCGATTTTGTGCATGAAAGCCTTGAAAGACTGCATTCCACTCAGTCCCTTTTATTAACAGAATTGCACTTTGTAGTAAGGGTGTGTGTGGCTGAAGAGCCCTTTCAAGACTGGAGCCTGGAGGCATTGGGCTGGTTAATTGCATATTTGTCTTTTGGTTTCTTTCCAGTCTTTCATCATGGATGACCCCTTATCTATAATTTTTAGGCAAAAGCAAAAAAAAAGTCCTTTTCCTCTTTGGTGTGTTTTATTAAGCTAAAGAGAGAATGATCTAAGCACTGGCTTTGGAAAGCAGTTACAGTGGATGAAAGGGTCAAGATGGATTCTACCACAGGTGTCAGCCTGTGGAGGCTGTGATTCTAGGCATCACCGTGCTCAAGTTGATCAGCCTGCTCAGGTTAGCTGGGCTTCCTCTTTCTGACTCATTATCTCCGTGGATGTCTTCTACAGCTGCTGGCATTTTCTATGTACAGAAAAGAACTGACCTGTTTCTTGGGGTGAGGTATACAAAAAGTCTTATGTGACTGATTTCACAAGTCTGGCTGCACTTGAGAACCACTTTATAGTTTAGAGAGAAATGACAGGGAACCTCATCTCCTAAGATTTTGGCTCATTAGGCTTCAGATGAGGACTGGAATTTGTCTCATTTATGAGCCCCCTCTGTAGATGTCTAGGATGCTCAGTCAGAACTGAGCATCACTGACCTTTCTCATCCTCATCACTCAGAGTGGGCCATGGGCCCAGCCCCGTCTGCATCACCTGGGAGCTTATTAGAAATGCAGACTGTCAGGCTCCACCCCAGCTTCCAGCTTGTGTGCGTGCACATTAAGGTTTGAGAAGCTCTGCTCCCATGTGGTTGTGTGTGATCACTGCTTGATTGTTCCCTGGCAATGGAATATTGATTCTATACATTTGTGTATTTAGTCTACTAATACCTTTCCTCCTAAGGACTGGACTGTGATTTGCATAGGTCTAATTTTTTTTAATTATGTGAATCACCTCTATGGATTGTGACTAATGTCTAGTTGTTTTGCCTGTTATTGTTGAGTACACACATACTCATTAATGTTTCATTTAAATATACTTGTAAAATGAACAATGTTCTGTAGCCAAATAAGAAGGATTCTCTGTGCTCTATTTTCATTATTTCTGCCTGTGTTCCCCGTGATGTGAAGCAACCTCTGACTCTGTCTCCTTCTCTCACATGGAGGTGATTTGCTCTTCCTCTGGGCTATGATTTTTTCTCTAGTGTTGGACTGTTACCACACTTCCTCAGTGGGTTGAAATTTTGGTTTTCAAAAATGAGGCACTAGTTTTATTCATGGCTGCATGCCCTGTGTCTAGGGCATACCTGGGATTCAGTGAAAGTTCTTTGGGGGAGTAAATGAATGAGTGTTTATTGAGCACAGAGGAGTTCTGGTATTTCTTCTGTCTGTGGATGGTATCTCTGCACTTGTGTTTTTTTTTCTTACTTCCTCCCCAACATATCTGGGCATCAAAAGTGAGTGTTACTTTGTTTTCTGTTGGAGATTATAGTACTGATTCTAGGAAGATTAAACCTATGGAGGTGAAAAAAATTGGGCTAAATGGATGGATCTTTAATTGGGTTGTTAGGAGGGCTGTTTAGAATGACTGTGAGTCACCCACAGCCTATTAGTATTTTTCTCAGCTCCTTCTGGAAGTGCCCTCCTATGAATCAATCGCTCCTGCATCCATAGATGGGAAGAAGCTTGTTTCTAGGTCCAGCCTTATCTTTGGGTTGATGACTTTGAAAAAATTTCACAAAGTTCTGTCCTTAAGTTGCAGCCACCCAGAACTCAAGTAGCCACAGGTCACTCAAAAACCTTATCACAGGATGATTTTTTTTTTCTTCCTGAGAATGGTTTTATGCCAGAGACCCCATAGTCAGCTTAAAATAACCATAAGCTAAGTTGAGAAGGCATATTAATGTTGAAAATAAAAAGAAAAAAGAACTGCATTCCAGTATCCATATAATTTCTTCTTTTGGTAATGGGCTGTGGGTTCTTCTCTGTATTCTACATCACCTGGTCCTTCTTTACTGATGCCCAAGTCCTGATGGCTTTTCATTTGCTGTATGAAAACTAAGAACATCCCCAGCTTTGTGTCTTAATTGAGAAATTAAGTCTAGAATTGTATACCTCTTATAAATGTAAGTCAGAATTAGATTTTAACGTAAATGCTTTGGCTCTTCTATCTAACCTGAACTTGCTTTTCTTAATACCTCTCATGTAGGTTTATGGTTTTGTTTGCGTTTTTTTGGCACAATGGAGCAGCTCCTAGCATCATCCACTGGCCTGTGAGATTATGTTAAAAAGACTCTGTCTTTGAGGTCATTAAAAGGCTGATAGATAGGCTATTTATTTTTTATACCTTCAGTAACTACTTGAAATTTCTTACAAGCTTGTGCACAAACCCTGCATGGTTGAGGTGACAGGAAGGCCTTTGGCTTTGCAAGGAGCTGGGATGATACGAAGCAGTCATACAGTGTAGTAAAGTTACTATGAAGGGTTAACTATTGAATGTGAAAACAGAACGCTGTCTCTACCCTTCTTTTATCCAGCTTCATTGTGGGATGAGGTGTATTTCACATTGTGTGAACTTTTCATTCAGAGAATAGGTTCTTACCCTTGAAAGCTCTTGAACTTAATTCATTTAAAACCCTTTGGAAATCTGTCTAAATAGCTCTTCTGCTTTGTTTCAAGCATGTGCTACAACAACATGTTTCCTGGTAATTCAGAATTGTTGTCATTTCATAACTTCTGTGGTGCACAAGTGAGTGATTTGAGTAGAACTGTAGAATCCTACAAAGTAGGTGCTCAAACCTTTTGTGCAGTTTTAGTGCTGAGTCTTTGAGTCTTTCAAGCTCCCTCCTGGTTAGCGGTCAGTTCCCCCACTGTCACTGTGCCTGTCCTTTCTTGACTTCTTGGTGGCTACTTACTCTCTGGCAGAAGGGCCACTTGGCAAGTTTGTTGGAATTAAACATACGCAGTGATCAACAATTTTGAGTTCAGGTAATAGAGGCTTGCTTTCATTTGAAAGTGTGTTGGGGGTACTTCTCAGGCCGTAACTAAAGATCTCACATGCCACAATGAACATCGAAGATCCCGTGTGCTGCAACTAAGATGCAGCGCAGCCAAGTAAATATTTTTTAAAAAGAAACAGTGTGATAAGCTATTGGACAATGCCTTCATCTCCCTGAAGAGATTTTTTTTCTTTTTTAAATATGCTTCTGGGTTGGTGGCTGTATCCTGGAGAGCCGAGATGGCCACAAGCCTGACCTATGTCTGAGTATACTTCACAGGAATACAAGGTGCATCCTGATGTCAAATGACCCCCAACACCTGGTGAAATCTTTTCCACAGAACTTATCCTTTCTAGGAGATTTTTTCCCCCTAAAGTTCAGTTCTTTTTATGGATAAATATTCATTACTGATCATTACCTTTTAGGAAGAGTAGGGAGAAGTTGGTGGAAGAGATGAAAAATTGTTAAGAGAAATTTGGCAAAACCATTCAAGGAGTTAATAGGCTCTGAGAGCTATTTAAAGGTTACTGTTAAACAGAAAAGAAATGTATTGATGGAATATAGTGGAGTCTTAAGTCATTGATGATGATAGGACCAGTGAAAGAGAAGATTGGATCTTTGCTCTAGTACCTATTAAGACAGAATTACAGACATGCCATGCTAACTTCATGGAAGATTCTAAGAATAACTCGATGACAGTTTTTTCCCCCGGGCCTGCGTTTGTATTTGCAGTCTAATCTTTCTGCTCTCAGACATTATTTTTACTTAAAAACTTGAATAGAGAAATGGCCTGGATATGACTTGAAACCAGGCTTCCTTTAAGCAAACATATTTTGAAATTGAGAGAAAGGTGGTTGAAAAGTTTAAATAGTTTGCTAAAATTTGTCATTCCTTCAACATTCTTTCCTCACATTGTTTCAAAATTGCAATTTTGGTGAAAGTTAGAAGAATGAATGTCCCAATGGGTGGTAACCATTGGTGGGTTTTTTTTTTTTTTTTTCATGTTTAAAGTGTGTGTAGTAGGACTTCCTGGCCAAGACGGTGCCACAGACCTCACTGGGGAACCAAATATTCATTGTGTCTCGTTTGCTCATTATACAGGGAGGTGCATTGTGGCTGGCCTCTGTGTCATAAAACAAGAGGGCACCTTTGTTGTGGATTAAATGGGGATTCAGTTGGGCAAGGGCAGTCTGACTTGCCTTTTTGTTGTTGCTGTTTTAAATTTATTTGACCACATTAGATCTTTGTTGCGAAATGCAGGGTCTGTAGCATGTGGGATCTAGTTCCCTGACCAGGGATCGAACCTAGACCCCCTGCACTGGGAGTGCAGAGTCTTAACCACTGGACCACAGGGGAAGTCCCTGACTTGTATTTGTATTCATGGTGCCAAAACACAGCCAGGCTCACAGAAGGCAAACCTAAAACAAGGCAAGGGGAGAAAGATTATGTTTAACAAAACATCCTTAGAAATGGCTGAGAAAGACCTGGAATTTCTGCTGTGGCCATCTGAAGCTCTACCAGTTCTTACTTGGAGTTGAACATAATGTAACATTCCTTCTTGAGGGAGCACTACTGGGAAAGGAATTTTTGCTTCAATTGGGTAACTTTGTCCTGCTATTTAACATGCATAGTCTTCTTGAGCAGTTAAAGATGCAGAAGAAAGATATCATTGTTTCAAGACAGTTCTCACAGGCCGTTCTTTGCCATCTTTTCTGAACCTGATCTTGAGAATTTGGGAACCTGAGGGGGCTTGCATTCTTGGCAAAGCACTTCTGTTCCTCACTAATAGTGCCACTGAGAAAGGCATTTGGTGTACATTTGGAAGTGTAGATATATTCTGCTTAAATAAAGGTTCAGTGTGCCATGGGCAGGGTAGAGACCATCCCAGTGAGCAGACTTTTTTCAAAAGGCTGAGAGAGACTGGGCCAGGTAAGCTTCCCTCCATGCATTGTTTAAGAAAAGATTTGTCTGTACTCCTGGCTTCCATTTGGCTGAAGGACGTGGGTTGGGCCATCAGATGGCATACTCAGGACTATACAAAGTCCCCTTTGTTCCCCTTCCTCCTGAGCCAGTCACATGTGTCTCTTGGCCTGCATTTATCAAACAAGCCTTTGGCGGAGGCCATGGGGAAGGCTGGGGTGGACATTCATGATTGGCCATTGAGAACTTCCGTCAGTTCCGTCCTTGCTAGGCTTGTGCTGAAGGGGGTCACCCTTCCGTGGGGTTGCTTGGATACCAACCTGAGGTGGGTTTTTTTTTTCCATTTTTTTTTTCCTTTGAGGTATAATTGATATACAACATGTTAGTTTCAGGTATGCAACATAATGATTCAGTATTTGTATACATTGTGAAATAAGCATCACAGTAAGTTTAGTTAACATCCATCACTTTATATAGTTAGATTTTTTTTTTCTTTCTTGTGATGAGAACTTTTAAGATCTACCTTTTAGCAACTTTCAAATATGCAATAGAGTATTATTAACTGTAGTCACAATGCTGTACATTATATCCCTAGAACTTAACTTATTTTATAACTGAAAGTGTGTATTTTTTGGTCTTCTTCACCCATTTCTCGTACTCTGTACATTTGCCTTTTCTAATTAAAATTTTTTTTAATTGTAGGATAATTGCTTTACAATGTCATATTGGTTTCTACCATACAACACCCTGAGGTTTTCATGGATTCTTCTCAAAATGAAGCTTGTACTTGCACTGCCCTGGGAAAACCTTAATTCTTTTTTTTTTTTTTAAATTTTATTTTATTTTTAAACTTTACATAACTGTATTAGTTTTGCCAAATATCAAAATGAATCCGCCACAGGTATACATGTGTTCCCCATCCTGAACCCTCCTCCCTCCTCCCTCCCCATTCCATCCCTCTGGGTCGTCCCAGTGCACCAGCCCCAAGCATCCAGTATCATGCATCGAACCTGGATTGGCAACTCGTTTCATACATGATATTTTACATGTTTCAATGCCATTCTCCCAAATCTTCCTGCCCTCTCCCTCTCCAACAGAGTCCATAAGACTGTTCTATACATCAGTGTCTCTTTTGCTGTCTCGTACACAGGGTTATTGTTACCATCTTTCTAAATTCCATATATATGCGTTAGTATACTGTATTGGTGTTTTTCTTTCTGGCTTACTTCACTCTGTATAATAGGCTTTTTAATTTTTAAATTAATTTTTATTGGAGTATAGTTACTTATAATGTTATTAGTTTCTACTCTGCAGCAGAGGGAATTCTCCATTTAGGTCTCCACAGAGCACCGAGTAGAGTTCCCTGTGCTGTAAGTAGGTTCTCCCTAGTTATCTATTTTATACATGGAATCAATGGTGTATATATGTCAGTCTCAATCTCCCCATTCATCCCATCCTCCCTTTTACCCTGGGTATCTATATGTTTGTTCTCTACATCTGTGTCTCTATTTCTGCTTTGTAAATAAGATAGTCTTTTACTGATTTTTTTCCATATATGTGTGTCCATATGCTTGCATGAGTGCTTGCTCAGTTGTATCTTTGCAACTCCATGGACTGTAGCTTGCCAGGCTCCTCTGTCCATGGAATTTTCCAAGCAAGAATACAGGAGCAGGTTACCATTTTCTACTCCAGGGGATCTTCCCAACTCAGGGATCGAACTCAAGTCTCTTAAATCTCCTTCATTGGCAGGCAGATTCTTTAGCACTGTGCCACCTGGGAAGCCACATTGTTCATATACGATATTTTATGGCTGAGTAATATTCCACTGTATGTATATGTATGTATATACATACACCGTATCTACTTTATCAAACCTTAATTCTTGATTAGAGCTTTTCATGATTCAGCCACTCTCTGCATTGTAAAGCCATCTGCTGTGGTGCAGAATATCTAAGTCACAGAAGTGACTGTACATTATCCTTGGGAAGGAAGAGGCACAGTGAGCGGGATTCATCCCCACTGATGTGGGTTGACCTGTGGAAGTGGTTGTCTTTACTTTGATTGCACCTAGTTTTACTAGCAGGATTTTAGGGTGGTAAATGATTTTATGCTGTATCTAATGAAGACTCTGATTGCTCCGTAGTTAGTTTTTAAAGATGTAATTGGAAGAATCTCATGACTCTGACAGCTGATTTTGGAGAGGTTGATTTCCAAGGTAGATAACTAATAAATGGACATCATGTCTATAGAGGGTCAGGTACTAAGACACTGGCTGAAAAGCACTGAAGTTAGGACAGAGTAGGGTCTGTGGGATGCAGACAGCTTGGCATATGGCATGGCTTTGTGGTCTGCCTTGCCCTCTTAGTCCTAGGCTTCTGATGGGCCCAGTGAGAGATGGCTCCACCTTCAAGAATGGGACAGTCTTCTTCCCCTAGTGGTCCAGTGGTTAAGAATCTGCCTTGCAATGCAGGGGACATGGGTTTGATCCCCGATCCGGGAACTAAGATCCCACATGCTACTATGCTGCAACTAAGACCCGACACAGGTAAATAAATAAATGAGTAAATAAATATTAAATAAAAGAATGGGACAGTCTACTGCATTGAATGGGAGATAATCACCACAGCTTTCCTCAGCTGCATGAAGCTTTACAGAATTTGGGATCTATTTTCCTTTACAAGGCTGTTTACTTCCTTTTTCTTTCTTTTTTTTTTAAACAAGCCCTGTTTTTCTTGGAAAAGACCTTGTAGCTTGAATTTTCTAACTTTGACAGCTTTTCTTAAGTGCCGTTATAGAACACAGAGTTGCCAAAAACAAATGCTTGGATTGCCAGCTTCCCCTTAGGGGATATAAATTGAGATTTTAGGCTTTGATGTTTCTGAGGAAGGTTGTCTTTGTGACATAACGGGAAAAGCAGTCGGTAAGGGGGTCAGCCAGGGTGGCAAGCCTGTGCTGCCCACTGGTGCCTGACCTTGGACGAGTCATTCCAGGCTCAGGGTGTCAGATTTGTTGCCAGGAAGGAGCACTGGGCCGGTGATGGCTGGGCTCTCCTGAAATGATGAATTTCGGAAAGGAATTC
Source organism: Bubalus kerabau (assembly GCF_029407905.1). Lineage (NCBI taxonomy): Eukaryota > Metazoa > Chordata > Mammalia > Artiodactyla > Bovidae > Bubalus > Bubalus kerabau. Next base: position 52,572,568 of record NC_073633.1, on the reverse strand, counting down.
ACTGCACTCTGGACTCAAAAGTTTGTTATCACAACTCTGCATGCATGCGTGCTACGTTGTTTCAGTTATGTCCTACTCTTTGTGACCCTGTAGACTGTAGCCCGCCAGGCTCCTCTGTCCTTGGGATTCTCCAGGCAAGAATACTGGAGTCGGTGGCCATGCGCTCCTCCCGGGGATCTTCCCGACTCAGGGATCAAACCCACGTCTCTTATATCTCCTGCATTGGCAGGTAGGTTCTTTACCACTAGCACCAGCTGGGAAGCCCCTATCACAACTCTATTGATCCACAAAAACTCTTGTTGTGTCTTCTGTTGCTTGGCTTCTGGCTCAGCTGGAGGATGAGACAGAGGGGCGTGATCAATGGCTCTGCATCCACATTTGGAAATGGAATTTGGAAACATGAACACACAGGCAGGCTGTGAGAATTGCCACTTGTAAAATTGCAGGGCAGTGTGAAATATAAAAGCTGGGTGATAAATGGTCTTAGACTTTACTTTCATGTCACCTCTGTCTCCCTTTCTTATTCTTGCATTCCTGGTAACAACTTTGAGGCTAATCCTTTCATTTTAGATATCATAAAACCTAGAGATGGGTTGGAGGAAAGTAACGTGGTAAAGCCTGAAAGGCTTTTACTTTACAGCTGTTTTTGCTGTGTTGTCAAATACCACTCTATTAGCTGCCCATTCTTCCAAGGCCAAGCGCTTCATACCTCGTGACCTGGCCATGCTCATCCATGTTGCCTGGATTTATGTGGCTGGTTTTGGAGCTGCAGCAGAGTAGATACACTGCCTTCATAGCCATTTAAGGCATCTTATTTATTTTTTAATTTCAGAAGTAATGTGTTTACTGTAGATAATCTCTGATAATGTAAAACACTTAGAGAATAAAAAGCACCCACTCAGTAAAACAAATGGCCTGACTCTGCACAGAATTGACCCTAAATTCTGTGTCTGTGATTCTGAGGTCTGAACTCACCATCCTCAGGCACTGGGGACTAGTAAGGACTCAACTAGCTGTCTTTTTTTAAAAAAAAAATTTATTTGTTTGGCTGTGCTGGATCTTCGTTGCTGCTCAGGTTTTTTCCTCTAGTTATGGTGAGCCGGGGCAACTCTCTAGTTGAGGTGCTCAGGCTTCTCATTGCAGTGACTTCACGTGTTGTGGAACACAGGCTGTAGGGCACAAGGCTTCAGTAGTTGCCGCACACGGGCTCTAGAGCACAGGCTCAATAGTTGTGGCACACAAGCTTGGTGCTCTGCTGCATGTGGGATATTCCCAGATCAGGGATCGAACTTGTGTCTCGTGCATTGACAGGTGGATTCTTAACCACTGAAGCACCAAGGAAGCCCTTAACTGCATATCTTGATGTGATTTGTGTTTATTGTACACTGAGCTTGAATCCTCCACTTCACCTTTTAGCATGGACTTGTCTACTTAACCCAAATGTGCTTTTATACATTGAGAGAATTCTTAAGCGCTCAGTAGATTTACTCACTGTCACCACCTTCTAAAGCTCCTTAGGCAACGGATTTTTTTTTTTTTTTTTCTGTAGAGTGAAAAGGAAATTAGAGTGCCTGCCCTCCTCCTCAGCTTTTCCCTTCTTAGAAATTCCCAGGCATCCTGGTGACCATGCATGCGCCCGCGGCTGTGCTCTGTGGAGCTCCCCTAGTATGCCCTGCCCATTTCCTCTCCTGGCTCTTTTCCAGCTGGGGCCTTTCTAGAGGGTTTTTTCTGGCTCTGAATTTCTTGTGATTCCTCCTCCTCCTCCTCCTCTGTCCTGTGAGCTTGGCTGAGGACAAGGAAGAGGAAGGAAGCCCCACTGAGCTCCTTTAGGAGCAGGTGTCTGTCCTGTAGTGCGGCTTACACTGCTTCCTCAGTTATCCTCTCTCCTGACAAACCTCCCTTTGATTCCTAGTTTTCAGCAAGCTGCACAGTATCTAAGACTGAAGAACCTGAATTGAGGGAGAAAGAGTACCTGAATTTTGGTTCTGCATCTGGCTGTTTTTTTGTTTTTTTTTTAATTGCATTCTTGAGCCTTTATTTATCCATCAATATAACTCATCACATGGAGAGCTCGTGTAGAAACTGTAAAGTTATAAATTTGCAGAGATTGTTTTCCAACTGTTCTTTCTTTCCTGACACACAAGGTAGATGCCCTAGATTTTATGTTTTTGCTTAATTTTGATAGACCCTCAAGAAAATGGAGATGGATACCATGTTTAAGGTTTGGAAGACTATGGCAACCCACTCCAGTACTCTTGCCTGGAAAATCCCATGGACGGAGGAGCCTGGTAGGCTGCAGTCCATGGGGTCGCTGAGAGCTGGACACGACTTCACTTTCACTTTCACTTTTCACTTTCATGCATTGGAGAAGGAAATGGCAACCCACTCCAGTGTTCTCGCCTGGAGAATCCCAGACATGGGGGAGCCTCGTGGGCTGCCGTCTCTGGGGTCACACAGAGTTGGACACGACTTAGCAGCAGCAGCAGACTTAACATTAAGAGATTCCCCTCCCCAAGTTAACCTAAAGGTTCAATGCAGTCTCAATCAAAATCCCAGAAAGGTATTTTAAAAAATCTTAAGAACATCAACAAACTATAAAATTTACATGGAAATGCAAAGGACTTAAAGTAGCCAAAATAATTGAGGGGGAACATAGTTGGAGGGCTTACACTATGTAATTTAAAGACTTACTATGAAATGGCATAGATACAAGACAGTACAGCATCCTGTAAGCAGACAGACTTGATCCCTGGGGCAGGCTAGAGAGTCTAGAAACTGTTGTTAGTCACTCAATCGTGTCTGACTCTTTGCAAACCCATGGACTGTAGCCTGCCAGACTCCTCTGTCCAGGGAATTCTCCAGGCAAGAATACTAGAGTGGGCTGTCATTCCCTTCTCTAGGCAATCTTCTCAACCCAGGGATTGAACCCTGCATTGCAGGTAGATTCTTTATCATCTGAGCCACCAGGAAAGCCCACAGAGTCTAGAAATAGACCACAGATCAGTGGTCCACAGACTTCCACCAGAGAGAGAAACTAATTCAATGGAGAATGGGCTGGCTTTTCAACAAGTCATGCTAGAACTGTTGTGTATCTAGATGGAAAAAAGGGAACCTTGATTCTTAGGCTATACTGTAATTAAAAAAAAAAAAAAAAACAAACAACGAACTTGAGATAGATCATAAACAGATATTTCTGATAGCTCATTTAGGTAGACCCTAATAGTTGATTCTTTTGTAATCAAAGGACTGACTACATTTTATTGTAATCATGTAATCATGAGGGTGGAGAAGGCAACGGCACCCCACTCCAGTACTCTTGCCTGGAAAATCCCATGGACGGAAGAGCTTGGTGGGCTGCCGTCCGTGGGATCGCTAAGAGTTGGACACGACTGAGCGACTTCACTTTCACTTTTCACTTTCATGCATTGGAGAAGGAAATGGCAACCCACTCCAGTGTTCTTGCCTGGAGAATCCCAGGGACGGGGGAGCCTGATGGGCTGCCGTCTATGGGGTCACACAGAGTCGGACACGACTGAAGTGACTTAGCAGCAGCAGCAGCAGCAATCATGAGGGAGGAACAGTGTGCTGAATGCTGAGAGGGTAGCAGAGGAAGAAGTTGTTTTTTTCTGTTTTCATTCTGGAGCATTCTTAACACTGCTATTGGGTGATAACATAAACAAAAAACAGAACCCCAAAGCCATGTTCTTGGTGGTACCTTCAGAGAGTAGATTTTGGTTCTCTTATTGTCCTCTTCCTCTTAATTTACAAGTGAATCTCACTTTAGCTTATGCAGAGATCTCAGGAAAAGTGGTTTCAAACCTGGTTTACGTTCATTTAAACAAGCATATTTTAAAATGTACTAGAAAATCCTGACATTTAAACAGTCCTGTGCCGTCACTTTAGTAAGCAAGGACTCCTCCGGTTTAGCTAGTGTTCTTCCGGCAGTTCTGTCCTGGGGTTCTGCCCACTGGGGCCCACCTGCCCTCTAATTGGGGTCTGGGGGTGGGGAGCACAGCTGGTGGATGAGCCCTCACTCAGCGCTGTGATTTCTCTGGTGGCCCCAGGCTGGTGCACTTCCTGGACTTCTCCCAACCACAGTGTTGGCTCTGTCTTCTTGTAGGCACGAGTATTAGATGTTAAATGAAATTTCAACTCAGTCCCTTCTGCATGCTGGGTTCAGGACTGCTTTGTGACATCAGTAGAAATTAAAGAATACATGACAGTTGTGAGGAAGGGTGAAAGAAGTTCTCTGTGCACCCCATTTGCTAATCTCTGATGTACAGTGTGGAGTCTTGTCTGCCTCTCCCCTTTAGTGTGGAGGGGAGAAATTTGCCCCTTTAGGCATCCTGGACTTGGTTCTTACGTTAATCCAAGGTTGTTGAATGCTGTGAAGCGAATGACATGATAGCTAAGTCAGTGATAGACCTAGAACCGTTCTATCCTTTATTTTTCTTAAATATTTAGAGAGCTTTACCTTTTGGCATTGTTCTAAGATGTGGGGAACACCGTTTTGAGCAAGACCCCTAAGATCGGGCCCTAGTGGAGCTGACATTCTAGTTCCCGGTTAAAGGCTTCCTGACATACATTCTCCCTTGTCAATTTCCTGAAGCGCTCAGCTCAAATCCAGCCAACTACCATCTCTCTAAGAGGAAGCGACCTCTCTGTTCTCTGAAATCATTTGTGTGCCTTGCTGGATCTAAGAGCGTAGCATTTGTTACAGCACATCGTATTGTGGCACTTTGTGGAAGAGCCCAGGCTACCCTCCGGAAAAGTGGACCTTTTTTGAGTGTGGTGGGAGGAGAAGACTGAGGAGAGTCTCTGGGGTGCCTTCTAAGCAGGGAATGTTCCACAAATATTTATTGAGCAAGTTCATATCTGCATGGGAGAATCACTCAGATCATCCTACAAACAGCCAACTGGAATCCAGCTCTTCAGGCGAGCTTTTTGAATTCTTAGGAAATCTGCTGAATGTAGGTAAGGTGAGAGCCCTCCTGCCAGGAAACCCTTTAGTTTGTTTCTGGAGCTTTCTTAATAGGAAAGTGCACCCAAAGGTTGAGGGAGTCTTAAATTGGCAGTGCGTTTGAAACAAGTTACAATGTGTTGTGACCTTTCCTGGGGTCTTGCATACTTTGATGTGGCAGAAGCAAGCATTTCTCTGTAGTTATAAATAGCTGTGCAACTGGAGAGTTACACTCTGGGGCCCCAAGTTAAAACAGCTGATTTTGCTCCTGTTGTAGAGCCAGAAAAAACATCTTTTTGGAATCACGTATGAGTAGAATGGCATTCAGACAGGATATTAATCTTCCTAGGAATTATACCAGGAAAGCAGAAAGCTTCATTTTAATCCTACAGTGCTCCCTGTTGTTGTTGTTGTTGTTGTTTTGGGCTTGTATATCTGTTTGTTGATGAGCATATGTGAAATGATCCACAGATTATTTTTTTACATTTTTTACTGGGGATAATTGCTTTACAATATTGTGCTGGTTTCTGCCATACATCACTATGACTCAGCTACAGGTATACATATATCTCCACCCTCTTGAACCTCCTTCCCATCTCCCACCCCGTCCCACCCGTCTAGGTTGCCACGTATGGAGATTCCTTAAAAAACTAGGACTAGAACTACCATATGGCCCAATAATCCTGTTTTTTAAATTTATTGTTGACAAATAATCAAACATCTTCATTTGTCTTTAACTTAAAAACACTTGCTGGGCTGTGCTTAAGTAACTTAAGGGTCAGCAGGGACCTTAAAACCATTTCAGCTGGTGTATCCCAAAGAACTATCCATGAATCATTCTAAAAGTCAACAGGAGGGACTTCCCTGGTGGTCCAGTGGCTAAGACTTTGCACTCCCAATGCAGGGGGCCTGGGTTCGATCCCTGGACAGGGAGCTAGATCCCACATGCAGCACTAAGACCCAGTGCAGCCAAATTAAAATAAATAAATGATTAAAAAAAAGTCAACAGGAGAAAAAATATAAAGATACTTTCTATTAAGATAAATGTATTCAAAGCATCACCTTTTATTGAAAGATGATATCCGTCCTACTTTAGGTTTTAAAATGGCTGGTTTTAATGAAATGATGGCTTGAGGTTGTTTTCTCAAGGGGGAGGACATTGAAGGTAGTTATCAATCAGCATAGCTTAGGGAGGAGTGGGAATTTTCTGCTGAGGGATACCACTCCTCTAGTTTGGTAACCACTCATTTAGTTGAAACCCCATTGGATGCTTGAGTTGTCCTCCTCCTATTACCAAGTCCCCATCCAGTAGGGATATTTGCACTGGGAACCCAAGGCAGGTTCTCTTCTCGGCAGCTGTGGCTAAGGCTGAAGAAGAATTGATGATCTGTGGACTTTTGCAGTCATAGCCCAGAGAAATGGCTGGGAGACAGAGCACAGGTGGGTGGGAAGTGCAGGGTGGGCTTTGGGTGGTTGGTTTGATTGCTGTGACTAGAGCAGAAATGCCCATGAGCTTGAGTTACTGCTACGAATTAATTGGGTGGTAATTAAATGCTAACACGGTGGATCAGAGGAAGTGTGGAATTGAGGCATAATAAAATGTGGCATGCCTAGTAAGCAATTGAGTTGTCTTCCCAAGGATGTAGGCAGCACCGGGCAGGAGAAGCACAGATGTCTTTAAAAAGCTGTTTTTTTTTTTACTGTTTTGCCCTTTTGTCTTGTAAGGAAGATAGATGAGGTGTTTCTCTGAAATAAAGAGCTGAATCCCATATCATTTGTACCTGAAAACCAGATTCATAATTTTATATGAAATAATCTTTATAGAATTTGATTTTTGACATGCAGAATGTTTACTTGCTATCCTTAGTGAAATTTCAAGCCTTGCTTTCTCTCTTTCTTTTGGTTGTAAATTTTGGATTTCTTTTTTTTTTTTTTTTTTCCTTTTCTTTCTCTTTTTTTGTACTTCTCATTAGAGAATAAGTAAGATTCCATGTAAATTCTTCACAGTGGCTCTCTGAGTAAGCCTTAATTGGTACATTTGATAGAGAAGAATAAAAGTACCATTTAATTATGGTGGTAAATTTTAAAATGTATTTTCTTCTAGATGAATTTTTAAGCACTGTAGTAAATTTTTAAGCATTGAAGAAAAAAATTTTTTAAGATGTGGGCAATTTGAAATAAAAGTGGCCAAATTGGTATTGCATTGAAAAGAAATTTAGAGAAGTAGGTCTTTCCTGGTGGCTCAGATGGTTAAGAATCTGCCTGCAATGTAGGAGACCCAGATTTGATCCCTGAGTTGGGTAGATCCCCTTGAGAAGGGAATGGCAATTCACTCCAATATTCTTACCCGGAGAATTCTGTGGACAGAGGAGCCTGGCAGGCTACAGTCCATGGGGTTGCAAAGTTTCAGACACGACTGAACTAGTTGAGCTAGCTGCTTAACTTAACACTTAACTTATAATGTAGGGAAATAAGTTATTTTTTAATACATTTTAACTTTGAACAAGTGATAAAAAGTAAAAATTTTATAACTTAGTTCACTTTCTTAAATTTCCCTTGAAAATAAAGGTTCAAGCTTTGAGCATAAACTTTTTTAGTTTAAAATTGTCTAGGCTTATGTTTTCCCTTTTACAATAGATTATTTTCTGTGGTAGTTTTAGCCTATTAAAGATCTGTATATAGCCATTATTTTCCCTTCCTTCTGTGAATAGAATATTCTTTTAAAAATTATTTGTTTTTGGCTGTGCTGGGTGCTGACTCTTCATTGCTGCGTTTGGGCTTTTCCTAGTTATGGGGAGTGGCGTGTACTCTTGATTTCAGTGCAAGGACTTCTCATTGCAGTGGCTTCTCGAGCTGCAGAGCGCAGGCTCTAGGGTCTCAGGCTTCAGTAGTTGCAGCAGGCGGGCTCAGTAGTTTTGGTGCACGAGCCTAGCTGCTCTGAGGCATGTGGAATCTTCCCAGACCAGGGATCGAAGCTGTGTCCCCTGCATTGGCAGGCAGATTCTTACCCTCTGTACCACCTGAGAAGTCCTATCTATTACTTCTAATCACCATTTACTTTAGTGCTGCTTCACATACATGTGATGGTAAGAGTGACACTTTTTTTCTTTACTGAAGTATAGCTGATTCACACTGTTGTATTACTGCTGTATTTCAAGTGTACAGCAAAGTGATTGAGTTATACACACACATACATATTATTCTTTCTCCGGTTATTTTCCATTATGGGTTATTACAGCATGTTGAATATAGTTCCCTGTGCTATACAGTGGGTCCTTGTTGTTTATTTTATATATAGTAGTGGATATCTGTTAATCCCAAACTGCTAATTTATCTTCTCCCCTCTTTACCCCTTTGGTAACCATAAATTTGTTTTCTATGTCTGTGAGTCTGTTTTATAAATTCATTGGCATCATTTAAGTGATGCCATGTACTATTTGTCTTTCTCTGTATGTATGGTAGTTTCTAGGCCCATCCATGTTGCTGTAATGACATGGTTTCACTCTTTTTTATGACTGAATAAGACTCCATTGTGTATACACACCGCATCTTCTATAGTCATTCCTCTGTTGATGCACATTTGGTTGCTTCTATGTTTGGTTATTGTAAATAATGCTGCTATGAATATTGAGATGAATGTACCTTTTTTTGAATAAAAGAATTAGAGTTTTGGTCTTCCAGATATATGCCCAGGAGTGAGATTACTGAATCATACAATATTTATAATTTTAGTTTTTTAAGGAGCCTCCATACTGTTCTCCATAGTGGCTGTATCAGTTTACATTCCTACCAATGTAGGGGACTATCCAGATGGTGCTAGTGGGAAAGAATCCACTTGCCAATGCAGGAGACATAAGACAAGGGTTCTATCCCTGGGTTGGGAAGATTCCCTGGAGCAGGGCATGGCAACCCACTCCAGTATTGTTGCCTAGAGAATTCCATGGACAGACAAGCATGGAGGGCTATAGTCCATAGGGTCGCGGTGTTGGACACGACTGAAGTGACTTAGCACCCACACAACAGTGTAGAAGAGTTCTATTTTCTCCACACTGTCTACAACATTTATTGTTTGTAGACTTTTTGATGGCCAGTCTGGCCAGTATGAGTCTGATACCTCACTGTAATTTTGATTTGCATTTCTCTAATAATGATGAAAGTGAAAGAGGAGAGTGAAAAAGTTGGCTTAAAGCTCAACATTCAGAAAACGAAGATCATGGCATCTAGTCCCATCACTTCATGGCATATAGATGGGGAAACAGTGGAAACAGTGTCAGACTTTATTTTGGGGGGCTCCAAAATCACTGAAGATGGTGACTGCAGCCATGAAATGAAAAGACGCTTACTCCTTGGAAGGAAAGTTATGACCAACCTAGATAGCATATTCAAAAGCAGCGATACTGGATGCTTGGGGCTGGTGCACTGGGACGACCCAGAGGGATGGAATGGGGAGGGAGGAGGGAGGAGGGTTCAGGTTGGGGAACACATGTATACCTGTGGTGGATTCATTTTGATATTTGGCAAAACTAATACAGTTATGTAAAGTTTAAAAATAAAATAAAATTAAAAAAAAAAAAAAGCAGAGACATTACTTTGCCAACAAAGGTCCATTTAGTTAAGGCTATGGTTTTTCCAGTAGTCATGTATGGATGTGAGAGTTGGACTGTGAAGAAAGCTGAGCCCCGAAGAATTGATGCTTTTGAAGTGTGGTGCTGGAGAAGACTCTTGAGAGTCCCTTGGACTGCAAGGAGATCCAACCAGTCCATCCTAAAGGAGATCAGTCCTGGGTGTTCATTGGAAGGACTGATGCTGAAGCTGAAACTCCAGTACTTTGGCCACCTCGTGAAAGAGTTGACTCACTGGAAAAGACCCTGATGCTGGGAGGGATTGGGGGCAGGAGGAGAAGGGGACGACAGAGGATGAGATGGCTGGATGGCATTACCAACTCAGTGGACATGAGTTTGGGTAAACTCCGGGAGCTGGTGATGGACAGGGAGGCCTGGTGTGCCATGATTCATGGGGTTGCAAAGAGCGACTGAACTGAATAATTAACTATGACAAGTAAACACTTGTGGATGGGTTTACCATAAACCAGCCTCTAATACCAGTACTTATTTAGCCTTTTTAACAACCCTAGGGTGTAAGTCCTGTTCTTATCTTCTTTTTACAGATAAAGAAACTAAGCTACAGATTAGTTAAGTAACTTGCTTAGGATCCTGTCATACTTAGTGGAAATCAGTCCTGAATATTCTTTGGAAGGAGTGATGCTGAAGCTGAAGCTCCAGTACTTTGGCCACCTGAAGTGAGGTATTGACTCACTGGAAGAGACCCTGATGCTGGGAAAGATTGAAGGCAGGAGAAGGGGATGACAGAGGATAAGATGGTTGGATTGCATCACCGACTTGATGGGCATGAGTTTGAGCAAGCTCCAGGAGTTGGTAGGGACAGGGAAGCCTGGCATGCTGCGGTTCATGGGGTCGCAAAGGGTCGGACACCACTCAGCGACTGAACTGAACTGATGCTTAGTGACAGAGCCAGCATTTGAACCAAGGGGTCTGGTTCTAGGGTCTGTGATTTTAGCCATCATCCTGTGCATCATGGCTGCATATACTGGTCATGCTGACAGGGGTGGTTTTGAGTGGGTCAGGATCTTAGAGTAGCTATTTAATATAAATAGACTTTTTTTTTTTTCAGTAAGAGCTTACCTTTTTGGAAGAATGACTCTTGTATGTTAAAGCCTCAGTTCAATAGTAAAGCCTGTTTGTTTTAGCCAGTTATGGATAATAGCGTTTGTTACATGTTATTCCATTGATGACCTTCTATTTCTGTTATCTTATGAATTTCTAGCTTGTGATAATCATAATAAAATACAGATATACCAGTTGACACTTCAAACCTGTCTGAGCAAAATTCCAAGGGATCTTCTGATAGGATCTAGATTTCAAAGAATGTTTTAGCATTGGGATTCCACTTCTGACTCAGCAGCCGGGTGTGGAGTGTCCATCCGCACTTGGATCCTTGGCATGTTTTGCCTGGAACGCATAAACTCTAGGACTGGCTCCATCTGGCTCTCTGAGCCCCACCCTGCTAGCATCTCACTCATCCCACAGAGCCAGGGAGGAAAGGGGTTTAGGAGGGGCTTGTCAATTCTTGGCCTTTCACATGCCTCCCTTCCCAGCAGGACCACCAACCAGCCTACCTTGACCCCTGCCCACCTTCTACCTCCCTGCCTGGAACTCCCTCTACTCAGCCACTTTCTTATACTTGGGCTCCCTTGAGAGCAAGAGAGAATCCAATGGCTTTGATTCAGTGTCCACATCCTGTTGTTTCCCAATAAGAAGAGGAAACATTAAGGCTGGGGTTTGGATAGAGATGTTAGTTTCAAATTAATTCTGTATTTAAAGCTCTTATTTTTATAAGCCACATGAAGCAGAATGTTCTTAACACATAGGAGAAGTTTTCAGGTTGGAATCCTACAAACAGACTGTATTTTCCCATTCTTTTTGATGTTGTCCCTGGTGGTTTTGTTAAGCACTTTCCAAAGTGAGCTGGGAAGTTCTGGTTCCAGGGCCCCAAATGGCCCACATTCAGTGTCCCAGATCATGACATGTCTTGTCAGCCCATCAGTCAGCACCGGGGATCCACCAGAACATGCTGTCTTCTCAAGGACTCAGGGCTGTGGGTGCAGAAGCGTTGGCCCTGTGAGGTAGTGACCCAGAGGGTAGGGGCACTGGCTTCAGGGGCAGTCAGACATGGATGTTGCTTAGTGGCTTTGGGCAAACATTTCATCTTGCTGAAGTTCTGTTTCTTAAGGTGTAAAATGGGGACTATGTTGGCTCTTATCTTAGGCTAGAGTTGAGATTGGGCTTCCCTGGTGGTTCAGATGGTAAAGAATTTGCCTGCAATGCAGAAGACCCGGGTTCAAGCCCTGGGTTGCGAAGATCCTCTGGAGAAAAGAATGGCTACCCATTCCAGTATTCTTGCCTGGAGAATGCCATGGACAGAGGCGTTGGGATAATTTAGGTAATGAGATATTATAGACATAGGTATGTGGTGATGATACATGCAAAATATATGGATCTTGTCTGACACATAATAAGACTACTTCTTTGAGCTGGGCCTGGGAATTAGCACGTCATTTAATTTGTAAGTTTGGTTATTGTAGCCCCAGGCCCCGTTTGGAGCCTCTGTTTCTTTTCACCTGCTGATCTGCCCATGGTGATGTTTTGGCCACCTGAGGGTAGTAGTGCGGTTGGTGATTTGCAGCTGAGGGTAGACTGTGATGGGCCCGAGCACCAAGCATCGCCCTGCCTCTCCCCACTGGGTGCCTCCAGGCCCTTGAAACAACTCTGAGAATTAATGATAAAGTGTGTGGTTATGGATGTGAAAGGACAGCCTCTAGAGAATCCAAATGCATGCTATAAAGTAATACCACTTGCCCTTCCCAAGTTCAGAAAAGGTAAGTCACATTTGGAATGAAGTGTAAAAGTTGACGTACAGGTTGTCCCTTGGCCTTGACCCTAGGTCTTTGTGCTAAGTTGCTTCAGTTGTGTTTAACTCTTTGTGACCCAATGGACTCTAGCCTTCCAGGTTCCTCTGTCCTTGGGATTCTCCAGATAGGAATACTGGAGTGGGTTGCCATGCCCTCCTCCAGGGTGTCTTCCTGACCCAGGGATTGAACCTGCATTGGAAGGTAAGTTCTTTACCACTAGCGCCACCTATTCCCAAGCACTTTGATAACAAGTTCCCGCAATGCCAGTGGGCTGACTACTGATTTTGCGTCGCCCATCTCCCGCTGAGTGCTGGGGCCTGAAGCAAGTCCGTCTTTTGTCCTCACTTAGGAGTGACCACAAGCTGTGGGTCCTCCTTCTGGTTGTGCTGCTTCCAGCTGTTTCTGAGGGGTGATTCACTAAGGATGATTAGGTAGCAACTAGGAGAACTTGGCACCTGTGACATATCAAAATAGTAAAACATACAGGCATCTGAGGGGTCAGTCAGCCTGTTTTTCCTGTTCAGGCATCTTTCTAAGTTCAAGAAAGGCTGATGAGATTATAGGAAGTACTACTCTCTGCTTCTACATGAAAAATTCAACACCCACCCCCTCAAAGGTTGGGCCCAGCTTCAAACTGCCCACTAGAAGCTTGTGAAAATTTATTTAAATGGTCCCCTTTTTTTTTTCTTATGAATACTTCAATTTTGTATTCCATCTCATAGTACATCTTATCTCTTTTAACATAGAAACGGTATTTTTCTTCCCAAATCCTAGAGGAGGATTGACTGGCCTGTAAGAGATGGCACATTTGTCCTGTAGCTCCCCTGCCTGCGGTGCACCCCTGGGAGGACACGTGAGAAGTAGAGGCCTTTTTGCCCCCCAAAGAAGGATGCCTTGTGGGAGGATGTAGCCATGCTTCTTGAGTTTCTAGAGATGAATACTCAAAAATTTCACTCCTAATTCTTTCGTTTCCTTGTTTGTTTATGGCTATGCAAGGGTTTTCTCTGGTTGTAGCAAGTGGGGGCGACCCAACTAGAAGCTCACTAGTTGCAGTGCTCGGGCGTCTCCTTGTGGCGGCTCCTCTCGTTGTGGAGCACGGGTTCCCGTGCGCATGGGCTCTGTAGTTGTGGTGCGTGGGCTTTGTTGCTCCGCAGCAGGTGGGATCTTCCTGGACCAGGTATCAAACTCGTGTCCCCTGCATTGGCAGGCAGATTCTTCACCACTGGACCACCAGGGAAGTCCTCACTCCTAATTCTTAATATTCAAGTTTCATTAATTGACCATTGTGGAATTTCTAGAGATTAATACTTCTAACTCAGGATGTATTCCAGCTGTTCTCTTGAGCCAGGGTTGAATGAGCAGCCCCGTTTTTCTAGATTTCTTGTCTTTAGTTCAAATAAAAATAGATCTTTAACTTGCCTTCACATGGTCTTTTTTGGATGTCTTACCGAGGAGCCAGTAGCAACCCGGTTGGTTTTACTCCTCTCTGTAAAAGGGTGTGAGTTAAAGGCCTCCTCCTGGTGCCCTGGTTTCAGTGTCTAGTCCTGGTCAGTGCCCACAGGAATACCCTTCATTGATGACCAGGTTCTGCTCACGAGTTAGAACTAAAGGCTGGTGAATCTGACATTAATACAGCTGGATGAATTTTTCAGTTTGCCATTTCACATAGTCTTCCAGCCCCTTGATGTCTCTGCATGGTTTGGGTCTGTCATAGCAAAGGAAAATTTTCATCTTTTAATGGTGACATACCTCCATTTCATGGAAAGAGCATCATTTCTAGGGCCCTCTGGCTGAGTTTTCTCTATCTCTTCTCTTTGAGTGGCTCATTTCTGGGCCTATTAATTCAGAAATGTCTCTGGGTCAGAAAACCTTTTTTGTTTTCTACTTCTAAGCTTTTCTTTATTCTTGATAACATTGATAAACCTAAATATCACAGTAACTCTTTCTAAAAAGACCCAGAAGTGTCACAGAAACATAGATTGCTATATACATTTTTCATAACTAAATCAACATTCTGTCTTCCCTATCAAGATGTTTATTGATGTACTTCAGAAATATAGATGATAATTGTTCAAAGGCAAAATTCTCCCTTTCAGATTTTATATTTTCTCTTAATAGACTTTTTTTTTTTTCTTAATAGACTTTTTAACTTTGGTGATTGTATTAACTGAATAGACATTGAACCAACTCTTGATAATTCTTGGGTTCTCCTTACATTAAGGTGAATAAAAAATTGGGAGCTATTTGTTTATGTATTATTTATCCATAGTATCTTTGTTTCTTGGAAGGAGAAACCACTGCTGGTTTGGGTAAGGATGTCTGGGAAAGGGTACTCTGGACATTTACGAACCTAGGATACTGTTCTTTCCTGCTTGAGTTTGTAACAGCATCTTGTCCCCATTCATCTAGCCTGCAAAAGTGAATACTTCCCAAATCATTCTCTTCCAGCCTCCATTTCAAGACCCTCTGTTATGGATTGAATGTTTGTGTTCTCCCAAGATTGATATGGTGAAATCCTAACCCCTAATGTGACAGTGTTGGGAGGTGGGACTTTGGAAGGTGATTCGGTCATGAGGGTAGAATCCTCACGAATGAGATTGTAGGTGCTGCATTCTCACTTGTGTCTGACTTTTTGCAATCCTGTGAACTGTAGCCCAGGCTCCTCTGTCCATGGAATTTTCCAGGCAAAAATACTGGCACAGGTTGCCATTTCCTTCTCTAGAGGATCTTCCCAACCCAGGGATTGAACCCACAACTCCTATGTCTCCTGCACTGGCAGTTGGATTCTTTACCTCTAACACCAACTAAAAGAGATGCCTCTCAGCTCCCTTGCCCTCCCACTATGTGAGGACACAAGCAAGAAGATGGTTATCTCTGAACCTCATTAGATGCTGAATCTGCTCACGCCTTGATCCTCCAGTCTCCAAAATGTGAAAAACAAATACCTTATTTATGCGACTCAGTCTGCAGTGTTTTTTTTTTTTTTAAACTTTTCATTTTATATTGGAATATAGCCAGTTAACAATATTGTGATAGTTTCAGGTGAACAACAAAGGGACTCAGCCATCCATATACATACGTCCTTGCTATAGCACCTTGAATGGGCTAATGTGCCCTCTGACTCCACATTCTCCAGTGGATGACATATAAACCCAGTTGGTCATCTGAGCCCTCCTCACAAGGGTGGCCTTTGTCTTCCTCCTGTCAGTGCCTCATCTCCCCACACCACCTCCTGTGTAAAGTATCTACTCTGCAGGCCTGTGTACTTTAGCCATGTTTTTCTTTTGCTTGCTGTACTTGTCCACCTGTCACTAGGCATGGTGTCCACCTCATTCCCTAAAGCCCAGCAGCAGTGATTCCTCCTTTGCACTTTTTCTGGTCCACTTACTACCTGCCTGTGAGGTGGGGTCTTCCTCCCCAAGCCCCTGTGACATGTCATCTCACCTCAGTGTTCATGTCCTTTTACTGTGTCTTAAGTTCCTTGCTCAATTGCAAATGTTGAGTTTCCTTCATCTTTGTAGGGGAGGTGGGCGGCTGTCCTGTAGCCTGGGGTCCGTGTGGGCAGTGGAGGGAGTATATGTGACAGCCATGTAGACCTGGGTTCCCCTCCTGCTTCTGTCCCTGAGCTGTGTGCCCTTGGGCAAGTCATTTAACCTCCAGCTGCCCCTGGAAACGGCCCATCACTCTTCTCTGTAGGATGACTGTGAGAATGGATGCTGAGATGGGACAGCCAGGTAAGGGGCCTTGAAGAGTATCCTGTACATGAGAAGCATGTGGTCAATGCAAATTCCTTGCCCAGTCCTCAATCCAAACAGGGTCTTGAAGCAGCTGTGCATGAAATTGGTGAATTGCAGGTCCCCTCAGGGCCTGCAGGGCATTTTGCAGCTACAGATCAAATTGGCATAAAAATTTGTAGCCTGATGTGTGGGAGCTGTGAGTCAGGCTTTATCACACCAATTTCTGTCTTTTTAAAAATATTTTTTTTGTATGTTTATTTTTGGCTACGTTTGGCCTTCGTTGCTGTGCTTGGGCTTTCTCCAGTTGTGGTGCGTGGGGGCTTCTCATTATGGTGGCTTCTCGTGTGGAGCACACATTCTAGAGAGTGTGGGCTTCAGTAGCTGCTGCACATGGATTCAGTAGCTGCAGCTCTAGAGCACAGGCTCAATAGTTGTGGCACACAGGCTTAGTTGCCCTGCAACATATGGAGCCTTCCTGGACCAGGGATTGAACCGTGTCTCTTGCATTGCAAGGTGAATTCTTAACCACTGGATCATGAGGGAAGCCCTGAATTCTGTCTTTACTAGAGACAGAGAATGTTCCAGATCTCTTACATATTAATCTCTTCTCCCCCAGCCTCCCTTATTGAGGCAAGAGAGAATGACAGTTCCCTGTTAGGGAGCAGGCAGAAACCTCAGTGTTATCTTTGCTTTAATTTGGAGGGCCTATCTTTCCACTTTCTTGCTTAAATTATGTGCACAGCACACACTGTGACTTGCCCCTTCCCCTCCTGTCACAAATCCCTTGAAGGCTACCAGCTTAATATGAACACGTCTTCAATTCTTTCTCAATTATTTTTGGTAATTAATTTCCCAGAGGTCCTCTTTTTATTACTTGAGAGCGAAAGTTTTGAACAGACTATGAATGAGGTTTGCTTGCTTTCATTATGTTGGTAGTATGTTGAAAAAAATAACCCTAAAACTTCCTCCAACGAGTCAGTGAAATATAATTCTGTTAAAAAGGTCAAATGTGATCCCTTCAAGAGTGAACACCGCAGTGGTCTTCCTTTAGAACTGTGTATGATATTTTTGGAACAGAGTTTTAATGTGGCTTTTTTTCTTTCAAAGGTCTTTCCTAGCTTGTATTAGGCAGATGAGGTTGTTTAATGAAGAGTTGTAATTAATTCAGAATAGTCATTAGCATGTAAACATAAGCTGACCTTCAAGAACCTTTGAAGAAAATTTCACAGTTCATGGGCACAGACATTTGACAGAGGGAAGAAGACAGAAATTGTATGTCAGTTTGGTGTATTATTTCAAAACATGGAAGTTAATTTTGTGGCAGGTTATGATGATAATTGAAGGGTTAAAGACTTGCAAAGTTGTAGGCTCAGTTTAATCTTTCAGCTGCCCTTAAGTGAGTCTTAACAGGTATTGTCACTAAATAATGGGCATAGCTAATGAGAAGAGTTTAATCATCTTGGGGTGTGGGATTAACAACTTGGGGAAGTGAAAACTTTTATTAAAGGAAGATGTGTCTTGTTATGTACCTCATATCCACCAAGGAGAGCAGAAATGTACCTTGCAAACCTTCTGGGGAGTGGAGCAGGTCTGATACAATGGTATAGACCTGGAATGTAAGGACTTGTGTGCCTTTGAACTCCACCTCTGTTTCCTCAAATGATGGGGCTGAGTTAGAGGAGAACTAAGGTCCATTTGAATGCTGTGTTTATTTATCGGGTTTTTGTGATCTCCTATTTAAACCGTGAACTTCCTGATCTTCCAGTTGGTTTTAGAAAAGGCAGAGGAACCAGATATCAAATTGCCAACATCTGGTGGATCATGGAAAAAGCAAGAGAGTTCCAGAAAAACATCTATTTCTGCTTTATTGACTATGCCAAAGCCTTTGACTGTGTGGATCACAATAAACTCTGGAAAATTCTGAGAGAGATGGGAATACCAGAACACCTGATCTGCCTCTTGAGAAATTTGTATGCAGGTCAGGAAGCAACAGTTAGAACTGGACGTGGAACAACAGACTGGTTCCAAATAGGAAAGGGAGTACGTCAAGGCTGTATATTGTCACCCTGTTTATTTAACTTCTATGCAGAGTACATCATGAGAAACGCTGGGCTGGAAGAAACACAAGCTGGAATCAAGATTGCCAAGAGAAATATCAAGAACCTCAGATATGCAGATGACACCACCCTTATGGCAGAATATGAAGAGGAACTAAAAAGCCTCTTGATGAAGGTGAAAGTGGAGAGTGAAAAAATTGGCTTAAAGCTCAACATTCAAAAAACGAAGATCATGGCATCCGGTCCCATCACTTCATGGGAAATAGATGGGGAAACAGTGGAAACAGTGTCAGACTTTATTTTTCTGGGCTCCAAAATCACTGCAGATGGTGACTGCAGCCATGAAATTAAAAGACGCTTACTCCTTGGAAGGAAAGTTATGACCAACCTAGATAGCATATTCAAAAGCAGAGACATTACTTTGCCAACAAAGGTCCATCTAGTCAAGGCTATGGTTTTTCCTGTGATCATGTATGGATGTGAGAGTTGGACTGTGAAGAAGGCTGAGTGCCGAAGAATTGATGCTTTTGAAGTGTGGTGTTGGAGAAGACTCTTGAGAGTCCCTTGGACTGCAAGGAGATCCAACCAGTCCATTCTGAAGGAGATCAGCCCTGGGATTTCTTTGGAAGGAATGATGCTAAAGCTGAAACTCCAGTACTTTGGCCACCTCATGCGAAGAGTTGACTCATTGGAAAAGACTCTGATGCTGGGAGGGATTGTGGGCAGGAGGAGAAGGGGATGACAGAGGATGAGATGGCTGGATGGCATCACTGACTCGATGGACGTGAGTCTGAATGAACTCCGGAAGTTGGTGATGGACAGGGAGGCCTGGCGTGCTGCGATTCATGGGGTCGCAAAGAGTCAGACACGACTGAGTGACTGATCTGATCTGATCTGATTTAAATCTGTGTGGTAGGTGGCTGGTCACTCTCTCCTAATATGATTCTGACCCCTGAAAAAAGGAAATTTATTGTGTCAGTTAACTGTTGCTACTGTTTCCTCACCATTGTGTGTGTGATGGTTTGTTTCCCAGGTTTGTTCATTTTTATTCCTGTGTATTAAATCCTTGTGTGTATATACTATAATGTATCCATTTTACTATTAATGGATTGTTTGCAGACTTCGCCTGTGCCCAGGAGCCAGTGACTGTGGCCTTGTGTCTGGCTCACCTGTACACGGACTTGAAGCCTTCTTTCCCCTTTTCTTTGAGATATAACTCATGCAGGGTCCTATTATTTATGGAGTGTAGTAAACTTTCTGATGAGCATTCTCACCTAAGAAAAGGTATGCAGGATTGTTACTTACGTAGAAGTTATCTTTAGCCTGATTTGTGTGGACTTGCTTACCGGTGACTCAGTGATCGTTGTTGAGGAGAGAACTCCCTGTGGGTTCTGGTTTATTTTATCTTCACTTTACTTGCCCTGTATACATGATTGTTTGTGTTTTCATATCAGACTCCTGTGAATTCTTTTGGCAGTGGTGAGATCCTAAAGTATAAATATATCCAGCAGAACATACTTGGCATCCCTTTGGTAGGCACTCTTTGCCTTCCCTTTGTGTGTGTTTATCACGCCCATACCAGCCGTGCTAGTGACATATCACTTTCGTACGGTGCCCAACTGAGTCCCGTGCCGGTAGAGTCCTCATCCAACGAGATCCTAAGTGGAGATGGGCAACTCCAACAGGACATGGCTGTTGCAAAACTGAAATCACAACAGATCCCCAAACTCAAGACGCCGGAGGACACACCCACACCTGAAGGGTGAGCCAATCCAACCAGCTCCTTTTATAGATAGAGATGTGGGTTTACAGAAAGTGGCATGTCCAAATAGAACTCATGTCTTTTTCTGCAGTTCAGGTTGCAGCTTCTCTTAAACTAGTAATATTTATTGGCTGAGGTTAAGGCAGTATTGAAAGAGGACTTGATGTACTCAGAATTTATTATTGGTTTTGGGCAATGAAAGCTTTTTTTTTTTTTTTTTTAAAAAAAAAAAAAAAAAAAAAACAAGGGCCAGAATAATGTGTGATTTTCTGTTCTCTCTTCTTGGCAAGTGACACACAGCATTGTGCCCGCCTCGCTTTAAATGCTCAGTGTTTTTATGTGGGTTGTAGGTTTATTTTGGTCCTAATCACATTATGCTGACATCTAGTTAGTTGTGCTCCTCCGCTTGAAGAATTTTAAATTTCACTTGAGATTTTTTTTGACTACAAGTAAGACAGAATTTCTCTGTCAGCTGAGGGAATATGCTCATGTGTGGAGTTGTCAGTGACCTGTAATTAACTCAAGTCCTTTGATTTCAACTTGGGAAGCATGCTTGCTTTTAGACAGCTGCTCTGGCCTGGAGAGCTCCCCCTCTGCCCTCTGTTTCATTTCCCCATGACTGAAGGCCCCGTGTCCTTCTGCCTTTGGTACTGTCAGTCTCTGCCTGCCTGGCATTAAGCCGGTTGGAATCTTTGGTAGGCAGGTGATCAATCTCATCACTACTTATTTGCTTTATGCTATGAAATTGTCTTAGTATCTGTGCTTCACATCATTGGGATAGTGGAAAGGTATGTTTGAACAGTTTGCTGGCAATTTCAGGTAAGAGGTGAAGTGAACAACTGCATGATAAAGAGGCAAAATACTATTTTGGCAAACTTGGGCCTGAGCCTACTTGCCGAGGCATAGATTGAACAGAGAGGAGGCAAATATGGGTTTCCTTTGGACCAGGGGTCCCCAGCCTTCAGGATCCAATGCCTGATGATTTGACGTGGAACTGATAGATGTAATGCACTTGAATCATCCCCAAACTGCCCTCCCACCACCCCCCGGTCCATGGAAAAATTGTCCTCTGGTCCATGGTGCCAAAAAGTTCAGGGACTGCTGCTTTGGACCATCAGGGGTTGGTACTGCTCGAGCTGTGATGCTGGAGATGGGAAGCTGGTGGAGCCCACTCCCTGTCCTTGCCCATGTGAGCAGTTCCCTCCCGGGCGCTTTTATTGAACATTGAAGATCAGTGAATATGGGTGGGTGAGTGAACTAATGAGATTTCAGTGGGGGGTGGGGGTGTCGCCTTACCCCAGGACAGTGCGAGGCTGTGTTACTAACTTGGAGTATTCTGACCCCCCCCTCCTCCTCTGCAGTACCTCCAATGTCCACCTTTCCTCTCCTTGTCTGTCTGTCCTGCTTTACTGCTCTGTGGGCTCACTCCTCTTTGTTTGTCCTCTTCCTTTTCTTCATACCCCAAACTGCTGTAAACAGACAATCACAGGGAAGTTTGAGGTATTTGTTCTCCTTGGGATAAAATATGAGGTTTCATGTTTTCTTTGGGAAAATGACTGAGTTACATTGTTACAGAAGCAAAGATACCCCAAGCACAGTTGCGCCTGTTTTTTTTTTTTTTTTTCCAATTTGTTAGGGGTTTCGGTTATGTATCCCACCCTCTCCTAAGGGCCCTGGAGAAAAAGGAGGTGGTTATCACTGTTGTGTAATGAATCAGATTAGTTATTCGTTGCTCCAATATTTTTTGTTGTTGTTGTTATTGTTTGTTTTTTTTTTTTTTTTAGCAAAAATAACTCTGCCATAGAGGCTGAGAACTCTGCTTACATCTAATTAATAAAAAAATAGTCACATATGCTGTTCATGTTGTTCTAAGAGAATTAGGAGCTATGTGTCTTATCACATTGCCCATCTTGAAACAAATGTGTTAACTCTTCCTCAAAACATACTGATTTGATGGTACAGAGGTTTATTGGGCCTGTTGGAACATTTTCTCCTTTTCTCTTTCTTTTTCTTAATGAAATAATTATGTGAGACTCTACAGCCCATGTTCTAGCTTTCCTAGTAAATTTTTTACCCCTGGACTGGAAGAAACACAAGCTGGAATCAAGATTGCCGGGAGGAATATCAATAACCTCAGATATGCAGATGACACCACCCTTATGGCAGAAAGTGAAGAGGAACTCAAAAGCCTCTTGATGAAAGTGAAAGTGGAGAGTGAAAAGGTTGGCTTAAAGCTCAACATTCAGAAAACGAAGATCATGGCATCCGGTCCCATCACTTCATGGGAAATAGATGGGGAAACAGTGGAAACAGTGTCAGACTTTATTTTTCTGGGCTCCAAAATCACTGCAGATGGTGACTGCAGCCATGGAATTAAAAGACGCTTACTCCTTGGAAGGAAAGTTATGACCAACCTAGATAGCATATTCAAAAGCAGAGACATTACTTTGCCAACAAAGGTCCATCTAGTCAAGGCTATGGTTTTTCCTGTAGTCATATATGGATGTGAGAGTTGGACTGTGAAGAAGGCTGAGTGCCGAAGAATTGATGCTTTTGAAGTGTGGTGTTGGAGAAGACTCTTGAGAGTCCCTTGGACTGCAAGGAGATCCAACCAGTCCATTCTGAAGGAGATCAGCCCTGGGATTTCTTTGGAAGGAATGATGCTAAAGCTGAAACTCCAGTACTTTGGTCACCTCATGCGAAGAGGTGACTCATTGGAAAAGACTCTGATGCTGGGAGGGATTGGGGGCAGGAGGAGAAGGGGACGACAGAGGATGAGATGGCTGGATGGCATCACTGACTCGATGGACATGAGTCTGAGTGAACTCCGGGAGTTGGTGATGGATAGGGAGGCCTGGCGTGCTGCAATTCATGGGGTCACAAAGAGTCGGACACGACTGAGCGACTGATCTGATCTGATCTGATCTGATAGTACTTCAGCTGTTTAAACCTCAATTTTCTCATCTGAAAACCAGGAGTGGTGGTTTTACCCATCCACAAGGTTACTGTCTGGAGTGGGAGTGTGTATAAAGCACTAACTCTGGGCCCAGCACTTGGTGAGGACTCAGTAGACGTTGACTCGTAACACTCCTTTGTGGTGACTTGTGCCTGGGGCAGAAAGGAGCCCAGGGCTTGGGGAGGTAGGCAGAGTGTAGCTTCGAAAGACAAACTCAAGTTCAGATTTCAGGTCACTAATGTAGGATGTTAGGTAAGAGTTTAAACATATCTGAATCTCAGATGCTTCAACAGAAAACTGAGTTACTATCTGCCTCAGCTGCCATTAGTTTTGAGGACAATATAAATTGATGTGAAGTGACAGTAGCTCAGTGTCTGACTCTGTGCGACCCATGGACTGTAGGCCACCAGGCTTCTCTGTCCATGGGGTTCTCCAGGCAAGAACACTGGAGTGGGTTGCCATTTCCTTCTCCAAAATTGATGATGATGGCTTATTAAATAAGCTTAACCTTAGAGTGGGCTAATGCATGGAAAAGTATGGTACTCAGTACAGAGCTACTATTAGTGTGGCATTTTGAGTATAGGATGGAAATATAATGTTGAAAGAATAGATAATAATATTAAAGATTTATTGAGCACTTACATGTCCCACACAGAGATCTAAGTGTGGTTAGAAGTATTAACTTATCCATCAACAAATGAATGGATAAGCTGTGGTACATATATAATGGAATATTACTCAGCCATAAAAAGGAATGGATTTGAGTCAGTTCTAGTGTGGCTCAGCTAGTAAAGAATCCGCCTGCAATGTAGGAGACCTGGGTTCGATCCCTCAGTTGGGAACATCCCTTAGAGAAGGGAAAGGCTACTCATTCCAGTATTGTGGCCTGGAGAATTCCACGGACTGTATAGTCCATGGGGTCACAAAGAAGTCGGACTTCTGTGACTGAGCGACTTTTGCTTTCAGTGAAGTGGATGAATCTAGAGCCTGTTATACAGAGTGAAGTAAGTCAGAAGCCTGTTATACAGAGTGAAGTAAGTCAGAAAGAGAAAAACAAATATCATAAATTAACACATATATATGGAGTTAAAAAAAATGGTACTGATGAACCTATTTGCAAGGCAGCAGTAGAGACGCAAACACAGAGAACAGACAGACAGACTTGTGAACACAACAGGGGAAGGAGAGAGTGGGATGAATGGAGAGACCAGCACTGTAGCATATATATTACCATATGTAAAATAGCCAATTACCATATGTAAAATAGACAGCCAGTGGGAATTTGCTGTGTGACACAGGGAGCTCAACCCCGGCTCTGTGACAACCTACAGGGCTGGGCAGTGGGAGGGAAGTTCAAGAGAGAGGGGACATATGTATACCTGTGGCTGATTCATATTGATGAATGGCAGAAACGGACACAACATTGTAAAGCAATTATCCTCCAATGAAAAAATAAATAAAAATTTAAAAAAGAAGTATTAACTTACTTCAACAATTCTGAGGTAGTTACTATTGTCCCCGTATTATACAAAAAGGTTATGTGTCTTGGCCAAGGTCATAGAGCTATAAGTGGTAGAACTGAGTGAACTTGGTCTGAAGCCTCCAGAGCCCACAGTATTGACCACAGAGCTGGGGATTTTAAGCCAGATAAAACGCTTCTCTCCTGACTGTGCTTTTTTGTATGAAAGATAAACATCACAAACAGTTGGGGATGTGCTAACCCAGCATCCCTGGGTGAGGGTAAAGTATTTCTCACTTAGTTGGTAAAAATCTCCTAAGTATTGATAGGAACCAAGTCAAGGAATTCTTGGTGTGGGCAAGGTTGATTTTTTTTTCTGTTACTGCTTACATCCTTACTTAAAACTGCATCCCTAGTGGCTCATAAATGAGGGTATTTGCTTCCTGTACCTTTTCAGTAGAAGTCATTAGCAGGAGATGATAATAGCGTATTAAATATGCTTAACCTTGGAAATTCTGTTTGCAAAATGGAGAATTGGGAACTGATGACTCCAGTATTCTCCTATTTCCAAAAGCTGATGCAGGATGTGCCAGCCCCTAGAATCAGGCCAGGAGGCAAAAGGGATGAAAAAAAGGGAAGTGTGTCTCGTCAGTGGTGTAGAAGGAGTATAATTTGTGGCAGTCAAGTTCCGTTTGGTTGAAGACTATAAAACTGGCTGCACAATTCTCAACAAAGCATAGTCTCTAGAAGGGAGTATGTTATGTGCTCGTGAAATTGAAATTGTATTTCCAAGAAAATATCCCTGTAGTTTCTCTTTAAAAGGGTCTTTAGTGTCTATAAAAAAGGGGGGTGGGGAACGAACCAGGAACTGAGAAATAAAATGCCATCTTTCTTTGGGGATCTGAAATCTTTGTCACTGTAGAGGTTTGCGTCCCTCCTGAATGTGTATTTATTCTGGAGAGAAATGGCACGTGCCTTGTCTACATGCTGAAATTTGACTTTGATGTGGAAGATACAAGAACCAAGCCGTGTTTACTCGTGCAAAAATATATTCGCATACACAGGCTCACAAGCTTCCTGAAGTGGCTAAACAGATAACCTTCACAGCTTCCATCTTAAATGCACGGAAAATACGGAATCGTGAGTAGTAGCTTTTATTTCTTACCTGCCCCCTCCTTTCCCGGTCCCTTTGGCAGTAGAACAATAAATCAAAGTCTTCTTTCTTTAAAATAGAAGTTGGAGCTACAGTGTGGGGACCAAGGAGGTACATGAAAAGATGACCATGTATGTTGTTAAGTGGGAAAAGGAGCAACAAATTGCGTATTTAAGAGGGTCAGCATGCAGGCAAAAAGAGTGTGTGTGTGTAGCGATCTTAGAAGCTGACCTCATTAGCAGGATTGGGGGATGTGATCTTGGGCAAATAACCTGCCATTCTGAGTCGATCTCCTTCTCCAGTGGGTTAGAAATACTCACCTCATAGAGAAATTATGAAGATGAAAGCCAAATGGTACACAGTGGAGAGTTAGAATTGTAACTGGAATGCAGCAAATGTTCAGTTAATGTAGCCATCGTTGGCATGGAAAAAACACGTGGAATAAAGTTTGTCAAACTGTACACTCACATTATTTTGATGGAGGGTGGGGCTATGGTTTTTCCTGTGGTCATGTATGGATGTGAGAGTTGGACTGTGAGGAAGGCTGAGCGCCGAAGAATTGATGCTTTTGAACTGTGGTGTTGGAGAAGACTCTTGAGAGTCCCTTGGACTGCAAGGAGATCCAACCAGTCCATTCTGAAGGAGATCAGCCCTGGGATTTCTTTGGAAGGAATGATGCTAAAGCTGAAACTCCAGTACTTTGGCCACCTCATGCGAAGAGTTGACTCATTGGAAAAGACTCTGATACTGGGAGGGATTGGGGGCAAGAGGAGAAGGGGAAGACAGAGGATGAGATGGCTGGATGGCATCACTGACTCGATAGACATGAGTCTGGGTGAACTCTGGGAGTTGGTGATGGACAGGGAGGCCTGGCATGCTGCGATTCATGGGGTCACAAAGAGTCGGACACGACTGAGCGACTGATCTGATCTAATCTGACCTGACCTGGGGAACAGGGATGGAATGAGGTTTGAATTTGTTTTACCAGCATTTATACATTTGTTAGCTGGAAAATAAAATCAGCAAGATTTTTTAAAAATCTGAGGGAGACAGAACGAAGTGTAAAGTCATCTCTGTAATGGCTGTCTGCTCACTTGCCCTAGGTTGTTTTGCTAGAGACCTTTTAACTTCAATATATAGTTTTCAAATTTTTTTAAAATTTTTTTAGTTTATTATTATTATTTATTATTATTATTTATTTATTTTTTTTAGCTTCACTGCTAGGCATGTAGGATCTTAGTTCCCCAACCATGGATCAAACCCACACCCCTTGCATTGGAAATGCAGTCTTAACCACTGGGCCATCAGGGAAGTCCCAGTGGTGCTGCTGCTAAGTCACTTCAGTCGTGTCTGACTGTGTGTGACCCCAGAGACAGCAGCCCACCAGGCTCCCCCATCCCTGGGATTTTCCAGGCAAGAACACTGGAGTGGGTTGCCATTTCCTTCTCCAACGCGTGAAAGTGAAAAGTGAAAGTGAAGTCACTCAGTCGTGTCCAACTCTTTGCTACCCCATGGACTGCAGCCTACCAGGCTCCTCCGACCATGGGATTTTCTAGGCAAGAGTACTGGAATGGGGTGCCATTGCCTTCTCTGCCCTACTTAGTCCTTGCCAAGGCAAAGGGTTGAGTTAGAAGCTCTTGCCTGGTGGCTCGCATGGAAGGAGGGAGAGGATACCCCAGTGAAGACCTCACTCGTCTTTTCCCTTAAACTATTGTCTCTCATGTATTAAGAGATTGACGGGAAAGTGTGTCTGATCCTTGGAATTCTGGGTCAGAGGTGCTTAAAGAGCACGCCTAAAGCTTGAAGGGAAAGGTGATCATATGTAGTTTTTTGCTGCACAGAAGATCATGTTCCCCTCTTGTATCCCTTCCCTCTGGCTGGGTTTCTCACGTCTGTGCAGTGGTTTTGAGGCAAGCAAAGAATGGCTGATGTGGAATGTGGGAGCCCTGGAATCGGATTGGCAGGACCACTTGTGGGCGCGTGACCTGAGTGTTTGACACTGGTGACACCCGTTTGACAAATAGTGGTGCGACTCTCAAAGAAAGAAAGCAGGATGTCTAAGTAGCTGCATTATCTTCCTCTCTTTTAAACGGAACATGTCAAGAAATAAAGGAGACTCTGTTAGTAAATCCTGTTAAATTTTTGTTGTTTCTGGGTTTGACACCCTGTGCACTTGGTTGGTTTCTACCTTTTGAGGGTTTGGTTTCTGAGTAAGGCTGTTTTAGGCTGTGTTGTCCGCTTATCAAGTTCTTGTGACTGCAGTTTGGTCAGATTGTCAGGGTGCTTCCCAGCTTGTGTGTGGGCTGGTCTGTGCCAGCCCCAGCAGCAGGACTGAATGCCTTCCTGCACGCCCTCTGGGCTCGCTGTAGTTCCCTGTTTTTAATGGACCTGGACGCAAAAACCTTTCATAAGGAGTTGTTTTCCGGCACTGGTGGTGATTTTGCTTTGTTATAATTATTTTTTTATTTTAAAGCAAATCTGGGACTTGCTAAAACCCCTGAGGCTTTTCTAAGATGGTTCTTCCATTTGGCAGCTTTACTGGCTGGCTTATCATGCTTTTCTTGGTTTTTTCCTACAGCTGACAATTTCAGGACAGAACGAGTCCCAAGTGTCAATTTCAGAGTTCAAAAGCCAGAGAAGAAAGCTGCATCTTCTCCCCCGGATGTGCAGTTAACTTTGACTCTGGCAGAGGTTTGCTCACCCTGCTGGGGTGGGAGAATATTTTTGAGGGTTTGGAAGCTGCTAATGAAATGAATGGTCTGCCCTGAAATTGTTTTCTCACATACTGGCCCCTTACAGCCTCCACCCCCTAATCCAAATATACATGTACACGCAATTCCAAGGATCCCAGGGCTGGGATAAACACTCACAAGCAATCAACAGCTTAGATACTAATTATTGCCTGCTTTGAATTTACCAAGTGTTTCTCAGAACTAGAATTTTATAAAGTACACGATTGTACAGCTGTTTCAACAGAACCCTCAAGCTAGCAACAAGGCGAAATAAATCCCAACGAGAACTAAGCTAAACCAGGCACTTGCAGTTCAGATGGGGCAGGTGGCATGTTCAGCTGCCATGTGACTTGACATTCTCAGTGAGATATGAACTGGGTAGTGTTCTCCTGTACTTCCCCAACCCTGAAGCCCTGGAATAAACATGTAATACATCTGCCTCCTCTCACACCCTCTCCTGCTTTCTGATGAATAAGAGGTCAAAGGGTTCCATTTCTATACTATGGCATAGCAGCATGATATCAGGCAAGTAGTCACAGACCGTTTTGTTAGTAGCTAGCATCCTCAGAATGGGGCACCTATGCTAAGTGTATTGGGTTGGCCAGAAGTTTCCTTAACATCTTATGGAAAAACCCAAGCAAACTTTTTGGCCAACTCAATGTATACTCTTTCTTACTTAATCCTCTCAAGCACCTTATGAGGTTTCTTACTTAATCCTCTCAAGCACCTTCTTTTCATGGATGAGAAAGTGGAGGCTTAGAGCAGGTTATGGAGTTGGGAGTCGTACCCAAGTCTGTACAGATGCTGAAGCTGGCTTCAAACTACTAATATAAATCTGCAACACTGTAAATCTGGAATATATAATAATTCTAAACTTGTTTGCCCTTATTTATGGCTTTTCATGTTTATGTGTACATATGTAAAGAGAGTAAAATTGGCCAGATATCAAAGGGAAAAGTTGACAAGTCCATTGGCATAGGGGGAGAATTTGGGAGAATTTAACTAAATTCTCCCAATTTTTTTTTTTTTTAGGAAATTTTACCAATTTCCTAGTATTTCGTATATTGAATGCAGGCAAACAGTGAAAACAGTGAGAATATAGAAGCTTAAGGCAGTGGACATGTATAAAACACAGCTCCCATATCTGGAGCATACTTACTTTCAAGCACACGTGGAACATTTATGAAAAGTGACAAGGGGTACTCTTCAATAAATTTTAAAGTCAGTATCATGTAGGCTAGGCTGTGTGTGCTTGCTAAGTTGCTTCAGTCGTGTCCGACTCGTTACAACCTCATGGGGTGTAGCCTGCCAGGCTCCACCATCCCTGGGATTGTCCAGGCAAGAATACTGGAGTGGGTCGCCATGCCCTCCTCCCAACCCAGGGAGGACCCAGGGGTCTTCCCGACCCAGAGACTGAACCCCTGTCTCTTAGTGTCTCCTGGATTGGCAGGTGGAGTCTTTACCACTAGCGCCACCTGGGAAGCCCATTATTTAGGCTACTCAGAGTCAAAATCAAGTGCAAATGTAGAGCCACAAAGGCAAGTGCTCTGTGGATGTGAGATGCCCTTCAGTTCCCTTCCCGTGTTGAGCATCCAGACCCAGGTAGGAAGAGCTCAGCTGTGGGGGGCTAACCTGGCAGCAGGGCAGTGGAGATGCCAGCCTGTTGTGGAGCAGCCCAGTTTTACAGAGATCGGATGCTGGTCCTCTCTCCTTTTGAAGAGCCCAGGATGGAGGGTTTTTTTTTTTTTTTTTTTGACACAGGCACTCCTCTGCGTTTCCCAATGAGGCATTTTGTAAATATAAATCCCTGCCCTTCTATTCTTTTAAGGGAGAGCCCTTAAAACCACCTGGGACTCCTTGTTTATGGGAATTCCAGGCTGTTCCAGCATTCCTGTGCCCTGATAACATGGCCTTTTCAAGGTTGGGAAATTAAAATGTCTTGTTGCTATGTAAATTAAAATCACTGGCTTTCAAAAAGCTGTGAATAGGAGCTTTGTAAATGGAGGATTTTATACTGCAAATATTTCTCAATGTAGAAATTCTCATTCCCAGAGGGGGGGTGTGTGTGTGTGTGTGTGTGTGTGTGTGTGTGTAGGAAGCTGTTTTGGTTCCTGTTGGAGCTGAGTGGTACTTGTAGCAATGTGGCTTAGCGAGAAGGTCTTGAGCTTGAGAGCCCGGGAGAGCAGTGTCACTGGGAATAAAAGTGAATTGAAGGGAAAGAATCTGAAAAACAATATAATATTATACACACACACACCTGAATTACTGTGCTATCCACTTGAAACTAACATGGCATTGTGAATCAACTATACTTCAATTAAAAAAAGCCTATTGCTTCTCCTCTCTGAGCCTCAGATAGGGCTTAAGAAACCTACCTGGAATTAGACTCACAAAGAATAGAGGAAATTGTATATTTTAGACAGCTCTGTGTTTGGCATATAGTCAGTTCAGTTGCTCAGTCGTGTCCGACTCTTTGTGACCCCATGAACCGCAGCACGCCAGGCCTCCCTGTCCATCACCAACTCCCGGAGTCCACCCAAACCCATGTCCATCAAGTAGTAAGTGGCAGTAAATGATACCTGTTGGGATTATAGTTACCTACAACTTCACTGACTGAGACTTTTAGCTTTAGAATTTGCAGTCACTTGGGTTGCATTCATAATCCATTGCATGTTGACTCTTCTTCAGTCATTCTTACAGATAATTCAGAAACTGTGGTAGGATCTAGAAGTTCAAGTTGTTTCTGCTCTCCATGATGCATCTCCTAAGCAGATGAGCAGACAGGAGCTTAGAATCAAAGGATTTTAAGTTGGAAAGAATCTTCCTCCCTTCATTTTTTACTTGAGGGGGAGAAAAGAGGACCACAGAGTTCAAATGATTGACCTCAAGCCGTAAAGTTAGCCAGATAGGACAAGAATAATGTTGTCGCATTGCCATGGTTACCAGCATGGTGTCTGTGTGTTAATTCATGTTGTGACATCTTTATGAGGATGCTGCTGCTGTTCCAGTCTTCCATGTAAGGAATCTGAGGCTTAGGGAATGTGCAGCACTTGGTGAAGGTTATGCAGCTCCTGTGCTGTTCCATCTGGCTGCAGGTCTCATCCTGGTATCCAGAACTCTGCACTGCTTCTTTGGTGTGTTTAATCTACTTACAAAGTTGCTAAAGGCAGCCACGTGTCCTTCAGTGAGGCAGGCATCTTCTTGCACAAAGCGAGGATCATGTGCACAACATTCTCAGATCTCCCTGAAATGTGTAACAGTCTCTTAGAGATGATTTAAAACCAGCCTGGGGTTAATTTGTGCATCCAGATTCATGTGACTTCGTGCTACTAGAATTTATTGAATACATATCCGCGTTTGCTTCTGAAATGGGGTCATTCACTAGGTCCCCTGGCACCTCCCTACCTGCTCTCCCCCAGGCTCGTCTTCTCAGGTCATTGGCAGGATTGTACTCAAGGTTAGTCCAATTTCTTTTCTGTGGTAATGTACAGGTTATTAGAGCTTTTCCTTGGGTATCAGAAGTGGGTGAAAATTTAATGCCATCACCCATTTCTTGCCAATTTTGATGACTTCTGCTTTGTTGCTTCATATTACATGTTCAGGGACAGAGTGCCAAATCCTTGCAGGAGATGGGACACTGACTTAGACTTGAGGCTGTTTTGTCTAGAAAAGGACCCTTAGAGTAGGTGAAGGGATGAGGAGACCAGGTTCCAGAGAAGTTGGTCATCAGCGGGGCTGAGGCTAGTGATGCAGTGCTCATTGCCCTGCTCCTCACCACACCCCTGCCTCTAGTTGAAGCCTTCCGTCAGCTCCCCCAGGCTGGTCCGCACCAGCCTGCTGAGCAGTTCTTTTTCCCATTTATTGGCTGAGCTGGATCTTTGTTGCTCTGCATGGGCCTTTCTAGTTGTGGCAA
This sequence comes from Bubalus kerabau, assembly GCF_029407905.1. Classification (NCBI taxonomy): domain Eukaryota; kingdom Metazoa; phylum Chordata; class Mammalia; order Artiodactyla; family Bovidae; genus Bubalus; species Bubalus kerabau. The sequence goes on along the minus strand of NC_073633.1, from coordinate 52,540,350 downwards.
GCGGGGTTGGGGGGCTACTCTTTAGCTGAGCCACGCGGGTTTCTCATTGCAGTGGCTTCTCCTGTTGCGGAACACAGGCTCTGGATGCATGAGTTTCAGAAGTTGTGGCACGTAGGCTCAGTAGTCGTGGCACGTGGGCTTAGTTGCTCCGCAGCATGTGGAATTTTCCCAGACCAGGGATCAAACCTGTGTCGCCTACCTTGGCAGCTGGATTCTTAATCACTAGACCACCAGGGAGGCCCTGCTGAGCAATTCTGATCATATGTTTGTCAGAACTCTTTGCAGTGTGGTGTTGGATCCACAACTAAAGGCTTTAGTCTTGCATTAATGGTGGTCCTAGGGCACGAGGGGTGTGTGAGAGTTGGCAGTGGTGTGGTTGGTCATGGGGATTGCTGGTACATTTATTATCTTTTCTTATATTATGATAAACTTAAACCTGATAGACAAAATAGTTAAGGAATACTATCTTCTGATGACAGTGGAGACATGGGTGCCTTTCCCTTAGACATGCGTATGTAGAGCTGCCATTCTCGTGCGATCTGATACTAGTTTGCACACGTGCATCCCTGGGATTTTGCCTCTGCAGCTTGTCAGAATCCCCTCTGAGACCCAGTGACAGCCACTCCCGGCTCCAGTGCAGGCCTCGTCTCTGGGGTGGTCTAGCCAATCTGAGTGGTCCCAAGGGCCCTTCCTTCAGTGGGTTAAGAGGCATTATCCCCTGCTGGGCAGAATCCCTTGGCGATCTTAAAAGTGTTCTGCCTCCAAATAGAAGCAAAACTGTAAAATCTCATGTTGTTTCTATCAGCTTAGGACACTGGCCCAAGTAGATCTCTCCCAGACCCTGTCCCCACTGGTCTGTATTTCTGTTGGTAACTTTGGAAATGTTCTCTGTTTCTGTGTGAAAGGATATGCAAGGGTTACAGAGTCTGGGTCCTATTCTCAGACTGTGTATATAGATAAGACTGTGTGGGTACAGATAACTTGTGAATCACTGAAAAGTTAGGCTATAAAGCAGATGTAAGACTTAGGTGTATGGGTGGGCGTTGTGGTATGTGTGCCCCTATATACAATCTATCTATGGAGTCTGTTAGAGTGTATCTGTGTATGTGTATCTGCGTTATACAAGGGGCTTCCCATGTGGCACAGTAATAAGGAATCCGCCTGCCAATGCAGTGGACTCAGATTCAATCTGTGAATTGGGATCCTCCTTCCTGTAGGAGGAAATGGCAGCTCACTCCAGTGTTCTTGTTTGGGAAATCCCATGGACAGAGGAGCCTAGTGGGCTACAATCTGTGGGGTTGCAGAGAGTCGGATGGATTAGCGACTGAGTATGTACACATGGATTACACGCTTGTGTATGTATACAGGTAGTATACGCATGCACGCTTGGTACCAAAGACATGCTGAGCCATGAGTCTCCCTTTGCTACTTGGATGGGCCCTGGATGGTGGGCTGGATTTTGGATTGTAGGTGAGGAGTACATATTGGAGCTGCTGGAACTGGAAAGGTGTCAGGCATCTGGTGCTAGAATCGGAAGTTCTATTTAGTTCTCCCCAGAGACCATTTTAAGTGATTATGACTATGAACACACTTTGGTCTTCTTCACACTGGTATTAGTTTGACTCCCCTTATAGAATCCTGCCTGGGTGAGCTGGTACCTTTGTCTTGTACAACTGGGCTGGGGATAAAAATTCCAGTGCTCTCCCTCAAGAAACAGTTGACCTATTGTGCATGTTTAGGAAAAACAAACAAACAAAAACCCTGCTTTGTGGAAAAACCCACCTGGCTTGTTACCTTACACTCTTGAGGAACTAGGGGTCAGTCAATCCCAAAGATGAAGATGTGCCTTGGGAACTTCGTAGGAAATTTCTTCCTGCCCCACTGTGGAAGTAACATGGAAGATTCTCTCTGCAGATGGTATTTTGACTGGGAGCACCCCGAGACCTTGCCCTGAACACAGCAAGGCTTTAACTCGCAATTCCTGGGCCAGCTTTTATCTGGGGGTTCTGATCCAGAACTGATGCCAGCTTCTTTTTCTCAAAGGCAAAAGTGTGGTTTTTTGATGATAAAATACAAAATGATCATTACTGGAAGTGTTATAATAGTGGAAGAATAAGCTTAATATTCTAAAACTCACAGCAACTGTTAGCATTTTGATAGATTTCCTCTTGGTATCTTTCTCGGTGCATCTTTATGTTTTAAATTTTTCTAGGTTATAAAAATAACACGTGTGGAAAATATATTAAAATGAAATCATATGCATATATTATTTACCCTGAAGATAACTGCTGTTAACCTTTTAGTGCATTTCTTTATAATGTTTTCCTTTATTTATAGATGAACATATGTATATACATTTTTTCAATAAAATGAGGAAATATTTTAAGTAGCTTATATCTTACTCAATTTTATATTTTCATTTTTCAATTAATGTTGACAATGCTAAGGTTATAATGCTGTTTCAAACTATGTAAATATAGTTTAAATTGATAGATAATTTAAGTGAATATATAAAAATTGACCTGATCAGTTCCTGTATATCTTTGTACAGAAAGTGTTTTTCAGTGTTTCAGGATGAATTATCAGAAGTGGAAGTACATGGGTTTAGGCAACATTTTTAGAGCTTTTAGCACATACTGTCCATTACTATTGAGGAAAGATGTGGGGAGAACTCTCATTTTATACTCAGTTAGTCGCATCTCCTCTATTCTACCCCAGTCTCTGCCTTCCCCACCTCTTTCGGTTGTTCTCTTATTTTTCTTAAAATTTTTTTGACTAGCCAGTACATGCATGGAGGGCAGATACATGGGGAAAATAATTATCCTTCCTACCTCTGTCTCTTGGGCACAAGGTTCCTTACCCAGAAGGAACCTTCTCTCATATTTTATGTGTCCATCCAGAGATAATCTGTATGTAGACAAGCATGCATGTGTTTGTATATGTATAACTATGGGGCTTCCCAGATGGCTCAGCAGGTGAACAATCTGCCTTCCAGTACAGGAGACTCAGGAGACGTGGGTTCCATCCGTGGGTCAGGAAGATCCCCTGCAGGAGGAAATGGCAACCCATCCCAGTGTCCTCGTCTGAAATATACTGTGGACAGCTGCTAAGTCACTTCAGTCGTGTCTGACTCTGTGCGACCCCATAGACGGCAGCCCACTAGGCTCCTCTGTCCCTGGGATTCTCCAAGCAAGAATACTGGAGTGGGTTGCCATTTCCTTCTCCAATGCATGAAAGTGAAAAGTGAAAATGAAGTCGCTCAGTTGTCCCTGACTCTTAGCGACACCAAGGACTGCAGCCTACCAGGCTCTTCCGTCCATGGGATTTTCCAGGCAAGAGTACTGGAGTGGGGTGCCATTGCCTTCTCCGACTGTGGACAGAGGGTGGGCCATAGTCCATGGAGTTGCAAAGAGTCGGACATGACTGAGTGACTAAGCACAAGGCACAAGTATAACTATATATTTTAAAGCAAAAGTGATAGCTTTACCACGTTACTCTTTAGGATTTTGCTTTACATTTTGTAGGTCTTTGCACATAGGTATTAATACATATAGAACTGCCTGTTTCTGGTTCCTTTTTTCAATGACTGCTTAGTATTCTGTGTAGTGTGGATGCACCCTAACCTATTTGCCTATTCATCTACAATTGGCTTTTTCTTTTTTGGTTTCTAAGATTCTGTTATTCTTAATGAAGCTTCATGAAGATTTCTAATATACATGAATTTATAAGAAATCTCTAAAAGAATTGTTGGGTCAAATGAATATCAATTAAAAAAATTGATAGCTATTGCTACACTTCTTTCTTTAGGGAAAGATGTATGGGGTTCTGTTTCCCTACTTCCGGATCTTTTTGATCTTTGTCTTTCCTGAAAGATGAACAAGTGATTTACCGCAGATGTAATTTGCATTTCTCTTGTAAGTGGGGTTGAGTACCTTTTATAGGTTTGTTGAAGAACTGTCTTAATTCCTTTTGACAATTGTTTGTAGTTTGTGCCTTCTTTTCTGTTAGGTTGTTGGTCTACTTCCTATCCATTTGTTGGAACTCTGAATATATTAAGGAGGTTGTTTTACCTGCAAACAATTTATCCTAGTTTATCACTTATTATTGGACTCCTTTGATAGTGTGTTTTTGGATTTATTATGAAATACTCATTTTATAGAGTATTTTTCCCCTAGTACTATTATGGGTTTGTTTTTCATCCCTGAATCATTATCTGCAAGTTCAGAGGCACTCAAGGTGTTATGTATTTTATTTTATTTATTTAAAAAATATTTATTTATTTTTGTCTGTGCTGGGTCTTTGTTGCTGGGCGCAGGCTTTCTCTCTTTGTGGCGAGTGGGGGCTGCACTGTAGCTGCGGTGCACGGGCTTCTTATTATGGTGGCTTCTCTTGTTGTGGAGCATGGGCCCTAGGGCACTCAGGCTCAGTAGTTGTGGGCTTAACTGCTCGTGGCTTATGAGATTAATGAGTCTGAATTCTCATGTCAGTTGCAAAGAGTCAGACATGACAGAGCCACTGAACTGATACTTAGGTCAGATGAGCAAGTGTCCTAAAATTTTTATGTTTGCAGAAATCTTTGGCGGGGGAGATTGTTAAACATGTGGAGTCTTAAGCCCAGGAATGTGCATTTTTATTGCTTAAGTAATTCTGAAGCAGTCGGCCTGTGATCCACAATTCGAGAAACTCAAAACTAACTAAAACCTGGAAATGGGCGAGTCAGGGAAAGCTGGTGGGGATGTGTTCCTCGGCGTCATCCTCCTTCCCTCCCCATCTCCTCATGGCGAATTTGGATCAAGCCTACATTTAGTTGTAAGAGCTCTTACTCAAGTCTCTAGACTCCAAGGATCATTTTATATATCAGTTCAGTCGCTCAGTCGTGTCTGACTCTTTGCAACCCCATGGATTGCAGCACGCCAGGCTTCCCTGTCCATCACCAACTCTCAGAGCTTGCTCAAACTCATATCCATTGAGTCAGTGATGCCATCCAATCATCTCATCCTCTGTCGTCCCCTTCTCCTCCTGCCTTCAGTCTTTCCCAGCATCAGGGTCTTTTCCAAGAAGTCACTTTCACATCCATACATGACTACTGGAAAAACCATAGCTTTAACTAGATGGACCTTTGTTGGCAAAGTAATGTCTCTGCTTTTTAATATGCTGTCTAGGTTGGTAATAGCTTTTCTTCCAAGGAGTAAGTGTCTTTTAATTTCATTCCTGCAGCCATATATATATAAATATATATATGTATAAAATGAGACAGCAACAGAAATATACACTAAGATATATATATATATATATGTGTGTGTGTGTGTGTGTGTATATTTAGACACAGAGATACACAGTAAGATGTATTCTGAGAATAATAGTGTTTTTCTTTCTCACCTCATTAGTTATTTAACAAGGAACCACATGGCTGAAGTTAATGCCAGGAGGGCTTGTGAGTGTGCTCAGTTACTCAGTCGTGTCCGACTCTTTGCCACCCCATGAACTGTATAGCCTGCCAGGCTCCTCTGTCCATGGAATTTTCCAAGCAAGAATATTGGATCAGGTTGCCATTTGATCTTCCTGACCCAGGGATCGAACCTGAGTCTCTTTCATCTCCTGCATTGGCAGGTAGATTATTTACCACAGCACTACCTGGGAAGCCCAGTAGTATTTGGGCAGTATTATTTCTTGAATTAGGGCAGTATTTATTTCTTTGTGGGTGTTTGAACCCAGGCCTGTTAATATAAAACTTATAGACCATTAGAAGCTTTAAGACATTGTAAGCATCCCTGGCATTCTGCCTGGAGAGAAAACTTGGTCTTTCTGTCCAGCAACCTGTAGGGAGCTATTAAGACCCCCTGCACCAAGCCATGTGAATTACTATGAGTTTGTGATGTGACAAGTGGCTTCAAGTCTCAGGTAAGTGACTGCTCTCCACTTATGGAGTGAGCCGAAGATGTTTGCCAGTTAACTTGTCTTTGGGATTATGTGTTCAATGCTTCCCAGATGTCAGTGTGGGCGTCAATCACCAAGGATTAAAATACATATTCTGATTTAGCAGGTCCAGGCTGGGACCAGGGAGTTTACATTTGCAATAATCTTCTAGGTGGGAGGTCCAGGGACCTCACTTTGCCTGGAAGGGATTAGGAGTTAGATCTAGATTTAAAGCGTGGCTCTGTCATTTCAGCTGTGCTACCTGTGTGTCTTTGTTTACTCGAGTTACCTTGCCCAGCCTTGGTTTTCTTCTTTGCATGGCAGAGACAGTGTGATCGAGAAGGATAGTCTGCGTAAGCACCTAGCAGGACAAATGTTAGCAGTCTTCCAACCAGACGTTTGTTTATGAGACAAGGAAGAAGCGAAGAGCCCCAATAATTGGATTTTCATCTAAATGTGTCAGAACAATACATTTTGAAAAAATTGAGAGGCTTATCAGTTGACTAGATTTTTAAGAGTATCTAAAGAAAGACTTTCAGTATTAGCTTGTGGTCAAGATGCTTTTCCTTTTAACGCGTGTCTCTTGTTCATCCTGTTCAGACACCTATGAGAAAAACTTACCTATGTAAACATGGCGTGTTGGCTGGTGTAATCTGGCTGTGCTGGTTTACTCAGGGAGTAGAGGTTTATGGGAACTGGATTTCTGATGCCAAAGTTTTCTAACTTGATATATAGAGACTGTCTTCTGGTTTCTTATTTAGCAACCTCTCTTTTGGGAATTATATTTGTGATTTTAAGAGAGACAGTTGCCGTATTCTTAGTAGACAGAGGTTTTAAACCTGTCTCTACCACTAACTCTCTCTGTGACCCACAGCCCTGGGCCTTAGTTCGATCCTTTGCTCCGTAGAAGCTTCTAGAGGACAGGGGTTTTTCTGCTCTATTCACTGCTAGATATAGTACGTAGGCCAGGTGCTCAGTAACTCTGCTGAATGAACATGAGAATTGGTCAGCACCCATGCTTGTTAAACTTTAATATGCATCTGGACCACCGAGAATCCTGTTAAGACATTTTCTGAATCCACAGGTTTGGGATAGGGCCTGAGATTCTGCATTTCTAACCAGTCCTAGGTGATGCCCATCCTGGTTTACACAATAGTTTTTTAATTTTTAAAAATTGTATTTATTTTTGGCTGTGCTGGGTCTTTGTTGCTACGTGGGCTCTTTTTAGTTGTGATGGGCAGAGGCTGCCCTTCATTTTGACATATGGGCTTCTCACTGTGATGGTTTGTCTTGCTGCGGAGCATGGGCTCTAGGGTGCACTGGCTTCAGTAGCTGTGGCTCCAGGGCACTAGGGCATAGGCTCAGTAATTGTGGTGCATGGGCTTAGTTGCTCTGTGGAATGTGGGGTCTTTCAGGTTCCGGGATTGAACCCGTGTCTCCTGCATTGGCAGACAGATCACATTGAGCCACCAGGGAAGTCCCTTGTTGGCACATTTTGAGGCAATTGAGTACTCTACTCGTGACTATCCAGCCCTGCTCTTACTTGGCTTATGGATCATGCCAGTGTCTTGAAACCTAATGAAAGTTAATAGAAAAGAAATTTTGGACACTTGAGTAGATGTTAGTGAACTTCCCTGGATCATGGACTGTACGTGTAGGTGTGATCACTGGTTTGGAGCCACATTTCTATGGACCTGTGTTGAGATCACCTTTGCCTCTGTTCTTCCTCTGGGGAATGAGGAGATATGGCTGCCCATTGGACCACCCGTGGAGTTTTTAAAACTATTGATACTTGGAGATTTAAGTGATTGATGTGGGGTGTAGCCTGGGCAACAGGATTTGGGTGGTTCTTACTATTCGGCTAAGATTAAAAATTAACTAGGTTAAATAAGTCCATCATTTGATTTTTTTTTCTGTTTTTTTTTTTTTTTAATTTCCATACAGTAACTCTTTGTGCATACATGTGAGTTTTTAAAAATATAGAATCATGAAGTCACCACTGCATTCAAGACTCCTCAGTTCAGTCACTCATTCGTGTTTGGCTCTGTGACCCTGTGGACTGTAGTACACCAGGCTTCCCTGTCCATCACCAACTCCCAGAGCTTGCTCAAACTCATGTCCATTAAGTCAGTGATGCCATCCAGCCATCTCATCCTCTGTCGTCCCCTTTTCTTCCTGCCCTCAATCTTTTCCAGCATCAGGGTCTTTTCAAATGAGTCAGCTGTTCGCATCAGGTGGCCAAAGTATTGGATCTTCAGCTTCAGCATCAGTCCTTCCAATGAATATTCAGGACTGATCTCCTTTACGATTGACTGCTGGCATTTGGTTTTCATAAATGCACTTTGATTTTTCCTCCTTAATATGACAAACCGAAACACATGGCCTTCTCTTCTCTTCTGTTGTTGTGGGTTCAGTTTGGAGACCCTCTTAATCAGTGTGTTGCAGTGTTGGAGAGCAGCACCCAGGTCACACCCTAGACCAGCTTGACAGAATGTCTAAGGGAGGCCCAGGCACTGGCGTTTTTGAAACTGCCCAGGTGTCACTAATGGGCAGCCAGGCCTGAGGGCCACTTCTGATTCTTCTATAATGTATCTGCAGGTGAAAGATCAGGGTTCTTAGCAAAGACACATGCTTCTGACATTTCATTTTTCCTTCTGTGGCACCGATTTGGGTGCAATTTTGAAAAGGATTCAAGGAATATGACTTCTTAGAGCTTACTGATTATTTGTCCACTTGCTCTTTTCACCTGTTGGTGGTGAAATAGCTGGTACAGCACGTTGGTTTTGTCTTCCCTCCGTGGGGACCGTGCGCAGTGCTGGAATTGTGCTGATCGTAATCACACAGCTGCATTCGGGAGGCTGGCTGAGCGATGTCCCAGGCTCACCTGCACTTTTTTGGGAGGCTGGCTGAGCGATGTCCCAGGCTCACCTGTGCTTTCTCTGTGGGAGTGAGGGAAGTGATGGATGGATGCTGCCTGCTGGGGCTATGTAAAGCCAGTGGAATGCTTTCCCAACTAACCTGTTTCCAAGAATAGATACTGTAGTTGTTGTTCATGAAAGGAGTTTTCTAAATAAGTAGTATTCAGCGAAAGCCTGCTTCTCTGGGACTAATAGCTCCTTGGTATTCAGGGGCTAGGGGCTCATCTTCCAGCAGGGCTTATTTAGTTCAGAAGCTGAACCAGCTCTCCAGGGGTGCTAAGCTCCTGGGAGGTGGAGCAATGCCATGCTTCATATGAAGTTTCTGAAATTCTTTAAAGAAGATGATCTCATGGGATGCTTAGAATCAACTCTTTACATCTGAGGAAGCTGAGCCTCGTGGGCAGAGGGGGTTTTCTTGCTCAGTCCCTCAACTGGTTCTTACTCTTAGACCACAGCCCCGGATGGTTTACCCATTGGTTAGATTCATTTAAGAGGCTAGACGATGGATGAGAAGGTTTAAAGAGGTACTTCTATCAAGTTCAACCCTGATTTATTGCTCAGCTCTTTTACTGCAGAGACTGATCTTAAGAGTCCGGTTCATACATTTAATCAGGATACCTTTTTCCTTTTATGGGATTCAGAAAGACCTAAATTTTTTTTTTAAATTGGAGTATAGTTGCTTTAGAATGTTGTGTTAGTGTCTGCTGCTGCTGCCGCCGCGTCGCTTCAATCATGTCTGACTCTGTGAGACCCCGTAGACAGCAGCCAACCAGGCTCCCCCGTCCCTGGGATTCTCCAGGCAAGAACACTGGAGTGAGTTGCCATTTCCTTCTCCAATGCATGAAAGTGAAAAGTGAAAGTGAAGTCGCTCTGTCGTGTTAGTGTCTACTGTACAACAAAGCGAATCGGCTGTATGTATCCATATATCCCCTCCCTCTTAAGCTTCCCTCTCACCCACCCCATCTCACCCCTCTGGGTCATCACAGAGCACTGAGCTGAGCCCTCTGTGTTATACAGCAGCTTCCCACCAGCTATCTGTTTTCCACATGGTAGTATATAAATGTCAGTGCAGTTCTTCTTACCCATCCCTCCTTCCCCCATAACCATGTCCATGTGGCTGTTTTCTGTGTCTGTGTCTCTATTCCTGCCCTGCAAATATTTCATCTGTACCATTTTTCTAGATTCCATATATATGTTTAATATATGGTATTTGCTTTTCTCTTTCTGACTGACTTCACTCTGTATGACAGACTCTAGGTTCATCCACATCACTGCCAATGACCTAAATGCTACCTCTTGTCACAACAGTTGTCCTTCAAGGCCTTGAAGAACGCCCGTCTTTCTTTGTTTTTACCTCTGTTACTTTATCAAGAGTTTAAGGAATCACATTATAATGGCCATTGATGGGATGGGCTTGCCTGGTGGCTCATACCATAAAGAGTCTGCCTGCAGTGCAGGATACCTGGATTTGATCCCTGAGTGGGGAAGATCCCCTGGAGAAGGGGATGACAACACACTCCAGTATTCTTGCTTGGAGAATCCCATGGACCGAGGATCCTGGTGGGCTACAGTCCATAGAGTCGCACAGAGTCTGACACAACTGAGCAACTAACACTTTCATGTGAGTACTTCTGCCCCAGTAGCTCTAATTCTTACAGGATCACTGCAGAGTTTTCTCATCATCAGTACTCTGCCATACTCTGCTTTAGATGTAGCCTAACTTGTCCAAGGTCTCAGACCTCAGTGTGAGCTTGCAACTCAGCTATGCCAGATGAATAAATTCCCTCCAAATCGTGAAATGGAAAGGTCATTGCAGGGACACATAGTTAATAGAAGCAAATTCTGTCCCCAGTGTTTGGTCTTGGAGAGCTTTTTAGGTTGCCTCCTTGGTTTTATGTATTCATTTTTTCCTCCTCGGTTTTAGATTTGGGGGTCTTAGATTTCTATGTCCACAGGGTTCAATGTAAACGACCTAAGAGGCAAATGGAGGTGAGTTCTGCCTGTGAATCAGAAGCTTTAACTCTCTTCTCCAACTCCTTTCTACTTGAAGAGTAATATACCGACTTGACACGCGTAGGCCATTTGTGAATCAATAAGCCTGGTACTGTCACTCTGAAAAATTGTTGTAAGTTCTAAGAACAAATGGAATGGTTTAAAAAAAATCTTGGGGAGAGATATATCTGATTTACTTTAGAGAGAAGTCGAATGCTTTATAACCTGCTGATTACCATAATAAAACATCTTTATTCTTTAGAGGCACGTAAAATGACAATAGACCTTAAAGTACTATACCCAGTGCCTAATTTCTGGTGGAGGCTGGGTTAGGGTGATTCAGTTGTGATTTGCAAAGAGAAACTACCTGTAGAATCTAAATTTTAAGGCTAACCTTCAGGCAGAAACCGTAGCTTACCTGCATGGAAAGGTAGGGATGATTTCCTCTCCTTGATGGTACCCCCCTCCCCCAACCTCAGATAAGAAGACAGATTCCAAGGCAGTTCTGATAGGAGATGCACTATCTCAGGAGCATTAAAAAATTCATTGAAGTAGAGCTGATTTACTATATATATGTTCTTTTTCATATTCTTTTCAGTTATGGCTTATTACGAGATATTGAATATAGTTCCCTGTGCTATGCAACAGATCGTGTTGTTTATCCATTCTATATATAATATTTTGCATCTGCTAACCTCAAAGTCCCACTTCATCCCTCCCTTACACCCTCCTCCTTGGCAACCACGGTCTGTTCTCTATATCCGAGTCTGTTTCTGTTTCGTAGATATATGTTCATTTCTGTCACATTTTATTTTATTATTTTTAAGGATTTTTACTTTTAAAAATTGTTGATTTATTTGGCTGCATAGGTCTTAGTTGTGGCACACGTGGTCTTTGTCACATCATGTGGGATCTTTTGCGGTGGTGCGGGGACTCTCTAGCTGTGGCTTGCAGACTCCAGAGTGCATGGGCTCAGTAGCTGTGGTTGTGTGGGCTTAGTTGCTCCTCAGCATGTGGCATCTTAGTTCTCCCACCAGAGAGTGAACCTGTGTCCCCTGCATTGCAAGGCAGATTGTTAACCACTGGACCACTAGGGAAATCCCAATTCGTGTCTTGTTTTGTGTTGTATTTTAGATTCTAGCGTTTTTGTTTTTATCTGTGTAGGATGTTGAGCACAGAGAGGGTTGTCCTGTTGTATGTGCCAAGCTTGGATGGTGGGTATGATTGGTAGGTAAGACAACCCACTGTGCTTTGAGTAGTTTTGGTAGTAGTAATTGTGTCATTCCTAAGAAATTTGTTGCTGAGGGCCCAGGTCCAGAAAGTGCAGCTAAAGTGATCCAGATAATAGTGTACCTTCAGTGGGAGCGGGATGCTCAAGAGACGAGGAGTCTGCAGTCAGTTTCAGACAAGGGCCTGAGGGAGTTTTGATGGAAGTCAGCAGAAGGCAATGGCACCCCACTCCAGTACTCTTGCCTGGAGAATCCCATGGATGGAGGAGCCTGGTGGGCTGCAGTCCATGGGGTCGCTAAGAGTCGGACACGACTGAGCGACTTCACTTTCACTTCTTACTTTCATACATTGGAGAAGGAAATGGCAACCCACTCCAGTGTTCTTGCCTGGAGAATCCCAGGGACGGGGGACCCTGGTGGGCTACCGTGTATGGGGTCGCACAGAGTCAGACACGACTGAAGCGACTTAGCAGCAGCAGCAGCATAGTAAAACCTGTCAGCAGGGTGAGCACAAGCTTGTCTGTTGAATAACTGAGCACTAGGATTAGCGGGTACCTGAGGAGCTGAAGGGAAGCAGGCACAGTGTCTGTTGGGTGTTAACCCAAAAGGCTCATTACCTTGGTGCATCAGCTATATCTAGATCTGGGCATGAAGTGCTGTTGACAAATAAATGTTTGAGGTGTGTTCCCTGCTATCCGTCTGGCCATCATCTCATTCTTTCCTTGGCTTGTTTTATTCAATAAACATTATTTGAAGACCTACTGTGTTCCTCTTTTAGGCACTGAAGACTAAAAAAGAAACAAAAGTATGTTTTGACATAACTACAATGCAGGAGACCTGGGTTCAATCCCTGGGTCAGGATGATCCCCTGGAGAAGGAAATGGCACCCCACTCCAGTATTCTTGCCTGGAAAATCCCATGGACAGAGAAGCCTGGTAGACTGCAATCCATGGGATCGCAAAGAGTCGGACACGACTGAGCGACTTCACTTTCACTAGACCTTTAGCTAGTCATTGGGCAGGTACATGTAAATATTCTTCATCAAACTCAGTCCAGACAAAGTCATCATTATTTCTTAGATTTCCATTAAACATAAAAAATAAAACCAAAAAATAGCTACATCTCCCAGCCCTCAAAAAGCACTTAATAAAATTGGGAGTCACTATAAAATGATGTGGGTAGGTGTGCAGAGAGTGAGAGATGGGTGTGGCTTTATAGGAATACTCATTGGAAAAGACTCTGATGCTAGGAAAGATTGAGGGCAAAAGGAGAAGGAGGCAGCAGAGGATGAGATGCTTAAATAGTATCACTCAATGGACATGAATTTGAGCAAACTCCAGGAGATAGTGGAGGACAGAGGAGGAGCCTGGCGTGCTGCAGTCCATGGGGTCGCAAAGAGTCAGACACAACTCAGCGACTGAACAACAAAAAGGTTATCCCAGAAAGCTTTCTGGAAGTGAGGAAAGGAATGTCAGCCATCACTGGTGATTTTGGGGAGGGACAACATTTCAGCCAAAAGGTGAGAAAATCCTTGCAGAAGCCTGGGAGTTGTACTTCGGAACGCCAAGATGTTCAGTATTTCCGGGGTATTAGGGGTGGTGACATATGTGAGAGAGGAGAAAAAGTGCCGGAGGTGGCGAGCGTTTCTAGCTGGGGGCATCAGTTTGGATTTGATCCTGACGCAGTTTAGCAGTAGATGCCCAGGTCACCGTGCATGATCTAGTTGAAAAGACAAAATTAATACACTTGTGGGGAAAATCACCCAGGAGTTGAGGCAGTACCAGGACCCCTGTCCCTAATGGAGTTTCTGGGGGAAGATAAAGATTGGAGGCCTTTCCCTGGTCTTTGACATGCAGCAGCTCAGCTCTGTTGTCGATGTTTGCTGTAATCACAGTTCACTACAGAACAGAACTGGACCCTGTACCTGCCCAGTGAGTGGAGATTTGCAGGCTTGATGAAACAGGCCATGGTTTGTGCTGTCAAAGTTAAGAGTTTCGAATTTTCACCCGGGCTTGCTGACATGACTTATTGGTGGTTTCCTGGCCCTCCTGGTGTGGGGCAGCGCTGAGCAGTGCGTCATGTGGGTACAGATCAAGCAAGGTTCTCTCCGAATAGATTTTTGTAGCTGTGTTGTGGTAATGAGGTTCATTGAACTTTTTTGTGGGTTTTGGTGGGTTGTTTTTTTTTTTTTTTTTAACTAGAGGATAATTACTTGACAATATTGTGATGGTTTCTGTGATAGTTCAACATGAAACAGCCACATGTATGTACACATATCCCTCTCTCTCAAGCCTCCCTCCCACCCCCCTCCCCATCCTACCCCTCTAACTTGTCACAGAGCTCTCTGGCTTTGGGTTCCCTGCATCATACACCAAATTCCCACTGGATATCTATTTTACATATGGTAATGTATATGTTTCAATACTACTTTCTCAAGTCATCCTACCCTCTCCCTCCCCAACTGTGACCAAAATTCTGCTGTTCACGTCTGCGTCTCCTTTTCTGCCCTGAAAATAGGATTCGGTAATAATCTTAAAGATAGGGAGAACAAGAGCTTCACAGGTTTTTGTGATACTGAAAAGAGATCTAACACTAAACATCTCACCCAGCACTGTGCTTGGTGGCAATTGACTATTGCTATTATTGCCTACTGTCTTGGCCAAATTTCACCTTTCCTTCCCCCATCTGTTAGTTTTTGCTGTCTTCTGTTTGTGACCTGGAATTTGCCCTGTGGATTTTGGACAATCCAGCTTTTCTGGTTTTGACCCTGAATGCTACTTGCAAGGACAAGCCTACGTGACACCTGAAAAACCACCTCTGCTGACAGCCCCCACCCTCCAGTCACAGGGATCAGCCTGCTTGATTGGAACAATATTGGCCCAGGTACCTATTGTGTGTGTGTGTTGGAGTGTAGGGAGGGTGGGGAGGTTTGACAGGGGCTTGAAATGGGAAGAGAATGTGCTGAAGACAGCACAATTGATAACGTCCCCTTTTATACAGAGGATGGCTTCTTGAAATGCTTTGCAAACATTAGATTTTCCTGGCATCATATTTTTGTTCACACGTGTATGTACAGTAGAAGTCTATCACTCCCTGAGCCTGTAGACATTATTGTATAGATGTTTATTATAACTTCAAGGATATTTGTTTCCATTTTGTATTGAGCCTTGATTGTCAGTGACTTTCAACCATTTTGTGTCTTGTGGCCACTTTAGATGCTTTGCTAAGTTGTAGATTATTTGTAAACAATCTGTTTAATATGGTGGGTGAAAAGATTTATTTAGCAGAACTCTGGTGAATCCCTTCATAAGAAGTAGAGAGTATTTAGGACTTGTTAAGTGCCAGATATTGTCCTGCCAGTAAGTCCTTTCTTGCCTCCCATTGATTTGTAAGATATCCTTTTCGAAGTAAACATTACCTCTATTTTTGCTTTTCCAGTGTCACACACCTAGTATGTACTAGGATTCTTTGGATTGTAAGCAAAAGAAAATCTACCACAGATTGATTGAAATGGTGAAGGGTATTTAGTGGTTTGGGGACTAAGAAATAAAGTGATGGGATATGCTAGAGATTCATGTTGGCATTAGGGATCTAGTTTCATGTCTACAGGACTCTTTTTTTTTTTTTAATTAATGATTTATTTGACTGTGCCAGGTCTTAATTGTGGTGTGTGGGATCTTCAGTCCTCATTGTGGCATGTGGGCTCTAGTTCCTGACCAGGGATTGAACCCAAGCTCCCTGCATTAGCAATGCAGAGTCTTAGCCACTAGACCACCAGGGAAGTCCCTATAGGACTCTCTCAGCTCTGCTCCTCTCTGTATGGGAGGCCTCACCCTCATTCTGTCTTCAGCTGATGGAAGCAACAATAGCCTCAGAGCTCTAGAGCATTCCATCAACCGAGGAAGGGGCAGCAACTTTGAATCAGCACTGCAAGCAGAAGTCTTGAAATTCACAAGGGTTAGACTGGTTGAGGTCATGTGTTTGCCCTAAATGGATCACTGTGGCCAGGGAAAAGGATTCCATTGCTTGTACTGACTTTAGAACACATGTCCTGCAGCTGAGGAGTGATGTCAACCTCTTGAGAAGCATAAATACAAGCAGAGGCTGTTGGTTAGAAGGAAATGAGTGTTGGGAGGCCATTCATTGGTGTTCACTACAGAGACAGGGCTGTTTTCTTTCTTTTTTTGGCTGCTCTGGGTCTTCGTTGTTGCCCGTGGGCTTTCTCTAGTTGCAGAGAGTGGGGGCTACTCTCTAGTTGTGGTATGCGGGCTTCTCATTGCTGTGGCTTCTCCTGTTGAGACCATGATCTCTAGGTGGATGGCTCAGTAGTTGTGGTACACGGGCTTAGTTGCCCTGGGGCATGTGAAATCTTCCTGGAACAGATATTGAAACCGTGTCCCCTTCATTGGCAGGTGGATTCTTAACACTGGACCACTAGGGAAGTCTGAGTGCTGGGGTTTGAGCATAGTACTCTGTCCAGTCCCAGAACCCTGTCATCCAAATGATAACCTCCTTTGAAGCTGCTTCCCCTAGGATGGTTATTAGCTGAGGGCTGACAACCCTCACTATCGGTGTTGTTTCTCAGAAAGTCTCAGCCCATAGTCCTTTGCGTGTCACTGTCCAGGAGTCTGACTTGGGTTACATGTCTAATTGTTCAGAAACTCAGTACGCTCAACTCTTAAGTAAGGGGGTTGGTCTAGATTAATTCACCCTGTATTTATGGAGCACCTGTGATGCCAGGTTCTATGTCAGGGACTACAGTTAAAACAGCATGCAGTGTACACATGGCCTCTGCCCTTATGGGCTTATTGGAAAAGATAAGCACCGACTAAATGGTAAGACAGATGTTAGATGGAGTTCTGACACATGCCTGGCCCTTAGCAAATAGTTAATGAAAATAATCATATAAATACATACTTTAAGCCATATTCAGTTCTACTATAGGGAGCCATAGGGCAGCTACAGGAGGACTAGAGGGAATAAGAACCCAGGATGCAGCCTTAGGGGAGTGACATTTAGAGCCTGTAGCTGCTGTAAAGGCCAGTGAGAACTTCGCAATCCATTTGGCCCTCAAGGAATCTGATGGCTGTCTGGTCCCCATAGTCTAAGAGGTAACTGAGAGGTCACATCAAGTCTCGTTTTTTTCTTTTAACTTTTAATTTTATATTGGAGTATATTTGATTAACAATGTTGTGTTAGTTTCAGTTGTACAACAAAATGATTCAGGTATACATAAACCTGGATCTATTCTTTTTCAAATTCTTTTCCCAGTTAGGTTGTTATATAAGGTTGTTATATAATATTGAGCAGAGTTCCCTGTGCTATATAGTAGGCCATCCTTCTCTCTCTAAGCTCCATATGAAGTTATCTATAGTTTTCTTTATTATAATTATATGTGTTCTTAGGGTTAATCTCTCCATGAATCTATCTGTTCTTCAGTAATCTAGATTTCAGATTCCTTCAAAATGTTCCTTAATGAATAAAGAAGATGTGGTGTACATATACACAATAGAATGTTGTTCAGCCATGAAAAGGAGAGAAATCCTGCCATTTGTGACAACCATGGAGGTGTGGACCTTGAGGGTATTATGCTAAGTGAAATGTGTCAGAGAAATAGTGTGTAATATCACTTCATGGAATCTAAAATAGCAAAACTCACAGAAACAATAGAATGGTGGTTGCCAGGGGCTGGCAAGTGGGAGAAATGGGAAGATATCCATCAAAGAGTACAAAATTCCAATTACAAAATAAATAAATAGGGGGGATCTAATGTACTGTAAGGTGATTATAGTCAA